>NC_091282.1:95321876-95943112 GCF_032444005.1 Ranitomeya imitator
ACACTCTGCGTGGTCTTTTTGTAGTTTTTTGTGCTGACCGCAAAGATACCTTTCCTATCCTCAGTCTGTTTAGTAAGTCTGGCCTCCTTTGCTGAAACCTGTTTCATTTCTGTGTTTGTGACTTTCATCTTAACTCACAGTCAATATATGTGGGGGGCTGCCTTTTCCTTTGGGGAATTTCTCTGAGACAAGATAGGCTTTATTTTCTATCTCTAGGGCTAGTTAGCTCTTAGGCTGTGAAGAGGCGTCTAGGCAGAGTTAGGTACGCTCCACGGCTATTTGTAGTGTGTGACAGGATTAGGGGTTGCGGTCAGCAGAGTTCCCACTTCCCAGAGCTTGTCCTGTGTTAGTTTAACCATCAGGTCGTTCCGGGTGCTCCTAACCACCAGGTCCATAACAGGGATCTACCTCTCTCTGCACCTTAATATTGCATGCTACCATGTCGCCCATTTGTCTACAGGTATATACTTTGTTTATGCACAAGCTACCATGATTATTTACATGGTAATGTGGACCATTGAGAGGATACGAGTCAGTTTCCTTGTGTAATATATCTTATTGACTATGTCCCTGATGTTCGGAGTAGTCTGTGTATTATAACTGCACATCAGTTCAGCTTGTGAACCTGTCTAAATTGGTGGACAGGACCTAGGTAGTAATGCACATTGTTTTGGCCTGTGTATTGATGTACGCTTCTTTAGCACGCCTTTGCGTGTTTTCTGTGGTTTGAGGCACCTTTTTCACTTCACTGTCGATATTTGTGTGTTTTTTAATTCAATTACCGTGTAATTCCCTAATACTTCTTGATCTTTATGTAGTATATTCACTACAGGATCAGTATGTTTATCTATCATGTTGCATGTGACCCATTCCTTGTGTAATGGGCCTGGGTAGTGTGTTGACTATTTCTAATTGGAAGTATTTGCTAATATTATTATTATTACACCTATTACATGGGTAAGTAAGCTTTTACATTGATTGTTCACTTGTTGCCTGATATATCAGTTCCATTGATTAATTTAAGATTCATACTGCATTGGAGAATCCTGTTGTTTTTAAGAAGGGCACCCAACATGTCCTACTGCAGGGACCCTCGGAGATGCTGATCACTGAGAATAAGCGCCCACCCATCCTCTTGAGATCTCATATACTACTTACACAGCGCCTTCTTCCGGCTCATCTTTTGCATTCATGATTGCTGTGAGATAATGATGTTATGTATGCACTAAATAAGAATGATCCTTGAATCACAATAAAAGCAATCTGCTATTTTTACTAATGAAGATATTTAGTCCGGAAGATAAACAAAATGTGAAATTGACATTGATTAAAATAGACACTGAATACATTCTTAATGCAATGAAGGAGGGCAATCATATTTACGCTGATTGGAGCTCTACTGACAAAACTGCGGGGTTGTTATCACGGTGTGATGTGTCAGCCGCATGACGCAGCTGCGGTTTACGGGAAAGAAAGAGTCACTCTATAGAAGAGCGATGAACGCCACCACAAGTACTCACATAATAACGTTGTATTATCATGGACTTCATTCACTGTAATTATCATCTGACTTAATCAAACAGACAATATTGTTGTCTCCGCCACCTCCACTAATGGACTTTCAAAAATAACCTCGCGTCATCTTTCCTATTGTCAAAATTGAAAATGGTGGAAAAAAAACAAGGCTTCTTTCTTCCATAAATAGTGCAGCGCTTGTTCTCAGGGTTGGTATTGCAGCACAGTTCTATTCACTTTAATAGAGGAAAGCTGCAGTTCCTGGCATAACCTGTGGGCAAGTGTGGCGCTGTTTGTGGCCTCAGACAGACATTACAATACACTAGTACATCACCTTATCCTTCTCTCCAACACTAGTCTGCAGCGCTGTTTGTTTTAGTTCAAGCTCACTGAGATTCTACTTTCAACTTCTGTTTAGCAAGAAACCTACCTTATTCACATTTGGAACATGAGACATTTATTTGTAGAGCCTCTCTGCATCCTAAAATATCCCCCCGTGCTCAGACAGAGGATTTCCCATACACAAATTGAATATTTTAATATTTAAAGTTGAAAGTTGCTTCTGAAAGAACATAAACTGGGCATTGAAGTAGTGCAGCAGTATAATGTTTGAGAGAGAAGGAAGCCAAAAAATTAATAACTTTGCAAAGGCTAATAATTAAAGAGAATCTGTCAGCAGGTTTTCACTATTTAATCTGAGAGCGCCTGATTCCATTGATGTATCACTTAGGTTACTGGGTGCAGCAGCTGTGACACAATCCGAGTTTTTAGATGTAGCATGAAGTAGAACTGATAAATGTAACCCTGTCCACACCAGGCTCTCTGTGTACACTGTCTATAGACAGTAAGCTGCTTATCACAGGAAGGGGCGGAGTTGGACTAGGGCTGCTTCTGTACTCTAGCAGTGATTATGTCCTAGTGATAACACCTGTATTGTATGTAAACAACAGCACACAGCCTGATAATTGAAACATTGTTAAATTCAGTGTCTCAGCCCCTACCTCTTGCTGTCCTCAGATTACATAGAAAAAACCTGCTGACAGATTCCCTTTAAATAGTAACTGTCATTTTATTACTTATTTCATAAATCAATGGTACGCATGAAAATAAGCAACTTTGTAATATATCTCAGTAATGTAACATTCTGTCTTCACTGAATACGGATTTTACCCGTCAATTGAGAATTTTGAAAATAAATGATCAGTCCTGGAGGATAATGAAGCAGATTTCTCTGATAAGATATATTATGAAATTTCTTTATGTGTATCACTGATGTATGACATAAAAAATGTAAATAATGGTTACACTTTAAATAAAAAATAAAGTTTATTAACATTTTCAATGTCTCAGTATATGTGTAGTTTCACCACAGATTGACCTAACCTAGAAACCTCACGTCTAATGCAGCAATGTAATATATTGAAGATGATGAGAAATCTTTATTTATGACGTAGTGTTCCAGTTGGCACACAACTCTACTTCCAGACTGTAAGTACTTTATTCCCTTCAGAATTATACTTCACATGGAAAGATTCGGTTATATAAATAATGGCATCACTCAGATAATGGACTGGGCTATTGATTGTACTGCAGAACAAAATGCAAGACGAAAGGATGTGAAGAAGTCTTTACAAATTAAGTAGATTGTCCCATTAAGACAACTCACTCCGAGAGGCCCTCTTTTATTGGATATCATGTAGGTGGTTCTCACAGGACTCCCATCAGCTAGATAAATAAGAGCCACTAAGGAAGATCTGATCCCTCTCTATTGAACGTGCCACGTATTGAGTGATTGCCTATTTACCGTATTTGTAGCCAGCCAGAATTTAGGAATCTAAAAGAATAGAGGAATCTAAAAGCCAAGCCATCAGACATAAGTAAATCTGTAGGATGTTAATTATTTTACTAGAAAAAAAACAACACTTTCTGTATTGTCTGTGATAGAGGAAAATGGCCGACTTAGCCACTAAAATGTACAGGTCAGCCAGCCCTCTTCCCATCCCGCTTTGATTATGTGCCACCAAAGATCGCATAGCGGCTTTAAGTCTCCTCTTCTCGGCATGCTTAACATGTCACTCTCCATAAGGAGAAACATTACTACTTGGATCACGGTCAGACACCTCTCACACAGCCAAACCAGATCTCACACTTTGCACTGATGAAGGGCAGTACCCTGAAACACCGTGTCTGCAAATTGGTTTGGCTTTTATCCTAAGTCATGTGACAAGGCTCGTTAAAAGGTCAAAATAGACTTTTAGGATTGCTACTTCCAATAGGTGACACTAGAGTTCTAGTCCTCTTCCTCTCTGAAGAGATTAAGTGTCACCAAAGGAAACTGTCTCCTGTAGAAGATACACTGCTGGACTGGAGCTGGCCTTCAGCGATCCTTGTCAGTGCCAGAAACAGTCATTCCCACAATGTCAGTCATACCTCTGTGGCATAAATCCTTAATGTAAAGTTGTCAGATACAATCCTCTAACTAGCAGCTTATCTGTGGATATGTCCTGTGGATATGTCCTGTGGATATGTCGGGTCACACAAGCCCTGCTATTGTATAGTGGATATCCTCTTACATTGCAGTGGACGGCACATACACATGATTGCACTTTCCTCCCTTGACAGGGTGGACATGGACACTATGCACCCACTTCTGTGAAGGCAGGAACTTCTCCGTCTGAACTCCTTGGCTGTGTGATAGATGCAGTCGTTGCTTGATGCAGAAGGACTCGCTGCTAAACCATAAATGATTTTTCTTATTCAAACCATGACTAGTTACATTTGTATTTGCCAATGGACATCCTCTACCCGTAAATACAGCATGGGTACAACTCGGCTGTTATCTACATTATGCTGTCGGAAAGGAAAACTGTTATTTTTGCCACAGCAACCAATCAGAGCTCAGCTTTCATCTTTTTAACAGATATGGTAAGATGAAAGCTGCAATATGATTGGTTGCTTTTGGCAACAAATACAGATTGAGGAGTCAGGAAAGACAACATACGGAAAATATACAACCTCAATTCCAAAGTTTGGATGATATGAAAAATGTAAAAATAAGAATGTAATGATGTGGAAATCACTTATAGCCATATTTTATTAACAACAGAACTCAGAACAAAGATCAGAAGTTGAAGGTTGGACATTTTTCTATTTCATTTGAAAAATTAATTCATTTTGAATTTGACGGCAGAAACACATTTCAAAATAGTTGGGACAGAGCCATGTCTACTATTGAGTAGCATTCCATTTATTTTTACATTCTACAGTTTTGAGAGGAATGTTGTCCCATTCTTGTCTGATGTTAGAATCTAGCTGCTCCACACTCCTAGGTTGTCTTTGCCATTTTTTATTTTATTTCATAATGCGCCAAATGTTTGGACTGCAGGAGGCTGGTCCTTCACCCAACTCTTCTGTTTTGACGCCGTGATGTTGTGCTAGATGCAGTATGTGGCTAAGCATTGTTTTGCTGAAATCTCTATATCATGCTCAGCATGGGTAGCGCCTTTCAAGATCTGTAAGATGTCCATGCCATAGGTAATAATGCCACCCCATCCCATCAGAGATGCAGGAACTGCGCACCGATAACAAACTGGATGGTCCCTTTCCTCCTGATTCCTCGGGACTTTTAATTCATCTGACCACAGAACAGTTTTCCATTTTGCCTCAGTCCTTTTTAAATGTACTTTGGCCTGGAGGACACTGTAGCGTTTCTGTTTCATGTAGATTTATGGCTTCTTTTTTTCTTAATAGAACTATATCTTGCATTTGCGGATTTCATGGCGAACTTCTTTCACACACATTGATTTCTGGAAGTATTTCTGAGCTCATTCAGTGATTTGCAAGACCGATTCATGCCTGTTTTAATGCATTTCCGGCAGAGGGCCCGTAGATCACGAACATCCAATATTGATCGTTGGTCTTGTCCCTTGTGAATATGGATTTCTCCATGATCTCTTAAAGTTTTTATCATATGTACTGTTGATGGTGGGACAATAAAGTCTTTGCAACTTTACGTCAAAGAACATTTTTCTGTTATTGTGCCACAATTTTTAGATACCATTGTTCACAGAATGGTAGACTTCTTTACCATCTTTGCTTTTGAGAGACTCTGCCTTTCTCACATGCTCTTTTTATGTAAAGACAAGTGACTTTGTTGAAAATTGACACTCTGGCTGTTGTACATTAGTACGATTTACTTTTATAGCTTTTTGTTTTGCTGCCATCAATTTCTAAATGAGTTAATTATTTAATTCTAGGATTAGAAACCTTTAGATGGTAGGGCAGACAAGAATTATATTTATTGATATAATATTGATATAATAATACAAACTATGTACAGCACCATCTCTCCTCTTATCAGCTCTCTCTGGTGGTCACTAGTAGATCACAGAACAGTTCCAGGAGTAATTAATATTAAATGTGATAATCGAGAGCAGACAGCCGGCTAGAGATGCAGGGGATTGTGGAAAATGTGGATTACAGTGGTCACACTGGATGCACTGAAGGATCAAATACTTCACACTAAGCGGAAAGAGACAATTATGCAGAAACTGGGGCCAGAAAAGGATGTAAGGGAGATGCAACAAATTAGCCTGTGAGTATCTGAAGGCATTGTATGTTAACTCAGAAAAAGTATTAGACCATCGGAAAAAGAAAAAAGATTCTGGGATAAACACTTGGAGTGTCACGGACACGTGTGACTAACTGGTGCATTCAAATCCTCTTGAATTCAATGTTGAAACCAGAGGACAGGTTTGTCATTTTCGTGATTATTGAAAGTAATTACTAATTAAGAGCCAAAATTCAGATGAACAGTAGAGCTGGTGCAGTTCGATTCACAGGACTCAGTTCAGTAATTTCAGAGCTGCTCAATGGGAGGCTGAGCTCTGCTACCTCTTGGCATTTCTGGGTCTTCTTTTGATTAGCCAGCCTGGTGTGATGTCACATGAGCATCATGCCTCAATCTTGTCATCACGCCAGGCCAAATAATCAAAGAAGAGCCGTGGATGTCGGTAGTATGGGGCAGTTCTCAGGGCTCCCTTTCAGCAACCATAGATTACTGATGGCTGGGATCTGAGAATTAAGTCACATATGCTCTAATGAACAGAGACCAACCCTGATTTATCAAGCTATTTAGTCTATAATGCCAAAAAACTGTTTATTTCTTCTAACTTGAAAATCTTTTTTCAATTCGAATATCCAATATAATTTATTTAGGAATTATTGCCTCACAGGAGCCTTAGTAGCTTTCTAACATTCAGTTATAGTATATAAAGGTTTGCGTAGCGTAAGTTTCAGGTCATTATGTGTGTGTGTGTGTCTATATATATATATATATATACATACTGCTCAAAAAATAAAGGGAACACTTAAACAACAGAATATAGCTCCAAGTAAATCAAGCTTCTGTGAAATCAAACTGTCCACATAGGAAGCAACACTGATTGACAATCAATTTCACATGGTGTTGTTCAAATGGAATAGACAAGATATGGAAATTATTGGCAATTTTCAAGACACACTCAATAAAGGAGTGGTTCTGCAGGTGGGGACCACAGACCACATCTCTGTACCAATGCTTTCTGGCTGATGTTTTGGTCTCTTTTAAATGTTGGTTGTGCTTTCACACTCGTGGTAGCATGAGACGGACTCTACAACCCACACTAGTGGCTCAGGTAGTGCAGCTCATCCAGGATGGCACATCAATGCGAGCTGTGGCAAGAAGGTTTGCTCTGTCTGTCAGCGTAGTGTCCAGTCTTTGTGCAAGGAGGAACAGGAGGAGCACAGCCAGAGCCCTACAAAATTACCTCCAGCAGGCCACAAATGTGCATGTATAAGTCAAAAAAATCCGGCACTCAAAATCGTCTGCAAAAAAGATTTATTCCAGTGCAATCCCAAATTAATATGTAACGTTTCGGTCTGTAACTTAGACCTTCCTCAGACGGATTGCTGCAGAGTGTGAGGAATGGCGCCATCATCAGTAGGAGCTTATCCTTTACCACGCGCTGTTATCTTTTGATTCCTCACACTCTGCAGCAATCCGTCTGAGGAAGGTCTAAGTTACAGACCGAAACGTTACATATTAATTTGGAATTGCACTGGAATAAAATTTTTTTGCAGACGATTTTGAGTGCCGGATTTTTTTGACTTATACATATAAGGGAGTGGTATCCCTCTCCGAGCACCTCCTGGTTACAGAGTGACGTGCATTATATTCTATACAAATGTGCATGTGTCTGCACAAATGGTTAGAAACTGACTCCATGAGGATGGGCTGAGTGCCCGACGACCACAGATGGGGGTTGTGCTCATAGCCCAACACCGTGCAGGACGCTTGGCATTTGCCACAGAAACACCAGGATTGGAAAATTTGCCACTGGTGGCCTGTGCTCTTCACAGATAAAAGCAGGTTAACACTGAGCACATGTGACAGAGTCTGGAGATGCCATGGAGAGTGATCTGCTGCCTGCATCATTCTTCAGCATGACCAGTTGGGCAGTGGGTCAGTAATGGTGTAGGGTGGCATTTCATTGGAGGGCTGCACAGCCCTCCATGTGCTCACAAGAGGTAGCCTGACTGACATTAGGTACCGAGATGAGATCCTCAGACCCCTTGTGAGACCATATGCTGGTGCGGTTGGCCCTGGGTTCCTCCTAATGCAGGACAATGCCAGACCTCCTGTGGCTGGAGTGTGTAAGCAGTTCCTGCAAGATGAAGGTATTGAAGCTATGGACTGGCCCGCCCATTCCCCAGACCTGAATCCGATTGAACACATCTGGGACATCATGTCTCGATCCATCCACCAACGTCACGTTGCACCACAGACTGTCCAGGAGTTGGATGCTTTAGTCCAGGTCTTGGAGGAGATCCCTCAGGAGACTATCCACCACCTCATCAGGAGTTTGCCCAGGCATTGTAGGGAGGTCATACAGGCATGTGGAGGCCATACACACTACTGAGCATCATTTCCTTGTCTTGAGGCATTTCCACTGAGGTTGTATCAGCCTATAACTTCATTTTCCACTTTGATTTTGAGCATCATTCCAACTCCAGACCTCCGTTGGATATTTGTTGTGATTTACGTTCATTCAGTGATATTTTAGTGTTCCCTTTATTTTTTTGAGCACTGCATATATAATCATTAAAAAATAAATGATCCGTTGCTTTTTTCCCCTACAGGAAATTTTTGAGGATGCACAATGCTAGTGGGATCTTTCCATTTTAGCATGGTCAAAAATCACAGCGCTGTCTTTACATGTCTCAACTATCTATTCTTATTTATGTCAGAGATTTAAAATTGAAGAATTCTAAATCAAAATTGAATGCATTTTTTTTCTGTTAAATTAAGACCAACATTACCAGAGCAAGCATATGGTCTACATGCTTCAGGAAATATGACTCATGGGTCTGAGCAGCTATCTCCTAAAAGCTTCTACTGAAAAGGCAAAAACCAATTAAAGATATTTGAAATGTCTGGCCAGCTTAAAAGGCAATAACAAAGTGAAGGAGTTTTTTTTCCTCTTATTCGCATTGTTCAATGCTCATTTAATAAGATGGTCTTTATGGAACTAAATTATTCTGATTGGTTTAATATGATTTCAATTAAATAAATTATCCCTTATATTCTTATTGATGGAATCTAGGAGATAATGGCCTTATCTGTTTTTTTTAAATATAGGAACTGACAGACCTCTCATAGTCATAGGTGCAATTCAGTGAGAGCTGTTATCATTTACTCACTTTCGGAGATGGATCCTCTAATCTATAAGTGAGGGTGAGCAGCACAGACTGGAGACGATGGTACAGTGAAGCTGTAATAGTGAGGACCAATACAACTAGATATGCACTACGGCAGATGGATAAGCATAGCAGGAAGCACTAGATGCAGTAGAACCAAATGTGCGGACTGCACTGGTACAGCAGAATTGAAGATGCAGTAGCACAAGAATAGCTGCAACCAGTTGCAATAAGTAAGTTATCAGGAATTAGACCCAGCAGAGTTGATGAGGCAGCACCCAGATAGATGAAACTATTTCACTATTAAGTAGCAAAGTTGTAGGTGCGGCAACACCAGCACATATGAGATGAGTTTATTATCAAGTAACAAGACTCAGCTGTGTTGAAGATGCAGTAGCACTAGAATAACAGAGATGAGTTCATCATCAGGTGCCTTGTTGGTGTGACCTGCATGCAATATTAGAAAAGAGGAGATAGTTACCAGGTAACTTGTTGAAGCAGAGTTAAAGGTGTGAACACCACAGTATTAGCAAAGATGACTTCCTTAAAATGCATCTTGTTGAGGCAGAACTGTAGGTGTGTACAACACCAGTATTAGCTGGACTGTACTGAGTAGTAGAAGCTGGCAGCAGATCACACTCCTAGCTGGAGCCGAGCCAAGTGGAAGAATAGCTTGGTGCTAACTGCAGATAAAGTGTCCATATCTGTCCATTGATGATTTTATGTATGGCACTGTTAAGCCCCCATACACATTAGAGTAACATTGGCCCAACCTGATGAGTTTGGCCAATAGTTTAATATGTATGGTAGGCCTTGGACAATTAATTTTCAGGGAAGATGTTGATCGACCCTGTCTGATTTCGAGCTGTTGATCATTTTGAGCTCTCGGGAATAAGTTGTTGCCAGACATGTCTGGTGACAGCTTTCTCACAGAGAACACAAGAGCGCTCAAGTAAATGGGAGTTAGCCATGAAGGTTGTCGGACAAAACATCTGCTGAAGCATCATTCAGCCTACAGCAGTCTAATGTGTATGTAGAGCCTGATTCTTATCTGTTCCCACCACCCTGTGTAACTGTTCCTAATCCTCCATCCACTAATTCTGTTAGTGTTCCATATTTATTTCCCTATTCTCTTCTGGCTTCAAAAATGTCTGTATTGCACACAGAAGCCAATCACAGTGCAGTTTTCATTTTACCAGAGATTTTTTAGAAATGAAAGCTAAGCTTTGATTGGTTTCTGTGGGAAGTGAAGACAATTTCTGCATGTATAGGTAGGAGGTGTTCATTATAAGAAATATGGACAGAAATATTCATGCTTTTAGTGAGAAAATTAATTGTTGGTTTAGTGACTGGTACTTCTGTGTTTGCTCAGATTCATCTATCACACAACTGGGCAGCACAGTCAGGAAGGAGGATAACTGCTCCATAACTCACCGCAGTCTGGGCACGGTGTCCATGTCTACCCTATGCAACCACACATGTGCCGTGTCACTGCAAAGTAAGAAGAGGTTACCCAGTATAGAAGAAGAACAGGTGTCTAATGAGCATTGTGCGATCAGTTATAAAAGAGGTGTCTACTGAGCATGAGTGACCAGTTATAAAAGAACAGGTGTCTACTGAGCATGTCTGGTCACACATGCTCAGTAGACATCTGTTCTTTTATAACTGGTCACTCATGCTCATGCTTTTATAACTGGTCACTTATAAAAGAGCAGGTGTCTACTGAGCATGTGCGACCAGTTATAAAAGAGCAGGTGTCTACTGAGCATGTGTGACAAGTTATAAAAGAGCAGGTGTCTACTGAGCATGTGCGACCAGTTATAAAAGAACTACAGGACAAATATCCATGGGCAACCAGGCAGGCAACAGCCTCTGACATGTGAGGCTTCAAAAAGCGGTCTACAGAGCATTGAGGCATTTTAGAAAATAATGGCATTTGACATCATCTTTTATTTCATGATTTTAAGCCACTGAGCTGAAATTGATATTGTGGGAATTATCCTCTAAAGGACTTTAATTTCTTATGATGCAGATTCAATACATTATTAATCTTTGTTATTAACAAAACCCTCAACAGGTTGCAACTCACTTTACAGCTCATAAGACATCCACATATACCGTTTACATTTTTGCAAAATCTTGCTTTTATTTGATAAAGATAATAATCAATGCAGGGACATGCAAAGAATCTCCATGTTTGTGAACAAGAATTTTAATAAGTATATCTGGGCCTTTTATTTTTTACTGCGGGCCTAAAAACTAACAGGCAGGTAGGTGCTACCTACCCACATGTTGTGCCCGGCCTTCATCTCTTTTGCACAGACCGCTCCTGTGGGCGATACAGCAGCTTCCTCTGATGTCTTGTTGCCTGACAGCGGCTTATTTTCTGCTCTGCTTTTTTGACGGTGTTAGGACTGGCGGAACGCACCAAGACAGATGGTATAGATGCGTTCGCAGTCCGGGGTCCACCGTGCAGGTGAAAACCTGCTGCTAGCAATTAGCAGACTATATGGCGGTACACTAGAGTATACACGCGTGGGTTAACCTCACCCAGCGTGAAAGAAGCAATCCTGTTAAGGCACAGGACCGCGGTACCGCACCTAAAGCGCGAGCAAGTAGTCAGCGAACTCAACCCCAACTGGGATTGAAGTCCGATTAGACCCTTGCTGGCGCAACACCGCAACTGGGTGTGAAATGAAACAGAAGAGCATGCGGTGCCGCACTGACGAACGCCACTAACCACCCAGGCTTGGGTAAGGAAAGCACAGAGGAAGTGCACGGCGCCGTACTGGCGGTCACAGCAACTGGACGCTATAATGTGTGACTAGTGCTGTAGGATAAGTCGGGCGCTAGGTAGCAGCCATACACCTTCCGCGAACAGTCATACTATAGGGTAGGGGTATCCAAGGACGACTTGCACTCACAACACACACACATTAGCAATTGTTTGACAATACTAGCGCATGGCCGTGCGGTCATGCGCAGTTTATATAGCAGCAGCACAGGAAGTGGCCACAGCACTTTTGCCCTTCTAGGACCTGCCAAGAGGACCAATGGAATGTGCTGCAGAGCCTGAGCACATGACCCTCGATCTCCAACGGGAGACCTTACGCTGGGCATGCTCAGTACGTGCAGACAAGGACTTAGTCCCAGAGAAGTCCACTCGCTGCTGACCAGCACAGACTTTAATAGCAGAGACTGGAGAAGCAGCAGTAACTCTCAGAACAGAGTGAGAATGAGCAAGAAGCTGGGACCGACGTCCTTGCTGAGCAGACTCCACTGCGGCTGGACAAGAATGGGAGACCGCAGCGGAGGTGGCTCGAGATTCCCCCTGTGCAGAAGCGGGAACTCGACCCCTAACATTACCCCCCCCCCCCCCCTAGGGCCCCCCCCCCCCCTGGGCCTCGCTACGTTCGAAGGCAGCAATGAGCTGCGGAGCCCGAATGTGCTCAACAGGCTCCCAGGACCTGTCCTCGGGGCCATAACCCTTCCAGTCCACCAAATAAAAATTTTTACCACGCACCACCTTGCACCCCAAAATAGCGTTTACCTCATAATCGTCCGAAGACGAACCCGATGTCCCAGCAGATGACTCGGAGAACCGGGACATATACACGGGTTTCAAGAGGGACCCATGAAAGGTGTCGGTGATACCCAGGCGTGGCGGAAGGGCCAAACGATAGACCACAGGATTAACCTGCTCGAGGACCTTGAAAGGACCCAAGTAGCGAGGATCAAATTTAGTGGACTCAACTCGCAGCCTGATGTTACGGGCGGAGAGCCACACCAAGTCGCCAGGAGCAAAGGTCGGAGCGGGGCGCCGATGAGCATCGGCGGAGGACCTCATTCTCTCCTTAGAGGCCCGAATGGCATCCTGAGTGCGGTCCCAAATATCCCGTGCCTCCACAGCCCAGTCTGCCACCCTGGAGTCGGCGGAAGACACGGGCATAGGCACAGGTACCCGTGGATGCTGACCATAGTTGAGGAGGAATGGGGTTTGTCCAGTGGAGTCGGCTACGGCGTTGTTCAGTGCAAACTCTGCCCATGATAGCAAGGATGCCCAGTCATCCTGCCTGGCTGAAACAAAATGTCGCAGGTATGTGACCAAGGTCTGGTTGGCCCTCTCTACCAACCCATTCGTCTCGGGATGATAAGCGGAAGAGAGATTCAACTCAATACTGAGAAGACGACACATCTCTCTCCAGAACCGAGACGCAAACTGGGGACCCCGGTCACTGACAATTTTGTCAGGCATACCATGTAGGCGGAAGATGTGCTTAATGAACAACGCAGCCAAGGCCCGTGCAGAAGGTAACCGTGGTAGCGGCACCAAATGCACCATTTTCGAGAAATGATCGGTGATGACCCAAATGATGGTACAGCCGCGAGACTTGGGCAAACCCACGACAAAGTCCATTCCGACCATCTCCCAGGGCCTATCTGCCACCGGCAAGGGATAGAGCAACCCAGCTGGCCTTTGACGCGGAGATTTATTTTTGGCGCAGGAGACACACGCCAGAATATAATCCCTGACATCCCGGACCATATGCGGCCACCAGTACGTCCTCGCCAGTAGCTCAGATGTCCTCTTTGTCCCAAAGTGTCCACCCACTCTGGACGAATGAGCCCAAGAGAGAACCTCCGGTCGCAAATTAATGGGCACAAAAGTCTTGCCCGGAGGCACAGACTCAAGTGAAACCGGTGCTACGGTTCTCAGGCTCTCAGAGGGATCAATAAGCCGAGGCTCCTCTTCCTCCTCTTCAGTTGACATAAGGGAGCGAGAGAGAGCATCAGCACGAATATTCTTCTCCCCGGCGAGAAAATGAAGTGAAAAGTGGAACCGGGAAAAGAACAAGGACCATCTGGCTTGGCGAGAATTTAGCCGCTGGGCTGTCTGTAAGTAGACCAAATTTTTGTGGTCAGTGTAAACCTGGAAGGGAAACCGCGCACCTTCCAGAAGATGTCTCCACTCTGAAAAGGCCAACTTCATTGCTAGCAGCTCCCTATCCCCGATGGAGTAGTTTCTCTCTGCTGGCGAGAAAGTCTTAGAGAAGAAGAAACATGGATGCTTCCGACCTTGAGCATCCTTCTGGTAGAGGACTGCTCCAGCACCAACGGACGAGGCATCCACCTCCATTAGGAATGGCTTATCCACATCGGGACGATGTAAGATGGGAGCGCTAGCAAAGTGGGACTTAATAGAAGTGAAGGCCTTGGAGACCTCTTCCGACCACAATTTAGGATTCGCTCCCTTCTTGGTGAGGGCTACCAAGGGAGCTACCAGAGTTGAGAAGTGGGGAATGAACTGGCGGTAATAGTTAATGAACCCCATAAAGCGCTGCACCGCTTTAAGAGAATGGGGCTCTTGCCAGTCCATCACAGCCTGTAGTTTGGCAGGATCCATAGCCAATCCCTGGGCGGAGATGATATAGCCCAGGAAAGGCAAAGACTCCTGCTCAAACATACACTTCTCCAACTTAGCGTAAAGAGAGTTTGCCCGTAGGAGGTCGAAGACTCTGCCAACATCTCTCTGGTGGGAGTCAATATCTGGAGAAAAGATGAGAATATCATCCAGATAGACTACAACTGAGGTGGAAAGCATATCCCGGAAGATGTCGTTGACAAAGTCTTGAAAAACGGCTGGGGCATTACAGAGCCCGAAGGGCATCACCAGATACTCATAGTGCCCATCTCTGGTGTTAAACGCCGTTTTCCATTCGTCCCCCTCACGGATGCGAATCAGGTTGTAAGCACCCCGCAGATCTAATTTAGTAAATACCCTTGCTCCCCGAAGCCTATCGAAGAGCTCAGATATCAAGGGCAAAGGATACTTGTTCTTAACGGTGATAGCGTTAAGACCCCTGTAGTCTATGCATGGACGTAGCTCCCCATTCTTCTTCTGCACGAAGAAGAACCCTGCCCCAGCAGGTGACACTGACTTCCTGATAAACCCTCTTGCCAGATTCTCTTGAATGTACTGAGACATGGCCTCCGTCTCCGGGAGAGATAATGGATAAACTCGACCCCGGGGAGGCTCCGCACCAGGCAAGAGATCGATAGGACAGTCATAGGGGCGATGGGGCGGAAGGGTCTCCGCCGCCTTCTTGGAGAACACGTCTGCGTAAGACCAATATTGCTTGGGGAGAGAGGATAGATCTGCGGGTACCTCAGTAATAGCAACCTGAATGCACTCTCGATGACACCTACCCCCACATGATTCACCCCATCCCAGAATTCTGCCTGAGGACCACTCGATGTGAGGAGAGTGGTACCGTAGCCAAGGTATCCCCAACAGGACCTCATCAATACCCTCAGGAATGACGAGCAGAGAAACAATCTCCTGATGGGATGGCGACAGGGACAGAGTAACAGGGATGGTCTGATGTGTTATCTGTGCGGGGAGTGTCGACCCATTCACCACTCGTACCGTTACTGGTTGAGATAGCATAACCAGGGGTATTGCGTGACGTTGGGCGAAGGCAGAAGACATAAAATTGCCCTCCGCCCCAGAATCCACGCAGAGGTCTACCGAGTGGGAGGATGAGCCAAAGGTAATTGTCCCCTTAAAGGACAATTTGGAGGCAAACGTCGCAGTGTCTAGTGCACCTCCACCTACTACCACTAGACGCTGACGTTTCCTCGACCGCTGATGACATCTGGTGGCAAGATGTCCTGACTGTTGGCAAACATGGCAACCCTGGAGTGCACGAGCGGTCTGGGACTTAGATTCCGCTCGTGACACCACCTTAGGTTCCTGGAACTCAGGAGCCTGGACTGGAGATTCCAAAGGTTTGGCGAAGGTGGGAGCCAGCCGAAACCTCTGCCCACACTGGGCTCGCTCTAACCTCCGCTCGTGAAAACGGAGGTCAATGCGAGTAGATACTGCTATTAACTCCTCCAGTGTGGCGGGAATCTCCCTAGTGGCCAGAGCATCCTTAACGTGGTCAGCCAGCCCCCTCCAAAATATAGGGATAAGGGCTTTATCTGACCACTCCAGCTCAGATGCCAGAGTGCGGAAATGGACGGCAAAAAGGCTGACCAAGGACGAGCCCTGAGTCAGTGCCAACAGTTGGAGCGCCGTGTCATGGGTGACACGAGGTCCTAGAAAGACCTGTTTCAGAGTGCTCAGGAATAACGGAGCACTCTGCACCACATGATCGCCACGCTCCCACAGCGGCGTAGCCCACTGCAACGCCCTGTCCGACAATAAGGAAATTATAAAGCCCACCTTAGCCCGCTCTGTAGGGAAACGAGAGGCCAGAAGCTCGAGATGTATTGAGCACTGACTCACAAAACCCCTACAGGACTTACTGTCACCAGAAAATTTCTCTGGTAGCGGGAGGCGAGATAGCATCGGTACAGGAGCGGCAGTGGACAAGGTAGCTGCAGCCACACTTGCAGCCTGAACAGCGACAGCAGTAACATCCACAGCTGAGGTTGAATGCTCAAGAGCCGCCAACCTTCCCTCCAGCTGCTGGATGTACCGCTGTAAACGCTGGTCGTCTGCCATTTTACTAGCCAGACCCTGGCGCTAGTATTCTGTTAGGACTGGCGGAACGCACCAAGACAGATGGTATAGATGCGTTCGCAGTCCGGGGTCCACCGTGCAGGTGAAAACCTGCTGCTAGCAATTAACAGACTATATGGCGGTACACTACCCACGCGTGGGTTAACCTCACCCAGCGTGAAAGAAGCAATCCTGTTAAGGCACAGGACCGCGGTACCGCACCTAAAGCGCGAGCAAGTAGTCAGCGAACTCAACCCCAACTGGGATTGGAGTCCGATTAGACCCTTGCTGGCGCAACACCGCAACTGGGTGTGAAATGAAACAGAAGAGCATGCAGTGCCGCACTGACGAACGCCACTAACCACCCAGGCTTGGGTAAGGAAAGCACAGAGGAAGTGCACGGCGCCGTACTGGCGGTCACAGCAACTGGACGCTATAATGTGTGACTAGTGCTGTAGGATAAGTCGGGCGCTAGGTAGCAGCCATACACCTTCCGCGAACAGTCATACTATAGGGTAGGGGTATCCAAGGACGACTTGCACTCACAACATACACACATTAGCAATTGTTTGACAATACTAGCGCATGGCCGTGCGGTCATGCGCAGTTTATATAGCAGCAGCACAGGAAGTGGCCACAGCACTTTTGCCCTTCTAGGACCTGCCAAGAGGACCAATGGAATGTGCTGCAGAGCCTGAGCACATGACCCTCGATCTCCAACGGGAGACCTTACGCTGGGCATGCTCAGTACGTGCAGACAAGGACTTAGTCCCAGAGAAGTCCACTCGCTGCTGACCAGCACAGACTTTAATAGCAGAGACTGGAGAAGCAGCAGTAACTCTCAGAACAGAGTGAGAATGAGCAAGACGCTGGGACCGACGTCCTTGCTGAGCAGACTCCACTGCGGCTGGACAAGAATGGGAGACCGCAGCGGAGGTGGCTCGAGATTCCCCCTGTGCAGAAGCGGGAACTCGACCCCTAACAGACGGGGCTTGAATGACGACGTGAGGCTGATTGACAGTCGACTTCTAGTTGCTTAATTGTGGGAAGCTGGCTGTCAATCAGCATGACGTCGGCAGTCCCGATGCTTCGACAGAAAAGCCTGGAAAATCAGCTCTAAAGACATGGAGTAGCTGATGCACGGCAGAAGCTCTGTGCTTACGCTAGGTAGAACAAGTTGGAGGTTAGCAACTACCTGGATGTTTGTTTCTAAGCACATAGTACACATAGTAAAAAAAAAATTAAAATATGAATTTATTTTATCTTTGAGATCTCTTTTAAATTTAACTTTTATTTTAAGTTGATTTTCCTTTTATTCAAATCATGTGTGAAGACTGAATTTTTTTTCTTGGAATACAGATTTCCATATCGTATTCAAAAACAACACACATTCTTAAAAAAAAGTATTGGTAAGGTCACCTCGGTGTGCATCAGCATATAGCATCGAGGGTACCTTTCTGCAAAGTTGTACATACTACGGAAACAACCAAAGAGAAGTGGTCCAATCCATTTTGGCATGATCCCAATTTTATTGGGTATATGGCCTAGCAATATATACTCAAGTCATGAAAGTTTTGAAGGATTGGTGCACGGAGTTCTTCCTTCATGGATGACTAGCAGCTAGTAAACGTTCCAACTAGTAGATCCAAGCAAAACATAAAAGGACAACTTTCTTCCCTATTTTTGCTATGAGGTTTCCTGTTCTTGCAACCAATAAATGATAGAAACATTACACCCCCTGAGGAAGGAAATCTCCGAAACGCGCGTTGGGGTGGGCGAGAGATGGCGTGGCATCCTGCACATCTCCACCTGGTATGTTACTTTCTGTTTTTCTGTAATCTATGGCTCTGTATTCTTGTAAGCATATTTGTTAGATGAACTCTGCGTTTACATATGTATTGATTTATATAACTCTATATGAATGGGACTATGAGCTTGATATGTACTACTTCGGTGGATATAGTTACCACTGTGGATATGATATGTACTAGGCAGGATTGCCGCCCTGTTTTGCTTGCCTTTTAATATGTGCTTAATTGCCGACTTTTTAACCCACTGTCCTGTTAGAGATCTTTTGTATCTAAATCAATTTTGTTTGATTTATTCTAAATTCTTGGACTCTTACACTGTGTCCTCTTTGTGGTTTGCGAACCAATAAATGATGTATGGTTTCGAAATAGTCATAAATAAGTAGAATAAAAGTAAAACCCCATTCACATGTATTATATTTTATAAATCTGTCTTCACTTGTCCAATTTCTCTAAGCCAAAAGAAAAAAATGTCTTGAACCACAAGTTTTTCTAACTTTGCCACTCGCCTTTCTCAGCCCCCAAGAATTACTTTCTCAGTTATTCTGGAATCTAGAAATTATGAGTTTTTAAGTTATGATTTCCACTTTGCATCTCGTAATTTACAATTTGTGCAGGATGTTCCAGTTGACAAGATAATGCTTTGTGTCTGAAACAAGTCATTACTGAACGGACGTTTTGATTCTAATGGCTGAGAGCACATTATCGGTAATAAGTGAGAGATATAAACATTCGGATGATTATCACATATTTTTAAATGTACAGTAACCGAATACTGGAAATTGTACAGAGCTGGAAAGCATTAGATTTCCACTTCAAGTGAAGACATCTGTGATTGTAAGACACTCTTTTAAAGGTGAACTACTAAAAATAAACTACTTTTTTTTTATATCTCATTTGTCCATCTCACATCTGTTCATCTCATACATGATCTCACATACTCCGGGTCATATAACAAACTCCACTTTTTGGTACACTACGGTATATTACATCCAAAAACTATGGGCATGTTCACACGTCATGTTTTTCCAGTATTTTTTCCCACTCGTTTTTCCAGCAAAAACACAACGTTACTGTCCAAAGTGAACCATGTTTCTGAAATCTCATGCACTTGCTGCTTATTTTTTTCCTTGCAAATTTCAAGCAGTTTTCTTAGTGTTTTGAACCCATTCTAATAAATGAGAAAAAAACGCATAAAAACACAGCAAAACCACCCATATTTTTAAAGCAATGTTTTTTTCCAGCCAAGAGAAATGTTTGTGATACAGAAATGTGTGCAGCAAATACTTAACGTGTGCACGTGCGTTAGGGTCATGTTCACACCACATTGGATTGATACTTCTGGCACATTGTAGAGAAAGTCATTTGGCATCTAGTAACAAAGTTTACGACACATATATATATATTTTGCTACAGTATGACTCAATGGCAGATATTATGTATGAAACCATTTTTCCAGCATGAGGTTAGGATACACTAAACACATTGCGAGGAGAAAAATAAAGCCATAACTTATAGTGAGCTAATTTAAAATAAGAGAAAAAAATAATTTTAGTCTTTAGTTTATGTAGAAAAAATAGATATGACCTGAAATAATGAAAGAAAACAGCGACCATCAGGTTTATACAGAGGAATCTGAAGAGAAGGCAATGAGAGCGTGAAATGTAATGCTCATCCATATGAACCAGAAAGGAGACAACAGGACACACAACTACTTAAAAAAGACCACGTCCACTGGGAATCATTCTTCTACTACACTAAGCAAATATGTCAGCAGAAGCTATTTATATATATGTGTCCTTCCGCAACATCCCGAGATGTACTATGTGGTGTAAGGTGATACTATAAATGTATTGTCCTGCCCAATGTCCCTTATTAATAAGCATAGGGGGCAGGGGGTAGAAATATTTAAAATTGAGATTCATCTTTCATATAAGCGCTGCTCATTCATAGTCAGTACTGCCTGCCCCGCAGGTCTTCTGTGACAATCCTACTGAGGGGTTGTCATGTGAAAACACAAAAATTGAGCTTGGTTTGAGTTTGCATACATGCAGCACATGAACGCATGTTCACACTGGCCATAAAACATACAAAATCTATAAGAAACAAAGTAAGCAAAAACCCTGCTGTAACTAAATAGGTAAAAAGCAAAAGTGCATTTAAATAACATTTAATAACATTTAAATAACACAGAGTTCTTAGTAATACTGTTTTTGATCAGAAATAGCACAAAAGCCATCCCACCGCGACAAGGTGACTCTGATTGGGAGGTCCAACACTTTTTTTTATTTCTTAACATTTTCAAATGTTTTTATAATTTTTTTTGTGGGGGTCGGATAGCACTTTTGGACTCAACAATAAAATAATATGCAGTACATTCCTGTCAAATAGTGACTAACGGGTAGAGATGAGCGGTGTTCGAGTCAAACTGTTCGCCAATTTCAAATTCAAGCTGCTTTGGCAGTGTTCGAGTCGTTCGTCGAACTCGAACAATTTGCTTAAAATTCGGTTATTCGAGTTTCTGTTCGATAACTGTTCGTTCACCAAAAGCCTACCTTGATTTGCACATTAAAACTGTTTATCATTGTTAATAGACTGTTTCAGTGTATAGTGGGCGGGGGGGGGGGGGGATAGATCTGTGCTGAAATAATGCCGAACTCCATTTTTTTTACTTTCCGCATTTACAGTGGGGCGGTGCAGTCTCTCAGCCAATAAGCAGTGCACACACACACACAGCAATGTGCATGTGATGCATACAAGCAAGAGCATGTGTCATTGGCTGTGTATGTCACATGTCCTTGCCCTAAAAGAACCAGCCATTTGCCCCGTTGCCACCATTTCTCCACTGCTGCAGCTTAGTATTAGACAGCACCACTGCTGCTGTGGGCGCTATAGAGTATAAGTCGGGACTAGTTGTAATATCAGCCCTTTTCAGGGTAGGTTACAGCAGTTCCTAGCACTTTTTGCCACGCAGTTCTGTGCCAGTGCTGTGCAAGTGTTTGTCACAGCATTTGCTGTAATCTAGCTCAGCCAATCCTTTTGGGCTATTAGCATTGTCTGATAGTTATCTGAGTAGCCCACCTGTGAAGCTAACTATACCGCCTGTGTATCTAAATTTTTACTGCATCTAACCCAGTAAATATTTTGGGCCTAGGAGCAGTGTCTGCACGCCTGTGTATACTAGAATTTTGTGCTACTCAGCAGCGTACCCCACCCATGAAGCAAGCTACACCGCCTGTTTACCTAAGTACTATTTTTTAACTGCATCTAGCCCAGGAAATCCTTTTGGGCCTAGTAGCAATTTCTGCTACTCAGCAGCGTACCCCACCCATGAAGCAAGCTACACCACCTGTTTACCTAAGTATTATTTTTTAACGGCATCTAGCCCAGGAAATCCTTTTGGGCCTAGTAGCAATATCTGCTACTCAGCAGAGTACCCCACCCATGAAGCAAGCTACACTGCCTTCTTCCTTTCTCAATCTAACCCCACGGCTCTGGGGTGTCCACTCTCCCTCCAGCTCTCTCCTTCTCACAGGTGGACTACCGCATGTTTTCACACTGTGGCAAATCTTTTGGGCCCAGGCAAAAGAAGTTGTCGAGGTAATGGATAATATGTGCCGCCTTACAAACGTCCATGACAACACATTCGAGGAAGCAACTAAACGCCTCAAATAGTGAGCAGCAAATGGAGCACCCCATGGGAGAACAGCGATCTATGTAGTATGCTCCTTCACAGAAGCAGCCCAATGGGAGGACACTATTTGAAGGTACAGGTAGTAACCGGAACGCCCCCTCGATGCCTGTTTTTGCCATTAGGGTGCCCCTTCCCAACTTCTTGACCCGCCTGATTGCCTCGTCAAAGGAGGTAGAGTACATAGTACTGTACTTGGTTCCGCGTCGATGTTGTCATTTACTGACCTGCCCCTTGGATATGACAAATGGTGGATTAGTCTGAATGTAATGGGTTCCTTTTTGGGCACAACTCCCAATGGGGGCACCACTACGTCACGATGTCTGGGTGCTGGTAGGGTGATTTTAGATTTTTACTCCAGCTTTTCTTGATTTTAGAAGGGCATGACATGCCTATATCAGTGTCTCCTCCTCCTTTTACTCCTCCACCTCTTTTCTTTTCGCATGACTATATGTACTTGTGACTTTTCCATGTGTTTGTTGTGTCTTCTGAGCAGTTTGTCAGCTTTTGGACACCTTTTAAGGTGTTTTCTATGTGTTTTCTATGTGTTTGCATGTGTTTGTGTTTGCTTACCATTGGTTTCAATGGGGTTCGTCGAACATTCGACAAACATTCGTCAAACACATCCCAGTTCGACCAACCGAACTGAACTCTTACACTAGGGAGGTGGCTCAACACTACTAACGGGCTGCAGAATTTTGTAGTTTTCCTGATGTCTACAATGTCTAGAACTTTGATTCAGAAAACAAAATTCTAGAGCTTCAGCCCTTGTGAATATGTATGAGAACGGGATGTTAAAAAGTGGACTTTCTTTTCAGTGATTGTTCATCAAAAACATTAGTCCTAGTATCTGACATTACTTTAGAAAATGAAGAAAAATATATTCCATGGAAATAAACTTTCGTACTGTATACTGTACAGTAACTATTTTTGGTGCTTCAGGTTCAATCATCAGACTGACCTTAACGTTTTCTGCCCTTTCAAGTCGCTCCAAACACCTATGGTTTCAGAGCTAAAGGTGATCGACATCTTACAAAGGAACCGTCTTTCCATCTTCCGTTCAAACAAGCAGCACGCTGTATGTGCGTATGATCAATAAGAGTTGGAAAAAGTAATAAAATATCTGGCGAGGAGCTGTATCAAGAGACATATTTAGGCCACTTATTTTATTGCTGTTTTCAGTGAAAGCCAATTGCCTGGGATACAGCTGCTCATTTCACTAAGATACTTGTGAAGATGGAAAACTTGTATGTAATGTATAAAGCAGTATTAGAGGATAAATGGTAACTCAATGTACACGGCTAAAAAAAATAAAGGGAACACTAAAATCCCACATCCTAGATATCACTGAATGAAATATTCTAGTTGTAAATCTTTATTCATTACATAGTGGATTGTGTTGAGAACAATAAAACCTAAAAATTATCAACGTAAATTACAACTAATATCCCACGGAGGTCTGGAGTTGGAATAATGCTCAAAATCAAAGTGGAAAATGAAGTTACAGGCTGATCCAACAATAGTGGAAATGCCTCAAGACAAGAAAATGATGCTCAGTAGTGTGTGTGGCCTCCACATGCCTGTATGACCTCCCTACAACACCTGGGCATGCTCCTGATAAGGCGGCGGATGGTCTCCTGAGGGATCTCCTCCCAGACCTGGACTAAAGCATCTGCCAACTCCTGGACAGTCTGTGGTGCAACGTGACGTTTGTGGATGGAGCGAGACATGATGTCCCAGATGTGTTCAATCGGATTCAGGTCTGGGGAACGGGCGGGCCAGTCCATAGCTTCAATGCCTTCATCTTGCAGGAACTGCTGACACACTCCAGCCACATGAAGTCTGGCATTGTCCTGCATTAGGAGGAACCCAGGGCCAACTGCACCAGCATATGGTCTCACAAGGGGTCTTAGGATCACATCTTGGTACCTAATGGCAGTCAGGCTACCTCTCGTGAGCACATGGAGGGCTGTGCGGCTCTCCAAAGAAATTCCACTCTACACCATTACTGACCCACTGCCAAACCGGTCATGCTGAAGGATGTTGCAGGCAGATCGATCTCCACGGCGTCTCCAGACTCTGTCACATCTGTCACATGTGCTCAGTGTGATCCTGCTTTCATCTGTAAAGAGCACAGGGCACAAGTGGTGAATTTTCCAATCCTGGTGTTCTGTTGCAAATACCAAGCGTTCTCCATGGTGTTGGGCTGTAAACACAACCCCCATCCACATCCTCATGGAGTCAGTTTTTAAGCGTTTGTGCAGACACATGCACATTTGTGGCCTGCTGGAGGTCATTTTGCAGGGCATTGGCACTGCTCCTCCTGTTCCTCCTTGCACAAAGGCTGAAGTAGCAGTCTTGCTGCTGGGTGTTGCAGTCCTATGGCCCCCTCCACGTCTCCTGGTGTACTGGCCTGTCCTCTGAGAGCGCCTCCAGCCTCTGGACACTACACTGACAGACATAGCAAACCTTCTTGCCACAGCTCACATTGATGTGCCATCCTGGATGAGCGGCACTACCTGAGCCACTTGTGTGGGTTGTAGAGTCTGTTTCATGCTACCACGAGTGTGAAAGCGCAACCAACATTCCAAAGTGACCAAAACATCATCCAGAAAGCATTGGTACTGAGATGTGGTTTGTGGTCCCCACCTACAGAACCACTCCTTTATTGAGTGTGTCTTGATAATTGCTAATAATTTCCATCTGTTGTCTATTCCATTTGCACAACAGCATGTGAAATTGATTGTCAAACAGTGTTGCTTCCTAAGTGGACAGTTTATTTCACAGAAGTTTGATTTACTTGGAGTTATATTCTGTTGTTTAAGTGTTTCCTTTATTTTTTTGAAAATGTATTTAGAACACGAATAGCTCTTAAGCTGAACCAGGGACTCATTGAGGAGCAGTGTTTAACCCCTTTCTGATCTCGGACGGGATAGTACGTTCGAGGTCAGAACCCCGCTTTGATGCGGGCCCCGGCGGTGATCCCGCATCAAAGCCGGGACATGTCAGCTGTTATCGCCGCATTCAGAATCGCCCGATCTAGCAATAAAAAGAAGCAGTAACCTGACTGCTAAACAGCGTAGCGAGAAAAAAATTAAAAACGCCAGAATTACGTTTTTTTGGTCGCCGCGACATTGCATTAAGATACAATAAAGGGCGATCAAAAGAACGTATCTGCACCGAAATGGTATCATTAAAAACGCCAGCTCAGCACGCAAAAAATAAGCCCTCAACCGACCCCGGATCATGAAAAATAGAGACGCTACGGGTATCGGAAAATGGCGCAATTTTTTTTAAAGCAATGTTTGGAAATTTTTTTCACCACTTAGATAAAAAATAACCTAGTCATGTTAGGTGTCTATGAACTCGTAATGACCTGGAGAATCATAATAGCAGGTCGGTTTTAGCATTTAGTGAACCTAGCAAAAAAGCCAAACAAAAAACCAGTGTGGGACTGCACTTTTTTTGCAATTTCACCGCACTTGGAATTTTTTTCCCGTTTTCTAGTACATGACATGCTAAAACCAATGATGTCATTCAAAAGTACAACTTGTTTCGCAAAAAAATAAGCCCTCACATGGCCATATTGAAGGAAAAATAACAAAGTTATGGCTCTGGGAAGGAGGGGAGGGAAAAACGAACACAGAAAAATTGAAAATCTCAAGGTCATGAAGGGGTTAATATCACTCTGAAGAGATAGATTTTAGGACTTTCCATTCTTATTCTTGCAGTCTAAATGAAAGGTCTTTATGTACTGTGCGAACCATTCTCCCAAATTGTAGCTATGCTGAATTTGGGTTGTGAGAATTGGTGAAGTATGTGATCCAAAGTAAGAAAGTTACCACTATTCCACAATTAAATCAAAAATATGGTCATCACTTTAAATATGGATTGACTCACAATTGTGTATAGCTCTATTGGAGAATGTTACGCACCTGTCTCAGCTCGGCAGGGCTCTGCCCCCTTCACCTGTGGCTGCTGCCTTATGCCATGCTCCACATTGTGCTTTACAAGTGGCCCAGAGTGCCTCCATGACATCATCTCCTTAGGCCTTTTACGGCCCATTGGGACACATGGAGTATGAGCATTAAAGAGAATCTGTCACCACATTTGATTTAGGAAAACCATTAGTATGGGCGTACAGACTATAGACTGAATAAAATAGTGACACTAGTCTGTCTCACATTTTATATCTTGTTGTAGTGAAATCATCTTTTATGATGCTATGTTAATAATCTCTTTCAGGCAGGCTGTTGTTGGGAAGAAAACCCTGCCTCTGCATTTCATGAGCATATGTTTCTCCTTCCTTCATCAATCCGACATACCTGTGAGATAAAATTGCGCACATACATTATCCATTCCATCTCCCTTTGTTCCTCCGCAGTGTTCCACCTTTCTAAGGGCATAGTCTTCACTTTCTTTCTGCGCGGGTACCAGTGAGTTACTGGTACTTACATTCCCAATGTTATTCGGCACACAGAAAAGGTGCATTCCCAAAACTAAGAACAGAACTATCAATGGCTCACCGACACCTGCATAGAAAAAAAGTGGAGCGTATGCCCTTAGAAGGGCGGAACAATGAGGAGGAATGAGGAGAGATGGAATGCACATGTTTGCAGTTTCATTGCAAGCACCCGATGTCACAGGGATGTAGGAATGATGAGGGGAGGAAAAACTTGTGTTAATGAAGTGGGGAGGCAGGGTTTTCTTCCTGACAGCAGCCTGCCCATAGCCTTGAGAAGCTTATTAAAATAAAGTTATAAGAGATGATGTTTCTGGAACAAGACATGAGATGTAAGACAGACAGGTAACACTTATTTATTCAGTCTACTGTATGACCTGTATGCCCATATTAATGGTTTACCTAGCTTAAATCTGGTGACAGATTCCCTTTAATCCAGGACTACTGCATGTCCTACTGAAGTTTGTTTGAACTCCGACTTTACCCAACTCCTTGGTTCCTGCTCTTCTCAGATTTCTGTGAACTCAACAACATATCAACCAGCTAACTCACCCCTTGCCATATGCTATTGAACTGTTATTTAAGTCTGCATATGCTGCTGTTTAACTCATTACCTGCTGTGAACATCTTGAACTGTTTTTGGAGACTGGTCGCCTTGCCTACACCCGTGTGTCCAGTGTCGGCCTGGAGCACCTTGGGCCCACCAGAGAAAATCATTCTTGGGGCCCACTATGTAGCTACATAGAAATAGATACAAGATCACCAATTGTGTGGTAAAAAGCGCTAATATCAGGGTATAATATAAGGTAGTTCACGTCTTAATTATGTAGCAAGGGTTGGGGTATCCCCCGCACAGAATATAATGTAGCCCCCTCATAAAATATAATGCAGTCCCCTCTCATAGAATATAATGCAGCATCCCACAAAATATAATGCAACCCCATCAGGTATAACGCAGTCCCCACCATAGAATATAATGTAGCACCCTCATAGGGTATAATGCAGCCCCCCTCATATAGTATAATGCAGCCCACCACAGAATATAATGTAGTCCCCTGAGAGAATGCAGCCCCACCACAGAATATAATGCAGCCCCCTCATAGAGTATACTGTAGCCCCCTCATATAGTATGGTGTAGCCCCCCCATAATATAATGCAGTGTAGTCTAGTCCCCTGAGAATAATGCAGTCCCCCCACAGAATATAATGTAGCCCCCTCATAAAGTATAATGCAGCCGTTCTCCACCCCCATCATTGCCCTCATCACCATCTCCATCATTGCCTTCAACCCCTCCACCCCTATCATTCTCCCCCACCACCTCTATCACTGCCCATTCCACCACCTGCATCATTGCCTCCCCTCCCACCATCATTGTCCATTTCATTTTTACATCATTGCCCATTTCATCACCTCCATCATTGCCTCCCACCACCATCATTGCCTCCCCCTCCACCATCATTGCCCATCACCTCCATCATCACCTCCATAATTGCCTCCCCCACCACCATCATTGCCCATCACCTCCATCATTGCCTCCCGCCACCAACATTGCCAATCACCTCCATTGCCTCCCACCTCCAACATCATTGCCCATCACCTCCATCATTGCCTCCCCACCATCATTGCCTATCACCACCATCATTGCCCATCACCTCCATCATTGCCTCCCCACCATCATTGCCTATCACCTCCATTGCCTATCACTTCCATTGCCTTTCACCTCCATCATTGCCCATTACCTCCATTATTGCCTCCCCCACCACCATCATTGCCCATCACCTCCATCATTGCCACCCCATCATTGCCTATCACCTCCATCATTGCCCATCACCTCCATCATTGTCTCCCCCACCACCATCATTGCCCATCACCTCCATCATTGTCTTCCCCAAACACCTTCATTGCCCATCACCTCCATCATCTCCCCCCACCAATATCATTATCCTTCACCACACACACACACACACCTCACAGCAGCTCATCACACACACACACAAACACACACACTCTCACACACACGCAGGCACACACACTCACATACACACACACTCTCACATACACACACACGAAGGCTCACACACTCTCACATACACACACTCAGGCACACACACACTCTCACATACACACACACACACGAAGGCACACACACACTCTCACATACACACACATGCAGGCACACAGCACAGCTCACATCTCCGCAGCAGCAGCTCATCCCAGCAGCCTCTTCCTCGCTGGAAGCTTTCTGACTGAGACAGTGCGCTGGATGATAACGTCATCGAGCTGGGCTGTCTCAGGCAGGAAGCAGGATGCTGGGAGGTGAGCTGCTCTGTGTGAGTCTGTGTGGCTGCATGTGTGTGTATGTGTGTGGTGTGTGTGTGTGGTTTTACATGCGGGCAGTGTGTGTGTGTGTGTGTGTATGTGTGGTTCTACATGCGGGCAGTGTGTGTGTGTGTGTGTGTGTGTGTGTGGTGTGGTTTTACATGTGGGTAGTCAGCTCAACGAAATAGTGAAAAATCCATAGTTTATTTCACTTAAAATATAGTGAAAGGACAAAACATCAGCATACAAAAAAATATTATAAAACCAAGGTCAACGCGTTTCCGGTGACTAAGCACCCTTAATCATGATACCTGGTACAAGACATGTCTATACTTTTATACTAGTATCCGGTTATCGCTCCGGTGCTGCAATTGGTGGAATTGTCTAATCAAGCAAAAATAGACACACATGATAATGGAAGCAAGACAAGCTTGATAGAAGCACAAAAACAAATGTTTAAGTTAAACAAAAAAGCAGAGAAAACAGAAATAGCATAAGATACAAAAACTATATACAAAATGAAAAATGAAATAACATTACCATAATCATTGAATAAATCCAAAAATATAATGGTAAAATAATATGTACAGTGTCATATGTTGTGAACCCACATAATATAAAGCTTGAGTTGCTAGATATTATTTGTAAACCCTCGGAATACTAATAAAATGCCCTAGTACCTTTATACATAGCGGGTTCACAAACAACTATGAAAACAGCCAAAATAGGTTGGAGCAAGTAGGTAAAAGCACAGCTGCAGACGCCGTGACAATGTAACAGCGGCCGGCAAACAGGAGGGAACGGAAGGGAAAATAGATAGCTATTAGCCTCACAAAAAAGTTATTGATTATGCAGAAAGTATAAACTACAAATTTGGTTACTAGATGTTAGAAAAACAACATCCTTATTTGTGAACCCTCAGAATACTAATAAAATTCCTTAATATCTTTGAAAGTAGCGGGCTCACAAGCAGCTATAGATAAAAAAGCAAAACAATCTATGGCAGAAATCTCTCAAACAGAGAGCTGAAACAGCCAAAGTAGGTTGGAGCAAAATGGGTAGAAGCACAGCTGAAGACGCCGTGACAATGTAACAGCGGCCTGCAAACAAGGAAAAAAAAAAAAAAAAAAAAAGGGGGCGAGTAGATAGCTATTAGCCTCAAAAAAGAGTCATTTATTATACGGGAAATATAAACTACAAATTTAATTATTAGATGTCAGAATAGTAACTTCATTGTTTGTGAACCCTCAGAAAACTAATAAAAGAGCATGAGATCTTTCCTTTTATTTAGACCATGTGGAATTCTTGTACCAAGTTTAAAGATCCACCATGATTCCCTGTTTCTCAGGGTCACCTCAATGTCTCCTCCTCTAAATGGTTTATGAATTTTTTCTATCGCATAAATTTTAAGTGACTCAAGGTTAGAGTGATGATAATTAATAAAATGTTGTGAAACTTGTGAGGTGTTCCTATTAGCACTAATATTTTCAACATCATAAATATGTTCACGAATACGTGTTTTTAAAGACCGTATGGTACTCCCCACGTATTTAAGATGACATGCCATGCATTCCATAATGTATACCACATTTTTGGTGTTACAGTTCATGAAAGTCTTAATGGGATAAACATTTTGATTACTGGCATCAGTGAAATTATGGCATTTACCCGAAAATTTGCAAGTTTTACATGCCATCGCACCACATTTAAAAAAGCCTTTCGTGCTGAGCCAATGAGAGGGTTGTGCAGAGTGGGCATGAAGAGAACTCGGAGATAAGCTCGAGCCTAAAGACTCTTTTGTGAGGCTAATAGTTATCAATCTGCCCTTTTGTTTCCCCCTTTTTGCCGACTGCTGTTACATTGTCACGGCGACTGCAGCTGTGCTTTTACCTACTTGCTCCAACCTATTTTGGCTGTTTTCATAGTTGTTTGTGAACCCGCTATGTATAAAGGTACTAGGGCATTTTATTAGTATTCCGAGGGTTTACAAATAATATCTAGCAACTCAAGCTTTATATTGTTATGTGGGTTCACAACATATGACACTGTACATATTATTTTACCATTATATTTTTGGATTTATTCAACGATTATGGTAATGTTATTTCATTTTTCATTTTGTATATAGTTTTTGTATCTTATGCTATTTCTGTTTTCTCTGCTTTTTTGTTTAACTTAAACATTTGTTTTTGTGCTTCTATCAAGCTTGTCTTGCTTCCATTATCATGTGTGTCTATTTTTGCTTGATTAGACAATTCCACCAATTGCAGCACCGGAGCGATAACTGGATACTAGTATAAAAGTATAGACATGTCTTGTACCAGGTATCATGATTAACCCCTTAATCCCATATGACGTACTATCCCGTCCAGGTGACCTGGGACTTAATTCCCATGGACGGGATAGTACGTCATATGCGATCGGCCGCGCTCACGGGGGGAGCGCGGCCGATCGCGGCCGGGTGTCAGCTGCCTATCGCAGCTGACATCCGGCACTATGTGCCAGGAGCGGTCACGGACCGCTCCCGGCACATTAACCCCCGGCACACCGCGATCAAAGATGATCGCGGTGTGCCGGCGGTGCAGGGAAGCATCGCGCAGGGAGGGGGCTCCCTGCGGGCTTCCCTGAGACGATCGGTACACGGTGATGTGCTCACCGTGTACCGAGCGTCTTCTCCCTGCAGTCCCCGGATCCAAAATGGCCGCCGGGCTGCATCCGGGTCCTGCAGGGAGCACTTCCGGGTCAGGATCAGGCTGCAGCTGCAGCTCTAATCCTGCCCGGCTGTATGTCAGATCACCGATCTGATAGAGTGCTGTGCACACTGTCAGATCGGTGATCTGTGATGTCCCCCCCTGGGACAAAGTGAAAAAGTAAAAAAAAAAATTTCCACACTTGTAAAAAAAAAAATAAAAAAAAAATTCCTAAATAAAGCAGAAAAAAAAAAATATTATTCCCATAAATACATTTCTTTACATAAAAAAAAAAACAAAAAAACAATAAAAGTACACATATTTAGTATCGCCGCGTCCGTAACGACCCGACCTATAAAACTGGCCCACTAGTTAACCCCTTCAGTGAACACCGTAAGAAAAAAAAAAAAAAAACGAGCCAAAAAACAACGCTTTATTATCATAACGCTGAACAAAGAGTGGAATAACACGCGATCAAAAAGACGGATATAAATAACCATGTTACCTCTGAAAACGTCATCTTGTCCCGCAAAAAACGAGCCGCCATATAGCATCATAACCAAAAAAATAAAAAAGTTATAGTCCTCTGAATAAAGCGATGCCAAAATAATTATTTTTTCTATAAAATAGCTTTTATCGTATAAAAGCGCCAAAACATAAAAAAAATGATATAAATGAGGTGTCGCTGTAATCGTACTGACCCGAAGAATAAAACTGCTTCATCAATTTTACCAAACGCGGAACGGTATAAACGCCTCCCCCAAAAGAAATTCATGAATAGCTGGTTTTTGGTCATTCTGCCTCACAAAAAAATCGGAATAAAAAGCGATCAAAAACTGTCACGTGTCCGAAAATGTAACCGATAAAAACGTCAACTCGTCCCGCAAAAAACAAGACCTCACATGACTCTGTGGACCAAAATATGGAAAAATTATAGGTCTCAAAATGTGGAGACGCAAAAACTTTTTTGCTATAAAAAGCGTCTTTTAGTGTGTGACGGCTGCCAATCATAAAAATCCGCTAAAAAACTCGCTATAAAAGTAAATCAAACCCCCCTTCATCACCCCCTTAGTTAGGCTAGGTTCACATTGCGTTAATGGGTTAACGCTAACGGACAGCGTTGCACGGCGAAAATGTCACAATTAACGCCGTGCAACGGGTCCGTTAGCACAACCATTGACAGCAATGTGATTTTCAGGTGTAGCGCATCGCTAGAGCGTGCCATTTTCGGCTCGCGCTAGCAAGGTGCCATTCTTTTGTGGCGCGCCTCAGACACTGCTTGCAGCGTCCGCGGCGCGCCCGAGGTCCGATCCCCGATCTTCCAGAGCGGGGACGTTAACGCGACCACTAAACACGACACCTAAAAAGACATTGCGTTAGCGCAATCCGCTAGTGCTAAACGGATTTCCCTAACGCAATGTGAACCTAGCCTTAGGGAAAAATAATAAAATTAAAAAAAATGTATTTATTTCCATTTTCCGGTTAGGGTTAGGGTTAGGGTTAGGGCTAGGGTTTGGATTACATTTACGGTTGGGATTAGGGTTGGGATTAGAATTAGGGGTGTGTCTGGGTTAGGTGTGTGGTTAGGGTTACAGTTGGGATTAGGGTTAGTGGTGCGTTTGGATTAGGGTTTCATTTATAATTGGGGGGTTTCCACTGTTTAGACACATCAGGGGCTCTCCAAACGCGACATGGCGTCCGATCTCAATTCCAGCCAATTCTGCATTGAAAAAGTAAAACAGTGCTCCTTCACTTCCGAGCTCTCCCGTGCGCCCAAACAGGGGTTTACCCCAACATATGGGGTATCAGCGTACTCGAGACAAATTGGACAACAACTTTTTGGGTCCAAGTTCTCTTGTTATCCTTGGGAAAATAAAAATTTGGGGGGCTAAAAATCATTTTTGTGGGAAAAAAAAGGATTTTTATTTTCACGGCTCTGCGTTGTAAACTGTAGTGAAACACTTGGGGGTTCAAAGTTTTCACAACACATCTAGATAAGTTCCATGGGAGGTCTAGTTTCCAATATGGGGTCACTTGTGGGTGGTTTCTACTGTTTGGGTACATCAGGGGCTCTGCAAATGCAACGTGACGCCTGCAGACCAATCCATCTAAGTCTGCATTCCAAATGGCGCTCCTTCCCTTCCGAGCTCTGCCATGAGCCCAAACAGTGGTTCCCCCCCACATATGGGGTATCAGCGTACTCAGGACAAATTGAACAACAACTTTTGGGGTCCAATTTATTCTGTTACCCTTGTAAAAATACAAAGCTGGGGGCTAAAAAATCATTTTTGTGAAAAAAAAAAGAATTTTTATTTTCACGGGTCTGCGTTATAAACTGTAGTGAAACACTTAGGGGTTCAAAGTTCTCACAACACATCTAGATAAGTTCCATGGGAGGTCTAGTTTCTAATATGGGGTCACTTGTGGGGGGTTTGTACTGTTTGGGTACATCAGGGGCTCTGCAAATGCAACGTGACTCCTGCAGACCAATCCATCTAAGTCTGCATTCCAAATGGCGCTCCTTCCCTTCCGAGCTCTGCCATGCGCCCAAACAGTGGTTCCCCCCCACATATGGGGTATCAGCGTACTCAGGACAAATTGGACAACAACTTTTGGGGTCCAATTTATTATGTTACCCTTGTGAAAATACAAAACTGGGGGCTAAAAAATTTTTGCGAAAAAAAAATAAATTTATTTTAACGGCTCTGCGTTATAAACTGTAGTGAAACACTTGGGGTTCAAAGCTCTCAAAACACATCTAGATAAGTTCCTTAGAGGGTCTAGTTTCCAAAATGGTGTCACTTGTGGGGGTTTTTAATGTTTAGGCACATCAGGGGCTCTCCAAACCAACATGGCGTCCCATCTTAATTCCAGTCAATTTTGCATTGAAAAGTCAAATGGCGCTCCTTCCCTTCCGAGCTCTGCTATGCACCCAAAAAGTGGTTTACCCCCACATATGGGGTATCGTCGCACTCAGGACAAATTGCACAACAACTTTTGTGGTCTAATTTCTTCTCTTACCCTTGGGAAAATAAAAAATTGGGGGCGAAAAGATCATTTTTGTGAAAAAATAAGATTTTTTATTTTTACGGCTCTGCATTATAAACTTCTGTGAAGCACTTGTTGGGTCAAAGTGCTCACCACACATCTAGATAAGTTCCTTAAGGGGTCTACTTTTCAAAATGGTGTCACTTGTGAGGGGTTCCAATGTTTAGGCACATCAGGGGCTCTCCAAACGCAACATGGCGTCCCATCTCAATTCCAGTCAATTTTGCATTGAAAAGTCAAATGGCGCTCCTTTCCTTCCGAGCTCTGCCATGCGCCCAAACAGTGGTTTACCCCCACATATGGGGTATCGTCGCACTCAGGACAAATTGCACAACAACTTTTGTGGTCTAATTTCTTCTCTTACCCTTGGGAAAATAAAAAATTGGTGGCGAAAAGATTATTTTTGTGAAAAAATATGATTTTTTATTTTTACGGCTCTGCATTATAAACTTCTGTGAAGCACTTGTTGGGTCAAAGTGCTCACCACACCTCTAGATAAGTTCCTTAAGGGGTCTACTTTCCAAAATGGTGTCACTTGTGGGGATTTCAATGTTTAGGCACATCAGGGGCTCTCCAAACGCAACATGGCATCCCATCTCAATTCCAGTCAATTTTGCATTGAAAAGTAAAATGGCGCTCCTTCCCTTCCGAGCTCTGCCATACGCCCAAACAATGGTTTACACCCATATACGGGGTATCAGCGTACTCAGGACAAATTGGCCAACAATTTTTGAGGTTCAATTTCTTCTCTTACTCTTGGGAAAATAAAAAATTGGGGGCGAAAAGATCATTTTTGTGAAAAAATATGATTTTTTATTTTTACGGCTCTGCATTATAAACTTCTGTGAAGCAATTGGTGGGTCAAAGTGGTCACCACACATCTAGATAAGTTCCTTAGGGTGTCTACTTTCCAAAATGGTGTCACTTGTGGGGGGTTTCAATGTTTAGGCACATCAGTGGCTCTCCAAACGCAACATGGTGTCCCATCTCAATTCCTGTCAATTTTGCATTTAAAAGTCAAATGGCGCTCCTTCCCTTCCGAGCTCTGCCATGCGCCCAAACAGTGGTTTACCCCCACATATGGGGTATCAGCGTACTCAGTACAGATTGTACAACAATGTTTGGCATCCATTTTATCCTGTTACCCTTGGTAAAATAAAACAAATTGGAGCTGAAATAAATTTTGTGTGAAAAAAAGTTAAATATTCATTTTTATTTAAACATTCCAAAAATTCCTGTGAAACCCCTGAAGGGTTAATAAACTTCTTGAATGTGGTTTTGAGCACCTTGAGGGGTGCAGTTTTTAGAATGGTGTCACACTTGGGTATTTTCTATCATATAGACCCCTCAAAATGACATCAAATGAGATGTGGTCCCTAAAAAAAAATGGTGTTGTAAAAATGAGAAATTGCTGGTCAACTTTGAACCCTTATAACTCCCTAACAAAAAAAAATTTTGGTTCCAAAATTGTGCTGATGTAAAGGAGACATGTGGGAAATGTTACTTATTAAGTATTTTGCATGACATATCTCTGTGATTTAAGGGCATAAAAATTTAAAGTTGGAAAATTGCGAAATTTTCAAAATTTTCGCCAAATTTCCGTTTTTTTCACAAATAAACGCAAGTTATATCGAATAAATGTTACTACTAAAATGAAGTACAATATGTCACGAGAAAACAATGTCAGAATCGCCAAGATCCGTTGAAGCGTTCCAGAGTTATAACCTCATAAAGGGACAGTGGTCAGAATTGTAAAAATTGGCCCGGTCATTAACGTGCAAACCACCCTCGGGGCTTAAGGGGTTAAGGGTGCTTAGTCACCGGAAACGCGTTGACCTTGGTTTTATAATATTTTTTTGTATGCTGATGTTTTGTCCTTTCACTATATTTCAAGTGAAATAAACTATGGATTTTTCACTATTTCGTTGAGCTGGATCTCCTTCTCTTTCCTGTTCGTCTACGCCCTGACACAGCGGTTCCGTGCTCCGAGCTCTTGGGAATGTCGGTATGGTGAGCTGGATTTTGTTTTTTCCTGTATTCCTTCGTGTCTCCGTGCTCTCCTGGACTCCCTATACATATATAATTTTGGCAAAAGGATCTATTTTATTCTAAACATCAGCATAATTGATTTTGATGTCACAAAATGGACATGTCAAAAAGACAAAATAAAGCAGAGAAACTGTTTGCATCGCTGGCTACGGAGGAAACTCCAACAACCAGTAATAAGGATGGACTACTTGACAACTTGTTAACTTCAATGCTCAAAGAAAATCGCCTTTGGTGGGATCTCAGCTCTTTGAAAAATTATAAAGAGAAAAATGTCATCCCAAGAGGGCTGAGAGTGAAGAAAATTCCTAATACTGTGTTTTCTAATACCTTTGTTCAAGAGTGGAATACAATTCTATCTGATTGTTCGTTGAAACTAATTGCCCTGATAGTGCAATATGAGGAAATTTCTCTGATCCAACTGCAACAAGATATTGAAACTATGACCAAGGAGGCAAAGGATAAAATGACATCGGCACAATTTGACGAGTTCATTAACACCAGCAACTCTAAAATTTCCAAAGCAGAAGAAACCATCATGGATATGAAGAAACGCAAGCTGGATCGGGACCTTTATGACTATGCCAATGATCAGGTTTATGAGTGGGGGAGGTGGGATAAAACGAATCAACCGTATAAATCTATTTTAAAACCCCACAGAAACCGCACCTACAGAAATCGTATGCGGAGACAGGTCACCTTTAGTTCGTCTGATCTGGACACTTCAACTGGAGTCACAGAAGACTCAGATTCTGAACCTGCACAGAGTGCAAAAAACTCCTATTTCAAGAAAAGCAAACCCCCATTTATCAACAGAAGAAGGTCTATCGAAGAAAAGGAAGGAAACATCGAAGTAAACAGAAATCCTTCGAGATATCATCTCAGACGTCAACGTTAGGACATTTTAATGTTGTTAACATGTCTTCCTTTTCCCTTACAGATGACCAATTAGAACTCTTATCACATGGTCTTAATTTTGTACCAAGCTGCAATTTTGATCTTTTTTCCACAATTTGTGATGTGAATAGATTTATGAGAAATATTGCTCTCAAATTGCATTTTAAGGATGATACAACAGAGAAAAAATGTAACATCAACCCCCAAAGTAATGATTTCAGGTCTCTTGATTTTTCAGATCAACTGTCACTCATGTGTCTATCAGATTTACAGGATGAAAGTTTAGAGGCTAATGCAGATTCATTTATTCCTAAAAATATAATTAAAGTGCCTAATTGTAATTATTATCCTGTTCAGGCACGTAAACCTGCCATGGACAGATTCCAAAATGTGATAGAGTCTCAGTTGAGGAGCCTTTCTGAAAGTGTGCGGAATAAACGCTTGCACAGTAGTAATCTCAAACCTAGGCTACAGAAGGCATTACAGGAACTACAAAATAATGATGACCTTGTCATAAAAAATTCTGACAAGGGTGGGTCAGTTGTTGTGATGGATAAGGCTAATTACATCACCTGGGTCAATGATATGCTTACAGATCCTACTGTGTATAAGCGCTTGTCCACTAACCCCACTGCACTAATACAGAATAGAATTTTCAATCTTATAGATGAAGGGTTCAGTAAGGGTTTTTTCAACAAAAAAGAAAATGACTATCTCAGGGTGTCTAACCCAGTAACTCCAATTCTGTATGCCTTGCCTAAGACCCATAAAAACTTGTACCCACCTCCCATGAGGCCGATTGTGTCGGGTATTGGGTCTCTGGGTGAGAGGCTGGGAGAGTGGTTAGATCTGCTCCTCCAGCCTCTCGTCCAGAGAACACCTGGGCACCTTAGGGATAGTGCCGATGTCCTGAATTTCATGGAGGGGTTTATATGGCAGTCTAATTTCTCTTGGATCACTTCAGATGTCACCTCGTTATATACCACATGAAGTGGCGATATTTGCTCTTAAATTTCACATGCAAAAGTACAGTGATTTTTCCGTAGATTTACAGTCTTATGTCATAGAGGTCACTTCTTTTCTCATGACTACAAACTTCTTTTGCTTTAACCAAATATATTTCATGCAAACCAGTGGTGTCTCAATGGGTGCCAAATACTCTCCTTCCATTGCCAATCTGGTTATGAGTTGGTGGGAAGAATCTTACATATATAATGATGAGAATCCATTTAAAGACTGTATACGTTGGTACGGTAGGTACATTGATGACCTGATATTTATCTGGAGTTCTGATGTATCTACCGTACATGATTTAACAAACTATCTCAATCACAATCCATTCAATCTTAAATTTATTTCACGCCAAGACCACACGTGTATAGAGTTTCTAGATTTAAAACTAAAGGGGATACCTAATACCCCGATTGTTACTTCCACTTTCCGGAAAACCACAGCAGGGAATACAATATTGCGTGCTAACAGTCACCATCCCAAACATACTATCAAAAGTATTCCTATAGGGGAGATGGTAAGAGCAAAACGTAATTGTAGCACACTGGAAGATTACTCCCAAGAGATCGAGGGCATAAAAGGCAGACTTGTGCAGAGAGGCTACAGTGACTGGCATCTAAAAAGAGCAGAAAAAATTGTCGCTCGACGACCTCGTTTCCATAGCAAACAAAATCAAAGTTTATCTCCTCAAAATCCAATCACTGTGGTCTTCCAGTACAGTAATCAATTTAATACAATCAGGAAAATTTTGACTAATAATCTGACTATTCTGAAGGAGGATGCTGATATAGCTCAAATTTTGAGTAATGGATACAGAATTGTGTCCAGAAGAGCCCCCTCTTTAGGCTCGAGCTTATCTCCGAGTTCTCTTCATGCCCACTCTGCACAACCCTCTCATTGGCTCAGCACGAAAGGCTTTTTTAAATGTGGTGCGATGGCATGTAAAACTTGCAAATTTTCGGGTAAATGCCATAATTTCACTGATGCCAGTAATCAAAATGTTTATCCCATTAAGACTTTCATGAACTGTAACACCAAAAATGTGGTATACATTATGGAATGCATGGCATGTCATCTTAAATACGTGGGGAGTACCATACGGTCTTTAAAAACACGTATTCGTGAACATATTTATGATGTTGAAAATATTAGTGCTAATAGGAACACCTCACAAGTTTCACAACATTTTATTAATTATCATCACTCTAACCTTGAGTCACTTAAAATTTATGCGATAGAAAAAATTCATAAACCATTTAGAGGAGGAGACATTGAGGTGACCCTGAGAAACAGGGAATCATGGTGGATCTTTAAACTTGGTACAAGAATTCCACATGGTCTAAATAAAAGGAAAGATCTCATGCTCTTTTATTAGTTTTCTGAGGGTTCACAAACAATGAAGTTACTATTCTGACATCTAATAATTAAATTTGTAGTTTATATTTCCCGTATAATAAATGACTCTTTTTTGAGGCTAATAGCTATCTACTCGCCCCCTTTTTTTTTTTTTTTTTCCTTGTTTGCAGGCCGCTGTTACATTGTCACGGCGTCTTCAGCTGTGCTTCTACCCATTTTGCTCCAACCTACTTTGGCTGTTTCAGCTCTCTGTTTGAGAGATTTCTGCCATAGATTGTTTTGCTTTTTTATCTATAGCTGCTTGTGAGCCCGCTACTTTCAAAGATATTAAGGAATTTTATTAGTATTCTGAGGGTTCACAAATAAGGATGTTGTTTTTCTAACATCTAGTAACCAAATTTGTAGTTTATACTTTCTGCATAATCAATAACTTTTTTGTGAGGCTAATAGCTATCTATTTTCCCTTCCGTTCCCTCCTGTTTGCCGGCCGCTGTTACATTGTTACGGCGTCTTCAGCTGTGTTTTTACCTATTTGCTCCTACCTATTTCAGCTGTTTCAACTCCCTGTTTGGGAGATCTCTGCCATTGATTGTTTTTTTTTTCCATCCATGGTTGTCTGTGAGCTTGCTACTTTCAAAGGTATCAGGGAATTTTATTAGTATTCCGAGGGTTTGCAAACAATGAAGTCGCTTTTTTGACATCTAGTTACTAAATTTGTAGTTTATATTTCCCGCATAATTATCGACTCTTTTGTGAGGCTAATAGTTATCAATCTGCCCTTTTGTTTCCCCCTGTTTGCCGACTGCTGTTACATTGTCACGGCGACTGCAGCTGTGCTTTTACCTACTTGCTCCAACCTATTTTGGCTGTTTTCATAGTTGTTTGTGAACCCGCTATGTATAAAGGTACTAGGACATTTTATTAGTATTCCGAGGGTTTACAAATAATATCTAGCAACTCAAGCTTTATATTGTTATGTGGGTTCACAACATATGACACTGTACATATTATTTTACCATTATATTTTTGGATTTATTCAATGATTATGGTAATGTTATTTCATTTTTCATTTTGTATATAGTTTTTGTATCTTATGCTATTTCTGTTTTCTCTGCTTTTTTGTTTAACTTAAACATTTGTTTTTGTGCTTCTATCAAGCTTGTCTTGCTTCCATTATCATATGTGTCTATTTTTGCTTGATTAGACAATTCCACCAATTGCAGCACCGGAGCGATAACCGGATACTAGTATAAAAGTATAGACATGTCTTGTACCAGGTATCATGATTAAGGGTGCTTAGTCACCGGAAACGCGTTGACCTTGGTTTTATAATATTTTTTTGTATGCTGATGTTTTGTCCTTTCACTATATTTTAAGTGAAATAAACTATGGATTTTTCACTATTTCGTTGAGCTGGATCTCCTTCTCTTTCCTGTTCGTCTACGCCCTGACACAGCGGTTCCGTGCTCCGAGCTCTTGGGAATGTCGGTATGGTGAGCTGGATTTTGTTTTTTCCGGCAGTGTTAGCTGCAGCCTGCGGCTAACACTGCCCGCTATTAAAGAGAAATGGCATTCACGCCTCTCCACGCCCATGGGAACCATGAATATTCATTTTGCTTTTGCTTTTTTGTCTCCAGCTGCTGCTACGCTGGCACAGGGCAGGCCCCCTTGATTCATGGGCCCCATAGCCACTGGCTGGGGGCCCCTGGAGCAGTGGGGAACTAGGCAGCTGCTGGCCAGTATGCCAGCAGGTGTCAGTGCCTGGGCCCACCGGAGAATTCTCCGGTTCTCCGGTGGGCCAGTCCGAACCTGCGTGTGTCTGCTTCAGCCCTGCATTCTTCATACATCTCTCCTTCTGCTTTTATGGCTTCCAATCCCTCCAGCAATGCCAGTTTGTTTTTTGTCCTGCATAGCCAGCTATCCAAGTCCTCATTGTACCACGTGCCAACCCTCAGGGTCCATGTGTCCACCTGACCTATGGGATCATGGATGCACCTGACCAGGTGAGCATAACAAAAAGAAAGCCTAGCTTCTCCATGGAAAATACAAAGAAGGAATGTTACAGAGGAATGTTTACAATTTTCTACTGTAAGACAGTGACTCCAAAGCTAACAAAGTTCCTAAAAAATGCAATGAATACCACTAAGTACAGCGGAACCCCATGGAAGTCTACTACTGCTCTTCACAACTCAGTGGTTTCGATCTTGCCCAAACAAAAACATTTGCAGCCAACAAGAAGACAATTACGATATCCATTTTCCCTCATTCCTGACCAGACAAATTTTGGGGTTTTATGATACGTGCACTTTTAATGGATGTTCAAATCATTTTTGCATAATTTTTTGCAATACATATGGCTTAATTTTTAAGTCATTATTACCGTGTATTCCTTTTTTTCCTCATGTTGGGAGGAAATTAAAATAAAAATAGGAAGTCTGTGTCTGTTAACCATTTTTTTATGACAGAAAGGACAACTAAAAACATTTTAAATTGTGTACCTCTCTCCGCAGAAATTATTTTTGCATATTGGGACACATTTTTATAATGGGTGCCGGACTGGAAACAATGATTCCAACTGGCAGTGTAACTTTAATTTTCTTTTATTCATTCATGCTTATTTACTATTGTATTTTTCCTTTTTTTATTTTTCATGTACACACTGAAACTCCAATAAAAGTCTTAAAAGACTGTGTGGGAGGGAATTTTTTATATATTAACACTTCCTTTTTTACTCTTTCTAATATGTATACCCAAGCAATGGTTCAGCACTGTGTATACAGCAATACAGAAGGGAGTCTGGCTGTGTCTGAGAGCTGACTCCCCACCCTCACAGCTGCACAATCCCCTGTAAACTACTTACACAGAATTAAAGTTTTAAAGAATCAATGCAGAGTATAGTGGTGACTGCTCAAATGTTTTTGGTCTATGGGTGGTCTAGAAGTAGTTGAGATGCCCACATGCATTATGTGAATGGAAACTATCCAATGTGTAGGGAAAGAAGGGTACCGATTCTTTTATGGCAGATGTTGAAAAAGAAAGGATTTGAAATGCTTGATTTCAGCATGAACTATTCTCTGTTTCCATGAAGATATATGACCTCCAAAGATGTCTGGTAGTGATTAATTTTACAAATTGAGGACATGTGCACATCCAGTTGAGGGAATTGATGGTTAAAAAAAGCTGCCAGCTCAAAAATGCTACCTAGGACAGACTAAGCGCAAGAGACTCCTGGCAGATTCTAGAAGGACACCAGCTATCACCATTAAACCGCTCTACAAGAATCTGAATATTAAACAGGGTCCACTAAATTGCTTCTAAGGATGAGCTGCTAACTGGAGGAACGAATCAGAGGCAGTAGAACAGTTGCATAACTGGGTCAGAATCAGGAGGTCGAAGTAAGAATAAAATTACAAAAAGTTAGTGTAGTCAAAGAGCAAGCCAAGGTCCAAAATCAGGACTGTACACTGGGAGAATACCAAGGCACAAGTCACACAGAAGCAAGTCAGAGGAAAGCAGGATTTCAGGACCTTAACGATATAGCAGCCATACACAAAACCACATAGCTGCCAATTCTATGACTCCCAATATGGAGGAGATTACAAGCCTCAGAGGACACAAAACCAGAACTGTCGCCCCACATCGCCTGCAAGGAGAACGCAGCACATGCAGGAAGGTCAGGCACCGATACAGTATCGCCACCTTTAGAGCATGTTTTTCCTCTTGAGACAGTATTGACATGACCGTCACTGGATGAGCTTCCCTGAGGACACGTGAAGGTATATATTTGTTACTCGAGATTTCTCGAGGATGATCAGGTGTCCTCCAAGTATTTTTTAGTGCTCGGAAATGTAGTTTTTCTTGCCGCAGCTGAATGATTTACATCTGTTAGCCAGCATAAGTACATGTGGGGGTTGCCTGGTTGCTAGGGAATCCCCACATGTACTTATGCTGGCTAACAGATGTAAATCATTCAGCTGCGGCAATAAAAACGAAATCTCCGAGCACTAGAAAATACTCGGAGGACCCCCGAGCGTGCTCGAGTAACAAATATATTCGCTCATCACTAATTCTAACCTATACACAAGAATCTATGGAATGATATGGTAACAAGCCACTAGATGAACAACATGACTTTCTCATTCTCTTTCATTAAACTCTGCTTCCACTTCTTAGAAATCATCACTGATCGTCTCTAGAAGTCATGAATCACAATAATTATATTTAGAATCTAACATTTTATGAGCATCTAGTGAGACTTTAATAATCATTTCCCGAGAACTTGCATTCATTATGCACTTGGAAACTCTACTTTGTGCAGCAAATTTACATACTTGCCTGGACTATGTGCCCTTAATTGTTTCCAATTGCTTTATTCTGTAACACGCTGATTTCCAGCTGTACTGTGGTCACCGAAGACTTATGTGTGGCTGCATTTCTGGGCATTAGCGCGTTAGCTGGGAGATTTATTGTACTGTGTATTTCCTGGTGTCACTAATTATAGTCATTTTTTTCCAGCTCGGTCTAAGTGAGTGCTTCACGTCTTTCAGAGCGGGAGGTTTGCTCCTTAGCTCACTACCCAGCCATTATCAGAGGCACAGATAGCTCTTCCCTCAGGAAATAAAGTGATTATTTTCCTTGTATATTTGTGTCAGCACCATTAACACACAATCAGAAATCAGACAAAGGAAATTCCTGACAGCAAAACTTAAAATTCATCATTTCCAAAGAGTGCTGAATTAACTAAAAAATGTCTGCAGCCAATAAGCTCTACATAGGACCAAAGCAAACATTTTTGGCTTCATAAAATAATATCTATTATTACAATTTTATTATGATGAAGGGAACTACAATACATCATTTTTTTTAATATAATCTCTAGCTTATTAACTTTTTTTATACCTCAGTTAAAGGGTTATTCCCATCTAAGTCATTCATGGCTAAATTGGGAAAATCTGTGTGTACGTGGCGGCCATAGAAAATTGGAACTATGGAAATAGAAGAATCTCATTTGATTCTATGAAACAACAGAAACAACACAGGACAGTCCGTTTGGCTGCTTTCAGAGTCCGGACCTACTGTGGTCAGCACATATTGACAGATTTTCATGATTTAGCCTATAATGGTTGAGATGGGAATATCCCCTTTAATGTCATTGAGTATGGCAGTAATCACTCAGTTATTAACCCATTATCTACCAATGTACCTTTTTTGGGACACCTAATCTTTTGCTTCTAGCAACTAAGATTTTATAATTCTTATAATTAGGTCCAATTTTTCGTGTTGCGTTTGTAAAATGAATGTTTTCAAAACAGGAAATCATGTCATTGTCATTTTTAATTGAATATTGGGACGCCCTTTTCTGAAAAATCCGTAAAATGAAAATGTCTAACTTGGCAAGTAATGGGTTAAGCAATGTTTTAAGCCACACACAGGAGTGGATTCAAAAGAGGTTACGCTATCTAGGCTATACTCACAAGCTGCGTTTTTGCAGTGCAGCATTTTTTTTTGCAGCATTTTTTTTGCTGCATTTTATGCAGCTTTTTTTAATGCTAATTTTCAGTTGCATTTCACAGTATCTGCAAAGTCTGTGAGATTTCAGTAATCTCATGCACACAGCTTGTTTTTTTTCCTAACTGTTTTGTCAAAGAGCTTAGTTTTTACAAAATTCTACATGCCACTTCTTTCAGTGTTTTTTCAGCATTTTTGCAGCGTTTATTAACCATTTGGAAGCAGTGGATAGTTCAAAAAGGCTGCAAAAATGCTTTAGAAAACACAGGTATCGGATTTTGCTGCGTTTTTAGTGCCAAAACCTGATGAAGTTGAATCAGATTTTTTTGAAGCACTAAAGCAAGAGAGATAAATGTACTCTGAGTCCCTGACTAAAAAGCATCAGAAAGTAAACAAAAAACGCAAAAAAACTAAGCAAAACCTGCTTTTTGTAAGCAGCTTAAACTTGGCATAAAAAAAGAAGCAAAAATGCAATGTATGGATATAGCCTAACTATTCTTCACACTTTTCCTTCCGTTCTGCCATTGGCTCAACAAGTGCAGAAATAAGCATGATAGGTAGGTAGGTAGGTAGAGACCCTACTGTCTCTTACTTACTATCGCTACTGATTCCAGCCAAAGAAAAAAGCGTAAGTTGTGGGATGGATCAGTTTTGTGATAGTATCCAAAAAGTAGCTGTACCAATGCAATGGTTAAGTTGTACATGGAGGAAGCAAACTCATTAGGACATTTCAGGATATTATTTTTTGGGGTTGAAGTCCTCTATTCTTCATTGAAAGAAAACAGAGATTCTTGGGACCTCTTAGTTTGTAAAAAAAAAGCCAAATTGTGTTACTTATTACATTGCATGTCAGACTCAATCCAAGTAACTTGTTAATTAAAAGTGGAAAAAAAGAGTGAATATTCTCTTTTTCTTACAATTGCAAAAACCTCTCCCTGTCCCGGTCACAATAATCTTCCTGTCATGTCATGCTTCACCCCCTCAGGCCCTGCTTTAGGCATAATACTTTGCTTCAGTTTTGCATGAGATATTCCTTAATAATATACATTCAGACAGTAGAGGTTAGCAAATCAAATTATTCTTGAATTTTGAGGAATTTGCTTAACCTAATTCAAACAATTTGCAATTTGATTTGAACAAGTAGCCTAATATGGTCCACTACCATTTCACACATTGCAGAAGATAGAATCAGCCAGATAAAGCTCACATGACCTTTGGCACAGCTAGATGGGCTTTCCAATAATGCGTTACAGTTATCACCTCCCGTGGTATAGCACAGTCTGTCAGGAGCAACTTTTATATGTTGTAGAAAAGCAGAGGCAGGAATTGCAGCAGCCATTTTGTGGTGAACCCGGATAGAGAGAGAGAATTATCATGTGTCTGTTTATTGGTGATTAATAGATGCCCGGGCCACATATTTTATGGCTTCCAGGTCTTTGATTTGGCCCCTTGGGTCCCAGACAAATGAAAAATCTAAAGGGGTGAAGATTGTGCGTTGAGTAGCAGCTGCTTCAGTCTTCTCCTGGGGTGAACACATGTGAAGAAGAGAGTGTCCGGTTTATCTTCTGTGAGAGACGGTGATCAGAGAAGAAACTATTCGACTGATTGAGGAGGATGGCGGATAGTGGCTATTCCTTCCCACTTACTGAGTAAGTTTAGGATAGTATACCAACTCAGTATTAGAGCAAAGTATTTGTGGTGTTGTCGGCTGGCGCTCGTTTGTTTTTTTTCTGTTTAGTTAGATAGTGAGATAATGTCACAGCTTGCAGCTTAGCAATAGAGATATGGAGAGAAAGCTGTAAAATACTGAAGGAGCTGTACTGATCATGTGAGTGATAGCCAGAGGTGTATCTAGGGTTTCTGGCCCTCGGGGCAAGAAATCATTTGGCGCCCCCCAGGACATATGCGATTTTCATACTTAGTCATGAACCCACAAGCTCCTCTCCCTAATGCTCTCAATGTTCAGTGGAAAACAGAGAATCAGAAGTGAAGCTCGTTGTCACAGGCCATAAGTATGAAAATCACATATGAGTGAAGTGTCCATGTGATGACTACTGGAACCTGCAGAGCTGAATCCTGACATCGCAGGCTTCTGAATTCTCACAACTAATGCACTGCACACTTCAGACCACATTCCGACTAGACGTGCCTGGCCTCGCTCAGTTCATTCTCATTGAGTGAGGCCACACGTGTGTAGTCAGCACGTGACCGCATGTATGTAAGTCGCCAGCACGAGAGAATCATGACAGCGTGCAGAGCGCACTGTAAGAATTCTGAAGTCTGCAGTCACGAAGAATGACTGCAGACTCATCACAAACCTGGACATCCCCTTTAATGCTCCTAACATAAATAAAAGCATGAGAATTAGTATCACAAATAACATTTACATCCAGGTACCTTATAGATGATGTTGTCTCTGGAGCCGTTCTCCTTCTTTTCTTCATCTTGTCCAGACCCCATGATGAGTTTTGTCATCCACAGATGTCTCTGCAGACTTCCATCTTCTCCGCTCTTCTGCAGCAAATCTCCACATGATGCCCTTAAAGATACAAGTGTCATTATAATGCTCCTGAATAAAAAATTGCCCCTCACTATATTGTCTGCACAAAATATGACCCCCACACTGTCCCTCTTATGGTACATGCTCTTCACACTGACCTTTCCTTTCCATACCATGCCCCTTCTTCACATTTTTCTCTCACACTGTGTCCCCTCTATAGGGCCCAGTATTTATACTGTACTCTCTCATCACACTCCCCCTCCTTGGTATACTGTCCCCTCCTGACTGTGCCCTTACACTGTCCCCCATGCTATGCCCCCACTACTCAGTTTCTATTCTGTGCCCACTCACTTTTCTCCCCCATACTGTCTCCTCACACTATTCCTCTCCCTCCTCACACTGTCTCCTCTCACATCCCTTCTGTTCATCATACTGTCTCCTCATATATTTGCCCCCTCACTTTCTATACTGCCTGCTCATCTGACTCCCCATACTGTGTCTGCACACATCCCATCACCCTCATACATGTTTCCTCATACATGCCCTCATTCCACCGTACTGTTTCCTCATACATGCCAACCCATTCCCCTGTACTGTTTCCTCATATATGCTCCCCATCTCCCCCTTTGCTCTTCATTTTGTGTCCTTAAATCCCCCAATCTCCTCCAAATCTCCCCACACAATAAATCCCCCCATTCCCCACACAGCGTCTCATCATCCTCCTATTCCCCACACAGCTCCTCATCATTCCCCTCATTCCCCACACAGCATCTCATCATCCCCCCATCCCCTACACAGCATCTCATCAGCCCCCCATTCCCCACACAGCATCTCATCATCCCGCCATTCCCCACAGCTCCTCATCATTCCCCCATTCCCTACAGCTCATCATCCCACTATTCCCCACACAGCTCCTCATCATCCCCCTATTCCCCACACAGCGTCTCATCATCCTCCCATTCCCCACGCAGCTCCTCATCATCCCCCTATTCCCCACACACAGCGTCTCATCATCCCCGCATACCCCACAGCTCCTCATCATCCCCCTATTCCCCACACAGCTCCTCATCATCCCCCAATTCCCCACACAGCTTCTCATCATCCACTCATTCCCCACACAGCGTCTCATTATCTCCCTATTCCCCACACAGCGTCTTATCATCCCCCCATTCCCCACACAGCGTCTCATCATCCCGCCATTCCCCACAGCTCCTCATCATTCCCCCATTCCCTACAGCTCATCATCCCACTATTCCCCACACAGCTCCTCATCATCCCCCTATTCCCCACACAGCGTCTCATCATCCTCCCATTCCCCACGCAGCTCCTCATCATCCCCCTATTCCCCACACACAGCGTCTCATCATCCCCGCATACCCCACAGCTCCTCATCATCCCCCTATTCCCCACACAGCTCCTCATCATCCCCCAATTCCCCACACAGCTTCTCATCATCCACTCATTCCCCACACAGCGTCTCATTATCTCCCTATTCCCCACACAGCGTCTTATCATCCCCCCATTCCCCACACAGCGTCTCATCATCTCCCCATTTCCCACACAGCGTCTCATCATCTCCCCATTCCCCACACAGCGCGTCATCATCTCCCCATTCCCCACACAGCGTCTCATCATCTCCCCACTCCCTACACAGCCCCTCACCATCATCTTCCCTTTGCAGCCCCACTCAAGAAACATCACCTCTTTTCCAAATTACATCCTGAGAGCCTCACACCGAGTCCTGCATCCTCATTCCCTTGTACAAGGGTTCATGGTGCAGCTCCTCTCCTCACACGGCTCCATGCTGCAGCCCCTCAGTCCTCTCCTCGCATGGCTCCTCATTTCCCGCTTTTCTTCATTACCAGCAGCCTCAAAAATGCAGCTTCCTGCTATCAGCTCTCCATTTCCATGAAGGAGACCTGCCCCTTCCGGTGACATCATGATTCCAAGGAATCTCTCCTCCCCCTCCAATCTAGATGCTGCCCTGCAATCAGATCTTCAATTGTACTCGTCTTTAAGATACGAGTACAATTAAATACTGGGAGCCAGCGCTCTGCAGCTTCTCTGTGCCGGCTGTCAGGTTGACAGTCGGCACAGAGAACAGCTGATTCCCAGTCCAGGGGGCGGCAGAATGCTGCCGCTGGGGGAGACACTGCAGACCACCGCATTAGGCGGCCCGACTGCGCCCCCTGCCAGCTGCGCCCGGGGCACATGCCCCGATTGTCCCCCCGGATACACCACTGGTGATAACATAGCATTGTAGAATCGTTACCATCTATCTACCCATGGCCATATGTGTTGAGGTCACGTTCACATTACTAAGAGTGTGTTTACATGTAAGAGTTTGATCTAAGGGGTACATTTTCTCCACGTGGAGAATGACATGCCAGGTGTGGCATGCCAGTTTGAGGAGACTTAAACGCCTTGCTGCATGCTCCTCTGGGAAATTAGATATGCAAATTGTCTCTTCAGAAAGGGAGAGGACTTGAACTCTAGCACCATCTATTGGTAGTAGCAATCCTACAAGTCAATATCGACCCTCTAATGAGAGTTGCAATATGACTTAGGATCGAAGCGTAATCAGAATCTCAATTTGCAAACTCGGTGTTTGGGGGTATTGCCACTTGTCAGTGCAAAGTATGAGATCTGATTTGGCTGGGTGAGAGGCTAAAACTGAGAAATAAAGGGTAAGTTTTCAGTTCTAACTATAGCCATATCAGATCTCATACTTTGCACTGACAAGGGGCAATACCCCGAAACACCGACGGTAAACATAAACATAGACAGTATATCAGTACATGTAACATATGCTGAAAACACTGGAAGAGACATAAACACTGGAAGAGACATTGTAGAGATGAGATCAGGTAGATAGCGGCATATACAGCCCTATTACATCGGGTAGTTACACAATAAAGTTCATAGCGCTAGATAGACCCTGAGGGACACTAGGAGACAATGGAACGGTAAGTAGTATTTGTAAATAAAACAGTATCTAGAAGAAGTCCAGCCCCAATCCAATCTGAGCCCACCATGCCCTACAGGCTCTTACCCATAATAAGCTGTATAGGATGACATGCCACAAAGCCTCAATGCGCATTTCGCATTGGCTTCCTCAGGGGGGCTATGCCCCTTGTATATTCTGCACAGGGCCCTTCCACAAGGTTTTTGGTTCCTACTCCAGATCAGCATTAAAGGTTCTTGTTATGGTCTGTATTTATAATGTTCCGAGGTCACAATACCAGGAAGATAGCAGATCAGAGCAGAAGGTGTTAAGATGGATGGTCAGATCGAGTTCCAAGGTCAGGCAACGAAAGATCAATATACAGAACTCATGGAAGAGAGGAAACAAACCACACTTGGCTTAATGTACATTTGGCAGAGGCCAGGGAGAAACAGCTCAGTTAAGTAGCATGGAAATCACTGGGGATAATGAACACTTGACAGCCAGCGCCTCCCAGTCTCAGAATGGATAGTCGAGCTGTCAATCAACACACTAACAGCTAAGCACACCCTTGTACCAGATTGTATGGCTGAGCTGTCAATAACTGTATCCTATAAACACTGAGGGGTGGAACTGTGACACGTAGACAAATCTAGGCATGCACAAATGCAGAGACAGGTATTACCTATGCAGGTTTTTTGTCAGGTCATGACAGCCACGGTCTGGGACTTTAATCTGATCTGCAAAAAGTGCCACTTTATGTCCTTTCAAATCCTTAATATTTAGTGGTAACAATATAAATATAAAAATGTAAACTATAAATTATGAAATAGAAGGAGAAATAAAATGAAAGTATATAATTGTTATAAAATGTATTTAAAGATAACATAGCCCATCGAAAATGCTAATCAATCTGCAGGTAGCATGGTTAGCAGGAAGATCTGAATATACTAATAACATGTTTTGAAGAGAAAAGATTTAGTGGAATTTATTCACTTATATTCCTGGTCATCAAGCACTGAAGAGGCCAATAGGCGGTCCTTCAAAGTGATTGACAGCTATCTCCGTAATCACACTTAGTAGAAACTGATATAAAATGTATGCATATTACACCATATTTCGTACATATGTGTCTAATGACTCTAAAGACATAGAAGCTCAGTAGCATCTTGCCCCTCTAATGGTCTTACTGGGGACTCTCTTTTGAGTCTCTTGATAATGACAGTCTCTTTAGTACTTGGAATGATAATTTCAAGCTCAGCCTTGCAGCACTTCCATCGACAATAGACCCGAGTGCCTCTCCCTCAGAGACGGTTATTTGCTTGTCTGACTGAGAAAATATAATTGTTATGTGCAGCATCCAACAAGCACAGACAGAGAAGCGTCCCATGCTCCCAGGAAAAGATTTCTACAGTGAGATTTCATTACAAATGAAGGTGATGGTCAGTGTTATTCTTCCCTCTGGGCTGCAGAATGTGGAAATGTATGGTTACCAACACAACGCAGTGTCCAGGTGAAATGGTTTACGCTGATGGACATAGAATAAGACATTGATGTCCCAAGAAGATGTGAGGAGGGTTTCTTTAATGGATAATGACTCATTTTTATCTAAAACACTCATATAATGTATCAATTCATAGAGGCTTACTTGTAATAACATTAACCTAAACACTCATATCTAATATGGTAATTAAAAGGTAGACCCTACACATATACAGTGGGTTCGGAAAGTATTCAGACCCCTTTAAATGTTTGACTCTGTTTCATTGCAGCTATTTGGCAAATTAAAAAAAGTTCATTTTTTTTCTTATTTTTGTACACTCTGCACCCCACCTTGACTGCAAAAAACTGAAATGTAGAATTTTTTTCAAATTTATTAAAAAAGAAAAACTGAAATATCACATGGTCATAAGTATTCAGACCCTGTGCCCAGTATTGATTAAAAGCACTCTTTTGAGTTAGTACAGACATGAGTCTTCTTGGGAATGATGCAACAAGTTTTTCACACCTGGATTTGGGGATCATCGGCCATTCTGCCATGCAGATCCTCTCCAGTTCCGTCTGGTTGGATGGTGAACGTTGGTGGACGCCATTTACAGGTCTCTCCGGAGATACTCAATTGGGTTCAGGTCAGGGCTCTGGCTGGGCCAGTGAAGAATGGTCGCAGAGTTGTTCAGAAGCCACTTCTTTGTTATTTTAGTTGTGTGTTTAGGGTTATTTTCTTGTTGGAAGGTGAACCTTCGGCCAAGTCTGAGGTCCAGAGCACTCTGGAAGAGGTTTTGATCCAGGATATATCTGTACTTGGCCGCATTCATGTTTCCTTCAATGACAACCAGTCGTCCCTGCAGCTGAAAAACACCCCCATAGCATGATGCTGCCACCACCATGTTTCACTGTTGGGATTGTATTGGGCAGGTGATGAGCAGTGCCTGGTTTTCGCCACAGATGCAGCTTAGAGTTATCATCAAAAAGGTCTATCTTCACATCATCAGACCAGAGAATCCTATTTCTCATTGTCTCAGCACTGGAATAGGAGCAATCGGACGCCGTGGTCTTCTGGCTCCACACTGTTGCAGTAACCACGTGACACATATACACATATGTATACACACACACATACACTTACATACATATACACATATACATACAGACACATATTCACATACAAATATACACACATACGTACAATCACAAACACATACAGTACATACAAAGACAAAAATATAAACATACATACACATATACTGTACATACGCACACAGGCAAACACAGGCACCCATGCACACACAAGCACACATATATACACTCACACAAACACATACTATATTCCATTGCTACAGGAGTATGAAATCCAGCCTCTCACCACATTGACTGCTTTGAAAAATTTGAGAAAAAATGGATACTTCTCGAGAGCTTATGATAACATCAGTGGTCTTGTAACAGGACACCAACATTGTGAAATGTTTTCCCTCCGATATACATTACACGATCACATGTGAATTGTTTTATTGAAAAAGGAAGGAACTGCAGCAACTAAACTGCAAAGTGGAGCCCAAGTAAAGTTACAAATGTGGGTCACCAAGTGCCGAGCAGCAGAAAATATCAGGAAAGACTGATACTCACAAGACATATTTTCCAACAGAATTACTGTACATGCAGAATCCATATGCATGTAAGTCCATTTTTTTCAATACTTTTTTGCCGCAGATTTTATGCTCACTTGTGGAAAGAAAATAAGTGATATCAATTATTAATGAGGATACTACACAAAAATTGTTCAGTTAGCTGAATGCAGATAAGGGCAGCTGAATACAGTAGTTTCTGTGCAGATACAAAGCAAATCACATGGCAAATCCACGGGAGAATTCCAAGGGTCAGGCTTGTATTTGTATTGTAGGTTCTGTTGGATTTTTCCATGTAAAAAATCCGCAGTCAAGAAAAAGCAAGCGGAAATGGGGAGGGAGCATCTATTTTACCAAGACCTAAGGCACACAAGTATAATGCAATATTTGCAATAAACCTGCCCAACTGTAATGTGCCAGATATAATAGTTTGGAGACATGTTTAGCATGAGATCTCTTTGGCAATAATTAGTGATGAGCGAATATACTCGTTTCTCAAGATTTCTCGAGTTGAATGATTTACATCTGTTAGCCAGCATAAGTACATGTGGGGCTACCCTAGCAACCAGGCAACCCCCACATGTACTTATGCTGGCTAACAGATGTAAATCATTCAGCTGCGGCAAGAAAAACTAAATCTCCGAGCACTAAAAAATACTCGGAGGACCCCCGAGCGTGCTTGAGAAATCTCGAGTAACAAGTATATTCGCTCATCACTTGCAATAATACATGGGAAAAATGGAGCATTTCCAATAAGACTCTGAAGTCCATATTTAAATGCCACCTGGAATAGCAGCCCCCTACAAGTCAATGTCCAACTCCAACTCGGTCAAGTGCCTTGCGACATGAGCAGGGATGGCAATCTAGGTGGCACTTGTGAGATAGTTTTCTTTCATTCTACAAGAAACCTTATTTGGCTACCATGGCAGTGAGAACACGGGGAGCTTTGGACACAATGGCCAGATGTCCCAAAAAAAAGGAAGCCGGCTTATTACCACCACGTCAGATTACCAATGCACCAGCTAAATGCAGTAGCACAAGTTGCATTTTTCTTGCGTCCGATTTTCGTCAAAAAACGACGCACGCGTCGCAAAACGCAGCGTTTTTGCGTGCGTTTGCACGCGTTTTTTCGTGCGTCTTGCGCGCAACGCTAATCTGAACGTAGCCTAAGCATGTCGAGGTGAGGAGACTTAAAGCCGCAATGCTCCTCTGGGAAATATGCAAATTGTCTCTTCAGAGATGAAGAAGACTAGAACTCTTGTGCCACCTATTGGAAGTAGCAATCCTAACAGTCAATGTCGACTCTTTAATGAGCCTTGTCACATGACTTAGGAAATCAGCCAAACCAGATCTCCACTTTGCACTGACGAGGGGCAGTAGCCCGAAACACAGTGTCTGCAAATTGAGATTCTGGTTTGGCTATTATCCTAAGTCATGTGACAAGGCTCGTTAAAGAGTCGACATTGACTGTTAGAATTGCTACTTCCAATAGGTGGCACTAGAGCTCCATATGACTCAAAATTTGTGTCCTTGCGCTCGAATGTAAAGTCAATGAAACTTAATGTACATTTTTAAGGCAAACAGAGTTTATATAGAAATTAAAAGAAATTCACTGCATAAATGAATCATATGAGAATTTCAAGGTATTTATGTTTTCACTTTTTTTTTTTAAGAAGTCAAACTTCTCATAAAAGCCAGTAAGTAGCATGGTCCAATGTTTTCACCTTTACTTTGCAGTGGAAGGGAAGGGACAGGTCATGCTCTCTGGGATTTATAAGATAGCAAGCAGAGATGTCATTGTCAGTTTTTATCCAACACCTCCGCCATCATAGGACAGACTGACTTCACACTTCTATGTGTGGTGAGAATGTGAATGAAGCTGTGAGTAGGCAGATCGATATGAAGTAAGGACATACTGTATTCTTAATATCTCAGCAACACAGACCTTGGTTCCGTACAATAACCACTTACTCATCAATGGCAACATACGTTTTTCTTAATTCCATTATGCAATGAATAGGCAACCATGACCCAAAAATGCTAACACGCAGTCAAAAAGACATCTAGGTTCCCTTTTGGCATTGTTGTAGCCTTCTTATTGACTTGTCTTGTAAAGTATAGAGCGGCTTCATAGTGGAAAATGCCTAAAAAATTTACATGCCATTTCATCTTCAGAGAGAAAGAGGACTAGAACTGTAGAGCCAGACATTGGAAGTAGTGATGGGTCATTCATGACCGAGACAAAGAGCCGGCTCCCTGTTGTGAACGATGGGAGCCGGCACCCCAGTAACAGCCACTAAATTCTCTGATTGGCTCTCATTGGGTGTTCAATTCCAATGTTCTGTGGATGTAACTCCTCTCACTCTTCACTTTAATTGGCTGACTGTAAGTAGGCTGAGATTCGGCCGCACTAAAACATGTTTAAATATGTGTTCATCTATTGTGAACATATATTTAATAGAGATCCATATAGTATCCAAAAGAGCCAGCTCTTTTTGGTGAGCAGAGTCAGGAGAGCCAGATCACCCAAATAAACTGAACTGTCCACCCCTAATTGGAAGAAGCAATACTAAAAGTCAATATTGACCCTGTAAAGAGCTTTGCCATAGGATAGGATTAAAGCCAAATCAGAATCTCAATTTGCAGACACAGTGTTTCAGGATATTGCCCCTCATCAGTGCAAAGTATGAGATCTGATTTGGCTAGGTGAGAGGCTAAGACTGGGATCTAAGGGGTAACGTTTCTACTTGTGAAGAGTGACAAGCCAGGCCTGGCAAGTCAGAATGAGGAAACTTATACGCCATGCATGCTCCTCTGGGAAATTAAATATACAAATAAATAATTGACTTTTTTTCTTTTAAATGGTTTAAGTTTTTGAAAACCTGAATCTAATTCAAAGCAATGAAAAGACAGAGCGTATGACCACCAAAGTTATTTTTGAATAGAAAAAGAATTTCAATTTTTTATAGCGATTTTTCAGAGTTCATTTTGTAGCAGACTCGCTTCAAAAGACTCCTCAAAAAACTCCACATACCCTAAATGCCACGTCATGTCTTCATTTCCGCCTTATGTATTAGTCTTAAGCATTTGATGAGTAAGCCTTCATAGTCCACTTAGCCTTCTTTGAAACACTTTTTTCTTATAACGTTGAAATAATTCCTAAATAAAGTTTACTGAAATTTAACTATAGGATTAGTAATCAACTAACCATCCTTTCATTTTTCTAAAATACCATATATACTCGAGTATAAGCTGAGATTTTCAGCCCATTTTTTTAGGCTGAAAGTGCCCCTCTCGGCTTATACTCGAGTCATTTTCCCAGGGGGTCAGCGGGGGTAGAAGCAGGAGTGGCGGCTGTCACATCATACTCACCCCTCCTGGCATGTTCTCTGCATGTCCCTGCTTCTCAGATGGTCTCTGGTGCCATCAGCGCTTCCTGTGCTCAGCAGTCACGTGGTACCGCTCATTAAAGTAATGAATATGGACGCGACTCCACTCCAATAGGTGTGGAGCGCATATTCATTACTTTAATGAGCGGTACCATGTGACCTCTGAACACAGGAAGAGCTGCAGGTGCCAGAGATCATCTGAGAAGCAGACAGCATATCAGGAGGGGGTGAGTATGATGGGGGAGGATGAGCCATGCGATATTCACTTGTCCCCGATCCACCGCCGCACTGTTTCTTCCACGCCCCCTGGCTGTGATGTTCAGGTCAGAGGGCACGATGATGTGTTTAGTGCGCGTCCTCTGCCTGAAGAGCCACCGTAGAGACCCGGAAGACACAGCGGCACCCAGCAGTGGAATGGAGACAGGTGAATATCGCAAGTGTCGGGGGCCTGGGCCAGCGGCAACTGCGGCACCTGGCCCCCATAGCGCGCCGGTGTCCCCGCCAGCGACAAGAGGTGAGTGTGTCATTTTTTTATCACAGCAGCATATGGGGCATATTATTCTATGGAGCATCTTATGGGGCCATCAACCTTCATGGAGCATTATATGGGGCATATTATTCTATGGAGCATCTTATGGGCCATCAACCTTTATGGAGCATTATATAGGGCATATTTTTCTGGAGCATCTTATGGGGCCATCATTAACCTTTTATGCAGCATTATATGGGGCATATTTTAATATGGAGCATCTTATGGGGCCATTATTAACCTTTGTGCAGCATTATATGGGGCGTATTTTGTATGGAGCATCTTATGGGGCCCATCATGAACTTTATGGATCATTATATGGGGCGTATTTTGTATGGAGCATCTTATGCGGCCCATCATGAACTGTATGGTGCATTATATGGGGCTGCTGATTCAATATGGATATTCAAAAGCATTTAACCTACTGATGTCTCAATTAATTTTACTTTTACTGGTATCTATTTCTATTTTTGAAACTTATCAGTAGCTGCTGCATTTCCCACCCTAGGCTTATACTCGAGTCAATAAGTTTTCCCAGTTTTTTGTGGCAAAATTAGGGGTCTTGGCTTATACTCGGGTCGGCTTATACTCGAGTATATACGGTACACCACATTAGATCTTCATCCTTTCGAGTCAGTCTTGAGGACTTCTCCATGCAGTAGATTTCTTTGTTTCCACGCTGGATAGTCCTTGCATGCTTATCCTTACAGTTTGTCGGCAGGTACAAGGAGTATGTTCATTACAGTCTTAGGTAAGAATAAGTTACTATGGTCATATTGACGGAATCCATGGGCCTCTAAACAGGGTCTGAGTTTTGCCATACTATTGCCAAATTTGGATCAGGAAATCTCGTATTGACCGTGCTGGATTTCCTATATGCACTGTGACTTACATTCAGCATGCTTCACAAGCGGTGAGAACGAAAAAGTACCCCAATGAAAACCATAATATAGCAAAATATTAATATATTAAAATTATTAAAATGATTGACAAAAAAACCCAAAATAACCAGGACATGATAAAAAAAGAACAAAGTGTATGACAACATACATGATTAAAAACATGGGCTGGGCAACAGAAAATTTGGACCAAAGTAAGGATAAATGCAAAGTAATATTACAAATGGGTTTAGAAATTATACAGACTGAAATACCTTTGTTCTTTTTTTATTTTTACTTGTTATTTTGCATGTTTTTGCCAACTTTATTACATTTTCTATAATAATAATTTTGCATAGATTCATTGGAGTACTTTTTCATTTTTATTCGTTATTTGTGTACTCCCAATATTTCACCTTCTGGGTATCTTGTGTTTTGTTATTTAACCCCTTAACGACCTTGCAATTTTCCACATTTTTGTTATTTGCTCCATTATTCCAAGAGCCATAACTTTTTCTTTTTCGTCACTATAGCCGTATGAGGGCTTTTTTTTTTGCAGGACAAGTGCAATTTCACAATTGTTTTTTTTTTTAATATACCATGTTCCCTAAATGCTAAAACTGCTGTGTTAATAGGATTCCCCAGATCAGTATGAGTAGGCAGATACCAAACAAGTATAGTTTTTCTTTTATTTAAGTTGTGAAAAAAAAAATCTTGAAATTTATAAGAAAAAAAATTGCTTATCACCATTTTCTGAGACACATAGCGTTTTCATTTTTTGGAATCTGAGGCTGGGTGAGGGCTTATTTTTTACATCCTAAGCTGACATTTTTTTTTATACCATTTTGGGGTAGATACCATGTTTTGATCACCTATTATTGCATTTTATTGCGATGTTGCAGCGGACAAAAAACTGAAATTGTAGTGTTTTGACTTCTTTTCTTGTTACGCCATTTACCGATCGGATTAATTGTTTCTATATTTTGATTGATCGGGCATTTATATGAATGCAGCAATACCAAATATGAATATTTTTTAAATTGCTTTATTTTCAATGAGGCAAAATGGAGGGGTGATTTGAACTTGTGTTTTCTTTTTTTACATTTTTTTTTATTTTAATTTTTTTTACTTTTGACTGACTTTAATAGTCCTTTTAGGAGACTCAAAGCTACACTATCCGATCGCCTGTGCTACACATAGCAGGGCTTCAGCCCTGATATGTATAGTAAATATCACAATTTTCTATGAACGCCAGCATTCACAGGAGATTCACAATGACAGAAGACCCACAGAGATCAAGTGGAAGGATGCCGATGGACGGGATTTGTGACGCGGTTGCGGCAGGTGTGTGTTAAATGTCACTGTCAGTGATTGACAGCGGCATTTCACTGGTCAACAGTCATGGGTGGATCTTTGATCTACCTGCGGCTGTAAGGCTGCCGTCAAACTAACAGTATTTGGTATTTTACATCAGTATTTGTAAGCCAAAACCAGGAGTGGGTGATAAATGCAGAAGTGGTACATATGTTTCTATTATACTTTTCCTCTAATTGTTCCACTCCTGGTTTTGGCTTACAAATACTGAGGTAAAATACTGACCAAATACTTCTAGTGTGACGGCAGCCTAAGATGCACTTGATGGCTGATTAAATCAGCCACCAAGTGCGGGAAAAGTTGCGGGCTCAGCGTCCGAGCCCGCATCAAAGGCAAAGACATGACCTTTGAAGCACCTATACGTCATTGGTCATGAAGGTGTAAAGTTGTTTCCCTCTAAATTGGTTATAACCTTGTATTTGTTCTACTATTGATTTTGGCTAACAAATACTGAGGCAAAACACTGACCAAATACTGAACATGTGAACGTGGCCTTACAGTTCCTTCAAAGTATTTTTCCAATGTCTTTACACACTTACAGACTAAATCAATTTTAGGTGATGTTTCTACGAGCATTTTTGTATTTCTATTATATAAACTTGATATTTTTTTTCTGACTTCTAGTGAAGCCAATGTTAAAAACATAAGCAGTATAACTGCAATATTCCAAACATACCACATTTAAAAAAAACTATGATTCCCCCTAAAATGACACAAAAAAGCTGTATAGAAGAATTTTGAAAAATTTTCTAAATCTTGATAGTAACTGCAGAGTTTTTTTTTTATTTTAATAGATGAAGAAAAATGCTGCCAAATGTTGTGTGAATCCTGACTGTCATAAATGACAAAAATATTGACACTTAAAGTGACGGTCCAACCCCGAGACTGAAAAGTGACTGTACATTTCTTATGTAATAGTTATCCTACCTAGTTCCCGCTGCTTCCTCAGCTCTGATCAGCATTTGTTCCTTTTACTTCCAAGATGGCTGCAGCATTGGTATGAGCTTTGCAGTGGTCAGTCTGAACCATCGCTCATCTACCTTTCCTATGCTGTGTGATAAAAAAGACAGTGGAGGAATTTGCTTAGAGCACTCCATGACCATGACACTTTGGTGACCATTTTGGAAACAGGAGGAAAGTATTGTTCACCTGAGATGAGTTGGCAGCAGGAAGTCAACAGAGTAACTATACATGAGGAATGTATAGCAATTATTCAGTCCTGGGTGATGGCATGAGTCTGTTTGGCTCTTTGTCCAAAGGATTGCCAATATTTTTAACCATTTTGATCAGATGTCACAATACACTCCCTGACAGAAGTTATGTCGCTTATCCATGTTATGTAAATAAAAGCTTATAACCTGATGTTAACCCCTTAGTGACAGAGCCAATTTGGTACTTAATGACCGAGCCAATTATTGCAATTCTGACCACTGTCACTTTATGAGGTTATAACTCTGGAACGCTTCAACGGATCCCACTGATTCTGAGACAGTTTTTTCGTGACATATTGTACTTCATGTTAGTGGTAACATTTCTTTGATATTACTTGCAATTATTTATGAAAAAAACAGAAATATGGCAAAATTTTTAAAATTTTGCAATTTTCAAACTTTGTATTTTTATGCCCTTAAATCAGAGAGATAGGTCACGAAAAATAGTTAATAAATAACATTTCCCACATGCCTACTTTACATCAGCACAATTTTGGAAACAAAAAAAAAATTTTTTTGTTAGGGAGTTATAAGGATTAAAAGTTGACCAGCAATTTCTCATTTTTACAACACCATTTTTTTTTAGGGACCACATCACATTTGAAGTCATTTTGAGGGGTCTATATGATAGAAAATAATGAAGTGTGACACCATTCTAAAAACTACACCCCTCAAGGTTCTCAAAACCACATTCAAGAAGTTTATTAACCCTTTACGTGCTTCACAGGAACTGAAACAATGTGGAAGGAAAAAATGAACATTTAACTTTTTTTTGCAAACATCTTAATTCAGAACCATTTTTTTTATTTTCACAAGTGTAAAAACAGAAATGTAACCATAAATTTTGTTATGCAATTTCTCCTAAATACGCTAATACCCCATATGTGGGGGTAAACCACTTTTTGGGCGCACCGCAGAACTTGGAAGTGAAGGAGCGCCGTTTGACTTTTTCAATGCAGAATTGGCTGGAATTGAGATCGGACGCCATGTCGTGTTTGGAGAGCCCCTGATGTGCCTAAACAGTGGACACTCCCCACAAGTGACACCATTTTGGAAACTAGACCCCTTAAGGAACTTATCTAGATGTGTGGTGAGCACTTTGAACCCCCAAGTGCTTCACAGAAGTTTATAACGTAGAGCCGTGAAAATAAAAAATCGCTTTTGTTTACGCAAAAATGATCTTTTCGCCCACAAATTCTTAATTTCACAAGGGTAACAGGAGAAATTAGACCACAAAAGTTGTGCGATTTCTCCTGAATACGTCGATACCCCATATGTGAGGGTAAACCACTGTTTGGGCACACCGCAGAGCTTGGAAGTGAAGGAGCGCCGTTTTACTTTTTCAATGTAGAATTGGCTGGAATTGAGATTGGACGCCATGTCGCGTTTAGAGAGCCCCTGATGTGCCTAAACAGTGGAAACCCCCCATAAGTGACCTCATTTTGGAAACTAGACCCCTTAAGGAACTTATCTAGATGTGTGGTGAGAACTTTGAACCCCCATGTGCTTCACAGAAGTTTATAACGTAGAGCCGTGAAAAAAAAAATCGCATTTTTTCTACAAAAATGATCTTTTTGCCCACAAATTTTTATTTTCACAAGGGTAACAGGAGAAATTAAACCACTAAAGTTGTTGTGCAATTTCTCCTGAGTACGTCGATACCCAATATGTGGGGGTAAAGCACTGTTTGGGCGCACCGCAGAGCTTGGAAGAGAAAGAGTGCCGTTTTACTTTTTCAATGTAGAATTGGCTGGAATTGAGATCGGACGCCATGTCGCGTTTGGAGAGCCCCTGATGTGCCTAAACAGTAGAAATCCCCCACAAGTGACCCCATTTTGGAAACTAGACCCCCCATGGAACTTATCAAGATGTGTGGTGAGAACTTTGATTGCCCAAGTGCTTCACAGAAGTTTATAATGCAGAGTCGTGAAAATAAAAAATATTTTTTTTTTCCACAAAAAAGATTTTTTAGCCCCCAAATTTTTATTTTCACAAGGGTAACAAGAGAAATTGGACCCCACAAGTTGTTGTCCAATTTGTCCTGAGTATGCTGGTACCCCATATGTGGGGGTAAACCACTGTTTGGGCGCACGGCAGAGCTCGGAAGGAAGGAGCGCCGTTTTGGAATGCAGACTTTGATAGAATGGTCTGCGGGCATTATGTTGCGTTTGCAGAGCCCCTGATGTACCTAACCAGTAGAAACCCTCCACAAGTGACCCCATTTTGGAAACTAGACCCCCCAAGGAACTTATCTAGATGTGTGGTGAGAACTTTGAATGCCCAAGTGCTTCACAGAAGTTTAGAATGCAGAGTCGTGAAAATAAAAAATATTTTTTTTTCACAAAAAAGATATTGTAGCCCCCAAGTTTTTATTTTCACAAGGGTAACAGGAGAAATTGGACCACTAAAGTTGTTGACCAATTCATCCTGAGTATGCTGATGCCCCATATGTGGGGGTAAACCACTGTTTGGGCACACGGCAGAGCTCGGAAGGGAAGGAGCGCCGTTTTGGAATGCAGACTTTGATAGAATGGTCTGCGGGCATTATGTTGCGTTTGCAGAGCCCCTGATGTACCTAACCAGTAGAAACCCTCCACAAGTGACCCCATTTTGGAAACTAGACCCCCCAAGGAACTTATCTAGATGTGTGGTGAGAACTTTGAATGCCCAAGTGCTTCACAGAAGTTTAGAATGCAGAGTCGTGAAAATAAAAAATATTTTTTTTTCACAAAAAAGATATTGTAGCCCCCAAGTTTTTATTTTCACAAGGGTAACAGGAGAAATTGGACCACTAAAGTTGTTGACCAATTCATCCTGAGTATGCTGATGCCCCATATGTGGGGGTAAACCACTGTTTGGGCACACGGCAGAGCTCGGAAGGGAAGGAGCGCCGTTTTGGAATGCAGACTTAGATAGAATGGTCTGTGGGCGTTATGTTGCGTTTGCAGAGCCCCTGATGTACCTAAACAGTAGTAACCCCCCACAAGTGACCCCGTTTTGGAAACTAGACCCCCCAAGGAACTTATATAGATCTGTGGTGAGAACTTTGAATGCCCAAGTGCTTCACAGAAGTTTATAATGCAGAGTCATAAAAAATATATATATATTTTTCCACAAAAAGATTTTGTAGCCCCCAAGTTTTTATTTTCACAAGGGTAACAAGAGAAATTGGACCCCAGAAGTTGTTGTCCAATTTATCCTGAGTACGCTGATGCCCCATGTGTGGGGGTAACCCACTGTTTGGGCGCACGGCAGCGCTCAGAAGGGAGGGAGCACCATTTGACTTTTTGAACGCAAAATTGGCTGTCGTGTTTGGAGACCCCCTGATGTACCTAAACAGTGGAAACCCCCAACCCTAATCCCAACCTGATCCATAATCCTAATCACTAACCCTAACCATAATCACAACCCTTACCCCAAAACAACCCTAATGTCAACCCTAACCATAACCCTAATCAAAACCCTAAATCCAACACACCCCTAATCCTAATCTCAACCCTAACCTCAAACCTAACCCTAATCCCAATACACCCCTAATCACAACCCTAACCTTAACCCTAATCCCAAACCTAACCCTAATCCCAAGCGTAACCCTAATGCCAACCCTAACCCTAATACCAACCCTAATCCAAACCCTAACCCTAATCCCAACTCTAACCCTAACTTTAGCCCCAACCCTAACCCTAGCCCCAAGGCTACTTTCACACTTGCGTCGTTTGGCATCCGTCACAATCCGTCGTTTTGGACAAGAAACGGATCCTGCAAATGTGCCCGCAGGATGCGTTTTTTGCCCATAGACTTGTATTGCCGACGGATCGTGACGGATAGCCACACGTCGCGTCCGTCGTGCACTGGATCCGTTGTGTTTTGGCGGACCGTCGGCACAAAAAAACGTTCAATGAAACTTTTTTTGTACGTCGCATCCGCCATTTCTGACCGCGCATGCGTGGCCGTAACTCCGCCCCCTCCTCCCCAGGACATAGATTGGGCAGCGGATGCGTTGAAAAACTACAGCCGGTGCCCACGTTGTGCACAATTTTCACAACGTGCGTCGGTATGTCGGGCCGACGCATTGCGACGGCCCCGTACCGACGTAAGTGTGAAAGAAGCCTAACCCTAAATTTAGCCCCAACCCTAACCCTAAATTTAGCCCCAACCCTAACCCTAAATTTAGCCCCAACCCTAACCCTAAATTTAGCCCCAACCCTAGCCCTAACCCTAGCCCTAACCCTAGCCCTAACCCTAGCCCTAACCCTAGCCCTAACCCTAGCCCTAACCCTAACCCTAGCCCTAACCCTAACCCTAGCCCTAGCCCTAACCCTAACCCTAATTTTAGCCCCAACTGCTGTTCTCCTGCCGGCCAGCAGATGGAGACAGATGGCGGGCGCACTGCGCATGCGCCCGCCGTTTTCTTTTGCCGGCGGCCATGAGGAGCAGCAGGAGGATCCAGGGACACAGGTGAGTATGATAGGGTCCCCGAATCCCCCTATTTCTCTGTCCTCTGATGTGCGATCACATCAGAGGACAGAGAATTACACTTTACTTTTTTTTTTTTGTGGTCGCCAGTAAACAGTTAATTACCGGCGATCGCAAAACAGGGGTCGGTAAAACCGACCCCGATCATGCTCTTTGGGGTCTCGGCTTCCCCCGGCAGCCGAGACCCCAAAGATTCTCGCGGGGCCGGCCGGCGGGCGCACTGCGCATGCGCCCGCCATTTTGAAGATGGCGGCGCCCACCGGGAGCCACGAGGAGCACCGGGGGAAATAGGTGAGTATTGGGGGGCTACCTGGGACCCCTTTTCTCTGTCCTCCGATGTGCGATCACATCGGAGGACAGAGAAATTAAAAAGAGATCGCGTTTTTTTTTGCGATCGCCGGTAAACGGTTAATTACCGGCGATCGCAAATGCGGGGTGGGTAAAAAACCCCCCGAATCATGTTCTCTGGGGTCTCGGCTACCCCCGGCAGCCGAGACCCCAGAGAAAATCCGACTCTGGGGGGCGCTATTTACTTTTTCCACAGCGCCGTTAATTAACGGTGCTGTGGTTTAAGTACCCTTAGCGGCCGCCGTTAAAAGGCATATCGGCGGTCGCTAAGGGGTTAAATTCATCCATTGGTTGTATAAATTATTCTTTTGAAAGCTGAAACCCTCCGAAATGTGGTTTAGGTTAAGAAAATAAATTGGCATCAATGCAGAAATATTGATCAGTTATTGGACACAGAATGGTCAGATTTTGGCAAGACAAAAGTTTTGTCGCCCACAGAAAGTAACGTGATATTCAAAAAAAATAATTAACTTAAAATACAAATATATGTTACATAAATTGGTGAATGAAGTTGTGGTGCTATTAGTTTCATATTTAATATTTTGTGTGACTTCCATGAGCTTGAAGGACTGCATCCATACGGTTCAACAATGATTCATACAATTTATTAATGAAGTCGTCAGGAATAGCAAAGAATGCAGTCTTACATGCCTCCCAGAGTTCATCTAGATTCTTTGGTTTTGTCTTCCAAGCTTCCTCTTTCATCCTACCTCAAACATGCTCAATTATGTTCATGTCTGGTGACTGGGCTGGCCAGTCCTTGAGCACCTTCTGTTAGGGAGTGTAGTTTTGAACACTCTACTGAAAAGTCAGGAATATTGTCTCATCAGTTCACAATGAGATGATAAAGTTATTAATTCGAGGCACAGCACATTGGGGCACATTTACTAAAACTGGAGAGTCTACAAGACAAAAAGCCTTTGTTGCCCAATCAGAGAGCAGCTTTGATTTTACCGAAGCAGTTCAAGAAATTACATGGCAGCTCTGATTGGTAGTGATGAGAGAATGTGCTTGGATAGCGTCTTACCCAAGCCAGCGTGCTCATATATTATGTTCGAGTCCCCGCGGCAGCATGATTTGCGGTTCTTAGACAGCCCGAACACTGTTAGGTATTCCCTAACAAACAGGTAATTCCTACAATCCTGCAAGTGTTCAGACTGTCTAAAAGCCACAAATCATGTAGCCACAGGGAAGTGAACATAATATACGAGCACTCGCAGATGCTCGGACAACAACGGAGCATGCTCGGATAAGGCATCCGAGCTCTTTCGCTCATCACTACTGTTTGGTTGCTATAGAAAGCAAGGAAAGATTTTCTTTTAGACAGTTGTAATAATTATAGAAACTTGAATCCAGCTCACCCAATTGCTCTATGCTCATCCACCTGGGGCTCAGACACCGGCCTCGCCCTGGCCTCACATCAAGGAAAATAGAAAAAATTGGAGTCTGGCTCAAGAGGACTGGATTTTCCTTTTCTTTCTATTTGTCAAAAGAAAATATAGTGCGCACAAAAGAAAAATTGACATGGTCGACATGACCCAGTCGATGCGTTTCGATCGCACTAGGCAGTCTCACTCATGAAAGTAAGCCGTCGCTGAGCGGGGGCGCCATATCTGCTGACAAGTAGGGTGCCAACGTCCGCTGCTAGGCAGGTTTTATATCAGCAGCTTGCAGTACAGCGAGGTACCATTCTATATGCACATGTCACTTTGTTAGTGTGGCACAATTCACCAGTAGAGGGTTATCTAGGAGATTTAGGGACAGCCTTCAAGGAGCGGGGGTGCCATTACTTGTTTTTGTTTAGGTTGCCAACCTCCGCTGATAGGTAGGCTTTTGAAGCAGGATAAATTGTGCAGGGTTAAGGTAGCCAGCACGGTTGTCTGTTCGGTGATTGGTTTTCATTTTTTGTGCCTGTTTTTAAATAGGTACTCATTAAAAGTTTAATTTTATCTGATATATCATTGGGACAAAAGGTTGTTTTTATTGGTTTTCTTGATTTTTTTTACCTTATTAGTTTATTTTTTATACAATTTCTCATATAAACACCAAACAACTTTCCTCCAAGCCGTGCAGCATTAGCTAGCTCTGACAATGTGTTTCAGTCAAGATCTAGATTATATAGGGGATAAGAGTGGCTAACCGAGCTTTTCAAAGCATGAGTATGAGCAATCAAACACTGTGGTCTTCTGGCTCCTCTCTATTGCAGTAACCCCATGCCACCCAAAATGCAAAATGAGGGGGTGAATGGGTGAACCAAACTCTTGGCCATTTCATTAGCCCACTCATTTGGATTTAAATTAAAAATCTATTAATTTTCTTTAAATTACTACTTTTACTGTGGAAAAAAACACAGTAAGGACATTTGGTTTAGATACTCAGCCTCGTAATAAGAAGGTGTAGGTTTGACCTTCACTAGATGGGATTTTGCAGTAGGGACAAATGTACTTATTAATTAATATGATTCTGATTAAGGGGAATATCTAATTATGGTGTATTGAGCTGAACCCCAACAGCCTATAAATTTTGTGCTATGTGTAGGTAGCATAAAACAATGCTAATTCCTCACCAATTCTTATGTATGCACATAGAAAATAAAGCAATAAAACAGAGGTCAAATGCTTTATTTGGCCACACAATACAAAAGAAAACACTGCACCCTCCACATTAAAATATAATAGAGAGGATCTGTTTAACCCAGCTCCCATCTGCACTGTTCTGGCTACTTTATAAATTCCTGGCAATCTGGAGTATAATAACCACTATCCGGTCACCATTAGGAGGAGGAAACCAGCTGGTCTGAAATGTTATCATTGGAAATGAAAAACAGTTTACATATGCTTCAAATAATATAAGTATTAAAAAAGATAACATCTAGTATGAATACACAGATCTAATCTTAAAAAAAATACAAAGGACCCATCATGTCACCAATATCCTCAACAGACTGTGTCTCGGAACATCCGGGCACAATCCAAAACAATGCACACACAAAATTAACAATCGGAATGGTAACATGCTCCTCCTGATAATATGATGTCTGCATTACATACATGTGTACAGGACTGGACTGGCCCAAGGGATAACAGGAGAATCCTCCGGTGGGCCCCGATGCAATAGTGAGCCACCACTCTCTTATTTAATACTACTTGGCACAATATACTTGAATCTCTATGTACAGACTAGCGCCACACACTGTTGCAGCTTGTGCTGATGATCCTGTGCGTTTGGTTCTGCCTTTAACCCTGTGCACACTGCAATCTGCGACTGATGAAGGTCATTGTAGGACCCAAACATTTCTTTATTTTTGTATTGCCTGCACACAATAGAATTATTTGCTTACAATATTTACCGGAGTGCTATGTTTTCTACAAGATTTACATGGGACACGATTCTACTCGGACACCATCAACAGGAGAGCCGTAATCACCAATTTCGATAATATGTACAGACTAAGGACAGGATCACAGTTGCGAGAAACTCGCACGAGTCTCGCATCTCAATACCTGGCACTGCCACTGGCACTCGGATCGGAGAGCTCAGCTGCATAGAAATACATGCAACCGCACGCTCTGGTCCCAAGTGCCGGCGGCAGTGCCGCGTATTGAGATGCGAGACTTGTGCGAGTTTCTCGTAAGTGTGATCCCAGCCTAAGGCAGCATCTTATTCATTTAACAATGTACCCAGTTCATTGCTATATACATTTGTGGGGTCCTGGAGTTGGTTACTGGTGGGCCCTTGACACCCCAGTCTGACGTTGCATGTGTATATACATATATACAGTACTATGCAAAAAATACAGGCAGGTGTGAAAACAAGAATGCTTTCAAAAATAGAAGTGTTAATCTATATATATAATTGTCTAAGGGTTTTTCCGTCTGTCTGTCTGTCTGTCTTTCTGTCTGTCTGTCCTGGAAATCCCACGTCTCTGATTGGTCCCACGTCCTAGCGGCCTCGACCAATCAGCGACGGGCACAGCGACGATGATGTCATAAAGGACGTAGACTCTTCGCATCTCTGATTGGTCGAGGCCGCCAGGCCTCGACCAATTCTGCAACGGGCACAGTATCGACGTAGATGTCATAATGGTTGCCATGGCGACGATGATGTCATAAAGGTTGCCTCGACCAATCAGTGACGGGCACAGTCTGCCGCGAATTCTGGAATCATCATTGTCCATATACTACGGGGACATGCATATTCTAGAATACCCGATGCGTTAGAATCGGGCCACAATCTAGTAGTTTATAATTATCAATGAACAAAATGCAAAATGAATATAGAAAAGAAATTTAAATAAAGTCAATATTTGGTGTGACCGTCTTTTCCCTTCAAAACAGCATTAATTCTTTGGATACACTTGCACAAACCTAGGGATTTTGTAGGATTATAGTAAAGTGTACGAGTAACCAATTATGCAAAACGGGTGACAATAATCATTTTTATATGTTTAAGCACAGTCATTAACAAACAGAAACAGATGTTTAGGAGGCTTAACCCCTTCACGACATGCGCCGTACTAGTACTGCGCATGCCGTGTCACCCCCTTTGATGTGGGCTCCGGCGGTGAGCCCACATCAAAGTCGCGACATGTCAGCTGTTTTGTACAGCTGACATGTGCGCGCAATAGCGGCAGGTGAAATCACTATTCACCCGCCGCTATTAACCTGTTAAATGCCGCTGTCAAACACAGACAGCGGCATTTAAGTACCGCATCCGGCCGGGCGGCCGGAAATGACGTCATCGCCGCCCCCCGTCACATGATCGGGGGTCGGCGATGCATCAGGAAGGTAACCATAGAGGTCCTTGAGACCTCTATGGTTACTGATGCAGGCCTGCTGTGAGCGCCCCCCTGTGGTCGGCGCTCACAGCACACCTGCATTTCAGCTACATAGCAGCGATCTGATGATCGCTGCTATGTAGCTGAGCCGATCAAGTGGTGCCAGCTTCTAGCCTCCCATGGAGGCTATTGAAGCATGGCACAAGTAAAAAAAAAATGTTTTTAAAAATATGAAAAAAATATAAAAAATATAAAAGTTTAAATCACCCCCCTTTCGCCCCATCCTAAATAAAACAATTAAAAAAAAATCAAACATACACATATTTGGTGTCGCCGTGTTCAGAATCGCCCGATCTATCAATTAAAAAAAAGCATTAACGTGATCGCTAAACGGCGTAGCGAGAAAAAAATCCAAAACGCCAGAATTACGTTTTTTTGGTCGCCGTGACATTGCATTAAAATGCAATAACGGGCGATCAAAAGAATGTATCTGCGCAAAAATGGTATCATTAAAAACGTCATCTCGGCACGCAAAAAATAAGCCCTCACCCGACCCCAGATCACGAAAAATGGAGACGCTACGGGTATCGGAAAATGGCACTTTTTTTTTTTTTTAGCAAAGTTTTGAATTTTTTTTCACCACTTAGATAAAAAATAACCTAGTCATGTTAGGTGTCTATGAACTCGTAATGACCTAGAGAATCATAATGGCAGGTTAGTTTTAGCATTTAGTGAACCTAGCAAAAAAGCCAAACAAAAAACAAGTGTGGGATTGCACTTTTTTTGCAATTTCACCGCACTTGGAATTTTTTTCCCGTTTTCTAGTAAAAGACATAGTAAAACCAATGGTGTCGTTCAAAAGTACAACTTGTCCCGCAAAAAATAAGCCCTCACATGACCATATTGACGGAAAAATAAAAAAGTTATGGCTCAGGGAAGGAGGGAAGTGAAAAACGAAAACGCAAAAATGAAAAAGGGCCGCGACTTGAAGGGGTTAATACTGTTTGAGGAGCCAGACACTCTGCTACAAAGGTGAGATTGCGAAAGACAGTTCACCGGTTCAACCACTATGGCAAGACTGAGCACAGCAACGAGACACAAGGTAGTTATACTGCATCAGCAAGGTCTCTCCCAGGCAAAGATTTTAAAGCAAGTAATACTGATCAAGCTCTTTTGAAAAACACTAAGAAATTGCCAATGTTAAGGACTGTAGATCCGGTAGTTCGGCCAAGGAAACAGTGCAGCAGATGAAAGCTAGCTACATCATGCTTATTTCCCTTCGAAATATGAAGATGTCCAGCAGTGCCATCAGTTTAGAGCTGACAGCAACCAGTGGGAACTTGCTACACCAGTTTACTGTTTAGGGAAATCTGGGCAGAAGTGGTCTTCAGGAAATAATTGCAGGTAAAAAGCCGTATCTTATATAATGTGCATGGAAACAAGGCATAGCGACAAAACGTTGCTTGAAAGTGAGACACCTAGTTCGGTAGTGATAATCTGCTGAAAAAACACTAATTTTATTTAAACAACAATACACAGTCCAGTAAGTGACATATCACTGTAATCAGGTTGTCACTCCATACATAATGCTGCTCCCAGATAACATAGCAAAAACCTTCAGACAAATTCCCTTTGATACTTTGACAAAAACACGATACACCGTTACTATATGGAAACAAAAACAAAAGCAATTGTAATATGTATCAATTCATATTGCACCTCTCTGTTTTCATATACAAATATACTGTAAGCTTCCTAATAGTACAAAGCTCCAATGTTGTGGGATCATCACATAACTATGAAAGATTTCTAACCTGGAGATTCTAGGTTCATGTGGAAAGGACAGCAAAAAAAGATCATAAAGCCCTTGGGAAATTCGCACAAAGGCTAACGGGCTGCTGTAACGCAAGTGCCGACGTTTGCATCGCGCTAGCGCAGATAGAGCATCTGCTAGCTCCATCTGCGCTAGCAGTGACGGACCCGGAAACGCTGCAGCCCGCGTCTCCGGGTCCGTCACTCAATGACGACACATCCGTAGAGCACGCCCATTGTGGGCGTGCGCTAGCGATGCGTCCGACATTGCAGTCAATGGCGGCCGTAATGGACTACGTTACACCGCGTTTATGCTGCGGGGGAATGTAGTCCGTCTAATGAACTGCATGGACGCAATGTGATCCGAGCCTTAAAAAATGCATAACCTTAATTTGTTACAACTGAATATTCTTTCAAGCTTATTATCTATGACCTTTGTATTTGACGGTAAGGAGACATTATTAATATTACTATAAATTTATCAATTTTAATTGCAAAAAATGTAGACTATGGAAAGTATTTATTACATTGAAGAGACATGACTGCACTTTATTAGCGGTATACGAATATGCTGATGAGTAACGTCATGTGATAAAGAGGCAAAAATTGGAATGGATCCCAAAAGACGGAGCAGTAAATATATTTTCTTTATGATTTTTTTTTTTGCTTGCTCATGTTGATGGGATCTGGTATTTCAGCTGGTTTTTTTTTTAATCACAATGAATACTTACAAATATTTAATAGGGATCTCTTCTTCTGTCTATCCCACATGCAACAAATCATTAAGAAGCTTCTCATGCTGAACTCACATTTACTGTTGAGTAGTGATGAGCGAACGGGCTCGGATCAGGTGTTATCAGAACATGCTCTGGTGCTAACAGAGTAATTTCAGTGTGCTCAAATGTGGTTGCACGTTTCGCTGATGTTCGACAGCTGCAACCAGTGTCGGACTGGGGTGTCAAGGGCCGGCCAGTAACATTTACTTTGGGGGCCCATTTTTCACCTGCATGCAAATATAACACTACCCTCGTTCACAAATTTACCTACACACCTGTATATAATAAACTGGGTAGTAAGGTAAATGAATGATAATATCCTGCTTTTTCTATACAGAGTATATCAAGTGAATTATACCAAGTACTGCCCATACAGTCGAGTTGGGGGCCCATGTCTGCACAGGAGCCCACCGGGGAATTCCCTTTCCCCTATGGGCCAGTCCGAGCCTGGCTGCAGCACATGACATTATTGTCTGTTTGTTAGGCAGTCCCTTCATGTGTTGTGGCTGTCGAAAAAGCAGAGAGACATGCAGACCTGGGGACTCGAACATATTATTCGAGTATGCCGAAGTCAGTAGCACCCGAGCACGTTCGCTCATCACTACTGCTGAGCGCCAACAGCTGGTAATAGCCATCCCTCAAAATTTGCAATAGGTGCAAGTAGAGATGATCAAAAAGATTCACTAGAGTCTTGTCCAGAAGCCACATGTTGGTAGTCCGAGTCTAATGGAGTAGAGACCTGTGAATCCTCGATGCCTCTTCTGATTACTAGGGCTGTCGCAATGTCATGAGTGTGTCACACCACCACAATGATGTGGGACATGGCCTATTAGATTTGGTACCTGGGATTCTGTCACATACGATGAGGTTCACATGACTCTGCTCCTCAGGATCTTCCGAATCTTTTGATCATCTCTACCTGCAAGTTGAGGCTCAGATTGGACCATAGAGTAACAGTGCAATCCGCGGTGGGCCCCTGTGCAGATCTGAGCCCCCAACCCCACTGTATGGGCAGTACTTGGCATAATTCACTTGATTCACTCTCTACAAAAAAAGCAGCATCTCATCATTCATTAACCACGCTATCCAGTTTATTATTATATAGAGACTAGCTGAAGAGCCCGGCGTTGCCTGGGCATAGTAAATATCTGTGGTTAGTTATAGCACGTCACTTCTCTTATTTTCCCATCACGCCTCTCATTTTCCCAATCACATCTTTAATTTTCCCCCTCACATCTCTCATTTTCTCCCTCACACCTCTCATTTTCTCCCTCACTCCTCTCATTCCCCCTAACACTTGTCATTTCGACCTCGCATCTGTCATTTTCCAATCACTACACTATTTTCCCTCACTCCTCTCATTTTGCACTCACACCTTTTCATTGTCACCTCACACCTCTCATTTTCACCTCCGTATATACATGTTTGTCATCTCCCTTATATATAGTATACACCTGTATGTCCTCTCCTGTATATAGTATATACTTGTATGTCATCTCCTATGTATATAGTATATACCTGCTGTGTGTCATCTCCCCTGTATATAGTATATACCTGTATGTCATCTCCTCCTATATATAGTATATACCTGTATGTCATCTCCTCCTATATATAGTATATACCTGTATGTCATCTCCTCCTATATATAGTATATACCTGTATGTCATCTCCTTCTATATATAGTATATACCTGTATGTCATCTCCTCCTGTATATAGTATATACCTGTGTGTCATCTCCCCTGTATATAGTATATATCTGTGTCATCTCCTCCTGTATATAGTATATACCTGTATGTCATCTTCTATATATAGCATATACCTGTATGTCATCTCCTCCTGTATATAGTATATACCTGTAGGTAATCTGCTCCTGTATATAGTATATACCTGTGTGTCATCTCCTCCTGTATATAGTATATACCTGTATGTCATCTCCTCCTCTATATAGTATATACCTGTGTGTCATCTCTCCTGTATATAGTATATATCTGTGTGTCATCTCCCCTGTATATAGTATATACCTGTGTGATCTCCTGTATTAGACCTCGTTAACACGTTATTTGCTCAGTATTTTTACCTCAGTATTTGTAAGATAAATTGGCAGCCTGATAAATCCCCAGCCAACAGGAAGCCCTCCCCCTGGCAGTATATATTAGCTCACACATACACATAATAGACAGGTCATGTGACTGACAGCTGCTGTATTTCCTATATGGTACATTTGTTGCTCTTGTAGTTTGTCTGCTTATTAATCAGATTTTTATTTTTGAAGGCTAATACCAGACTTGTGTGTGTTTTAGGGCGAGTTTCGTCTGTCGAGTTGTGTGTGTTGAGTTGTGTGTGGCGACATGCATGTAGCGACTTTTGTGAGATGAGTTTTGTGTGGCAACATGCGTGTAGCAACTTTTTGTGTGTCGAGTTGCATGTGACAGGTTAGTGTAGCAAGTTGTGTGCAGCAAGTTTTGCGCATGGCGAGTTTTGCGCGTGGTGAGTTTTATGTTTGGTGCCTTTTGAGTATGTGCAAGTTTTGTGTGAGGCAACTTTTGCATGTGTTGCAAATTTTGTGCATGTGGCAATTTTTCCGCATGTGCAAGTTTTGCGTGTGGCGAGTTTTCCATGAGGTGAGTTTTGCACTTGTGGCGAGTTTTGCGTGAGCCTAGTTTTTGCATGTGGCGAGATTTGCACGTGGTGAATTTTGAGCGGCGACTTTTGTGTTTCGACTTTTATGTGGCGAGGTTGGTGTATGTGTGGTGAAATGTGTGGTGAGGGTGGTATATGTGTTCAAGCACGTGGTAGTGTGTGGCGCATTTTGTGTGTGTGTGTTTATATCCCCATGTGTGGTGAGTATCTCATGTCGGGGCCCCACCTTAGCAACTGATCGGTATATACTCTTTGGCGCCATCGCTCTCATTCATTAAGTCCCCCTTGTTCACATTTGGCAGCTGTCAATTTGCCTCCAACACTTTTCCTTTCACTTTTCCCCATTATGTAGATAGAGGCAAAATTGTTTGGTGAATTGGAAAGCGCGGGGTTAAAATTTCACCTCACAACGTAGCCTATGACGCTCTCAGGGTCCAGACGTGTGACTGTGGAAAATTTTGTTGCTGTAGCTGCGACGCTTCCAACACTTTTCCTTTCACTTTTTTCCCCATTATGTAGATAGGGGCAAAATTGTTTGGTGAATTGGAACGCGCGGGGTTAATATAGCCTATGACGCTTTCGGGGTCCAGACGTGTGACTGTGCAAAATTTTGTGGCTGTAGCTGCGACGGTGCAGATGCCAATCCCGGACATACACACACACACACATACACACACACACACATACACACATTCAGCTTTATATAGTAGATATATATAACATTTGTGAATGAGGGTAATGTAATATTTGTATGCAGGTGAAAAGTGGCCCCCCAAAGTCAATGTTAGGCTAGGTTCACATTGCGTTAGGGCAATCCGTTTAGCGCATATGCTAGCTGATTGCGCTAACGCAATGTCCCAAAAAGAATCGCGTTTGGCGTTCCCGCTAGCGCAGATACCCGATCTGCGCTAGCGAGGAACGGACCTCAAACGCTGCAAGCAGCGTCCGCGGTCCGTCCAAAACTACCGGACATCGCTAGCGCGTGCCGAAAATGGCATGCGCTAGCGATGCGCTAGAGATCCGTTAGCACATTGCCGTCAACGGGTGCGCTAACGGATCCGTTTCATGGCGTTAATTGCGACAATTTCGCCATGTAACGGAGTCTGCTAGCGTTAACCCATTAACGCAATGTGAACCTAGCCTTACTGGTGGGCCTCTTGGCACCCCAGTCTGACACTGTGCAAGTTATTGATTTAGTTTTGAGAATAGCAGTCCCCTATTGTATCTAATTATTTCATTAATATGACACAGCTAAATAATTAATAAATTAAACTATTTATGGAGTAAATTGACTTTTTCTTTTTTCAATTCTTAAAAACAAAATATTGTTGTTACTGTTTTCAACATCAATGCCAGGATTTACAGGATTTAGATTCTGCTAGTTTTATAAGGAACATTGCACCATAAATCCAAGGCAATGGATTACTGGGAAGTTGGAAGAAAGCTTTACAACTCATTCTTTATTTTTCCTATGCACTCAAGTGTTGCTAAAGAATTTCACTTATGTGTAAAATGCAGACAAAAATGCTCTGATTGGTAAAAAAAAAAGCAATATTCACCTCTCAGATTCCTCCCACCTGCTTCCACCTGTGTTAGTCTCTGCCCTCTGTTCCAGAAGTGAGATCCCATCACAGGGACAATCACTTGTTGCAGTTGTAAGGAGATGAACGTATTGCCTACATTCCCCTTTGAATGACAAGTGTATTATGATATGGTGTAATGTGAAATGTGTTAATAATGTTGACATTATGTGTTGCCTGACGGTAGGGAGAGTTACAGTTAGTTATTGGAACTAGCCCAGAGTGGGAGTGGATAAGCTGAAAAGATAGACAGTTTCCATTCAGAATGCAAAATAGGGCCCAGTATAAGTGCAAGTAGGAGAGAAGTGACCGAAAGGCAGAGTGGTTACTAGAGACGGATTCGGGGAGAGGACACCTAGCAGAATGGCCCAGAGTTTAGAACTTCAAAAGGTAAAGGGCCAAGATGGCATGCAGTACGTGAGACAAGGAAAAGTGCCCCGGGTGGAGGTTCCAGAGCGTCAGGGACAGAGAAGATAAGTAAAGGCCATATTGTCAATATAGTTCCCTAGAGGGAAAGAAGAACTGGAGTGGAAGAAGTGGAACCATGTTTTCAGTAAAGGACTCTTGCTAACTGGACTGTAGTCCTTGGCTGGATAGTGGTGAAGTACAGAGGAACGGTGAAGAATGAGGAAGGAATTGAAACTGTGTGAGGAAAATGCTCCATTTTGTGAAGAAAACATTCATTAATTTGTGTACCAGCTATCTACAGTACTGTATCTAAATCCCACCAAGTTATCATTCCGTAAAAAGTTTCTTTGACTGGTGGTCTCCATCATTGAACTGTCAACCATCTGGTCCTGGCCAACCAAAGTCATTGGTTACATGCATAGCGCCTCCACCGCACAAGTCCACACACCCAGCCAGGAGCCCCATCTTGCCTGAGGAGGTGGTGATGGCGAACTCAGTCGAGGGGTTCAAGAGAGGCCTGGATGTCTTCCTGGAGCAGAACAATATTGTATCATACAATTATTAGGTTCTGTAGAAGGACGTAGATCTGGGGATTTATTATGATGGAATATAGGCTGAACTGGATGGACAAATGTCTTTTTTCGGCCTTACTAACTATGTTACTATGTTACTATGATGTGGTGTGCTGTGGTGTAAGAGACAAGTACCATGTCTGCATGTCTCACGGCTGTTAGACAGCTGCAAACACTGCATGTGTTGCGACTATCAAACAGCCGCGAGACATGCAGACGTGGGGACTCGAACACATTTTTCGAGCTCACCGAAGACTCTTGGTTAGCACACGAGCATGATCTGATAACGCCTTGTCCCAGCTCGTTCGCTCATCACTATTGTCTACTAACGTCACACAAACGATCACTTCAGTCTCCTGCCTGTTGCTTCCCATCTGTTGCCAAACCACAACTCAGTGTGGCTGCGGCTTTCAGGGCACAGGGGGAGTAGCAGGAGTTTTGCAACAGCTTGGATGACTAAAGTTTAGAGATACAAGACATTCCAAGGAATTATATGTAAATACAATGCAATAATTTCGACAATCCCTAGCCGCCACATGACAACCTCCCAGATACTGCGTTAAAGGTCTATTCTTAGTTTGAGTCACTTAGTGGCAGATATAGAGGGAAAACAACTAATTGCTGGGGCCGTAATTACTGCTCTAGCTTGACCAAAACGTCTTTCTCACTAATGACTAAGAACAGGTATATGACTTAATTTCTCAGCCTTTTTCGACCTGTAATTGGAACATGTCATTATTTTTTAGGGTAAAAGACAGCTTTAATTGCTTAAAATAACTATCTAGCACAGCAATTGTTCTCCTTGGAAACATTATTAGGCAGCCCGGAGTGACACAAAGCCACAATTATATATACCTACATGCAACTGCATTAGGATGAAAGACATATTGCTCTCACGCCGACTCATGAGCCTTTGGCCAGCATTGTACACGGGCACATCTCTAATTGATGGCACAGAACTATTTACACTCTGATATTTTGTACATTTGCACATGACTATATTATAAATCCATTTTGTACGATGCCCTTACATCTATAGAAGAAGTCCATAGCTAAGACCCTGCGTGCCATAGAGGATTTTTCAAACAGATTCACATGGAATTCTTAAAAAATAAATGATGCCGTGTTCTCATAGTCTATTATGGAAGAATTTTCCTCTATAACCTTTGCCATTACTATACAGTGCCTCATACACTGCAACACATTATTATATGGACACCCACCTGCAGTGGCATGTAAATGTTTAGGTACCCCTGGTCAAAATTACTGTTACTGTGAACAGTTAAGCAAGTTGAAGATGAAATGATCTTTAAAAGGTCTAAAGTTAAAGATGACACATTTCCTTTGTATTTTAGGGAAAATATATATATACCGTATATACTCGATTATAAGCCGACCCGAGTATAAGCCGACCCCCCTAATTTTGCCACAAAAAACTGGGAAAACTTATTGACTCGAGTATAAGCCTAGGGTAGAAAATGCAGCATTTACCGGTGAATTTCAAAAATAAAAATAGATGCTCCATACCGTTCATTATTGCCCCATAGATGCTCCATATACAACTGTGCTATATAGAATGCTCTGCACCTTTGATTATGGCCCCATAGAGGCTCCTTATAATGCTGTGCCATATATGCTCTGCACCTTTGATTATGGCCCCATAGGTGCTCCTTATAATGCTGTGCCCCATATATGCTCTGCACCTTTATGGCCCCATAGGTGCTCCTTATAATGCTGTGCCCCATTTATGCTCTGCACCTTTATGGCCCCATAGGTGCTCCTTATAATGCTGTGCCCCATATATGCTCTGCACCTTTATGGCCCCATAGATGCTCCTTATAATGCTGTGCCCCTTATATGCTCTGCACCTTTATGGCCCCATAGGTGCTCCTTATAATGCTGTGCCCCATATATGCTCTGCACCTTTATGGCCCCATAGGTGCTCCTTATAATGCTGTGCCCCATATATGCTCTGCACCTTTATGGCCCCATAGGTGCTCCTTATAATGCTGTGCCCCATATATGCTCTGCACCTTTATGGCCCCATAGGTGCTCCTTATAATGCTGTGCCCCTTATATGCTCTGCACCTTTATGGCCCCATAGGTGCTCCTTATAATGCTGTGCCCCATATATGCTCTGCACCTTTATGGCCCCATAGTTGCTCCTTATAATGCTGTGCCCCTTATATGCTCTGCACCTTTATGGCCCCATAGGTGCACCTTATAATGCTGTGCCCCTTATGTGCTCTGCACCTTTATGGCCCCATAGGTGCTCCTTATAATGCTGTGCCCCATATATGCTCTGCACCTTTATGGCCCCATAGGTGCTCCTTATAATGCTGTGCCCCATATATGCTCTGCGCCTTTATGGCCCCATAGGTGCACCTTATAATGCTGTGCCCCTTATATGCTCTGCGCCTTTATGGCCCCATAGGTGCACCTTATAATGCTGTGCCCCTTATGTGCTCTGCACCTTTATGGCCCCATAGGTGCTCCTTATAATGCTGTGCCCCATATATGCTCTGCACATTTATGGCCCCATAGGTGCTCCTTATAATGCTGTGCCCCATATATGCTCTGCACCTTTATGGCCCCATAGGTGCTCCTTATAATGCTGTGCCCCTTATATGCTCTGCACCTTTATGGCCCCATAGGTGCTCCTTATAATGCTGTGCCCCATATATGCTCTGCACCTTTATGGCCCCATAGGTGCACCTTATAATGCTGTGCCCCTTATATGCTCTGCACCTTTATGGCCCCATAGGTGCTCCTTATAATGCTGTGCCCCTTATATGCTCTGCACCTTTATGGCCCCATAGGTGCTCCTTATAATGCTGTGCCCCTTATATGCTCTGCACCTTTATGGCCCCATAGTTGCTCCTTATAATGCTGTGCCCCATATATGCTCTGCGCCTTTATGGCCCCATAGGTGCTCCTTATAATGCTGTGCCCCATATATGCTCTGCGCCTTTATGGCCCCATAGGTGCTCCTTATAATGCTGTGCCCCTTATATGCTCTGCACCTTTATGGCCCCATAGGTGCTCCCTATAATGCTGTGCCCCATATATGCTCTGCACCTTTATGGCCCCATAGGTGCTCCTTAGAATGCTGTGCCCCATATATGCTCTGCACCTTTATGGCCCCATAGGTGCTCCTTATAATGCTGTGCCCCTTATATGCTCTGCACCTTTATGGCCCCATAGGTGCTCCCTATAATGCTGTGCCCCTTATATGCTCTGCACCTTTATGGCCCCATAGGTGCTCCTTAGAATGCTGTGCCCCATATATGCTCTGCACCTTTATGGCCCCATAGGTGCTCCTTATAATGCTGTGCCCCATATATGCTCTGCACCTTTATGGCCCCATAGGTGCTCCTTATAATGCTGTGCCCCATATATGCTCTGCGCCTTTATGGCCCCATAGGTGCTCCTTATAATGCTGTGCCCCTTATATGCTCTGCACCTTTATGGCCCCATAGGTGCTCCCTATAATGCTGTGCCCCATATATGCTCTGCACCTTTATGGCCCCATAGGTGCTCCTTATAATGCTGTGCCCCATATATGCTCTGCACCTTTATGGCCCCATAGGTGCTCCTTATAATGCTGTGCCCCTTATATGCTCTGCACCTTTATGGCCCCATAGTTGCTCCTTATAATGCTGTGCCCCTTATATGCTCTGCACCTTTATGGCCCCATAGGTGCTCCTTATAATGCTGTGCCCCATATATGCTCTGCGCCTTTATGGCCCCATAGGTGCTCCTTATAATGCTGTGCCCCATATATGCTCTGCGCCTTTATGGCCCCATAGGTGCACCTTATAATGCTGTGCCCCTTATATGCTCTGCACCTTTATGGCCCCATAGGTGCTCCTTATAATGCTGTGCCCCATATATGCTCTGCACCTTTCATTATGGCCCCATAGGTGCACCTTATAATGCTGTGCCCCTTATATGCTCTGCACCTTTATGGCCCCATAGGTGCACCTTATAATGCTGTGCCCCATATATATGCTCTGCACCTTTATGGCCCCATAGGTGCTCCTTATAATGCTGTGCCCCATATATGCTCTGCACCTTTATGGCCCCTTGGTGCACCTTATAATGCTGTGCCCCTTATATGCTCTGCGCCTTTATGGCCCCATAGGTGCACCTTATAATGCTGTGCCCCTTATGTGCTCTGCACCTTTATGGCCCCATAGATGCTCCTTATAATGCTGTGCCCCATATATGCTCTGCACCTTTGATTATGGCCCCATAGATGCTCCTTATAATGCTGTGCCATATATGCTCTGCACCTTTATGGCCCCATAGGTGCTCCTTATAATGCTGTGCCCCTTATATGCTCTGCACCTTTATGGCCCCATAGGTGCTCCTTATAATGCTGTGCCCCATATATGCTCTGCACCTTTATGGCCCCATAGATGCTCCTTATAATGCTGTGCCCCATATATGCTCTGCACCTTTATGGCCCCATAGGTGCTCCTTATAATGCTGTGCCCCATATATGCTCTGCACCTTTATGGCCCCATAGGTGCTCCTTATAATGCTGTGCCCCTTATATGCTCTGCACCTTTATGGCCCCATAGGTGCTCCTTATAATGCTGTGCCCCATATATGCTCTGCACCTTTATGGCCCCATAAATGCTCCTTATAATGCTGTGCCCCATATATGCTCTGCACATTTATGGCCCCATAGGTGCTCCTTATAATGCTGTGCCCCATATATGCTCTGCACCTTTATGGCCCCATAGGTGCTCCTTATAATGCTGTGCCCCATATATGCTCTGCACCTTTATGGCCCCATAGGTGCTCCTTAGAATGCTGTGCCCCTTATATGCTCTGCACCTTTATGGCCCCATAGGTGCTCCTTATAATGCTGTGCCCCATATATGCTCTGCACCTTTATGGCCCCATAGGTGCTCCTTATAATGCTGTGCCCCTTATATGCTCTGCACCTTTATGGCCCCATAGGTGCTCCTTATAATGCTGTGCCCCATATATGCTCTGCACCTTTATGGCCCCATAGGTGCTCCTTATAATGCTGTGCCCCATATATGCTCTGCACCTTTATGGCCCCATAGGTGCTCCTTATAATGCTGTGCCCCTTATATGCTCTGCACCTTTATGGCCCCATAGGTGCTCCTTATAATGCTGTGCCCCTTATATGCTCTGCACCTTTATGGCCCCATAGGTGCACCTTAGAATGCTGCTGGTGCTGCCATAAAAAAAAAAAAAATCACATACTCACCTCTCTTCTCAGGACGCCGGCGCTTTCAATAATTACCTGCTCCTCGTGCGGCTCCGTCTCCAGCACTGACGCTCAGCAGAGGGCGCGCACTGACTACGTCACAGCGCCCTCTAACCTGAGCGTCATTGCTAGAGGACGCTGCAGACGGAGCCGGAGCGAGGAGCAGGTAATTATAGCGCTGCGCTCCCCTTACCTGCTGCGGCGCGGTCCCTGCAGTCCCTGGCTTCCCCGGCGCTGCGGCTTCTTCCTGTAATTGAGCGGTCACATGGCACCGATCATTTACAGCAATGAATATGCGGCTCCTCCCCTATGGGGGTGGAGCTGCCTATTCATTTCTGTAATGAGCGGTGCCATGTGACCGCTCAGTGCAGGAAGAATCTGCAGCGCCGGAGAAGCCAGGGACTGCAGGGACCGCGCTGGGAGCAGGTAAGTATGATTACACAGCCCCCGCTCCCCCTCCCCTGCTGACACCCGGGTATATGACTCGAGTATAAGCCGAGAGGGGGACTTTCAGCCCAAAAAAATGTGCTGAAAATCTCGGCTTATACTCGAGTATATACGGTATATCGTCTTATTTTACATTTAAAAAATTACAAAAAAAGAAAATGGGCCTATGCAAAAGTTTGGGCACCCATGGAGATTTGTGTGCTCAGATAACTTTGACCAAAGTTTCAGATCTTAATTAGCCTGTTAGTGTTATGGCTTGCGTGAGAACTGCAGCACATTGGCAGATGCTGACTTGCTGCAGTGCCCCCAATAACAATGTCATGCGGGCCTTAGAACATGTGGGGCCAACATTCCCGGAATGTGGGAGTTGAGTATTTGCTATATTTATTTTACACTGGGGAATATAGTATTTAAGGAGCGTTTGTCCAATTAGTGGACATCCACTTTACCAAAAAGTGATCCCCCAAATACTTTTATACATGTAAAATGCCAAACAGAGCAGGAACTCATCCTCCTCGAGTCTAGCACCGACTCTCCACAGCTCACAAATACAGCGCACATCACATCATATCAAGTCAGAGGAGGAATGGAAGAAGTGAATAAAAAGAAAGTGGGGGATAAGGAATGAGGGAAGGAAATAGTGAGAAAGAGTGAATGGAAAGAATTAAGGATCCGAGGAAATGAAGGGAAGAAGGAGGCTGGTTGGGAGGAAGGAAGGAAGCTTGGTTGGTTGGTTGGATGCAATGAATTAATGAATGAATGGAGAGAAAAAATACTCAGTAGTAGGAGCTGGGGACGCAGTCATTGGACCAGGGTCCTGCAAACCTTTTTGCTGAACTATAATGACAAGTCCTCCTTTGATTTGAAATGTTCTACCATACTTGTCATAATACACTGGTGCATTGAGTAACAATGAAAATGGGTTTACATTTAACCTGGTATTAACGTTCATTAATTCCATTATTTTTCCCACACTATTTATTCGGGTAGGTTCACAGGAGGGTATAAAAACTTGTTCAGAGTTTCATCCATATCGGGACTTTTCTTTTTCACTTGTCATTCGTGTACAATCTGTTTTTTTTTTTACAGCAATTAATAATTTCCAAGACCATTTATAGTTTACAGCATTGCAATGTATCCGTAAAAATCAGACTTTATCTGCAAAGATCGAAACGCGTTGCTCGTTTCCCGATGTGTTCTGGAGAGCGTTACAGCCACTGTTTTTACGTTTAATTAATAAAGCATCAAGTTGGAATTTTAAAGAATTTGGAGCTGGAACAAAGTTTTCATCCGATGTTTCATCCAATTCATGGAAGAAACGAGTGCACACTGCAATTTTTTTTTTCACACGCAGATTCGGTAAGTGAAAATAATCGCTGATCTGCACTTGCTCAGTGAATAACATTGGTCCAAGCACGTCAAGGAGTCCATAGCCTCAAACTTACAAGCTGCTAGTTGGGTCCAAGGCTGCAAACGTTTGTCAAATCTGAGATACAAATCCTTACACAAGGAAAGAATTGAGCCAGATGCCGTCTGATAAATCTAGACCTATTTTTAAGGAATCTAAATTACAAAATGCACATTAGAAAATGTCAGTCTTTTGAATCACATCAAATAAATATCTAAACCTGAAAGGTTCTCCTGATTCGGCAAAATAATGTCTAAAGTGCTCTTGACTTTATGTCAAAACGGGAACATTGATAGTCTCCTTGACAACAACAAAGTCTCAATCACTTTGTAACACGGTTTTGTAGCATCGACTTGCCGTAGTCTGGGTCGGCGAAATTTATCTTCATCATGTTAAAAACCTCATGTATTGAAAGAGGCAGAAGGAAAAACTTATTTCTGTCCATGTAACATTACCCAATGTTCTGTGACCAGGATCATATCTCCAAAATCCTAATACTAAGATCAGGAGATTACAGAAAAGTACATGGCAATAGGCAAAAAAAATAAAATAAGGCATCTTTTCTAACGATGTACCATGCTAGATCAGCCCCTGCAATGGACAACTCATTGGAGTTATGAAAAAAACAATAGAAACGGAGAAGGCGAAATATGGAGCTGTTGCCATGGCAAAATAAAAAATCATATTGCCACCGTTATTGCTCATTGCTATACCATAGGTTAGGAAAGTAATGATTCCATTGTTTGCTAAGGGCAATTTTTTTTTTAACTGCACAACTTTTCATCCATGAAGCCTGATGGTTCTACTCCTGGCAAACAAAGAGGTGTTTGCTTTTATTTCTAACTTATCAGAACCTGTCATTTCTCCTGACATGTCTGTCTTTATAAATAATTGTATCCCCAGTGAAATAACTAAAAAGTATATTTTGATAGCACTCTGTGGTTTCGCCTGGAATTTTCTTTTTAATAAATTGACAATTGGGTGTTATCATTTACACTTTTGACAAAGGTGGGTCCCTACATTAGTCTGATATTGGCACGGATTGGACAGTGTGTGTGCAGGGACATGCACCCAAATGGTAAAACCCAGTGGTAAATCTATTCATCAATTTCTGCCAGAAAGGAGGACCAGGGAATGGCGCTGTCTTTGCCACCAAGAGAAATCAAGGTGCAGAAATTTCAGGTTGCTTGTAGGAAATTTATTTTTTCATTCAAACTGATAAAAACTATATACACAACGGGTTCCGGCTGTTCAGGTGAAGAAGGCTGCAAACAGCCGAAACACGCTGTGTATATACAGTAGTTTTTATCACTTGGAATAATTTTTTTTTTTTACCTACGAGCAACCTGAAATTTCTGCACCTTGATTTCTCTTGATGGCAAAGACACCGCCATTCCCTGGTCCTCCTGTCTGGCATCTACTTTGTGGGATGCTTTTAACAGGGTCCAATCCCTCCTCATCATGTCTGCAGCAGTCTCTTGCAAATACATTTATACTTCAAGTGGGAGTTGTGCCTCAGTTTACACAACCGTATCAGGTGAGCAAATTCCTATAGATACCCACTCAATTGATTATGTCTCACTACGCTTAGAAAGCACCACATTTTTCTCCTTTAGGAACTTCAACACTATATCAAACGAAAAACAAAGGGCTGGCGTCAGCACCTAGTGAACCCGGGCAAGTGCCAGGTCCACTGCGTCTGGGAGTCCTGCACATATGGAGCGTCCTCAGGAGCTGAGCCTGCTGCATACATCGTGCCTGCCAGCTATGATACACTGCCAGCACCTAAACCTAAGTGCTTCTATAGGAGCTAAATCCAATCACAATTAAATCTTGAAGGCTACGTTCACATTTGCGTTGTGCGGCACAGTGTCGGCGACGCAACGCACAACGCATGCAAAATGCATGCACAACGCAGCGTTTTGTGACGCATGCGTTCATTTTTTGCATGATTTTTGGTGCAGAAAAAACTGCATCATGCAGCATCCTCTGCGCCCTGACAGTTGCGCCAAAATGACGCATGCATCGCAAAACGCAAGACAACGCATGTCCATGCGTCCCCCATGTTAAATACGATACGATACGATACGATACACTTTATTGATCCCGTGGGAAATTATGGTATCACAGCAGCACAACTTAAATCAAATCATAAACATCATAAAAGAATTACATAGTTGACATGACAGTGGAGTTGACAGAAGAACATTATACATTATACATTAGAATAGGACATACACAACGAGTGAACTGAAATGTAGAGAAATAAGTAGACATTCACCTTGGTGGTTTAACCCTAATGTTATTGTTGTACATTCCCATGGCAGTTGGCACAAATGATTTCCTATATTTTTCCTTCTTCCACCTCAGAAGTATTGGCCGGTTACTGAAGGTGCTCTTCTGTCTCATGAATAGCTCATATAGTGGATGTGCATTATTGTTCATAATTGCCATACACTTTCTCAGAGTTCTTTTCTCCACTACCTCCCCAAAAGAGTCCAGATTACAGCCCACAGCAGAACTTGCCTTCTTAATAATCTTATTCAGCTTATTAGCATCAGAGGCCCGCACACTACTACCCCAGCACGTGATTGCAAAAAAGATGGCACTTGCCACCACAGATTGGTAGAACATTTCTAACATTTTGCTGCACACATTAAAAGACCTCAGTTTCCTTAGGAAATACAGTCTGCTTATCCCCTTCTTGTAGACAAACTCTGAGTGGCATCTCCAGTCCAGTTTGCTATCCAAATGGACCCCCAAATATTTGTAACTCTCCACCTGCTCTACCTCCTGACCAGCAATAGTGATCGGTAAGCATTCCATCTTTATCCTGCTATAGTTGGCCACCAACTCCTTAGTTTTCTTAACATTTAGTTGTAGATAGTTACCATTGCACCAATCCACGAAATTCGACACCACCCTTCTATATTCCTCATCCCCCTGATCTCCCCTAATGCATCCCACAACCACGGAGTCATCCGAAAATTTTTGAAGGTGGCAAAGCTCAGATTTATACTGAAAGTCTGAAGTATACAGTGTGAATAGAAAGGGCGCAAGCACCGTTCCCTGAGGGGCACCTACACTGCTCAATAATCTGCTTGACACCACTGCTCCCATCTGTTGGGATATAGGGGAGCATGACGCATGCATCGCAGCGGCTGCGCCTGACGCAGCTCCGCACAACGCTAATGTGAACGTAGCCTTAGATGCCCCGGTCAGTCATGACATTTAAGAAACTAAAGAACAGGGGATTGATTCTGGTACCCCCCAACACAATTACATGGTGCAAATGAGTTATCATGGCAGTCACTGAAGGCCCCCCATGTCTGCCCTGTTTGTACATCTAAGATACTGATCATGTAGCTGCGCTTTATAAGACTTTAGTGATTGTACAGTATTGCAGCTATTAATCAGTCACATGTTCAAGTCATAAGAAGAGTAAAAACCTATGAAAAATATTTTTATCAAATATATAAAAGTTCAAGTCACCTACTTTTCCTGGAACAGAAATATAAAATTAAAAATATATATTTTAAATGATATATTTGGCATCGCCGCACGCATTACTGTCCCAAATAATTAAGTATCATCATATTTATCACATGCAGTGAATGTTAAAGTGGGAAAAAAATGGCAGAGGTGCAATTTTTCAGTTCCAAAAAAATCTAAAATAAATATCTAAGAAAGTTGTGTGGACTCGAAATAGTGACGAAAAAAGTTTACCTTGTACGGCAAAAAAAACAAACAAAAAAAAAAAAACCACTATCGACTGAAAAATCAACATTTGGAGGCAAGGAGGAAAAATCAAAGCTAAAAAGAGCCTACTCAGTCTGGCCTCCTTTTCAACAGTGTCCAGAGATGGAAGCCACGATGGAGCCACCAATGTGTGGCTCAAATACAATGTAAAGTTCCACAAAGCTCAGCAGAGATTTAGATTTTTTTTTGTTTTAGATTTTCCTCTTTGTGGTTTTTGCATATTCTCTGCTTAATCTGCCATTTTCAATTATGCTAATGGTGACTTTCGAGAAAAAAGTTAGTGGCCAACGCAAGAGGTGGAAAGAACCTTGAGCACAAAAAGGTCTTAACGTTGCATTGTACAATGAGTTGTAGAACATTACATAGCACATTGTGTCTTTTCTACTGCTAGAGAACCTTTACATATTCAATATTACAATACCAGCCCAGAATACTAGCTAATGTTTGCTAAAGATGCTGCTAATATGCCTGGCTGACGCATCCAGCTGTCATAAAGTGAGAATGGAAGCCGTAGGATACGTATTTGTATAATTGACTTTCTTAGAAGCAGCCAATCAGCCTTACGGTAGCGCTGACATTTTCAGCGTCTTTTAGAATGAATTGCAGAAGAAACTTTCGTTCAGGCACACCGGAAAGTGCATAAATATTTCGAGGGTAAAAAAACAGCAAAAAAACAAACTTAAATTAGACAGTAAAAAAGCATTCATATAGAAAGTTGTCTACTGTATAGTGTAGATTAATATTATTCTAATTACAGATAAATTACTGACGCCTATCGCATGGTACCTGATGAGGACTGTATGGACTATGAGCGGATCAAAGAAGTGATCTTGGCCTGGCATGCGCTGACACCAGAGGTATAAAACACGTAACAACTGAGATCTCACTGCACAATTAATAACTTTGTTAAGGATGGGGATGGAATGTCTATTATGGCACAATCCACTGATATGCTCAAAATCAGCTTTCATTCATATGGAAATTAGGCTTACAAGTGCCCCGGAGAGCGTGTCTGTATCAATGCACTTGCAGTTATTGGCTGCTCTTCACTTCTCCCCACTGGGCACCAACTCCTGCTTCTTGACTAATAGTCAAGACCAAGACGTCGTGGTATAATGTTAACTCTGCTCTCTACTCTATATAAAAATATGCATGGCACATCATTGGTTGGAATAAAGAAGATAAGAAGAGCGATAGACTGCAAGTGCACTGAAATTTCCACCAGCAAGGAAGCAACCAGGCCCGTGCTGGATGGGGGCCCACTGACACCACTCACACCAGTGAGTATTTCAGCTGGATGTGCATCTGAGGATGCACATTCAGCTGAAATGTATTGCAACGCAGAGACCCGCCAGCTCCCTGCACTGCAGTACACGTCATTGGCCAGTCAGAGGTAGGCAGCTCTCGTTGGCTAGTTGCTAGTCATGGGCAGTGCATGATGGTAATGTGCTACCCATCGCTTGTACACTGAAGTCATTTGCTGGTTTCTGAGGCGGCTGTAGAATAGTACGCTGCACGTCATAAGAGCAAAGGAATGTAATGATAATCATTTTTTTGTATGTTTGTTGGAGAAGATCTGCATAAAAGGGATATTATAACTGAAAGGGGCCAAAAATGGAGGACATTATATCAGGATGGGAGACATTAGATCAGGAAGGGGCTCATAATGAAGGACATTATAGCAAGATGGAAGATATTATTATTGAAAGGGGCCCAAGATGGAGAACATTATACCAGGAAAAGACTGAGGATGGAGGACATTATACCTGGAAGGGAAAAAGGATAATGGACATTATAGCAGGATATAGGACATTATGCCAGAAAGGGGCCTAAGATGAGGGACATTATACCCGGAAGGGACTATGATAGAGAACATTATGTCAGGAAAATGCCCAAGAAGGGGAACATTATACCAGGAAGGGATATTATTGTTGTAAGGGTCCATGAAGGAGGATATTATTATAGGAAGGGGCCCAGGATGGGGACACTTTATCAGGGGCCCGGATCGAGGATATTATTACAGGATGGAGGACATTATTACATGAAGTAGTGAACAAATGTGTTCATAGAATCTGGAACGCTAAAAGGGACCATACATCTGTCGAACATGCAGATGGGGACCCAGGTTCAAACTTGGCACTGGGGCCCATCGGATTCTAATTACACCATTGCCCGCCAGGGCACTTGTGTGCCTAATTTTCATATCAATGTAGATAGTTTGGTGCAATGGCACAGGTAGCTTTCATAATGTTTTATACCTCCCTATCCTGCATCAATAGGTTCCCTTTAATGTCGTTATTGATCACTGATTTAAAACCTTTAGTTAAAAATAATTTTCTGTCATAATTGTTGATGTACAAGTTGTAATAAATTTTTATAAATCATGGATTACATGAATTAAAGGAGGGTTGCAAAAACTGTCCTAAATTGACAGATATATAAAAATTGTGAGCCATAAAGGGCTTCCACTTGTTCGGAGAATAGAGGTGCGATAATTTAACAATCAGTACACTAAAGTCACATGCATAGACTGCTGCCTCCTATACACTTTTTGAAGAGGAGATTAGGGAACACAATTGCCCTGGTACTCTCCAAAACATAAGCATCGCTGTGTCTAGATGGTGAGAGGGGAGCACACAAATGGCATCAGGGGCGCCATTTGTTTCCCGGGCTACAGAATGAACACCCCTGTGTAAGGCTGGTTTCACATTTGCGTTTTTTGCCGCAGCATTTGTACCGCATATAAATGCATGCGTCGTGTTTTCCTATATTTAACATTAAAAACGCATGCATTTTTTTTGTTCGCGTTTTGCCGCTTTTGACGACGCATGCTTCTTTTAGTCGCTTGTGTCTTGGCGCGGAAATGCAACATGTAGTAATTTCTAGAGGCGTCTATTTGCCGCAAGGAAACACATGCGTTCGATTGCGTACGGTTTGCGTAAAAAAAACACATTGCTGTCTATGTAAACGCATGCGTTTTTAAGCACATGCGTTTGGATGCGTTTTTGAACACATGCAGTTCAATAGAGAAAAACAAGTCTAGACACTGATAAGCCACCCCCCACCATCAAGGTGATAAAGGGATCCAAACCCTAACCCTAACCCTAAGCCACCATCAAGGTGATAAAGGGATCCAAACCCTAACCCTAGCCCTAACCCTAGCCCTAACCTTAACCCTAACCTAACCCTAGCCCTAACCCTAACCCTAAGCCACCATCAAGGTGATAAAGGGATCCAAACCCTAACCCTAACCCTAGCCCTAACCCTAGCCCTAACCCTAACCCTAGCCCTAACCCTAATGGGAAAATGGAAATAAATACATTTTTTAAATTTTTTAATTTTTCCCTAACTAAGGAGTTGATGAAAGGGGTTTGATTTCTATTTATAGGGGGTTTTCTAGTGGATTTTTATGATTGGCAGCTGTCACACACTGAAATACACTTTTTATTCCAAAAAATATTTTTTGCGTTACCACATTTTGAGACCTACAATTTTTCCATATTTTGGTCCACAGAGTCATGTGAGGTCTTGATTTTTGCGGGACGAGTTGACATTTTTATTGGTAACATTTTCAGGCACATGACATTTTTGATTGCTTTTTATTCCGATTTTTGTGAAGCAGAATGAACAAACACCAGCTATTCATAAATTTCTTTTGGGGGGCCATTTATACCGTTCCGCGTTTCATCATAATACACGCCCTCTGTAGTCCCATTGGCGGTGTCTGGATCTTGATTTTTCTCTTGTGGAATTTCTCATCATGCATACCAAAAGCGCAAACGCAGGAAAAACGCATGTAAACGCGTACAAACGTGGCGTTTTTTTAACCGCATGCGACAACGCATGCGTCTAAAATACGCAGCGTTTGTACGCATTTACATGTGTTTTTTTCACCATTTGCGGATGCGTTTTAAACGCTGCGGATTTAAACGCAAATGTGAAACTAGCCTAAGAGGCACTACCTCCAGATCCCAAAAGTAGCTTTGATTTCCTTTCTGTTCTACTTAAGGGACCTAATGACAAGATCATGCCATTTTTCTAGAGTGCCTTATTCACCGGGCCTCTGAATAGCTGAAACCTCCCAACAGTCCTCCAAGAGGTTGGGTCTGTGGATTTGGGGTATTGCCTAAAATGTTCAATAAATATCAAACGTTGGGAATGGGAGTGCTCTTCTGTAGCAGGTGGGGCGTCTTATTGATCCAAGAGATCTTGAACCTGAGGAAAAATAGCAAGAGGAAGACATATAGAGTAGAAGGGTGGAGAAAGGTTGCTGAAACGCCGTGTGGACATTAGCAGAGCTGGGACACTTGGACAGGAGGTTTTTGTGACTACTGGTTCACACAAGATGGAAACAATGACATCACTTGGAAAACATCACAACAACTCCCGGGTGTGCAGACCCTGCTACAAAAAAATAGAAAAAAAGGAGCAAGAAAATGACTGCATTGGAGCAATTCCTATTTTTGGTTTTCACTACTTGCACTTTTCATCCAGGATATTAATCCTTATTCCCCAGGCACAGACTTTCACAATGTGCCATTTTTTACAAAGGCATCCATCTGACAGACAGCTTGATAATCACAGATCAATAATAATAACTAAGAACCATGTTGCACTGGGGATTTTCAGAACACAGATGTACACTGAGGCATCCCTTTATTTGGTGACATGTAAGATAGGATACATGTATCATGAGAATTTTTTTCTTATGATGTCGTAAATTGCATACATAAACTAAGCCTGTGGATTCCGAACATGTCCCTTAATGTCACCTACAGAAGAAGATACCCTGCTGGATTCACTGCCAAGAGTTGGGTAATAAAATCACAGTGAAATCTATAATGTTCCATTGTAGTCAAATTTAGTTATTTAGGGACATTACAAGGAGAAGAACTTACACAGGACAATAGATATATAATGATTAGGGGCATGGAGAATTTATAGCCCTATTTAATGTCAAAGTATTGTAAAAAAAAAATTAGGTTTTAGTTCTAATTACATAAATTGGTTGTACGGTCTAAAGTGAAAAGTCTGCAGTCTCTCTGTGTGTTTCCAAGATTCAACTGTTTCTGAGCCAGTAATGCGATATGCATACTACTGGGCAGAACCCGTCTAGTGAACAATGTAGTGCAGCGTGGTTGGTGCACTGTGACAGATAGGCAGGGGCCACAGAAAATTCAATATAAACAGTGTCTTTATTTTCAAACTTAAATACAGGAGTGATATCCTCCGTATGCCAGCCGGATTTCCACAAATGCAGTCCGTAATCAAAACCCATTGCCATGGGCAATGGCATCACCGTGTCTCTTGGTTGTGTCATCCACCTTGAGGTCCCTGGCTCTGTGTTAGCTCCACACAGACCTGGATTGCACAGAGCCTGCTGCTCTGCAACTTGCAAACTCCAAACTGACTCACCCAAGAGAAAACTGACAGATTTAAATGGAATTGTGGTCCTAGAGCCACTTCCAAAACCTGGAATGGAGAGAAGGATTTGCCCCACTACCAAGCCTGCAAGTCCCTCTAAAAATAAAAGCCCTTGACAGATTTTCCTAACAAACCTGACTGGGTCAACTACTGGGACCTATTCCACTCTTTCATTTTGCCTTGTGATTCACTGGCATTCTGCTGTGAACACAAGGTGCTCCAGCAGGTTTAATAAGACTGTCCGCATCCTAGGGGACACATATCGACCCTCGCATATGATCCCCCTCACTGCCTCACAGCATGTATGAAGCTAGGGTGTGACTGTCTAGTGAGCATGGCTCTACAGAGGGCGCGGCCTCGCTCAATACACATGTCTAAAGTTAGGCCACGCTCACTAGACGGCTTCTGCCTGGGAGTGTGCATTTCCCAAACACAGAATGACACAGAGTAACTGCAGACTTTTCATTTTAGACTTGGACAACCCTTATAAAAACCCCTATCAGTTATGTAAAGGATGTTAGTCTTCATTGAAGTGTAGAGCACGTGAATGATAGTAGACAGAGATGAGAAATAGGATGGTATCACAGTGTGCAGAGCTTTGTGGGTGAGTGTAACAAGTTTATGTTCTATTCTGAAGCAGACTGGCAACCAGTGTAATGACTGGTACACATTGGAGCCATCGGTGTAGCAGCTGGACAGAAATATGAGCCTGACTGCTGCATTCAGGATATACTGGAAAATAGAGAGTTTAGAGAGTTACAACAGTCAAGATGAGAATAAATCAGAGCCACAGAAATTGTGTAGTTTCAAAAAAGGGAAAAATAAATAGATTCTGGAGACACTTTTGATGTGCAGATGTCATGAGGGAGTACTAACCTTAAATATTGGTAGAATCGGTAATTCTGATTGCATTAAGAATTCGTAGGATTCGTAGATCACTGCTTTATGACAGATGTTTGATATACCAGACACAACTCAAAGACAACTGCAAGTTGCAGCCCAAATAAAGTTCTGAATAATTGTTAAATATTTTGTAATATGGAAATAAAGGTTTTAATTATTATTTTTTTTCTTTTAAGTAATCTTCTTTTTAGGGAGAATTACGCAATTTCTGATTACTCTGGAACAAGTCTCCTCCCCTCAAACAACAGATAACTCGTGGTTTTGAGGTTTCTATATTTCGTTATTCCTATCTTCCGTAATGAATGTTGGCTTCATTTGTAGATTATTCTCCATTTCAGGAAATGATGACTGCTGTATACTCACATGATGGACATTAAAGTTACTCATGTTTGGACTACATCGATCAATGCCCATGTGACAGATTGCCCTTATTTAGATTGATTTTAATTCTTTAGTTTTTCAAGTAGCAGACTCACTTCTGTGCACAATGCCAATTGTTTGGATTTTCACATTGCACATGTTGCTAATTCTTTCCATGTCTTATAAGTGAATACATATGACATTTGCAGTATATAAACAGTAATCCAAAGCTTCCCAGTCACTAGACTGGGGCTCACTAGGTAAGGTGGATCCTCTAAGCACAAGGGGCCTTTGGCACTTAAGTCCAACACTGGTAATAGATCAGAGAAAATCTGAAAAGTGATTTGTATAAAACAGTCAGTTTCAGTAGTATTTCCTTTATATAGGAAGTACCCCCAAAAAATTCATAATAGAGGTTCATAATAAAATATTAGGGGGCTGAAGAACCTGTGGTGTATTGTTTAAATGGGTCGTGCAGGATTAAAAAAAACGTAAGTGCTTTCTTTAAAAAAAAAAAAAAAAACAACAACCTAACCCTATAAGTAATCCCAGACCTCCATGGACAACTGTGGCGCTGTTTTGGGACGAGAGCTGGCTGGTTTAACACTTAGATATTAATTAGATAAGATACATAGGTTGAAGCAAAAGAAGAAAGTTTAATTTTTTGCATCTAAAATTATTTTTTTTTTACCAAAGGAAGGCAATAGAACCATTTGGAGAACCTTTTCCTCACTAGAGAAAGAGAACCCGTCGATAGCATCCGTTCTGACACAATCCTTCCTCTTCACTTTATTTTTCCATTTTGTTATCGATATTGCTGTAACATTACTTTACGAATCAAAGGAAACCTTTAGAAGCTACAAACCAACTAAGCAAGTATGGATTCTTCCTGCAGACATTTAATTCCAGTTTTATTACATTAGACTTTAACCTTTTACTGACTGTGGCGTAGAAAACGCTGACGAGCTGACCGACAATGACTGTCTGAGCCTTGTGTCTGAGCAACATGTGAGTTTTGCTGTTTTGTAACTTAATTTTCCTTTTCTGAGTACATTTATGCATTAGTAAGTAACCCCTGACCTGTGTTCCTGTGCGCTCCTTGTAAAATGATCTATATATTATTATATCATTAGAACAAAACGTGACTGATTCAAGTGTCTTATGAAAGACTCTGATGCTGGAGCTTATCCCAATAAAAGCTTTGCTCACATGTCTACTTCATATTTCTATGTTTGGATCCCTTTTTTTGGATGACAAAAATGGAAATATAATTATCCAGGACAGGATCAATTCATTTGAATGGGCATGGAAATGTCCTGAAATATCTTCCGCTTGACACAATCTAATCCATTGTCTGTGTAACTTTATTTCTGGCCATAAAATGGATGGCAGCTCAATCTTTACTATTAAGAAAGCACTCCCATCTAAAACTTTATCCTCTTAATATATTCATATTATATATAATTGTCATATTATATAGCACTGTGTACGTACAATTGCTCATTTTACCTTGCTACCCAGTTAATTATTCTCTGCTCTGTGTAGAAAAAGAAGTCTATTTTTACTACATGAGTCATCTCCCTCTTCAACTCCTGAACCGGCTTCTCCCTCCTCACCAGAGACTTTTGCAGGGATGTCTCATGCAGGAAAAATTGATCTCCTGTTTCTACACAGAGCTTAGAAGGATTCAGCTGGTCAGTTTTTATCTCTGATGTTATAGACGTAATGGAAAAGAGAAGAATTAGCTGGGTAGAAAGGCAAAATGAGCAATTATAAGTAAACAGTGCTGTATAATATGATGACTGCAATATATTAAGAGGATAAAAATGTTGATGGGAGGAGGAGGGCTTCTATAATTTTATTGGAAAAGGAATATGATTGATGGTCATGGTCATTTATCGAGAATACTACAGGCATTCAGGAACACCTCTAGTAGAAGCAAATTTTACAAACAAAACAAAAACTGATGCCAGGCAAAAAACCAAACTATGCATCCATTTTTGCTTTGTTTGCATTGTATCTATTTTTTATTTTCATTAATACCAGATTTGTTAGAAATGGATGACAACTGGGCATTTCTAATCTGCAATACTACAACCCAATGGCAAGAGTGGTGCTGAATTTGGAACAAAATGCATTCTCTCTCCAAAAACTTAAAGGCCATGATTCATCAACACTTCCTTATTGCAAGAAGCTAATCATGTCATGATGTCATGTATTGGTAGGTTTTTTGCTTTTTTTTAACTGTATCCTTTTTTGATGACGCATTTTTTGAGAATCTCAGTGCATGCTGGGATACTGAAATGAAATGTCATTGGGGGCAGAGGCTGTGGTCACTTCCACAGCCTCTGCCTCCTCCCTGAACCAAAGAGTTATCAGTAATGCTCGTTTCAGGGGCTGGGCTAGTCCCTGCTATGCCGAGCATGTGTCAGTTGTCAATTCCAACCGAACCTCAGTAGATTCTTGTTACATAGTGACAGTGCGTTTGCTCACCAGCTCTGATCAGAAGTAACAAGACAGCGAGAGAGCAAACTGTTAGTGTGTGTTGTACGAATACCCAGTGTGCAGAGACCAGTGTCGCCTCCACATGTGACCACACATGCTGGTCTCTGCATGCCGTGTATTTTTCATACAAAGACAATGACAGTGCGCTCTTCTGGAGACTCATTACCTTTGATCTGAAGCAAAGTGTGAACACAATGTCACTGTAGATACTGCAGTGAGCATCCATTGGAATTGACATCCGACACATGCTCAGTACAGCACGAACTAGCCCAGCCCCTGAAATGGACATCACTGATGACGCTTTGTTCCAATGAGGAGGGCAGAGGCTGCGGCAGTTTCGTTTGAGTATCCCAGCATGCACTGGAATTCTCAAACAAAGCATCATTGAAAAAGGAAGTAGTAAAAAAAAGCAATTTGATAAGGTACATTACAAAAATGATTAGATTATGGAATTAAATAAATAGGCATATAGGATGAAAATTAATTTGTGTTTCAGACCATTCCTTCACCCCTTTAGGCACCCAGTCATGGCCCCATCAGGCCATTATTGCCCCTCCTGGTGTATGGGGCCCAGTGCATGGAATATCATATGGGGCAGGATAGAGACACAATTGGGCATTATGGGAGATCATGTGGGACAGGATGGAGACACATGGGGGAAGAAGAGAGACATGTGGGGCAGGATGGGAGACACATAGGTCAGGATGGGAGACACCTGAGGCAGGATTGGAGAAACTGGAGAAACATGGGGGCAGGATGGGAGAAACATGGGGGCAGGATGAGCGGACATATGGGAGAAGGATGGAGACACATAGGGCCAGGGTAGAGAAACATGGGGCCAGGATGGAAACACATGGGGACAGGCTGGAGACACATTGGGCCTGGATGGGAAAACATATGCGGCCTGGAATTAAACATATGGGGTCAGGATGGGGCATGTTATTACAGGAAGGGGACAGGATGTGGGACACTATTAATCTAAGAGCTAATTAAGCAATATTATTGTTGCTGTGATGTATTTTATTTTTGAGGATACCGTTTTCAGTGGGGAGAGGTCCTGTTCTTGTGCAGGGCAGCACAATTTCGCTTTTTTACCTTCAACTGGTGCAGGGTAGAAGTTGGGGAGAAATTGGGGAATATGCTCTGTGTGTTATTTTCTGCACAGACAAGTCCTGGCTGGAAGAAGTGATGGCGGTCTGCACTGGATGAAGAAGAAAAGCAAAGATAAATATCTTCAACTAGAGATGTCACTGGTGAGTCAGTGTTTTACCTGTACACTTACATTATACACTGTATACTATGTTCAGAGCTCCTGTGTATAAATTAATTGGTAAGTCTGTGTATTACCTGTATACTGACACTATATACAGCGTTCCTGTGTATAATGTCTCTGGTGATCACTGTATTATCTGTACACTGACACTATATACAGAGCTCCTGTGAATAATGTTACTGGTGATCACTATATTACCTGTACACTGACTATATACAGAGCTCCTGTGTATAATGTCACTGGTGAATCACTGTATTATCTGTACACTGACATTATATACAGAGCTCCTGTGAAATAATGTCACTGGTGATCACTATATTACCTGTACACTAACACTATATACAGAGCTCGGTGTATAATGTCACTGGTGAATCACTGTATTTCATGTATACTTACACTATACAATGTACACTATGTAGAGAGCTTTTATGTATATTTCCACTTATGGTAATATTAGTAATTGTTTTTTATTAATGATCAGCATTGTAGCATTTGGTCACTATGTGGTGGCAATATGTGGTCTGGTCATGGAGTGAAAGTATTTGTCCCTTGTATGTGGTATTATTGGTCATTTTAAAAAAATGCATGTGACACATTCCCTTAAAGAAAAATAAATAAAAATATACCTAAAAAGAGTACTGAATATTTTAACAAGTGTGAGAGTACAGTAGGGCTTGGCCAAATGGTATACCTTGTCGTTGTGGCAACTTAAAATATATTTTGGCCAAAACAAAAGCTGATGGCTATGTATGTGATTTGGTGTTCGATAGGAACTGTTAATGTGTGATTGGTGAGGACGGGGTACAGAAGCCGAGTTTATCCTAAAGTGGGTGGTGGGACTGTGGAAGTTTCAATGTTTGGATTTGGAGCTGGGGTGGAGCCTGGGCAGAGTCTCAAGAGGGCTTGAAAATGTTGCCAGTATGGAGCCCTGAAATTCCTGATGGCAGCCCTACACCCAGTACCTACTAAAATGAATGCACTGTCTATGTAATGCAAGACAGATTCTTCCATGGGATGCTCTTTGTAGCCACTCATTATGGAGGATCCTGAGCAGAGTATCCCCTCAATTAATTTGAAAATCCCTCAAATCAAACAAACCTTTTATTAACTACTTTTTTTCCCTAGGTAACTGATGGTGATTTCATTATATTGACACTGAAAAATTCTATTATATATTGAATCATCTCACAAAAATGTTGGCCAGTTTACAAAGCCTTTCGTTTTGCTACACAATGTCGGTGATAATCCTCACCGTCAATACACAGCTAGCACAGGACTACAATAATAGGGAGAATGAACACAAGAAAGAGAGCACTTTCCGTCAAGAAGAGGATTGTTGCAATGCATCTCAAATAAAAAATTAAACTATATTGCGGTCACGTGTTGCTCCTCTCCCAATATTCCTATAATGCTCTTCGTTTTGGTCATTAGATGTGTGGTCAGACAGAGATTTGTGGCTTTAACGGAAGAGATTACTTCATGTATATTTTACCATTGTTAATTTTTCTTCCAGTAAATCTATTTACATGCAAAAATAATAATCTTAAAATAATTATAAAACTGGCTGCGAAATGTATATTTTAAGGAAATAATCAATAGTCATGTTTTCTATTTATTAGAGATTTTGTGTCATGTGCCAGGGAAACAACATACAATGCCAATCAAGTTTTGGGTAATATATTCAAAAGGAATTTGTGGTTAAAACTCTGCGCTGCCGCAGGGATGAATTCCAGGAGCATATCGTAGATTCACAGTGGTTTTATTCAACGAGTTTCAGGGGTCTCATGCCCCCTTCATCAGGATATAGCAGCCGCCAGCCTATACGCCTTTATCTCATCCTAACCAGGTGAGCAAATTTCGTGGTATAGTCCTTCACTGGCTTCCTATCGCCCAGAGACTCCAGTTCAAAACCGTTACAATGACATACAAAGCCATCCGCAATCTGTCCTCCATACATCTGTGACTTATCTACATGCAACCTCCGATCCTCCCAAGATCTCCTTCTCTATTCCCCTCTTATCTCCTCTTCCCACAACCTCATCCAAGACTTCTCCCGTGCTTCCCCCATACTCTGGAACTCTCTACCCCAACACATCAGACTCTCGCCTACCATCGAAACCTTCAAAAAGAACCTGAAGACCCACCTCTTCCGACAAGCCTGCAACCTGCAGTGATCCTCAACCTACTGAACCGCCGCACAACCAGCTCTACCCTCTCCTAGTGTATCCTCACCCATCCCCTGCAGACTGTGAGCCCTCGCGGGCAGGGTCCTCCCTCCTTATGTACCTGTGTGCCTTGTTTTTTTGCTCATGCTTAATGTATTTGTCTATATTTGCCCCATTTTCACATGTAAAGCGCCATGGAACAAATGGCGCTATAAAAATGTATAATAATAATGATAATATTCTTTCCTTTGCAACGTGGATAAGACCCTATTGCGCTTTTTTGTCTTCCTATCCTTTTACAACCATCGAGTTTTGGGAGCATACCCTGATTTGCCATCCAGGTCCAGCTACACGACCAGTGCGCCCCGAGCAGGCTGCCCCGCATTGCACACAACAGCTACATATCTACGTCGCATCGCGGCCGTCAAAACAAGCTATAAATAGAAGCCACATCTATTCGAACAATGGATTCTCCTATCTGTACGGCAACAGCAATAAGGAATCCTACATTGTTTTCCAGGAGGCAGGCTATGTTCCTGATTAATGAAAGTCACATTTACGTTGATCCTTGACTAGCTGCCATGGAAGGATATTCAGCACTTGTAGGGTATTGCCCAATCTGTACGCTTCCTAAATACACTCCATACCGGGGATAAAGAACACGAGAAGCACTGGCTGTCGCCGAAATCTGTTGTACAGTAGATGCCAATGACATGGGAAGGCTCAGAAGCAGCATGTAAAGCAGGCATGCCAATCATTCATTCATTGAGTTCATTCCGGTGCTGCATACTGTACATGTTTGATCATAAAATCACTCCAGGTAAGAAAAAGTCTTTTGCTCATTAGATGTCAGCATCAATCAGTTCATCTTCAGGGATTACTGGGATTATACGGTAATTAAAAATTAAAACACGAGATATGATAATAGGTCACCTGCTGTTCATACAGTAAAATGAAAAGAACATATGGAAAGATCACAGAAAAGGCAACTAAATAGTGAATAGGATGAATTAGGTTTTGCAGATGTCGCACGCACAGTCTCTATAAGGATCGCAGCTCATCGTATTGATCCCATCAACATTACAGTATAGATGCCCAGTTACAACAGCTGGAGGAGCCAGCAGGTAACAACCCTGGCCTCAGAGACCACCTAGTGCCATGTGTTTGCACTCATAATATAATAATGAACATATATATTATTAGACATGGTAACACATTTATAAATATACTGATAGACGAGCCATCTCCATAGAAAGCCACAGGATGACTGAGCGCAGAACAGAAATAGCACAGGATTAAAGCAAACAAACCCCATTATCTTTTCACCTGACAGTGATGGATCAAGAATCGTCACATTAGTTTATTGAAAGTAAAGGTATAATACCATATAAAGCTCAAAAAGCAACAAGAAATAAGATTATCTCGGCACAGGAGCATTTTATGTAAACACATCCAATTGTGGAAATTATTATTATTCCAAAATCTATTGATTTTAAGGTGTGCAAGCACATTGATATAGAGATGGGGCAACAGGGGTAATAATGTGATCTATTACTAGGGGAAACACGGGTGGATGTAGATATGGGGGAGTGTAGAGGGATACAGTAATGAGGGGAAGAAGGTAGTGATGGGGTAACAGTGAGGTCATGTTAGGCTAAACATGTAGGGATATAGTGCTGGGGAAACTTGTGCTGAGGCTGATGTAGTTATGGGGTAAGAATATAATGATATAGTAATGGGGGTAGTTATGTAGAGATGGGGTAGTAGTGTTGTCCTATTGTAATGGGGCACACATGTTGGTATATAGTGCTGGGGGGACCATGTAGTTATATAGTTATGGGGTAAGCGTACAAGGATATAGTAATGGGGGAGAGAGGGTAGTTATGCAGGAATGGGGTAATATTATGGTAATATTGTAATGGGGTAACATGTAGGGCTTGGCGAGCAGGGTCTGATGTACTTATGGTGGCAGTAATGATACAGTAATGAGGGTGAGAAGGCAGTGATGTATCAATGGGGTATTGGTGTAATAGTACAGTTATATTATCGATCTGGTGCTAGGGGATACATACTGACATGCATGGCTAATATGTAATGATATAGTGATGGGGAAGTAGTTCTGTGTTTGGGGGTAGTAGTTCTGCAGTGTTGGGGGTAGTAGTTCTGCAGTGATGGGGTAGTAGTTCTGTGTTTGGGGGTAGTAGTTCTCCAGTGGTGAGCACTAGTACAGTAGTGTAATGATATAGTGATGGGGTAGTAGTCCTGCAGTGATGGGGTAGTAGTCCTGCAGTGGTGGGGTAGTAGTTCTGCAGTGATGGGGGCAGTAGTCCTGCAGCACTGAGCACTAGTACACGAGTGTAATGAAATAGTGATGTGGGTAGTAGTCCTGCAGTGATGGGGTAGTAGTCCTGCAGTGGTGGGGTAGTAGTTCTGCAGTGTTGGGGGTAGTAGTTCTGCAGTGATGGGGTAGTAGTCCTGCAGTGGTGGGGTAGTAGTTCTGCAGTGTTGGGGGTAGTAGTTCTGCAGTGATGGGGTAGTAGTCCTGCAGTGGTGGGGTAGTAGTTCTGCAGTGTTGGGGGTAGTAGTCCTGCAGTGGTGGGGTAGTAGTTCTGCAGTGGTGGGGTAGTAGTTCTGCAGTGTTGGGGGTAGTATTTCTGCAGTGATGGGGTAGTAGTCCTGCAGTGATGGGGTAGTAGTCCTGCAGTGGTGGGGTAGTAGTTCTGCAGTGTTGGGGGTAGTAGTTCTGCAGTGATGGGGTAGTAGTCCTGCAGTGATGGGGTAGTAGTTCTGCAGTGGTGGGGTAGTAGTCCTGCAGTGGTGGGGTAGTAGTTCTGCAGTGGTGGGGTAGTAGTTCTGCAGTGTTGGGGGTAGTATTTCTGCAGTGATGGGGTAGTAGTCCTGCAGTGATGGGGTAGTAGTCCTGCAGTGGTGGGGTAGTAGTTCTGCAGTGTTGGGGGTAGTAGTTCTGCAGTGATGGGGTAGTAGTTCTTTGTTTGGGGGTAGTAGTTCTGCAGTGTTGGGGGTAGTAGTTCTGCAGTGATGGGGTAGTAGTTCTGTGTTTGGGGGTAGTAGTTCTCCAGTGGTGCGCACTAGTACAGTAGTGTAATGATATAGTGATGGGGTAGTAGTCCTGCAGTGATGGGGTAGTAGTCCTGCAGAAGTGGGGTAGTAGTTCTTTGTTTGGGGGTAGTAGTTCTGCAGTGTTGGGGGTAGTAGTTCTGCAGTGATGGGGTAGTAGTTCTGTGTTTGGGGGTAGTAGTTCTCCAGTGGTGCGCACTAGTACAGTAGTGTAATGATATAGTGATGGGGTAGTAGTCCTGCAGTGATGGGGTAGTAGTCCTGCAGTGGTGGGGTAGTAGTCCTGCAGTGGTGGGGTAGTAGTCCTGCAGTGGTGGGGTAGTAGTCCTGCAGTGGTGGGGTAGTAGTTCTGCAGTGTTGGGGGTAGTATTTCTGCAGTGATGGGGTAGTAGTCCTGCAGTGATGGGGTAGTAGTTCTGCAGTGTTGGGGGTAGTAGTTCTGCAGTGATGGGGTAGTAGTTCTTTGTTTGGGGGTAGTAGTTCTGCAGTGTTGGGGGTAGTAGTTCTGCAGTGATGGGGTAGTAGTTCTTTGTTTGGGGGTAGTAGTTCTGCAGTGTTGGGGGTAGTAGTTCTGCAGTGATGGGGTAGTAGTTCTGTGTTTGGGGGTAGTAGTTCTCCAGTGGTGTGCACTAGTACAGTAGTGTAATGATATAGTGATGGGGTAGTAGTCCTGCAGTGATGGGGTAGTAGTCCTGCAGTGGTGGGGTAGTAGTTCTGCAGTGATGGGGGTAGTAGTCCTGCAGCACTGAGCACTACTACACGAGTGTAATGATATAGTGATGGGGGTAGTAGTCCTGCAGTGTCCTGACTCGGGCAGGTGACTCGGTGACATTGCACCAGTGTTGGGATGAGGGCTTTCTGCAGATGATGGAGACCCCCGCATTCCTCCCCAGACCCCACACAGCAGTCCGTGCACTCTAGGACTGGCTGCAGCGTGTTAGGTGCCTGTTCCTTTAAGAGCGGCAGCGCTAGAGCCCGAGCCCGCAGACGAGCGCCGTCCTGTGTGTCCGCAGCGCCGCTGACAATGGAGAACAGCAATCTTACCGTCTGAATCCCTGGAAGGACGAGGGCCAGGACATGCGGGATTTCTTCAGTCCGGGTCTGTGGCCGGTGTCCACAGCGTACGAGGAGCGGTCCATGGCCGGGCAGTGCAGGTATCGCTCGGTGTCGGAGAAGCCTCGGTGCCTCACCCTGCTGGTGGAGTATCTGCTGCGGGAGGAGGCTGGGGGGCAGTGGGGCGCCGGCTGCAGCCCAGGCTGTGACTGAACTTGGAACTGGAGCAGTGGGTGACACTGAGGGTGGACTTGGGGTGGGGAGAGGGGCTGTAGTGTGGGGAGTAGCTGGGACTGAGGCAGAGGTGGAGATTGTGGCTGAAGGGGATAAACTTGGGGCTGAAGCTGGCTGAGGAAAACCGAGTGAGGTGCTGGAGAGATGGTGGTGAAGGACGGGAGCAGGGACTGTGGCTGGAGGGACTGTGGCTGGAGGGACTGTGGCTGGAGGGACTGTGGCTGGAGGGACTGTGGCTGGAGGGACTGTGGCTGGAGGGACTGTGGCTGGAGGGACTGTGGCTGGAGGGACTGTGGCTGGAGGGACTGTGGATGGAGGGACTGTGGCTGGAAGGACTGTGCCTGGAGGGACTGTGGAAGGAGGGACTGTGGCTGGAGGGACTGTGGCTGGAGGGACTGTGGCTGGAGGGACTGTGCCTGGAGGGACTGTGGCTGGAGGGACTGTGGCTGGAGGGACTGTGCCTGGAAGGACTGTGCCTGGAGGGACTGTGGAAGGAGGGACTGTGGCTGGAGGGACTGTGGCTGGAGGGACTGTGGCTGGAGGGACTGTGCCTGGAGGGACTGTGGCTGGAGGGACTGTGGCTGGAGGGACTGTGGCTGGAGGGACTGTGGCTGGAGGGACTGTGGCTGGAGGGACTGTGGATGGAGGGACTGTGCCTGGAGGGACTGTGGCTGGAGGGACTGTGGCTGGAGGGACTGTGGCTGGAGGGACTGTGGAAGGAGGGACTGTGGATGGAGGGACTGTGGCTGGAGGGACTGTGCCTGGAGGGACTGTGGCTGGAAGGACTGTGCCTGGAGGGACTGTGGCTGGAAGGACTGTGGCTGGAAGGACTGTGGCTGGAAGGACTGTGGCTGGAGGGACTGTGGCTGGAGGGACTGTGGCTGGAGGGACTGTGGCTGGAAGGACTGTGGATGGAGGGACTGTGGCTGGAAGGACTGTGGATGGAGGGACTGTGGATGGAGGGACTGTGGCTGGAGGGACTGTGTCTGAGCCTGTTCCTGTGGCTGAGCCTGGTCCTGGTGCTGGAGGAAGCTTTGGTGCTGGAGGAAGCTCGGCTGATGCAGAGCCTGGAAGTGGCGCTGCTGCTGGTCTGGTCGCCACAGATGTTTTGGTGCCGCCAGGTTCCCCGGGCTGCTCCCGTTGCTGCAGCTGCTGCCGGTCACCAGAGCACTCAGGTTGCTGCCCTCTGTATCCATGGCTCACCCTGCACACTGCCGGACACACACTGGGATCTCAGCTTGTCAGCAGAAGTTCAGGAAAGGACACGAGAGAGCGCCACACATGCCAGCTCTGCTCAGCTCACCACGGGGTCACCACATGGAGCAGAGGCGGAGAGGACCACCCGACACAGGACACAGCCCCCCAGTACTTGGCCACTACCTGGTGGAGATCACTGTATACTGAAGAGGTGCTGCAGTGCCGGACAGCCCCCTGTACCGGATCACTGTATGAAGAGCTGCTGGACAGCTCACCCCGAGCCAGATCCAAATATGTAAGGGAGGGGTGCTGGACAATGGATCACTGTATGGAGGAGAGGTACAGAAGTGTCGGACAGCTCCACCAGTAACGGATCACTTTATGAAGAAGTGCTGAAGTGTCGGAGAGCTCCACAAGTACTTGATCACTGTATGGTGGACAGGTGCTGAAGTGCTGGACAGCTCCACCAGTAATGGATCACTTTATGAAGAAGTGCTGGATATCTACTTCAGTAGTTGATCACTTTATGAAGAAGTGCTGGATATCTACTTCAGTAGTTGATCACTTTATGAAGAAGTGCTGGACATCTCCCTCAGTAGTTGATCACTTTATGAAGAAGTGCTGGATAGCTCCCTCAGTAGTTGATCACTTTATGAAGAAGTGCTGGATATCTCCACCAGTAATGGATCACATTATGAAGAAGTGATGGACATCTCCCTCAGTAATGGATCACTTTATGAAGAAGTGCTGGATAGCTCCCTCAGTAGTTGATCCCTTATGAAGAAGTGCTGGACATCTCCACCATCACTGGAACACTGTATGGAGGGCAGGTGCTGAAGTGCTGGACAGCTCCCAAAACAAAAGAAATCCACTGATAGCAGAGAAGAGCTGCTGAGAACTTGTGATCTACCCCCTCTGTGCCAGCTTCATGCAGCCATGAATCAGGGATGTCTTCATCCCATGCAGACTCACATCTGGCTTCTTGTTATTTGGAGGCTCCTGGGAAGTCCTCCTAGGTCACAGGCCAATAACAATGACCCCAGTTCCTTTGGTAGTCTTGCAGAAGATGCTCTGCTCCCCTCAGCCGGGCTCCAGTGCTGCTGTGCCGGGGGCTGCATTCTCTCCTCCTCGCCTCTCACAGCAGATGATGGAGCTCTCTGCTGCTTGTGTGCTGGGCAGGAATCACAGCTCTATATGTTCTGCATGGCTCCTGGCCAAGAGATCAGCCTGTCCCCTCTCCTGGAGCTCCCTTGTCTGCCCTTCATTCCCATTGCCGAGAGATCTTCATCCGCTTCCCAAATTTTGAAACTTTACTGAGATGGAAGAGGAGGTGCAAGAAGTAGGAACTGCCCCTGTACGCTGAAGACAAGGAGGACCACATCAGCTCCTCAGCTGTGCTGGAGAGACCCCGCCGCCCCCAATGAATACTGAATGCTATATACAGACTGCAGTATCATTCCTGTAACACACAGGAGAATAAATACAATGTTCAGCTATGGACACAGTGTATGGCCGTGGATCTGTTCACACAAGTGGCTACCGCGCTACAGCTGGAAACTACAGTGGATTCTCGCGTTCCTTTGTTATAATACCAAGTGTGTCTGGCAGAGATGTCTGTATGTGAGTGTCCTAAAGTGTATGTGTGCACAGCCTGCATGTATCCTCCCCCAGGTCACATAGAAATTGGGTCTCTAGAGAAACAGAAATGATTGAAATACAGGTTATATCTAATTGCCCTGAAATCAGCTCCATGTCACATTCTGCTGGGTACAGAATCTTTACCATTACATAAGGAGTAGTGGCAGTATAACATGGTGTCTGTCCCAGCGGGATACAATTTGATTAGCTATCCATAAGCCATGTAGGTATTTAATACAGAGGATATTAGTAGATTGCGTCTATTTCTAGCACTGATTAGGGGATGGATTGAACATTTCAATAATTTAATTAATTAATCCATCCTTCCTTTCCCCCCTCCCTTCCCTCTGCCTCCATTCCTTATTTCTGCCTTCCATCTATCCCTCCCACCCTTCAGCCACTCATCCATCCATCCATCCCTCTTTCCATCCAACCATTCATTCATCCCTGCCATCCTCCATCCATCCCTCTTTCCCTCCATTCATTCATCGATCCCTCCCATCCTCCATCCATCCATCCATCCATCCATCCATCCATCCATCCCTCTTTCCCTCCCTCCCTCCCTCATCCATCCCTCTTTCCCTTCCTCCATCCATCAATTCCTCCCTCCCTTCTTCCCTCCATCCATCCCTCTTTCTGTCCATCCAGCCATCCATCCCTCCTTCCCTCCCTTCCTCTCAGCCATCCATAAATCCATCCATCCTTCCCTCCCTCCATCCATTCCTCCTTACCTCCCTCCCTCCATCCATTCCTCCTTTCCTCCCCCCTTCCCTCCCTCCATCCTTCCCTCCCTCCATCCCTTACTCCCATCCATCCATCACCCATCCATCCATCCATCCATCCATCCATCCCTCCTTTCCTCCCACACTCCATCCATCACTTACTCCCATCCATCCATAAATCATCCATCCATCCATCCCTCCTTTCCTCCCTCCCTCCATCCATTCCTCCTTCCCTCCCTCCTTCCCTTACTCTCATCCATCCCTCTCTCCCTTCCATCCCTCTCTCCCTTCCATCCATCCATCCATCCATCCATCCCTCCCTTCTATCCCTCCTTTCCATCCATCCCACTCTCCCATCTATCCATCCATTCTCTAAAATACAATGACTCTGTCAATTATCTTGAATTGTCTAGCCATGGATCTAGGGGCACTTGTGACACCAAATCCCCTCTGATTTCCCGATGAATTGGAATTTTCCACAATATGAACACAATGTTTCCCTTTGGGAAAAAGAAATAGCCTTGTGGTTATCATAAAAACGTGAAATAGTCAATTTTTTCTGATGATCACAAGGTTAATTGTAATTTTTTTTACCCCCAATAGGAAGACATTGAATTTATCTTTTTAGTCTATGAATGTAACATAATGCTCTAGCGAAAAATTACCCAGAGATGGAGCAGTATTGAATTTGTTATTTGATGTTTACTGTATGGAACCTATTGCACAGCGCAGTACACAGATTACCACCACGTGTAATCGTCAATGTCTCCAGCGGAGCTGATAATCTAGTTTCTCTCTCATTCATAATGGGGAAAAGTGCACAGGAAACTGATCAGCAGCTTGACCTGTTTTTAATATATACTGTATGCTTACCTACATGTCTGTATTTAATGCAGTGGGATTAATATACATATGATTGTATTTCTGTCATAGTCACGCCCCTTCCAGGGTAGTCTGGCTTGTGGCACAGTGGGGCCACAAACCCCTCGAGCTCGCGCCTACCAGTCAGGGCATGAGCGTGACATAGGGTGAGCTGGACTGGAGAGCTGCAGATAGTGGAACTAGCGGGGGTGCTGGTGGACATGGCAGACTGAGAGAGGGTTGGAGATGGTATTCTTGCTGGTGCCCTACATGCAGTGTTTCCTACCATAAACCTGGTGATTCCCTGACTGCTTTGGCCTGGCGACGAAACCTGCACATTTACTGCAGGTGGTGCGGGAAATGGTGGCCTTACAGTGACGGAAGGGATGTAGCGTTGCTGACTAGCTTCATTGGCCGAGGGTGCTATAACCTTAAGGGACGTTTGGTAGTTAGTCCAGGCTTGCAAATGCATGGTGGTTAAATGTCTACGCATGCAACTTGTATTTAGACTTTTAAGATTCTGACCTCTGCTTAAGGTAGTTGAACATTTTTGACAGATGACTTTGCGCTGATCATTTGGATGTCGTTTAAAAAAATGCCAGACTGCACTCTTTCTACTATCGGATACCTTTTCAGGCATTGCAGACTGAGCTTCTTTTTTGGCCAGATACGGGCCTGGCAGATGGAACCTGTTGCGATGTTGATGCCTGCTGCGGCTCCTCCTCTTCCGCTTCAGAGCTACTGCCGCCTGCACCCTGTTCCCCCAATGGCTGCCAATCGGGGTTAACAACTGGGTCATCTATGACCTCCTCTTCTATCTTGTGTGCAACTTCGTCTGTGTCACCGTGTAGGTCGGTGGTATAGCGTTCGTGACGGGGCACCATAGTCTCATCAGGGTCTGATTCTGGATCAGTACACTGCGAGGGCAATGTTCTGGTCTGAGTCAAAGGAACAGCATAGTAATCTGGCTGTGGCTGTGCATCTGTGCACTCCATGTCCGATTCAACTTGTAATGGGCATGGACTGTTAACTATTTCACTTTCTAACCCAGGAACGGTATGTGTAAAGAGCTCCATGGAGTAACCCGTTGTGTCGCCTGACGCATCCTTCTCTGTTGTTCTTGGTGAAGAAGACAAGGAAGCGACTTGTCCCTGACCGTGAACATCCACTAACGACGCGCTGCTTTTACATTTAGCAGTTTCAGAAGAGGAGTTGAAAGAGCTAGAGGCTGAGTCAGCAAGGAAAGCCAAAACTTGTTCGTGCTGCTCCGGCTTTAAAAGCGGCTTTCCTACTCCCAGAAAAGGGAGCGTTCGGGCCTTGTGTAGCCAGATGACGAACCTGACTCAACAACTCGAGACTTAGGTGCTATATTGCTTTTCCCACGACCACCTGATGCTCCACCAACACTATCATTACCAGCTGGCAATGACCGCCCACAGCCACGACCTCTTCCACCAGACTTCCTCATTGTTGGAAAAACGTAACCAAACTAATGGTATTTGTTACTGTAAAACCAGTTACAAGGTGAACTCAAACTTCTGTTGGATTTATATATCCCTTTATAGGTGGGTGAGACTGCAGGGAAAATTAGGCCCAATGTATAACAGTACACAGATTCTGTGGCAGACAGATATGCCACTAACAGGACTGACGCAGATGCAGACACTACCAATAAAAATCTCCCCCTTTTTAATTTTTCTGGGAGAATATTGAAGAAATGTGGCCCACTCTTATACAGTATATGTTCTGTGGCATAAAATGAAAGACAGATGCCACACACACGACTGGCACTGAGGCAGAATTGCCAATCTTAATCTCCCACTATTTTTTTTTTCCTGGGAGAATTGTCAAAAAATCTGGCACCGTGTTACACACTAGTTTTTGTGTGGCACAAAATGAGAGAGATGGCACACACTGGACTGGCACTGAGGCAGAAATGCCAATCTTAATCTCCCACTATTTTTTTTTTATTTATTGGAGAATTGTCAAAAAATCTGGCACCGTGTTACACACTAGGTTTTATGTGGCACAAAATGAGAGACAGATGGCACACACTGGACTGGCACTGAGGCAGAAATGCCAATCTTAATCTCCCACTTTTTTTGTAACTTTATTGTGGGAGAATTGTCAAGAAATCAGGCCCAGTGTTACACACTAGGTTTTCTGTGGCACAAAATAAAAGACAGATGCCACACACACGACTGGCACTGAGGCAGAATTGCCAATCTTAATCTCCCACTTTTTTTTTTTTCCTGGGAGAATTTTAAAAAAATCTGGCCCAGTATTACACACTAGGTTTTCTGTGGCACAAAATTAAAGCCAGATGCCACACACACGACTAGCACTGAGGCAGAATTGCCAATCTTAATCTCCCACTACTTTTTTTTTATTTATGGGAGAATTGGCAAAAAATCAGGCCCACTGTTAGACTGTATGTTTTCTGTGCCAGAAAATTAGACACAGATGCCACACACAGGACTGCCACTGATGCAGATTTGCCAATTTTAATCTGAACCTTTTTTTTTTCTTCAGGGAGACTAGTGAATAAATCTGGGCCGCTGTATTAGAGTATATTTTCTGTGGCAGAAAGTGGCTTGAAGAGATATAGTGAAAAAAGGGACTGTCCTACAATTACTATCTCCCTGCAGTAATCTCAGCAAAGTGTGGCAGGCAGCAATAACAAGGAGTGGACTGCTGCACAAAAAAGTCAAAATTGTGGACAAACAAACAAGATAGCTGTGCAGAAAGGAAGGAGCAACAACAGGATTTGTGCTTTGAAAAAAGCAGTTGGTTTGCACAGCGGCGTACAAACAGCAATGCAGCTATCAGGGAGCCTTCCAGGGCAGCCCAATGAGCTACAGTGCTGAGGAAAAAAAAATGTAGCCTCCATTGTCCCTGCAAACAAAAGGTGGTGTTGGACAGTGGAAATCGCTACAGCACAAGCGGTTTGGGGGTTAATGTACCCTGCCTAACGCTATCCCTGCTTCTGACGAAGCGGCAGTAGCCTCTCTCTATGCTCAGATCAGCAGCAGTAAGATGGCGGTCGGCGGGAATGCCCCTTTATAGCCCCTGTGACGCCGCAGAAAGCAAGCCAATCACTGCAATGCCCTTCTCTAAGATGGTGGGGACTGAGACCTATGTCATCACGCTGCCCACACTCTGCGTCCACCTTCATTGGCTGAGAAATGGCGCTTTTTGCATCATTGAAACGCGACTTTGGCGCGAAAGTCGCGTACCGCGTGGCCGACCTCACACAGAGATCGGATAGGGTTTCATGAAACCCGACTTTGCCAAAAGTCGGCGACTTATGAAAATGACCGATCCGTTTCGCTCAACCCTACTTAGCGCCAAATTACTATGTCTGAAACTCAGCAGAGGAGCCTACCCCTGTACCGAAGTATGCTACCCGTTTTTTGTTTGGTTTTGTTGTTTTGCGAGACATTAACATCTATTTTTTTGGGGGGAGTACTAACGGTGTCAGACACTCCTTCCAATCGTCCTCCGCTGTCCACACCAATGCTGCCTGTGTACCCCTGCCACATAATCGAAGGTGCTTTGAGCCTTTTTTTTTTAATTTTAGGCCTATTAAGTGTGTCTGCAGTCCCTCCTTCAAATTGTCCTCCGCTGACCACACCAATGCTGCCTGTGTACCCCTGCAAGATAATTCAAACTGCTTTGAGCCTATTTTTTAAAATTTTAGGCCTACTAAGTGTGTCTGCGGTCCCTCCTTCCAATTGTCCTCCACTGAGCACACCAATGCAGACCGTGTACCCATGTAACCTTTTTTAAACCTGCGTCGAGCCAACTTTCTGGTGTAAGGCCTACTAACAGTGTCTGGCAGCGCCACTCAATACAGCTGTCCTCTTTAAAAAAATTACCTGCAATTATCAGGTTTTCAGCCTATCGGAATTTAACAACTGCAGTGGGGCTACTAGTTTGGTTGGGGCCTACTAACAGTGTCTGCCGCTCCAATGTGTTCTCCTGGTTGCCTCTCCCTAGCTTCTATCTTGAAGCTCTTGTTAAGTAGTTGTTGAAACAACACTGCATTAGGCCTACGAGTTGGGTCTGGGTTCTACAAACGGTGTCTGCCGCTCCTTGCTGTTCTCCAGGTTGCCACATAATCGAAGCTGCATAGAGCTTATTTTGTTATTTTAGGCCTACTAAGTCTGTCTGTGGTCCCTCCTTCCAATAGTCCTCCACTGACCACACCAATGCTGTGTGTGTACCCCTGGAACCTATTTTAAAGTGCATAGAGCCTATTTTGTTATTTTAGGCCTACTAAGTCTGTCTGCGGTCCCTCCTTCCAATAGTCCTCGACTGACCACACCAATGCTGCCTGTGTACCCCTGGAACCTATTTAAAAGTGCATAGAGCCTATTTTTTTATTTTAGGCCTACTAAGTGTTTCTGCGGTCCCTCTTTCCAATTGTTCTCCACTGAGCACACCAATGCAGACCGTGTACCATGTAACCTTTTTTAAACCTGCGTCAAGCCAAATTTGTGGTGTAATTAAAACACCTATGACTAGGAGGCGGAGTGCTCAGTCAGAAGGCTAAAGAATACATTTTGAAGACTGACCGTCACATCCAAACATAGACTAAGTGTGAACAGGTGCTGAACCTAGAGTCGCCAACTCATATGTAGTCAAGTAAATAAGGCAGCACACTGCAGCGCTAAAACATGCAAACATGAAACACGAAAATTGAACTGCATTACTGCACTAGAAATATGAAAAATGAGAGCGTTTAGCGCATAAAAATGGCCAATTTTATGTGTACCTGGTAGCCACTTTACGGCATCACTCTTATATCAGATCCTAAACTTGCCTTTCCTCGCTGAGAATAAACATCTCTAGGTTCAGCACCTGTTCACACTTAGTCTATGTATGGATGTGACGGTCAGTCTTTTGAAATGTATTCTTTAGCCTTCTGACTGAGCACTCCGCCTCCTAGTCACAGGTGTTTTAATTACAGCAGGTCCATTACCCCTCCATAGAGAGAGAGAGAGAATTTTAGTCTAAGAAGAGGTTTCACAGGTACCCATTCAGATGGAGACGTTTATTCTCAGTGAGGAAAGGCAAGTTTAGGACCTGGTATAAGAGAGATGCCGTAAAGTGGCTACCAGGTACACATAAAATTGGCCATTTTTATGCGCTAAACGCTCTCATTTTTCATATTTCTAGTGCAGTAATGCAGTTCAATTTTCGTGTTTCATGTTTGCATGTTTTAGCGCTGCAGTGTGCTGCCTTATTTACTTGACTACATATGAGTTGGCGACTCTAGGTTCAGCACCTGTTCACACTTAGTCTATGCTTGGATGTGACGGTCAGTCTTTTGAAATGTATTCTTTAGCCTTCTGACTGAGCACTCCGCCTCCTAGTCACAGGTGTTTTAATTACAGCAGGTCCATTACCCCTCCATAGAGAGAGAGAATTTTAGTCTAAGAAGAGGTTTCACAGGTACCCATTCAGATGGAGACGTTTATTCTCAGCGAGGAAAGGCAAGTTTAGGACCTGATATAAGAGGGATGCCGTAAAGTGGCTACCAGGTACACATAAAATTGGCCATTTTTATGCGCTAAACGCTCTCATTTTTCATATTTATAGTGCAGTAATGCAGTTCAATGTTCATGTTTCATGTTTGCATGTTTTAGCGCTGCAGTGTGCTGCCTTATTTACTTGACTACATATGAGTTGGCGACTCTAGGTTCAGCACCGGTTCACACTTAGTCTATGTTTGGATGTGACGGTCAGTCTTTTGAAATGTATTCTTTAGCCCTCTGACTGAGCACTCCGCCTCCTAGTCACAGGTGTTTTAATTACAGCAGGTTCATTACCCCTCCATAGAGAGAGAGAATTTTAGTCTAAGAAGAGGTTTCACAGGTACCCATTCAGATGGAGACGTTTATTCTCAGCGAGGAAAGGCAAGTTTAGGACCTGGTATAAGAGAGATGTCGTAAAGTGGCTACCAGGTACACATAAAATTGGCCATTTTTATGCGCTAAACGCTCTCATATTTCTAGTGCAGTAATGCAGTTCAATTTTCGTGTTTTATGTTTGCATGTTTTAGTGCTGCAGTGTGCTGCCTTATTTACTTGACTACATATGAGTTGGCGACTCTAGGTTCAGCACCTGTTCACACTTAGTCTATGTTTGGATGTGACGGTCAGTCTTTTGAAATTTGTGGTGTAAGGCCTTCTAACAGTGTCTGGCAGCGCCACACAATACAGCTGTCCTCTTTAAAAAAAATATCTGCAATTATCAGGTTTTCAGCCTATCGGAATTTTACAGCTGCAGTGGGGCTACTAGTTTGGTTGGAGCTTACTAACAGTGTCTGCCACTCCAAGGTGTTATCCTGGTTGCCTTTCCTGAGCTTCTATCTTCAGGCTCATGTTAAATAGTTGTTAAATGGAACAACTGCATTTGGCCTACTAGTTGGGTTGGGGCCTACTAACGGTGTCTGCCGCTCCTTGCTGTTCTCCTGGTTTCCTGTCCTGAACTTCCATTTTCAGGCTCTCGTTAAGTAGTTGGTATTAGTTAATATTACACAGAATTTGGCCTACTAGTGTGGTTGGGGCCTTCTAATGGTGTATGCCGCTCCGTGCTGTTCTCCTGGTTTCCTGTCCTGAACTTCCATTTTCAGGCTCTCGTTAAGTAGTTGTTGAAACAACACTGCATTAGGCCTACAAGTTGGGTCTTGGTTGTAGAGACGGTGTCTGCCGCTCCAAGGTGTTCTCCAGGTTGCCTCTCCCTAGCTTCTATCTGCAAGCTCTCGTTAAGTAGTTGTTGACATAACACTGCATTAGGCCTACAAGTTGGGTCTGGGTTGTAGAGACGGTGTCTGCCGCTCCAAGGTGTTCTCCAGGTTGCCTCTCCCTAGCTTCTATCTTCAAGCTCTCGTTAAGTAGTTGTTGAAACAACACTGCATTAGGCCTACAAGTTGGGTCTGGGTTCTACAAACGGTGTCTTCCGCTCCAAGGTGTTCTCCAGGATGCTTTTCCCTAGCCTCTGTCTTCAGGCTCTAGTTAAATTGTTTTTAATATAACACTGCATTTGGCCTACTTGTTTTGTTGGCCCTACTAACGGTGTCTGCCGCTCCTTGATGTTCTCCTACACTGAACAAATCAGTGCCGCCTGTTTACTTCTGTTACCAATTTTGAACTGCATTTAGCCTACTTACTGATTTGGGCCTACTCACTGTGTCAGCCTCTCATTACAGTTGTACTCCACTGAACAAAGCAATGCCCCCTGGTTAATCCTGTTACCAATTTTGAACTGCATTTAGCCCACTTTATTCTTTGGGCCTATATCTGTGTTTCCTCCTCATCCTGCCCATTGCCCAGCCAGTTATAGATGAGTCTGCTGGTACATTGACCCATAACGCTACATTCCCCGTGCACGCTACACAGCAAGAATGTGACCCTGCTGAAAGTCAGGTTCCCCTTCCCGCATACCTACCACCTTAGGCTGGTTTCACATTGGCGTTTTTTGGGGTGCGTTTTTGCGGTAAAATACGCAAAAAAACGCATGGTGAAAAAACGCATGTAAACGCGTGTAAACGCTGCGTTTTTTTGACGCATGCGTTTTTGCATGTGGTAAAAAAAACGCGGCGTTTTGACGCGTTTACATGCGTTTTTACATGCGTTTGCGTTTTTTAAATGCATGCTGAGAAATGTGTGACAGCTGCCAATCATCAAAAAAAAGTAAAAAACCCACTATAAACAGAAACAGTTAGGGTTAGGGTTAGGGGTAGGGATCATAACCCTAACCCTAACCCTAAAGGGATCCTACCCATAACCCTACCCCTAACCCTAACCCTAAGGGATCCTAACCCTAACCCTACCCCTAACCCTAACCCTACCCCTAACCCTAACCCTAAGGGATCCTAACCCTAACCCTACCCCTAACCCTAACCCTACCCCTAACCCTAACCATAAAGGGATTAGGGGTAGGGTTAGGGGTAGGTTTAGGGTTAGGGGTAGGGTTAGGGGTAGGGTTAGGTTCCCTTTATCACCTTTATGTTGGGGGGTGGCATATCAGTGTGTTTTCTGGTTTTTTAATAAAAAAACGCATGCGTTTTTTACCGCAAAAAACGCATGCACCAAAAAACGCATGCGTCCCCATTGACTCCAATGTATTTTTTGACCCCAAAAAAACGCATGAAAACGCATGCGTTTTTTTTTGGTCCAAAAAACGCTTCTAAAAATACTACAAGTATCATTTCAGAAAATGAACGCATGCAGTAAAAAACGCATGCGTCAAAAAACGCGACCAAACGCGTACACAAAAAAACGCATGCGTTTTCAATGTTAAAGATAGGGAAAAAAAACGCATGCGTTTTTTTGAAAAAAAACGCTGCAGACAAAAACGCAAGTGTGAAACCACCCTTACACGGGGACAAAGAGGAAGGTGCAGATGAAAGTGCAGGTTCCTTCATCAGGTGGGGGGGAAACTCATTGGCGACGTCACTGGCACAGGGCCCCTCATAGTACGCAAAAGTGTCGCTGCCGGTGGGAGGCGCCACCGCCGTGCAAACACACCGCCGTACTTTGAGGGGCCCTGTGCCAGTGCCAATGCCGACGAGTGGGCCCCCCCCCTGCTTGCTCAGGATCACAGCACTTGCAAAGTTTAAATACTTACCTCTCCCTGCTCCACTGCCGTGACGTGGTCGAGATTTCCTGGGCCCACTAAATACTTGAACCAGCCCTACCCCCCACAACTTTAGCCAAATGACCCCCAATTTCCAATGCCTTACAATTATTATAAGGTAAATTAAGATTAACAAGCTTCAGTAACAAGAATGGATGTTTTTGCCATTAAAATGGGCACTGTACGTGTTTTCCTGGCCTCCACTCACTGCCGACTATGCTCCCCCATTGACTTGCATTGGGTTTCGTGTTTCGGTCGATCCCCGACTTTTCACGATAATCGGCCGATTTCACTCGACTCGACTTATGAGATAGTCGGGTTTTGAAAACCCGACTCGACCCTAAAAAACTAAAAGTCGCTCAACCCTAGTACTCGCCCTTTCCTCAGAAAACAATAGGGGAAAACAATATCGCATTCCTCAATGGAGTCCCGATGTCCCAGAGCCCCCCTGTGATGCCTCGTGGAGAGCCCAAACACAACTTAGACACTGATGCACGCCAAGCTGAACTGCATCAGAGTGGATGTATAAGCAAAGATGGCGATGCATGAGATGGAACGGTTATGTTCCGGTGTGCGTTATGAGTAAACTTGATTTAGAATGCGCTCAACTAAACAGCACAATGAGCATGCGCTCCACTCCTTGTGCATTACTTTGGCTACCAAATAGTTGTTACCCCCAGCGGAAGAGTGCGCATGCACTCCATTCACAGAGCGAACCTTCCGCTGTCGAGACAGACTTTTGTCACATACCAACACCCTATATATTCTCACAATTGACATCTCAATGCCACTGTGGTATTTTCTTGGCAACTGACAAATTAAAAACAGATAACGCCACAGGTCTCAATACAATATTACACAACACCTTAATCCTGTACATAGTTTCATCCTTATTATAATCATCCCTTCTTCTGTAAGAATAGAGGTAATCAATAAAACTCGCAATCTTAGGAAAAGAATGGGTCTTTATAGATCCGAGCATTTCGCAGATTCATTTTAATCTGGTATGATACTATGGTAATACATGATAAGGATATCCATAACATAAGACAACCCATAGTGTATGACAAAAAGAAATTTCTTATAGTCTGAACATTCATGAAGATTTTATATCTGTCCCGAACATAACTGGAGAGATGTAAAAGAAATATCAGACATTAACCTTAATCTAGAAAAAGGGTACATATGACAGTTGTTCATTTAATCCCTTCAGGGACACACTGTTGATTCTAAAAATTAATTCACTTTATTTCCTCAAAATCTGCTTATTATGATCACCCTTTTTTGGTGTTCTGCCTCACCACTTCTGTAACACAAAATGATATTTCCTGTATATTCCCATGGTGTATTATTTCATTTATGTATCTCACTATTGGTGTATCACGTTTGTCGTATGTTGCCCGAATGCTCATCAACCCTCCTCCTAAATTCTCTTGCTGTCTTTCCCACATAATTAAGTGGGCAGGTGCACGTGGCCATATACACCAAATCTTCAGTCTTGCAGTTGGCAAAATCACGTAAATAAAAGATTTTCCCTGTAGATGCACTTGAGAAGGTTTTACCTGGGTTCATCCAGTCACAGAACTTGCAGCTTCCGCAACAGAAAAAAAAAATATATACCCTCCTATGTAGCCACGTGTCCCGAGAGGAGGGTTTTTGATAAAGGCTGTGAACCAAACCATCTTTGAGAAATTGTCTATTTCTGAAAATCACACTCAGGGACATTGAAATAACCCTTCTTTAATCAGGATCTGACAAAAATATGCCCCAGTATTTTCTAAAAACTCTAAAAACCTGTTCATTTTTGTTGTCAAAGGTTCTTATTAACTTGTGATTCTCTCCTCCTCTTTTTTCATACCCTGAAGTAAGGAGTTCCTATCGCGGCTCCCCTCATACTCAAAGGCTTGATCAAGGATATGAGTGGGGTAACCCCTCACCCTGAACCTACTTTTCATACCTGAGGATTGTTTTTTATAGTCAGTTTTACTGGAACAATTCCTTCTGAGATGAAGGAATTGGTCCTTGGGTATCCCCCTCTTCAATGCCAGTGAGTGGTGACTCTCCCACCTTAAACTGGTAGTGGCCATATGATGCGTCAATGTACCTAAATCCCCACCCTGATCATTTTTAATAAACAAATTTAAAAAGGGTAACTGACTACTATCTGATTCTGATGTGAAGCTCAACCCTATTTCATTGTTGTTTAAATTATTTACAAATGTGTTAAACTCCTCCAAGGTTCCACAGAATCAAGATGTCGTCTATAAATCTGACCCACAACGACCTCTTGTCAGGCCACCACACCACCTCCTCTCCAAAAACAAAGGTTTCCTTCCACCAGCCCAAGAAGATATTAGCATACGTGGGGGCATATGGGCTCCCATAGCAGTTCCCATGAGCTGGTGGAAGTACTTCCCACTGAAAAGGAAGTCGTTGTGGGTCAGGATAAATTCAAGAAGAGTCATAACAAATAAATGATGTCTGTCACATTCTATGGCCCTAGACTTTAACATATGATCCATGGCATGTAGGCCTGTAATCAGGGATGATTTATTTTCCTAATACAATAGTAGTTTAATGTAACAAAAAATAAATCCTTAGAGGTATGGTCCCATTTTAGAAATTTATGGCTAATCCTCAGGAGATACAAAAAATATCTCACCTGATATGTACAAGGGCCTCCTGACTTCCACCCCCCAATAAATGAAGTTGGGGAAAAGAAAGATCTGGCAATACAAATTCAGACACCCAATCTTTTTGTTCTCAAAGTAGTTTATATACCCCCCCCCTCCCGAATAATAAACACAAGTGTTCAGTCACGTGGAGTGTGTAGGTGTAGAAAGGAGTCTGGAAAGATTGTGGTCAGCAAAATGAGCATTCAGCTGGCAGATATGTAAAAGCCCCCAAACAGTTTACACTAGTGTTGGCCAAACTCACTGGGACAACAGTCTAATGTATATGGGGTTTCTAGACGTTGCCCCAACAGATGATTTCAGGGAAAATAAATATCTAGCAGGTCCGATTTCAGATTGCTGACCCTTTTATTTTTGCTAAAATAAGTCTGTCTCAGAGCAGTCCAACAGCAGCTCTCATAGAGAACACAGAAGAGCTCCTTTTGGGCCTGTGCACACGCTACAGATTTGTCGAGTTTTTGTCTGCGCAGATTGGTCACCAAACCTGAAAGATTACCAAGTCCCAGCAAAGTAAATGAGATCCTGAAGTCTCATACACACGTAACTTGTTTTTGACATACAGATAATTTAAATATGCTCCAAATCTGCATGTCAGTTCTTTCAGCAGTTTTTGGTGCAGATTTCCCTTATACTAATGAGTGGGGAACAATCTGCACCTGAAACGCATGTAAAAAAAACACTGCAAAACTTCAGCGATATCGCACCTGTTTTATGCTGCGTTTTTCCTGCCAAGAGATGAAATTTCTACACCAAATACTTAACATTTGCACATACCTTCTGCTTTGAGCAGTCGGGAGAGATAGTTGATGGTTGAATGATCATCCAAACCATCATTGTGCCAAGCTATCTATTGTGGATGAGGCCCCTACATCCGGCCATACACATTAGATGGCTGAACAATGCTTCCAACAATAGTTTAGCCGACGGCCATCTCCAATATGGAGGAGCGCTCCTGAGTTCTCTATAAGAAAGCTGTCGACAGACATCTCTGCCAGCAGCTTATCTCTGGTAGAGCAAAGTGATCGGCAGTCCGAAATGAGACATGCCCGATAGACATCTCACCCGACGATCAATCAGCCACCACTCCCACACACAGAGTGTCGTCCTAACCTGTCAGTATTGGTGGGTTCGGCCAACATTAGTCTAATTAGTTTGGGGGTCTTAAATCTCTGCTCTTGCTAATGAAATGAAGCAAACATAACTCCCATTGGATGTTCACATCAGTGCAATGTCACTCCGCGTTCAATCCACATCACCCATTTAATTTAATGCTAAACAGACTTAGCTGTGTAATCAGATAAAATGCACCAAATCCTCTATGGAGTCCATGTCAACAGTCTTTTCAGCTTTACCATAAGCTCCTTGTGATCTGCATTCAATCTTTATTATAGAGAGACGCCATTACGACAAATGACTAAACTAATATAGAACTTTCTAATAATTCTACACGTATTGTCCTATAGGGAATAATAATGGAGACTCACGTTTGGCTGAATTTATCATCAGTCTTAGTAAGATATATATTGGCTTAGAGAGAAAACGGAGTATATGCATTGTGATCATTTCCCAAAGTGCACTAAGCCTAGAAAACAACATACGAAGTAATAAAATATATATAGTTGCCCTAGAGAATGAAGCTGCATCGATTCTAGCAGTGTTTCAGATATTTGGTACAGCTGGGGCCAGATTTAGACAAATTCAAAGTAGGGCCCCCAATTTGGAAATATTTCAGCATTAACGCTGTTAGACTGGGTCCATATGAGCGGATAAAACATCGGTCAGAGTTAAATCCAGAAAAGTGGGACCCTTTTTTTTACTCACTTGTCATCAAAAATCTGTTTTTTTTTACAGCAGCAGCTATTAAAGAAGGAAAAACATTAACACAATGTCTTTTTGTACATCCTACCTCACAAATAGCAGAATAGAACGTTATTAAAATAAAGTCACATATGTCCCACAAAGCTATAACATAAGGAGCAGCCACAAGATCACTGCAGCCAAGAGCCAGGACTGGCAGAGACCACCGCAGCCTTGGTGCTGGAGCCGCAGGGGATTTATAATTTCATGCTCATTTTTTTATTTTCTCAGAAAACCCCTTTAGGATATGTTCACAAGCACCATTTTTGCTCACATGCACCAGAGTGTTGGCAGGAAAAATTCTACACACAGTACGCGCATTTTATGTGTTTTACAGTGTTGTGCAAATTAATTGAGACAAAGCATTTTTTAAGCTAAATTATAAGTTGGTTACCAGTCAGTGATTCAAACCATTTTTAATATATAATAAATAAATCTTGGTCAACTAGCCAGTGGAAAAAGGTAATTTTCAAAATTAGTATGTAACAGTACATTATAACATTTTATTTTTTTGCTTTGTCCCAATTCATTTGCACAGCACTGTATTTCTGTTTTTACAGCATGTAACTTATTTCTTATGTTACATGAGTGATATCTATTGAAAACTCTACAATACCATACATAAAGTATAATACATACCATAGAATCAATGTAGTATAATGCACCTGCAGCGCCCCAGAGTTCTGGTCGTTGCAGTAATGTTATTCTTCCACCAGGGGGAGTGATATTACATCTGAAGGCAATTAAAGAGATCTTCTGTCCAGGTATCACAACCACAAAACACACTTCACACTCCAGTCCGCCAGGGGGAGCCATGCTTCTATCTATTAGGGCCTCACACTTCCTCACACTCATACACTCACACATACCTCACACTTAGGTAAAACTGGTGGGTTGGTTAGGGAGTTAGAAGCTGACTGGAGGGAGTAGGAGATAGTCAGTGAGTCCTGACCGAGTTTGGCAGAGGCTGGTTGGAGTGGGTTCCAGCCAGCTCCAGACTGCGGCCCGTGGAAGACGAAGGTACACGGAGCTGCGCCTGCATCCCATGTGGCAGCTACCTAAGAAAGGGCACGAAAGGAATTGTGTTGCAGTGAGTGAGCAACGAAGTCATAACAAAAGGAGAGGAACATCAGTGAGAGATCAGCTAGAAGCAGGCTGCCTCCTTCTGAAGCGCACTACCGGTAGCCAGAACACCTAGGGAGTAAGGATCTCTATGCCGTTACTTCAGAGACTGGCAGGACAGTTGATTCCACGTTGACTGCCCGACCATATACCCAGGAGGCAGGGTGGCAACTTGTGGGGGTCGGGGCGTCTCTAGGGTCCCTATAAAAAGCCTCAGGCCACCAGTCATACCGGTTTGTCCTATCCGTCAGGGGGACAGAGAAGAGACTTAACATCTACAATAGTTGTGAGGACCTTACCGAGTTGCTCAGCAGGGAGGGACTACAACACCCAGGCGCTAGAGGAAGGCTATTGAATTCCACCTGGATTTGCCTTTAGACCGCCTGGACTCTGCCTACCCTGTGGTCTCTACCCTGGACTGTGGATGCTGAAGCCTTCAGTAAAGGTAAAGAGACTGCACCCATTGTGTCCTCGTTATTCACTGCGCCTTACATCATCCACCATCCACCATCTACACTCTGGGAAGCCCTGGGGATACACTTCACCTGTGGGAAGGTATACCATCTAGCTGCCATAACATCACCCCAGCGGACCCCTAAGCAGCGTCGGTCACCCTGACCGAATACCACAGGTGGCGTCACGAACATTATCCCTTTAAAGACCTTTCCCCCTCAACATCAACGGACATCCCGAGGGCCACGTACCGGGTCCGCCGCCGTGACATCCCTCACTGAGAACCAAAGGGGCCCGGCTCCGAGTACCCCACGGCCCATGGGGGCGCTGCACACCCTCATAGTCCTCCATATAGTATAATGCACAGACCATAGTCTTCTATATAGTATAATACATAGCCCACAGACCTCCACATAGTATAATGCACAGCCCATAGTCCTCTATATATTATAATGCATAGCTAATAGTCCTCTATATAGTATAATGCACAGCCCATAGTCCTTCATATCGTATAATGCACAGCCCATAGTCCTCTATATAGTATAATTCACAGCCCATAGTCTTCTATATAGTATAATGCATGGCCCACAGACCTCCACATAGTATAATGCACAGCCCATAGTCCTCTATATATTATAATGCATAGCCCATATTCCTCTATATAGTATAATGCACAGCCCATAGTCCTTCATATAGTATAATGAACAGCCCATAGTCCTCTATATAGTATAATGCACAGCCCATAGTCCTCTATATAGTATAATACACAGCCCATAGTCCTCTATATAGTATAATGCACAGCCCATAGTCCTCTATATAGTATAATGCATGGCCCACAGACCTCCACATAGTATAATGCACAGCCCATAGTCCTCTATATATTATAATGCATAGCCCATAGTCCTCTATATAGTATAATGCACAGTCCATAGTCCTTCATATAGTATAATGCACAGCCCATAGTCCTTTATATAGTATAATGCACAGCCCATAGTCCTTCATATAGTATAATGCACAGACCATAGTCATCCAGGTAGTATAATGTACTCCCCATAGTCATCCATGTAGTATAATGTCCAGGCTATAGTCATCCATATAGTATAATGCACAGTCCATAGTCATCCAGGTAGTATAATGCACAGTCCATAGTCATCCATGTACTATAATGCACAGTCCATAGTCATCCATGTAGTATAATGCACAGCCCATAGTCATACTGTACATGTAGTATAATGCACAGCCCACAGTCATAAATGTAGTATAATGTACCCCGTAGCCATACATGTAGTATATTTCACAGCCCATAGTAATCCATGTAATAGTAAGGAAACCGTGTACTCAATGGTTTAAAAAAAAAAAAATACTCGACGCAAACGCTGTGACCGTAGTTACACGCCTGCTGACGATGAGTGGGTCCCTCTGTTTGTCCAGGGCTCCGGAACTTGATGGGCGCGCCATGTGATGACACTGGGTGGAACTCGGTCATCTTTGTGCAACTGCAGAGAGGACAGAGAGGAGAGGCTCCTGCGCTCCTGCTGCAGCTAGGCATGCAGACATGTCTTCAGACATGCACAGAACAATGAGAAGAAGGATATGGCCAAGCACCTGAGACATACAGAGATTTGTAATACGAAAATTTTAATATGATTTTAATGATCTTTTTGTATGCATTTTCTGTGTTAAGTATTTTTTGAAGGGTATCCATTATTTAAAACAGTCATAGCAAGTGTTTTGCAGGTGCTAATATCCAAAGCCTTTGCTAAAAATAATAGAAAATTACATTCAGATCTGCTCGGAAAATAGTGGGAGCGTGTTAGAGATTCCTAGAAAATGTATAGACTATTAGAGGGAAGTTGAATGGAAACAAAAGGGTCCCATTGCTCAGTTAAGTGCTTCTGCTCCTTTATTCTAATGATCAACAGGGGCTTTGGCACCCAGACCCACCCAAATCATCAAAATTTCTGGTATTTTACATTATAGTAAATATGTGCGGATAATATCCGCGCTGCTGTGACAAAACAAATCCAGATATAGTTGTAATACACTCCGGTGGTTTATTCAACGCGTTTTAAAGACTATGGCTTCTTCTTCAGGAAATTACCACAGCGACATGTGAAGACAGTGCTGTTATATCGCAAATATACATTCAAAATTCAAAACCGGCGCCAAAAGACCTTCTGACGTGACATTTAGTGTCAACGTTCGTGGAGCAGTAATACATATAATAAAGTAATTTTCAACATATGTACATACAGATAATGTAGTTCAAATTAATAACCAATATAATAACATTTCATTTATTTTTCAGACATCAGACATAATTAATTCTCAGGTAATGTTCCTCTGGCTGGATGTGTGGCGCAGGTAGGTAGGAGGATGAATGGGAATTATCTCACATCCTCAAGCAGGTTCTTGTCCCGTTTTGTCATGTAAATTCTTTATTTTCTTTTTGCTTCTGATGTCTGAAAATGAATGTCTCTCCAGTGAGTTTAATTTAAGGCTTATCTAGTTACTTTTTTTTCCTCATCTGGTGAGGTCTTTTTTTGTATTTTTATACTTCTACTATATTTTTTACATGTTGAGAGTTATTGTAAGTCTAAAATGCATATGTGAAAAGTCTTTTAGACCTCTAGATAAACATAACATTGCTTATTGTTTGACTTTCATGTCTAACTCTACCTGTTTCGCATTGACTGTTACATCATATGTGGTGGTGACCTTTCCCATAACAATGTGTGCACATTCCACCTTATTGTAGTTTTGCATTCTACAATACCGTTTGAGTCCATCCTGAAAGAGGAGATGCATTATTAGCACAGAAAGAAAAAAGGATACATACTGCCCATAGTTGTCTATGGAGAGGATGAAACTGTTGCAGAGAAAGACAAACAGTGGGAAACATAAAGTTGATGCTGCTTTCTAGGCTTTCTAGTAGGTACCGTACTTTATTTGAGTCCAGTGCTGGATTCACAGTTACACTGCTCAGTACTGCTGTATAATGTCAAACATACTACTATACTGCTTCCGGGAGTGTGACACCAAAAGTTTGGGAGCCTGTTAGGCTGGTTTCACATTGGCGTTTTTTGGGGTGCGTTTTTGCGGTAAAAAACGCAAAAAATGCATGGTGAAAAAACGCATGTAAACGCGTGTAAACGCTGCGTTTTTTTGATGCATGCGTTTTTGCATGTGGTGAAAAAAACGCAGCGTTTTGACGCGTTTACATGCGTTTTTACATGCGTTTGCGTTTTTTAAACACATGCTGAGAAATGTGTGACTGCTGCCAATCATCAAAATAAAGTAAAAAACCCACTATAAACAGAAATAGTTAGGGTTAGGGGTAGGGGTAGGGTTAGGGGTAGGGATCATAACCCTAACCCTAAAGGGATCCTACCCCTAACCCTACCCCTAACCCTAACCCTAAGGGATCCTAACCCTAACCGTACCCCTAACCCTACCCCTAACCCTAACCCTAAGGGATCCTAACCCTACCCCTACCCCTAACCCTAAGGGATCCTAACCCTACCCCTAACCCTACCCCTAAGGGATCCTAACCCTACCCCTAACCCTACCCCTAACCCTAACCATAAAGGGATTAGGGTTAGGGTTAGGATCCCTTAGGGTTAGGGGTAGGGTTAAGGTTAGGGGTAGGGTTAGGGGTAGGGTTAGGATCCCTTAGGGTTAGGGGTAGGGTTAGGGTTAGGGGTAGGGTTAGGATCCCTTAGGGTTAGGGTTAGGGGTAGGGTTAGGGGTAGGGTTAGGGGTAGGGTTAGGTTCCCTTTATCACCTTTATGTTGGGGGGTGGCATATCAGTGTGTTTTCTGTTTTTTTAATAAAAAAGCATGCGTTTTTTACCGCAAAAAACGCATGCACCAAAAAACGCATGCGTCCCCATTGACTCCAATGTATTTTTTGACCCAAAAAACGCTTCTAAAAATACTACAAGTAGCATTTCAGAAAATGAACGCATGCAGTAAAAAAACGCATGCATCACAAAACGCGACCAAACGCGTACACAAAAAAACGCATGCGTTTTCAATGTTAAATATAGGGAAAAAAACGCATGCGTTTTTTTGAAGAAAACGCATGCAGACAAAAACGCAAGTGTGAAACCACCCTTAGTCCACCTTGTCTATACCTTGGTGCACAAAATGTACAGATTTTCAAAAGATGAATTTCACACACAGACATTCAAATTATTTTTGAAGTGTTTATTTTGTGTGCAATAATAACTCAATAAATTAATTTAGTGGGTTTATCTGTACTGCTTTTACAAAACCAATGATAACACCCTGGATTGTGTGGAGATATGCTCATCTACCTTGAAGAACTCCAGATAGATGAAGAAGAGCACGCAATAGGGCAGTACCATTAAAAAAAAACACCAGTGACAGGGTGGTTGTGGTTGTTCTGCCTTCCTCCACGTATGATGCTGTGTGGATTCCAGAATACGGCTAAACCCTCATCCACTTCCCAGTAAACAGACTGTATGGATTCTTAAGTCTATATTTATTGAGATGATGATGTGAACGATAACGTTGAACAATAATGGTGGACGATAATATTGGATGATATTGGTAAAAACTGCAAAGAATAAACGGTGTATCAGTACTCAGCAACAGCATGATACAGGAGGCAATTACATAAGTAACTGGGACATAACAGCAAAGAATGATACAGGGTGCATAATACAGAAAGGCTACTAGCACTGCCCTACTCCTTACAGAAATGCATCTATCTATATGCAGAGCAGAGAGCATTATCACTAAATTGGAGGATACAGAGCACAATATGCCTCACTTCACAGTATGCAATACAGAGGCTGCATAAGGCTCACATTTACAGATTCTAACACACACATGACTGCATTACAACTCTCACCAGGATCCGCTGGACGGGAGGAGTGATTGTAGGGAGTGAACCAGGAATACGTGTGCATCATTAAGAAGCCTGAGAAAGATGTCTGCATATCGTGATTTCCCTGGGAAACTAAGGGGGAGGTTCTATCCAGGACACACTGCTCTTTTAAAGGAGAAATACTTATGTATACAGAAAACAGGATAAATGGGTTACTAATGACCTCTAAGGGTTGTGACTGGTACTACAATGGGGCGGAACAGTGGTCACCTGGTGGTGTTGTGTGGAGGCACAATACCTGTTTATGTATGAATATCCACTGCTGTCATGTGGCTGGAGAAGATATCTTCCAGATGTGTTTTACCAGAATGAAGAAAAACTCGTTAGGTGAACTACGCCGTGGGAAATGGAATGTTGGAGCTTCAGATAAGGTTTTCATTAGACCAACTCATTTAGTCGCCAGAAGGTTGGAAAACCAAATGACTCTGCAGCTCTGTTACTTTGACCAGCTGAACTCTGCTACTATACATGTGTAGCATTGACCATAATATGTTTTTTTTGTTAAATATTTTGACTCTTATGATCTATTTTATGACTATAACATCTTATATACAGTACAGACTAAAAGTTTGGGCACACCTCATTTAATGATTTTTCTGTATTTTCATGACTATGAAAATTGTACATTCACACTGAAGGCATCAAAACTATGAATTAACACATGTGGAATTATATACTTAGCAAAAAAGTGTGAAACAAATGAAAATATGTCTTATATTCTAGGTTCTTCAAAGTAGCCACCTTTTGCTTTGATGACTGCTTTGCACACTCTTGGCATTCTCTTGATGAGCTTCAAGAGGTAATCACCAGGAATGGTTTTCACTTCACAGGTGTGCCCTGTCAGGTTTAATAAGTGGGATTTCTTGCCTTATAAATGGGGTTGGGACCATCAGTTGTGTTGTGCAGAAGTCTGGTGGATACACAGCTGATAGTCATACTGAATAGACTGTTAGAATTTGTATTATGGCAAGAAAAAAGCAGCTAAGTAAAAAAAAATGAGAGGCCATCATTACTTTAAGAAATGAAGGTTAGTCAGTCCAAAAAAATTGGGAAAACTTTGAAAGTGTCCCGGAGTGCAGTGGCAAAAACCATCAAGCGCTACAAAGAAACTGGCTCACATGAGGACTGCCCCAGGAAAGGAAGACCAAGAGTCACATCTGCTTCTGAAGATAAGTTTATCCGAGTCACCAGCCTCAGAAATCGCAGGTTAACAGCAGCTCAGATTAGAGACCAGGTCAATTCCACACAGAGTTCTAGCAGCAGACACATCTCTACAACAACGTTAAGAGGAGACTTTGTGCTGCAGGCCTTCATGATAAAATAGCTGCTAGGAAACCACTGCTAAGGACAGGCAACAAGCAGAAGAGACTTGTTTGGGCTAAAGAACACAAGGAATGGACATTAGACCAGTGGAAATCTGTGCTTTGGTCTGGTGAGTCCAAATTTGAGATCTTTGGTTCCAACCATCGTGTCTTTGTGCAACGCAGAATAGGTGAACGGATGGACTCTATATGCCTGGTTCCCACCGTGAAGCATGGAGGAGGAGGTGTGATGGTTTGATGATGCTTTGCTGGTGACACTGTTGGGGATTTATTCAAAATTGAAGGCATACTGAACCAGCATGGCTACCACAGCATCTTGCAGCGGCATTCTATTCCATCCGGTTTGTGTTTAGTTAGACCATCATTTATTTTTCAACAGGACAATAACCCCAAACACACCTCCAGGCTGTGTAAGGACTATTTGACCAAGAAGGAGACTGATGGGGTGCTACGCCAGATGACCTGGCCTCCACAGTCACCAGACCTGAACCCAATCGAGATGGTTTGGGGTGAGCTGGACCGCAGAGTTAAGGCAAAAGGGCCAAGTGCTAAGCCTCTCTGGGAACTCCTTCAAGATTATTGGAAGACCATTTCCAGTGACTACCTCTTGAAGCTCATCAAGAGAATGTCAAGAGAGTGAAAAGCAGTCATCATAGCAAAAGGTGGCTACTTTGAAGAACCTAGAATATAAGACATTTTCAGTTGTTTCACACTTTTTTGTTAAGTATATAATTCCACATGTGTTAATTCATAGTTTTGATGCCTTCAGTGTGAATGTACAATTTTCATAGTCATGAAAATACAGAAAAATCTTTAAATGAGCTGTGTCCAAACTTTTATCTGTACTGTATCTTTATTAAATGTAGACTGTGCTGCTATAAATTACAATCTGTGCACTGTAATTGATTTTTTTCAGTCGATACAGAACATATACAATACCCGATAAAACATGTGATGCAGCATTCAGCAAATAACCAAACATTTATTTTTCACCAGTATAATTGGTGTTATATTTATGTTAGCAGTTTGCTCCTTTGTATATTTCTCTGCTCTGCGGCAAGGTAAATGGATCTTGCAATTAAATCCGTGTTTTGTAAACAATGAGATCATAAAAGATTGCACTCTTCTACTGATGCTCGGTAATAATTAGTGGACTTTCTGGGATGTGACAGTATAGAATATTAACTAATCCCAAGGTAATCCTAAAGCGCTAATGAGGCTGTATCCATAACAAACTAGCTATTTAGAAGAGAGCATTGCAATCGTTGATGAGGTTTACTTTCTTTGATTATTGTTTTAGTTCTATTACGGTAATTTACATCACATGAAATGATTTATTCATTGCTCCGTTCTTCTTGTAAAGAAAATAGATCAGAGTTGTGATGTAACATGACCACTTACCATGATATATATATATATTGTATATTCCCTTCTAATTCATTTATGAAAGTTGTCATAAAGAGCAGCTGTTTGGCGATGGGAAGCTTTTTGCTGATGGTTTGATGGTTTGACCATTTCTTTCTTGAGTGTTACCCGTGGTCAGATATTGAAATACACCCTCAGGATTCACATTCATGATGGAGTCTCTGATCTCACAGAAAGCATTATTGACGTGTTGTGAAGGTTTTGGGTTAGGCTTAGTTTTTTTCTACCTTTACTTTGATCCACACGTTTTGGTGTTGCTGAGTTTATGACTGCACTATTGACTTAGCTGATTCTCAAGTCATTTGTATTTCTGTGATTTTTGTTTAGCTGATTTGTAGGAATCAATTCCCAATTTTTAATCTCCTCGTTATGAAGTAATGACTCATGAGAAAACAGACTAAGATGGCTGATCAGTCAGTTTTCCAATTACTTTTGAGCTCGGCAAGATAAAGAGATTATAAAAAAAAAATGTTAGAAATTCCTAAACACATAAAGTAATATTGTTTTCTAAAAACTAATGATAATGGGGAAGTTTGCTTGAATTTGGCAAGGAAATATATTTTGCAATGTTCTGTGATCTCTTCAGATCACAGATCATAATAATTGTAGAGGTTAAAAACTTAACAAAAAAATATATATATTATTCACAGAATAATTAGATGATGAAACGTTATGGTGCCAACACTATTGCATATAGGCCCACTGGTAACAATATAGTATAAATGTAAATAACTGGACACAATAAAAAAATGCATACAGGCTCACCCACCAATGACCTGACGCGCGTTTCACTGGTGCTTCATTACGGTATAATGCCACTGCAGCCCCTAACATAGTATGATGCCCCCCACATAGTATGATGTTCCCACAACCTCCCATGCAGTATGATAGTCCTTACAGCCTAAACAGGAACCGCAAAAAAATAAATACTATAATTGCTCTATTTCCCAGATGCCCTGCTTCAGTCTGTGTAGTGTGCAGCTTGGGACTTTTGCACAGCAAGCGCAGAATTCCTCCTGCCATTTGTAAAACATCTATATTGACTCTTCAGGACCAATTCTTTGCAGTTTCCATCTGAGCACCATTTCAATAGTTGTGTCATCATTCTAATTTCATTGCTCCATATACAGTGGCTCGTAAAGGTTTGAGCACCCCTGGTGAAAATTACTGTTATTGTGAACAGTTAAGAAAGTTGAAGATGAAATGATCTTTAAAAGGTATAAAGTTAAAGATGACACATTTCCTTTGTATTTTAGGGCAAAAAATATATTGTAATTTTTTTTTTTTAAAAATTACAAAATGGAAAAAAAAAGACTGATGTAAAAGTTTTGGCACCCTTGGAGATTTGTGTGCTCAGATAACTTTGATTTCAGATCTTAATTAGCCTGTTAGGATTATGACTTATTTCACTATCATCGTTAGGACAGGCCAGTTGATGTAAATTTCCCAGGTTTATAAAAGCCCAACCTTATATAACCTTGTGCCAAAACCAGCTGCCATGGGTTCTTCTAAGCAGCTGCCTAGCACTCTGACAATGAAAATGGTAGAGGCCCACAAAGCAAGAGAAGGTTAAAAGAAGATTGCGCAGAGTTTTCAAGTTGCCCTTTCCTCAGTTCGAAATGTAATTAACAAATGGCAGTCAACAGGAACAGTGGGATGTCAAGAAAAGGTCTGGAAGACCAAGCAAAATTTCAGTTAGAGCAGCTAGAGATGATTGCTAGAGATGCAAATCAGAACCCCTGCTTGACTTCAAACGACCTTCAGAAAGGTTTAGCAGACTCTGGAGTTTTGATACATTGTTCTACTGTTCAAAGACACCAGCCCGGAATAAAAATTGCAGTTATCAGAAGAAAACCTTTCCTGCATCCTCACCATAAAATTAAGCGCCAGAAGTATGCAACAATGCATACTTGCCACAATGATCAAGGGTATGTGTGGAGAAAAAAGGGCACAGAATATCAGGAAAAGAACATCTTGCCAAACACTAATCATGGGGGTGGATCAATCATGCTTTGGGGTTGCGTTGCAGCCAATGGCACAGAGAACATTTCCCTGGTAGAAGGAAGAATGGATTCAATGAATTTCAACAAATTCTTTATAACACCATTTGTAAAAAAGCTGAAGTTGAAAAGAGGATGGCTTCTACAAATGGATAATGATCCTAAATACATGTCAAAATCCACAACAGACTACCCCAAAAGGCGCAAGCTGAAGGTTTTGCAATGGCCCTCACAGTCCCTTGATCTGAGCATCATTGAAAATTTGTGGACAGACCTCAAATAGCAGTGCATGCAAGAACACCCAAGAATCTCACAGAGCTGGAAGAATTTTCCAAGGAAGAATGGATAAAAATCTCTCAAAATTGAAAGACTCTTGTCTGGCTACAAAAAGCAAAAGGGGGTGCAACTAGGTACTAATAACCACTTAGGAAGCCTAAACTTTTGTATTGGCCCATTTTCCCTTTTGTAATTTTTAAAATGTAAAAGATGAATATATATTTTTTATTTATTTTTGCCTAAAATACAAAGGGAATTTATCATCTTTAACTTTAGGCCTGTTAGAGAGCATTTCATCTTCAACGTAACTGTTCACAGTAACAGTAATTTTGACCAGGGCCCTGGTCAAAATCAAGAAAGAAATACTGTAAAAAAGGAATATATGTGCGCTATCACTGACATGCAGTGTAAGGAGGAGTACTGGAAAAATTTAACTGTATGTGTATATATATATACTATATATATATATATATATATATATATATATATATATATAATATAACGCTGGGAGCGTCACTCTGTCCGAAGTCTTTATAGACTGCGCAAGCGCAAGCGCCTGCGCAGTATGGACCCCACAGAGTGACGCTCCCAGGAGATCGCGGTATGCGTAAGCAATGAATGCATACCGCGATCTCCAACGGATAGCAGGGACGCGCCAGGAGGGTAAGTATAGCTATATTCACCTGTCTGTCCCGTTCCAGCGCTGTGCGCCGCTCCATCTTCCGGGTCCTCTGCCTGTGACGTTCACAGTTCAGAGGGCGCGATGACGCGCTTAATGCGCGCCGCCCTCTGACTGAACAGTCACAGCCAGAGGAGCCAGAAGACAGAGCGGTGTGCAGCGCTGGAACGGGACAGAAAAGTGAATATAGCAAGTGCTGGGGGGCCTGAGCTAGCGGCGACTCCGGCACCTGACCCCCACAGAGCGCCGGTGTGCCTGCCTGCTCAGGCCCCCCAGCACTCGGCGCCCAGCAACGATAGGTGAGTATGTTATTTTTTTTTTATATATCGCAGCAGCATACGGGGTGTATAATACTATGGAGCATCTTATGGGGCCATCAACCATAATTGAGCAGTGTACGGGGGCATATAGTATGGAGCATCTTATGGGGCCATCAACCATAATGGAGCAGTGTACGGGGGCATATAGTATGGAGCATCTTACGGGGGCCATAAACCTTTATGGAGCAGTGTACGGGGCATATACTATGGAGCATCTTATGGGGGCCATAAACTTTTATGGAGCAGTGTATGGGGCATATGGATGGGAGCAGCAAATTACAGAATGGTGGCGCAGGATGGGAGCAGCACATGACAGAACGTGGGCACAGGATGGGAGCAGCACATGACAGAACAGGGGTGCAGGATGGGAGCAGCACATGACAGAACGGGGGCGCAGGATGGGAGCAGCACATGACAGAACGGGGGCGCAGGATGGGAGCAGCACATGACAGAACAGGGGAGCAGGATGGGAGCAGCACATGACAGAACGGGGGCGCAGGATGACAGCAGCACATGACAGAACGGGGGCGCAGGATGGCAGCAGCACATGACAGAACGGGGGTGCAGGATGGCAGCAGCACATGACAGAACGGGGGTGCAGGATGGAAGCAGCACATGACAGAACGGGGGCGCAGGATGGCAGCAGCACATGACAGAACAGGGACGCAGGATGGCAGCAGCACATGACAGAACGGGGGTGCAGGATGGAAGCAGCACATGACAGAACGGGGGTGCAGGATGGGAGCAGCACATGACAGAATGGGGGCGCAGGATGGGAGCAGCACATGACAGGATAGGGGCACAGGATGGGTGCAGCACATAACAGGATAGGGGCGCAGGTTGGGCGCAGGTTGGGAGCAGCAAATGACAGAATGGAGGCGCAGGATGGGTGCAGCACATCACATGTCAGAATGGAGGTGCAGGATAGGTGCAGCACATGTCAGAATGGGGGTGCAGGATGGGAGCAGCACATGACAGAATGGGGGCGCAGGATGGGTGCAGCACATGACAGGATGGGGATGCAGGATGGAGCAGCACATGACAGGATGGGGACGCAGGATGGAGCAGCTCATGACAGGATGGGGACGCAGGATGGAGCAGCTCATGACAGGATGGAGACCATATACCAATATAAATGCTCGCCACCCGGGCGTAGAACGGGTTCAATAGCTAGTATATATATATGCACATACAGTTAAAATTTTCCAGTACTCCTCCTTACACTGCATGTCAGTGACAGCGCACAGATATTCCTTTTTTACAGTTTTTCTTTCTTGAATGGAGGGCAGATTACAGTTTTTATCTGTTGCTGCTTCATATGTTTTTTTTGGGTGAGCACCTGTCATTCTATTATTCATTCTGAATAGGGTTAGCAGACTTATGGAAGTTTGGGTTTGTTGGGTTCAACCGAACTTTAGTCCAAAGTTTGGTTTGGATGCCAGAACTATACCCGAACTTGAACCTGAAACCCATAGAAATCAATGGGGACGCAAACTTTGGGCAGGAAAATCTCACTTCCTCTCCCCTCTCTCTCCTCCCTGAACTGTAAAACAGGCAATCTCTGCATGTGTTGCGGCTGTTAAACAACCGTAAGACATACAGCCGCGGAAACTCAAACGTATTATTCGAGCACGACAAAGTCATTCGGTTAGCACCTGAGCACATAAGATATAAATATGTATAAAATTAAGTTTTCTCTCCCAATTACACTTGTAAAGTGTATCCTATGCTACACCACCACGTGAGAAGCTGATTACGGATTCCTGTAATCTGTTATTAAAGATGTTTTTGGGCAGTCATTTGAGAACCGCAGCTATAGAACAGTCCTCATCTCTACTTAATATTCTTTAAACATTCATTTTCCACTTCTTCTTTATGCAAAACACAATCTAATTTAAGTGGCTCTGCAGATTATATTTCACATTAAAAATGACATGTGCCATTTGGCTGCTTCTGTTATATGATGCATAAATTGCTGTCCTTTATTAATAGGAGATGTTATAATGTTCAGATTTAATCAGCCAGATAACAGACCACAAACCAGGTTCTTCCTAGGAAAATGTTTGAAATATGGGCTGTATATTTAGATTAGGCATGATCAAGCTCGCATTGCAGTAATTCATTAAAATTCATGGTAATGACTAGAAATGAAAGAAAACATGCAGAACACCAGAGCAGAAAATACCAACATTGTTAAAACAAGTAGAACTTTGTGTATTAACATTTTGGGATATTGTATAATATATTTTTATTTTGGCAGATAAATGTATGGCCATGTATTTGGGATGAGGAAATACAATGTATAATTATGTGCTAAATGGTAAAACATGAGGTAAGGCCTCCCTCATACGTCTATGTTTCCAGTAGGTGTGGTATCCATCTCTTTTCATGGATCCCACAGGTATCCATTATAATCTATGCTGCTGTGCACACGTCCATGTTTTTTCATGGACCGTGAGTCAGTGCAAAGTACACGGAGACATGATTGTTTGTTGGGGCAGCAGGAATGATAAGGACCAATACAAGAATGTGCTCCATGAAAAATATGTACAGTACATAGATGCCATCTGTGTGTCATCTGTGTGCCATCCATGTGCCATTTGTGTGTCATTCATGTGCTATTCATGTGCCATCTGCGTGCCATCCATGTGTCATCTAACATAGTAACATAGTAACATAGTAACATAGTTATTAAGGTTGAAGGAAGACTTTAAGTCCATCTAGGTCAACCCATAGCCTAACCTAACATGCCCTAACATGTTGATCCAGAGGAAGGCAAAAAAAAACCCATGTGGCAAACAGTAAGCTCCACATTGGGGAAAAAAATTCCTTCCCGACTCCACATACGGCAATCAGACTAGTTCCCTGGATCAACGCCCTATCAAGGAATTTAGTATAAATACCCTGCAACATTATACTTTTCAAGAAAGGCATCCAATCCCCTCTTAAATTTAATTAATGAATCACTCATTACAACATCATACGGCAGAGAGTTCCATAGTCTCACTGCTCTTACAGTAAAGAACCCGCGTCTGTTATTATGCCTAAACCTTCTTTCCTCCAGACGTAGAGGATGCCCCCTTGTCCCTGTTTCAGGTCTATGATTAAAAAGATCATCAGAAAGGTCTTTGTACTGTCCCCTCATATATTTATACATTAAAATAAGATCACCCCTTAGTCTTCGTTTTTCCAAACTAAATAGCCCCAAGTGTAATAACCTATCTTGGTATTGCAGACCCCCCAGTCCTCTAATAACCTTGGTCGCTCTTCTCTGCACCCGCTCTAGTTCAGCTATGTCCTTCTTATACACCGGAGACCAGAACTGTGCACAGTATTCTAAGTGTGGTCGAACTAGTGACTTGTATAGAGGTAAAATTATGTTCTCCTCATGAGCATCTATGCCTCTTTTAATGCATCCCATTATTTTATTTGCCTTTGTAGCAGCTGCCTGACACTGGCCACTGAACATGAGTTTGTCATCCACCCATACTCCCAGGTCTTTTTCATTGACAGTTTTGCCCAGAGTTTTAGAATTAAGCGCATAGTTATTATTATTATTATTATTTATTATTATAGCGCCATTTATTCCATGGCGCTTTACATGTGAGGAGGGGTATACATAATAGTTATACATCTTATACATCTTATTACTTCTACCCAAGTGCATGACTTTACATTTATCCCCATTAAAGCTCATTTGCCATTTATCAGCCCAAGCTTCTAGTTTACATAAATCATCCTGTAATATAAAATTGTCCTCCTCTGTATTGATTACCCTGCAGAGTTTAGTGTCATCTGCAAATATTGAAATTCTGCTCTGAATGCCCCCTGCAAGGTCATTAATAAATATGTTAAAAAGAAGAGGGCCCAATACTGACCCCTGTGGTACCCCACTGCTAACCACGACCCAGTCCGAGTGTGCTCCATTAATAACCACCCTTTGTTTCATATCCCTGAGCCAGCTCTTAACCCACTTACACATATTTTCCCCTATCCCCATTATTCTCATTTTATGTATCAACCTTTTGTGTGGCACCGTATCAAAAGCTTTTGAAAAGTCCATATACACTACATCCACTGGGTTCCCTTGGTCCAATCCGGAACTTACCTCTTCATAGAAGCAGATCAGATTAGTCTGACATGAACGGTCCCTAGTAAACCCGTGCTGATACTGGGTCATGAGGTTATTCCTCTTCAGATACTCAGTATAGCATCCCTTAGAATGCCCTCCAGGATTTTACCCACAATAGAGGTTAAGCTTACTGGCCTATAGTTTCCGAGTTCAGTTTTTGTTCCCTTTTTGAATATTGGCACCACATTTGCTATACGCCAGTCCTGTGGTACAGACCCTGTTATTATGGAGTCTCTAAAGATTAAAAATAATGGTCTATCAATGACTGTACTTAATTCCTGCAGTACTCGAGGGTGTATCCCATCCGGGCCCGGAGATTTGTCAATTTTAGTGATTTTTAGACGCCGCCGCACTTCCTCCTGGGTTAAGCAGGTGACATTTAATGGGGAATTTTTATCACTAGTCATTTTGTCTGCCATGGGATTTTCTTGTGTAAATACTGATGAAAAAAAGTCATTTAGCATATTGGCTTTTTCCTCATCCTCATCCACCATTTCACCCAGACTATTTTTAAGGGGGCCAACACTATCATTTTTTAGTTTCTTACTATTTACGTAGTTAAAGAATATTTTAGGATTATTTTTACTCTCTCTGGCAATGAGTCTCTCTGTCTCAATCTTTGCTGCCTTGATTTGCTTTTTACAGAATTTATTTAATTTTTTGTATTTATTTAATGCCTCATCACTACCTACTTCCTTTAATTCTCTAAATGCTTTCTTTTTGTCACTTATTGCGCCCCTTACAGCTCTATTTAACCATATTGGTTTTTAAATCTTTTTCAATGAGTTCTAAGAACCTATCCCTGCATTCAACTCTTGTTTGTAGGGGATAGAAATAGGGATTTTTTGTCTTAAATTTCTCCGAAATGTTCACTGATAATTCCGGTAGCTCCCCCTGTTATTCTCTCGACAGTTTCAGCAAACAGTTTAGAGTGACTTGTTCTTTGAAGTCTAAATTTTCGAATTCATTCTTTTCCAATTCCAGATTGTGTGTTTGTGTTAATGCCTCCTCCGAAAAAAATGCTTTTTAATAGTGAGATCTCTCACAAATTTATTTATATTCAGAATTGTCATAAACAAATTAAAATTGGTTTCTGGCACAAAATTCAGTCCTAGCGCCAATACATCCAATTGATTTCTGAACTCACATAGGCATGAGTAAGATCCGCAGTGATCGAAACGCGTTGCCATAGTTTGTGCAATCACTTACTTTGTCCGCTATCTGTAAGGATCATCCTGTTTTATGACTACGTTGGATAAATAAAGAATTTTACCATTTTATTGGAGCTGGAGTAACCACATGATTGATTTGCTGCTGCTTGGAGTCCAGGTAAGGACGAGCTCTCGCGCTCCACATCTGATGGTCTGGTTGGTGAGCTGGCTGCGGCTTTTTTTAGCCATTTTTTCTTGCTTTAAAAATGGTCTCTCATAGTTGTCAAAAACCGATTACCTTTGCTGGAACTGCAGGTTTCTGTTCCCCAATCTATTTCAGGGTAGTTGAAGTCCCCCATAATAATGACTTCTCCTTGAGTCGCAGCTTCATCCATTTGCTTTATGAGGATATTCTCCATTGCTTCCATTATTTTTGGAGATTTATAACAAACCCCTATCAGTAATTTATTATTTTTTCCCCCTCCCCTTATCTCCACCCACAGGGATTCTACATTTTCATTAGATTCACCTATATTATCATGCAGGATGGGTTTTAACCCCTTCCCGACCCATGACGCCACGTAGGCGTCATGAAAGTCGGTGCCAATCCGACCCATGACGCCTATGTGGCGTCATGGAAAGATCGCGTCCCTGCAGATCGGGTGAAAGGGTTAACTCCCATTTCACCCGATCTGCAGGGACAGGGGGAGTGGTAGTTTAGCCCAGGGGGGGTGGCTTCACCCCCTCGTGGCTACGATCGCTCTGATTGGCTGTTGAAAGTGAAACTGCCAATCAGAGCGATTTGTAATATTTCACCTATTATAACGGGTGAAATATTACCATCCAGCCATGGCCGATGCTGAAATATCATCGGCCATGGCTGGAAACACTAATGTGCCCCCACCCCACCCCACCGATCGCCCCCCCAGCCCCCCGATCTGGCCGGTACACTTCTCCGGCTCCCCTCCATCCAGTGCTCCGCTCCCCCCGAGCTCCAATCACCCCCCCGTGCTCCAATCACCCCCCCTGCACTCCGATCCACCCCCGTGCTCCGTTCCACCCCCCCGTGCTCCGTTCCAGCCCCCCGTGCTCCGTTCCACGCCCCCGTGCTCCGTTCCACGCCTGCCGCGCTCCGATTCCCCCCCATGCTCCGATCCCCCCCCGTGCTCCCCCCCCCTATCATACTTACCGATCCTGCTGGGGTTCGTCCGTCTTCTCCCCGGGCGCTGCCATCTTCCAAAAGGGCGGGCGCATGCGCAGTGCGCCCGCCGAATCTGCCGGCCGGCAGATTCGTTCCAAAGTGCATTTTGATCACTGAGATATAATCTATCTCAGTGATCAAAATAAAAAAAATAATAAATGACCCCCCCCCCTTTGTCACCCCCATAGGTAGGGACAATAAAAAAATAAAGAAAAATTTTTTTTCCACTAATGTTAGAATAGGGTTAGGGTTAGGGGTAGGGGTAGGGTTAGGGTTAGTGGTAGGGTTAGGGGTAGGGTTAGGGTTAGGGGTAGGGGTAGGGTTAGGGGTAGGACTAGGGTTAGGGTTTCGGTATGTGCACACGTATTCTGGTCCTCTGCGGATTTTTCCGCTGCGGATTTGATAAATCCGCAGTGCTAAACCGCTCCGGATTTATGGCGGATTTACCGCATTTTTTTCTGCGCATTTCACTGCCGTTTTACAATTGCGATTTTCTTTTGGAGCAGTTGTAAAACCGCTGCGGAATCCGCACAAAGAAGCGACATGCTGCGGAATGTAAACCGCTGCGTTTCCGTGCAGTTTTTCTGCAGCATGTGTACAGCGTTTTTTGTTTCCCGTAGGTTTACATTGAACTGTAAACTCATGGGAAACTGCTGCGGATCCGCAGCGTTTTCCGCAGCGTGTGCACATACCTTTAGAATTAGGCCATGTGCACACGGTGCGGATTTGGCTGCGGATTCGCAGCAGTGTTCCATCAGGTTTACAGTACCATGTAAACATATGAAAAACCAAATCCGCTGTGCCCAAGGTGCAGAAAATACCGCGCGGAAACGCTGCGTTGTATTTTCCGCAGCATGTCAATTCTTTGTGCGGATTCCGCAGCGTTTTACACCTGTTCCTCAATAGGAATCCGCAGGTGAAATCCGCACAAAAAACACTGGAAATCCGCGGAAAATCCGCAGGTAAAACGCAGTGCCTTTTACCCGCGGATTTTTCAAAATTGATGCTGAAAAATCTCACACGAATCCGCAACGTTGGCACATAGCCTTAGGGTTAGGGTTGGAATTAGGGTTGTGGTTAGGGGTGTGATTAGGGTTATGGCTACAGTTGGGATTAGGGTTAGGGGTGTGTTGGGGTTAGGGATGTGATTAGGGTTATGGCTACTGTTGGGATTAGGGTTAGGGGTGTGGGGGGGTTAGTGTTGGAGGTAGAATTGAGGGGTTTCCACTGTTTAGGCACATCAGGGGGTCTCCAAACGCAACATGGCGCCACAATTGATTCCAGCCAATCTCGTATTCAAAAAGTCAAATGGTGCTCCCTCAATTCCGAGCCCTGACGTGTGCCCAAACAGTGGTTTACCCCCACATATGGGGTACCAGCATACTCAGGATAAACTGCGCAACAATTACTGGGGTCCAGTTTCTCCTGTTACCCTTGTGAAAATAAAGATTTGCTTGCTAAAACATCATTTTTGAGGAAAGAAAAATGATTTTTTATTTTCACGGCTCTGCGTTGTAAATGTCTGTGAAGCACTTGGGGGTTCAAAGTGCTCACCACATATCTAGATAAGTTCCTTGGGGGGTCTAGTTTCTAAAATGGGGTCACTTGTGGGGGGTTTCTACTGTTTAGGCACACCAGGGGCTCTGCAAATGCAACGTGACACCCGCAGACCATTCCATCAAAGTCTGCATTTCAAAAGTCACTACTTCCCTTCTGAGCCCCGACGTGTGCCCAAACAGTGGTTTACCCCCACACATGGGGTATCAGCGTACTCAGGAGAAACTGGACAACAACTTTTGGGGTCCAATTTCTCCTGTAACCCTTGGGAAAATAAAAAATTCTGGGCTAAATAATTATTTTTGAGGAAAGAAAACGTATTTATTATTTTCACGGCTCTGCATTATAAACTTCTGTGAAGCACTTGGGGGTTCAAAGTGCTCACCACACATCTAGATAAGTTCCTTTCGGGGTCTAGTTTCCAAAATGGGGTCACTTGTGGGGGGTTTCTACTGTTAAGCCACATCAGGGGCTCTGCAAACGCAACGTGACGCCCACAGAGCATTCCATCAAAGTCTGCATTTCAAAACGTCACTACTTCACTTCCGAGCCTCGGCATGTGCCCAAACAGTGGTTTACCCCCACATATGGGGTATCAGCGTACTCAGGAGAAACTGGACAACAACTTTTGGGGTCAAATTTCTCCTGTTACCCTTTGGAAAATAAATATTGCAGGCTAAAAGATCATTTTTGAGAAAATAATTTTTTTTTTTATTTTCATGGCTCTGCGTTATAAACTTCTGTGAAGCACTTGGGGGTTCAAAGTCCTCACCACACATCTAGATTAGTTCCTTTGGGGGTCTAGTTTCCAAAATGGGGTCATTTCTGGGGGATCTCCAATGTTTAGGCACACAGGGGCTCTCCAAACGTGACATGGTGTCCGCTAATGATTGGAGCTAATTTTCCATTTAAAAAGCCAAATGGTGTGCCATCCCTTCCGAGCCCTGCCGTGCGCCCAAACAGTGGTTTACCCCCACATATGGGGTATCAGCGTACTCAGGACAAACTGGACAACAATATTTGGGGTCCAATTTCTCCTATTATCCTTGGCAAAATAGGAAATTCCAGGCTAAAAAATCATTTTTGAGGAAAGAAAAATTATTTTTTATTTTCATGGCTCTGCGTTATAAACTTCTGTGAAGCACCTGGGGGTTTAAAGTGCTCAATATGCATCTTGATAAGTTCCTTGGGGGGTCTAGTTTCCAAAATGGGGTCACTTGTGGGGGAGCTCCAATGCATAGGCACACAGGGGCTCTCCAAACGCGACATGGTGTCCGCTAACAATTGGAGCTAATTTTCCATTCAAAAAGTCAAATGGCGCGCCTTCCCTTCCGAGCCCTGCCGTGTGCCCAAACAGTGGTTTACCCCCACATTTGAGGTATCGGCGTACTCAGGAGAAATTGCCCAACAAATTTTATGATCCATTTTATCCTACTGCCCATGTGAAAATGAAAAAATTGAGGCGAAAAAAATTTTTTTGTGAAAAAAAAGTACTTTTTCATTTTTACAGATCAATTTGTGAAGCACCTGAGGGTTTAAAGTGCTCACTAGGCATCTAAATAAGTTCCTTGGGGGGTCTAGTTTCCAAAATGGGGTCACTTGTGGGGGAGCGCCAATGTTTAGGCACACAGGAGCTCTCCAAACGCGACATGGTGTCCGCTAATGATGGAAATAATTTTTCATTCAAAAAGTCAAATGGCTCTCCTTCCCTTCCGAGCCTTACCATGTGCCCAAACAGTGGTTTACCCCCACATATGAGGTATCGGCGTACTCAGGAGAAATTGCCCAACACATTTTAGGATCCATTTTATCCTGTTGCCCATGTGAAAATGAAAAAATTGAGGCTAAAAGAATTTTTTTGTGAAAAAAAAGTACTTTTTCATTTTTACGGATCAATTTGTGAAGCACCTGGGGGTTCAAAGTGCTCACTATGCATCTAGATAAGTTCCTTGGGGCATCTAGTTTCCAAAATGGGGTCACTTGTGGGGGAGCTCCAATTTTTAGGCACACGGGGGCTCTCCAAACGTGACATGGTGTCCGCTAAAGAGTGGAGCCAATTTTTGATTCAAAAAGTCAAATGGCGCTCCTTCCCTTCCAAGCCCTGCCGTGCGCCCAAACAGTGGTTTACCCCCACATATGAGGTATCAGTGTACTCAGGACAAATTGGTCAACAACTTTTGTGGTTCAGTTTCTCCTTTTACCATTGGGAAAATAAAAAAATTGTTGCTAAAAGATAATTTTTGTGACTAAAAAGTTAAATGTTCATTTTTTCCTTCCATGTTGCTTCTGCTGCTGTGAAGCACCTGAAGGGTTAATAAACTTCTTGAATGTGGTTTTGAGTACCTTGAGGGGTGCAGTTTTTAGAATGGTGTCACTTTTGGGTATTTTCAGCCATATAGACCCCTCAAACTGACTTCAAATGTGAAGTGGTCCCTAAAAAAAATGGTTTTGTAAATTTCGTTGTAAAAATGACAAATCGCTGGTCAAATTTTAACCCTTATAACTTCCTAACAAAAAAAAATTTTGTTTCCAAAATTGTGCTGATGTAAAGTAAACATGTGGGAAATGTTATTTATTAACTATTTTGTGTCACATATCTCTCTGGTTTAACAGAATAAAAATTCAAAATATGAAAATTGCGAAATTTTCTAAATTTTCGCCAAATTTCCGTTTTTATCACAAATAAACGCAGAATTTATTGACCTAAATTTACCACTATCATGAAGCCCAATATGTCACGAAAAAACAATCTCAGAACCGCTAGGATCCGTTGAAGCGTTCCTGAGTTATTACCTCATAAAGGGACACTGGTCAGAATTGCAAAAAACGGCAAGGTCTTTAAGGTCAAAATAGGCTGGGTCATGAAGGGGTTAAGGAAGATTTTACATATAGACACACCCCTCCCCCTCGCTTATCCATTCGGTCATTTCTGAACAGACTATAACCCTGCAAGTTAACAGCCCAGTCATGGCTCTCATCCAGCCATGTTTCAGATATCCCCACCATGTCATAATTATGCTCCAACAACATTAATTCTAATTCGTCCATTTTGTTGGCAAGGCTTCTGGCATTAGTATACATACATTTGATGTATCTCTCTGCACCTCTATTCTTTCTTAAACTATTAATTGATCTAACCCCACCCCCCATGCCACCGCCACCCCCATCTTCCTTATTTGTGCCCAGGTCTCTGTCTGCAATATCTTCCCCTCCTATAAATTGAATACCCTCCCCCACATTCCCTAGTTTAAACAATCCTCCAACCTTCTAGCCACTCTCTCCCCCAGCACAGCTGCACCTTCCCCATAGAGGTGCAACCCGTCCCTAGTGTAGAGCCTGTAGCCAACTGAGAAGTCGGCCCAGTTCTGCAGGAACCCAAATCCCCCCTTCCTACACCAATTCTTGAGCCACTTATTAACCTCCCTAGTCTCCCGTTGCCTCTCTGGCGTGACATGTGGTTCAGGCAGTATTTCGGAAAATACCACGTTGGAGGTCCTTGCTTTCAGCTTGCAGCCTAATTCCCTGAAATCATCTTTAAGGACCTTCCACCTACCTCTAACTTTGTCATTTGTGCCAATGTGCACCATGACCACTGGGTCCTCACCAGCCCCTCCCAGTAATCTGTCCACCCGATCAGCGATGTGTCGGACTCGAGCGCCAGGTAGGCAGCACACCGTTCGACGATCCCTGTCTTTGTGACAGATTGCCCTATCTGTTCCCCTAATAATTGAGTCGCCCACTACCAGCACCTGTCTGGCCTGCCCTGCTCTCCTATTTCCTTCCTTACTGGAGCAGTCACTCCTCCGGCTTTCAGAGGACATGCCTGGCTGCAGCAGTGCTACCCCTGTACTGGCACCCCCCTCATCTGCCAACTTAGCAAACTTATTGGGGTGTTCCAGATCAGGACTAGCCTCCCTGGCACTCTTCCCTCTACTCGGCCTTCTAACTGTCACCCAGCTTGCTACCTCACTGTCCTGCAGCTCCATCCTACCATCCCCCACCTCATCTATCCCATTGAGCATCTATTTTTGGATTTGTGACAGCTCTTGTTCCACACACATTAAAGCTTTTTTCTTTTCAGGCCATTGGGGGTTAAATGCAGTTTCCCCCCCGCTGGCATCCTGGTGTTACTTCAGTGTTTCTGGGTCAGCTAATGTTGCTGGTGACCACGCTCACCTCCTTTAAAAGGTCACCTGGTGCATCAGCTGACTGTTGGTGATACAGGTCCTTTCTGGAGACCAACCTAGCAGGAGCAGCTCCCTGGTGTTAACTGTCATGATCCCAATGGCAGGGGATCACAAAAAGGGCAAGCACAGATACAAACAAGCTCTAGGGCGATGGAACCTGAGCTGACCGCGACCCTGAACCTAACACACAAATAAAAGTAGCCGGGGAACGTGCCTACGATGATCCTAGACGTCTCGCTCCAGCCGAAGATCTAACTTCCCCTATCAGAAGAAACACAGACCTCTCTTGCCTCCAGAGAAATACCCCACAGCAAATAGCAGCCCCCCACATATAATGACGGTGAAATGAGAGGAAAGCACATACGTAGTATGAAAACAGTTTCAGCAAAATGAGGCCCGCTAAAGCTAGATAGCAGAGGATACAAAAGTGAACTGCGCGGTCAGCGAAAAACCCTTCAAAAAACCATCCTGAAATTACTTGAACTCATGTGCCAACTCATGGTACATGAAAAGCAATTTCAGCCCACTAGAGCAACCAGCAGCAGAGAATCACATATCTGCAGGCTGGACTAAAAACCAAATTAAGCAAAACACAAAACAGGAAAATCCAAACTTAGCTTGTCCAGAAGGTTCTAGGAGCAGGGAGCAGAGGTAACAAGACACACTGGATACATTGATAACCGGCGAGGAAATGCCAGCAAAGCCAGGTTAAATAGGAAACTCCCATATGCTGATGGAACAGGTGGAACCCAGAAACCCAGGAAAGACAAGTCACCCAGTACCATCAGTAACCACCAGAGGGAGCCCAAAAACAGAACTCACAACAGTACCCCCCCCTTGAGGAGGGGTCACCGAACCCTCACGAGAACCACCAGGGCGACCAGGATGAGCCCTATGAAAAGCGCGAACCAAATCATCAGCATGAACATCCGAGGCAACCACCCAAGAATTATCCTCCTGACCATAACCCTTCCACTTGACCAAATACTGGAGTTTCCGTCTGGAAACACGAGAATCCAAGATCTTCTCCACAACATACTCCAATTCTCCCTCCACCAGCACTGGAGCAGGAGGCTCAAGAGAAGGAACAACAGGTACCTCATACTTCCGTAACAACGACCGATGAAACACATTATGAATAGCAAACGATGCCGGGAGATCCAAACGAAACGACACAGGGTTAAGAATTTCCAAGATCCTATAGGGACCGATGAACCGAGGCTTGAACTTAGGAGAAGAGACCTTCATAGGAACAAAACGAGAAGACAACCACACCAAGTCACCAACAAGAAGTCGAGGACCCACGCGGCGACGGCGATTAGCAAACTGCTGAGCCTTCTCCTGGGACAACTTCAAATTGTCCACCACATGACTCCAAATCCGATGCAACCTATCCACCACCATGTCCACTCCAGGACAATCAGAAGGTTCCACCTGACCAGAGGAAAAACGAGGATGAAACCCCGAATTACAAAAGAAAGGAGAAACCAAGGTAGCAGAACTAGCCCGATTATTAAGCGCAAACTCGGCCAGCGGCAAAAAGGTAACCCAGTCATCCTGATCAGCAGAAACAAAACACCTTAAATAAGTTTCCAAGGTCTGATTAGTTCGTTCAGTCTGGCCATTCGTCTGAGGATGGAATGCAGACGAAAAGGACAAATCAATGCCCATCTTAGCACAGAAAGTCCGCCAAAATCTAGACACAAACTGGGATCCCCTGTCAGAAACGATGTTCTCAGGAATCCCATGCAAACGAACCACATTCTGAAAAAACAGAGGGACCAACTCAGAGGAGGAAGGCAACTTAGGCAAGGGTACCAGATGAACCATTTTAGAAAAGTGATCACACACAACCCAGATGACGGACATTTTTTGAGAGACAGGGAGATCCGAAATAAAGTCCATGGAAATGTGCGTCCAAGGCCTCTTCGGGATAGGCAAAGGTGACAACAATCTACTGGCCCGAGAACAGCAAGGCTTAGCCCGAGCACAAACCTCACAAGACTGTACAAAAGAACGCACATCCCTCGACAAGGAAGGCCACCAAAAAGACCTGGCCACCAAGTCTCTAGTACCAAATATTCTAGGATGACCTGCCAACGCAGAAGAATGGACCTCGGAGATGACTCTACTGGTCCAATTATCCGGAACAAACAGTCTCTCAGGCGGACAACGATCAGGTTTAGCCACCTGAAACTCCTGCAAAGCACGTCGCAAGTCTGGGGAGACAGCAGACAAAATCACCCCATCCCTAAGGATACCAGAGGGCTCAGAATTTCCAAGGGAGTCAGGCACAAAACTCCTAGAAAGAGCATCCGCCTTCACATTCTTTGAACCTGGCAGGTATGAAACCACAAAATTGAAACGAGAGAAAAACAGTGACCAACGAGCCTGTCTAGGATTCAGACGCCTGGCAGACTCAAGGTAAATCAAATTTTTGTGATCAGTCAAGACCACCACACGATGTCTAGCACCCTCTAGCCAATGACGCCACTCCTCAAATGCCCACTTCATGGCCAAAAGTTCCCGATTACCAACATCATAATTCCGCTCAGCCGGCAAAAACTTTCTAGAAAAAAACGCGCATGGCTTCATCACTGAGCCATCGGAGCTTCTCTGTGACAAAACCGCCCCCGCTCCAATCTCGGAAGCATCAACCTCAACCTGAAAAGGGAGCGAAACATCTGGCTGACGCAACACAGGTGCAGAAGAAAACCGGCGCTTAAGTTCCTGAAAGGCCTCCACAGCCGCAGGAGACCAATTAGCAACATCAGCACCCTTCTTAGTCAAATCCGTCAAAGGCTTAACAACACTAGAAAAATTAGTTATAAAACGACGATAGAAATTAGCAAAGCCCAAGAACTTCTGTAGACTCTTAAGAGATGTAGGCTGCGTCCAGTCACAAATAGCCTGAACCTTGACGGGATCCATCTCAATAGTAGAAGGGGAAAAAATATACCCCAAGAAAGAAATCTTCTGGACTCCAAAGAGACACTTTGAGCCTTTTACAAACAAGGAATTGGCCCGCAGGACCTGAAACACCTTCCTGACCTGCTGAACATGAGACTCCCAGTCATCAGAAAAAAACAAAATATCATCCAAATACACAATCATAAATTTATCCAGATATTCACGGAAAATATCGTGCATAAAGGACTGGAAGACTGAAGGAGCATTAGAAAGTCCAAAAGGCATTACCAAATACTCAAAATGGCCCTCAGGCGTATTAAATGCGGTTTTCCACTCATCACCTTGCTTTATTCGTATAAGATTATACGCACCCCGAAGATCAATCTTAGTGAACCATTTAGCCCCCTTAATGCGAGCAAACAAATCAGTCAACAATGGCAAAGGATACTGATATTTTACGGTAATCTTATTCAAAAGACGATAATCTATACAAGGCCTCAAGGAACCATCTTTCTTGGCCACGAAAAAAAAACCTGCTCCCAAAGGGGACAAAGATGGACGATATGTCCCTTTTCCAAGGACTCCTTAACATAATCCCGCATAGCAGTGTGCTCTGGCACTGACAGATTGAACAAACGACCTTTAGGAAATTTACTGCCCGGAATTAAATTTATAGCACAATCGCAATCCCTGTGAGGAGGAAGCGAACTGAGCTTAGGCTCCTCAAAAACATCCCGATAGTCAGACAAAAACACAGGAATCTCAGAAGGAGTAGATGAAGCGATAGAAATCGGAGGTGCATCATCATGAACCCCCTGACAACCCCAGCTTAACACAGACACTGATTTCCAGTCAAGGACTGGATTATGAGTTTGTAACCATGGCAGACCAAGTACTAGAACATCATGCAAATTATACAGTACCAGGAAGCGAATCACCTCCTGATGAACGGGAGTCATACGCATGGTCACATGTGTCCAGTACTGAGGTTTATTCATAGCCAAAGGTGTAGAGTCAATTCCCTTCAAAGGAATAGGGACTTCCAGAGGCTCCAGACTAAACCCACAGCGATTGGCAAATGACCAATCCATAAGACTCAGGGCAGCGCCTGAATCCACATAGGCATCGACGGAAATGGATGATAATGAACAAATCAGAGTCACAGACAGAATGAACTTAGACTGTAAAGTACTAATGGCAACAGACTTATCAACCTTTTTTGTGCGTTTAGAGCATGCTGATATAACATGAGCTGAATCACCACAATAAAAGCACAACCCTTTTTTCCGCCTATACTTTTGCCGTTCACTTCTGGACTGAATTCTATCACATTGCATTATCTCAGGTGACGGTTCAGATGACACCGCCAAATGATGCACAGGTTTGCGCTCCCGTAAACGCCGATCAATCTGAACAGCCATAGTCATAGACTCATTCAGACCAGCAGGCGCAGGGAACCCCACCATAACATCTTTAATGGCCTCAGAAAGGCCATCTCTAAACTTTGCAGCCAGAGCGCACTCATTCCACTGAGTAAGTACCGACCACTTCCGAAATTTTTGACAATAAATTTCTGCTTCATCTTGCCCCTGAGAGAGGGCCAACAAAGCTTTTTCAGCCTGAATCTCTTGGTTAGGTTCCTCATAGAGCAAACCCAATGCCAGAAAAAACGCATCTGCATTAAGCAACGCAGGGTCCCCTGGTGCCAATGCAAATGCCCAATCCTGAGGGTCACCCCGCAGGAAAGATATAATTATCTTGACTTGCTGAGCAGGGTCTCCAGAGGAGCGAGATTTCAAAGAAAGAAACAACTTGCAATTGTTCCTAAAATTCAGAAAACGAGATCTATCTCCAGAAAAAAACTCTGGGACAGGAATTCTAGGTTCAGACATAGGAGCATGTACAACAAAATCCTGTATATTTTGAACCTTAGTGGCAAGATTATTCAGGCTGGAAGCCAAACTCTGGACGTCCATGATAAACAGCTGAGATCAGAGCCATTCAAAGATTAAGAGGAGGAGGAAGTAGCCAGGCTGCAATAAGGCTAGGCAGCAAACTCCGAGGGAAAAAAAAAAAAAAAAACTTCCTCAGACTACTTATCCTCCTACTTCAGCCAATACAATTAACACTTTGTGGGCCGGTTATACTGTCATGATCCCAATGGCAGGGGATCACAAAAAGGACAAGCACAGATACAAACAAGCTCTAGGGCGATGGAACCTGAGCTGACCGCGACCCTGAACCTAACACACAAATAAAAGTAGCCGGGGAACGTGCCTACGATGATCCTAGACGTCTCGCTCCAGCCGAAGATCTAACTTCCCCTATCAGAAGAAACACAGACCTCTCTTGCCTCCAGAGAAATACCCCACAGCAAATAGCAGCCCCCCACATATAATGACGGTGAAATGAGAGGAAAGCACATACGTAGTATGAAAACAGTTTCAGCAAAATGAGGCCCGCTAAAGCTAGATAGCAGAGGATACAAAAGTGAACTGCGCGGTCAGCGAAAAACCCTTCAAAAAACCATCCTGAAATTACTTGAACTCATGTGCCAACTCATGGTACATGAAAAGCAATTTCAGCCCACTAGAGCAACCAGCAGCAGAGAATCACATATCTGCAGGCTGGACTAAAAACCAAATTAAGCAAAACACAAAACAGGAAAATCCAAACTTAGCTTGTCCAGAAGGTTCTAGGAGCAGGGAGCAGAGGTAACAAGACACACTGGATACATTGATAACCGGCGAGGAAATGCCAGCAAAGCCAGGTTAAATAGGAAACTCCCATATGCTGATGGAACAGGTGGAACCCAGAAACCCAGGAAAGACAAGTCACCCAGTACCATCAGTAACCACCAGAGGGAGCCCAAAAACAGAACTCACAACAGTTAACCAAGTGTGTTGTTTGGAGCTCTGTTGCTGTACAATCTGTGGTGTGGAGTTTAGCAGCGGTGTGCACAAGCTAGGTGCTGAGTTTTTGTTACCTTGTCCCTTTTTGTTTGTTCATTCCCTTTTTGGTATTGTGTTCCCCTCACTCTCATATTGTGTCCTATTTATTTGCTTTGTGGTGCTGTTTACTTTGTTCACCTCCTGGGGTGGGGGTTGGGGGTTTAGTTCATGGTTTAACAAGAGATAGGGACAGTTCGGTGACTTGGGCCTCCCTACCTTCAAGGGTACCCCCAAGTTAAGGAAAGACAGGTCTCCCCCTAGCCTGAGGGGCAGTTTAGGGGCCCAGATTCCTCATCTACTGTTTTCCCATTACTGCCCCGTGACATCATCCATGTGCCATTTGTGTGTCATCTGTGTGCCATTCGTGTGGCATTCATGCGCCATCTCTGTGCTATCCATGTGCCATCCTTGTGTCATCCATTTGCCATCTGCGTGCCATCCATGTGTCATCTGTGTGCCATTTGTGTGTCATCTGTGTACTATCCACGTGCCATCAATGTGTCATCCATGTGCCATTTGTGTGTCATCTGTGTGCCATTCGTGTGGCATCTCTGTGCCATCCGTGTGCCATCCATGTGCCATCCATGTGTCATCCATGTGCCATCCCTGTGTCATTAGTGTGTCATTCATGTGCCATCTGCGTGTCATCCACGTGGCATCCATGTTTAACATGGCAAAGTATAGGATAAGCTTTCCAATTTCACTCTTTCCTTATCCATACCGGAAAAACACTGATGACACTGATGGTAAAAATGGACACACGGATGAAACACTGATGGAAAACACTGATGACTTCGGTACCGGTTTTTCACATACATATTTTATACGGGCATGTGAAGGAGGCCTAAAACTGTCACTAAAAAGACTTGTATATGGATGGATGGCAAACTAAACATGATTGATTAGTGTCGGGCAGCTTCCATCAATGCAAATAAAATCATGTGATGCATTACAAGATGCCTAGATGCTCATGACGAGAATATAGTTTTGCCTCTATACTAGACACTCAGATACCGTGTACAATATTGCTCTCAGGTGAATACAAAGGACATAGCAGACCTAGAGCGGGTACAGAGATGGGCAACAAAGGTAATTAGGGGAATGAGTGGACGGCAATATCAAGATAGGTTATTAAACTTGTGAGGGGTCAGTACAGAGACCTTTCTAATTTTTTTACACTTAGACCTGCAGTGACGACAAGGAGCATCCTTTACAGTACATCTAGAGGAAAGAAGGTTTAATCATCACAGACGCAGATTCTTTACTGTAAGAGCAGTGAGACTATGGAACTCTCAGTCACATGATGTTGTAATGAGTGATTCGCTACTAATATTCAAGAAGGGTCTGGATGCATTTCTTTAAAAATATAATATTACAGGTTATGAGCACTAGATTCTGTGATGGGATGTTGATCCAGAGAACTAGTCCATGTGGCGTCGAGAAGGAAATCTCAAATACGAGACAATTATCATCTGCTTTATGTAGCGACGAGCGGATCTGGCAAAATTTCAATTCAACTGTTTGCTTGGAATGTGCTTCAAAATTCGATTTGTGCAGAAATTATACTCTGCAAATTTAATGTCCCCTACTTCGCTTTTGAGTCCCCCTAATAGACATAACATGTAAGAAATAATAAAAAATTCCTATACTCACCCCACCGCTCACTTCTCCGCCCTCTGTGCTATTTACCTTCATTTGTCCAGTTCTCATCACATCTTCTGATTGCTGCCACCCTCGCTGAAATCCTCGGGCCTCTCACACACAGGAGGGTTGTGCATAAGCACGCAGAAGGTCACAATGTCATAACGTGTGCCGTGATCTTACGCGCCCATACAGTGAACCATCCCAACCTCATCATAGCTGGAAATCCCAGCTCAGTGTGAGAGGCCCAAGGATTGCAACACTCATTTCAGGGGACCCACAAATTGAAATTTTTTGTTTTTTACCTTATTTTATTGACTAGCTGATAAGAATAATTTGTAATATCAAACGGAGTGTCCACGTGGGACTTACTTGTATTGCACAGAATTTCCACGTGGGACTTATTAATATTATACGGAATGTCCATGTGGGACTTATTTGCTGCGGCAAATACCCACATCATATATTCTGTTGCAAGTATACAGCAAAAATCTGCACAAAATATTGCTGCATTTTGCCATTTGCATTCCACTGTGAACATTCTAGGTTCACAGGCTACAGATGTCAAATGGTAGCATTGATCAATTTATGACATTAATTTTCTCTGCAGTAGCTTGAAGAGATTCCACAAAATCTGGATGGAAAATCGTCAGGATGTTTGACCTGTGTAAACAAGTCTCTTTCATGCACCACATACATTTAAAAGTCAGAGACAATTTATGAGAAATTCGCTAAAAGAAAAAAGTTGAATAAGGAAGTTTTATTTTTAAAGGATTTAAAATACAAAAATGAAAAAGGTAACTAATATGAAACAAAGTCATTGACTTTGGGCATGTTGGCAGTATTAGCTTTGTGCCAGCTTCAAAGGGATACATTAGTGGCTGTTGCTTTAACCCCTTCATGACCTTGGGATTTTTCGTTTTTCCGTGTTCGTTTTTCACTCCTCTCCTTCCCAGAGCCATAACTTTTTTATTTTTCCGTCAATTTGGCCATGTGAGGGCTTATTTTTTGCAGGACGAGTTGTACTTTTGAACGACATCATTGGTTTTAGCATGTCGTGTACTAGAAAAAACGGGAAAAAAATTCCAAGTGCGGTGAAATTGCAAAAAAAGTGCAATCCCACACTTGTTTTTTGTTTGGCTTTTTTGCTAGGTTCACTAAATGCTAGAACTGACCTGACATTATGATTCTCCAGGTCAGTAAGAGTTCATAGACACCTAACATGACTATGTTGCTTTTTACCTAATTGGTGAAAAAAAATTCCAAACTTTGCTAAAAAAAAAAAGAAATTGCGCCATTTTCCGATACCCGTAGCGTCTCCATTTTTCATGATCTGGGGTCGGTTGAGGGCTTATTTTTTGCGTGCCGAGATGATGTTTTTAATGATACCATTTTGGTGCAGATACGTTCTTTTGATCGCCTGTTATTGCATTTTAATGCAATGTCGCAGCAACCAAAAAAACGTAATTCTGGCGTTTCGAATTTTTTTTCTCGCTACGCTGTTTAGCGATCAGGTTAATTATTTTTTTTAGTTGATAGATCGGGCGATTCTGAGCGCGGCGATACCAAATATGTGTAGATTTGATTTTTTTTATTGATTTATTTTGATTGGGACGAAAGGGGGGTGATTTAAACTTTTATTTTATTTTTTTTTTTCACATTTTTTTTAACTTTTTTTTTTACTTTTGCCATGCTTCAATAGCCTAGAAGCAGGCACAGCACGATCTCCTCTGCTACATAGCAGCGATCTGCTGTTTGCTGCTATGTAGCTGAAAATCAGGTGTGCTGTGAGCGCCGACCACAGGGTGGCGCTCACAGCTACCGGCGATCAGTAACCATACAGGTCTCAAGGACATCTATGGTTACTATTCAGAAGCATCGCCGACCCCCGATCATGTGACGGGGGTCGGCGATGACGTCATTTCTGGCCGCCCGGCCGGAAGCGGTAGTTAAATGCCGCTGTCTGCGTTTGACAGCGGCATTTAACTAGTTAATAGGTGCGGGCAGATCGCGATTCTGCTCGCGCCTATTACGGGCACATGTCAGCTGTTCAAAACAGCTGACATGTCCCGGCTTTGATGCGGGCTCACCACCGGAGCCCGCATCAAAGCAGGGGATCTGACCTCGGACGTACTATCCCGTCCGAGGTCAGAAAGGGGTTAAATCAAACCTGTCATCAGGATTTTGCTAAGTAAACTACAGACAGAGTCAGGTTGGCGCTGTTATACTGAATAAAATGATATGTGGGATGAAGAAATCTGTCTTGTAGTTGTTGTATAATCTTTGTTTGCAGTTTTCAGTTAATGAGATTCTCGTGCTCCGGGGAGTCCTATGGGGGAGATCTTTATGTGGTGCTCTGTTCTTATCTTAATCCTTGTGGGCTTAAATGACAGGTCACTGATCCTTTAACGACATGCCTCCTACATTAAATACTGCGCTTGTGCAGTTTCTATTGTGACCATTTAAAAAAAAAAAAAAGCGACCTGTTATTTAAGACAATCAAAAGAATTGCATGGGTTGATCTTCAGGGAGAAAGGTTTATGCACGGAGAGGAACATCTAATAATACAGCCTGACTACAGAGAGACAGTTTGTAGTCAGGACCACTAGATACCATAGAATTCTCAAAACCAGTGTGTAATTAATGTACTATGGACTGAGATGTTTTTATATTTTACAGCCACTGGCTCCAATTTTCCTTAAGTTGAACTGATAATTAAAGTAATTCTGTACCAACTTTGTTAGTAACTATAAAGGTTTGAAGAGCTATCAAAGTGTAATACTGTATACATTCTGAAGATTTATCAATGCATTTAATCCAATATTCTGGAATATGCACATTGAAAAACACACTGTTCAGCTGAAAGCTTCTTCTTATTTGTATACAATCTTGATTTTTGCCAGAATAATCCCAATGGCTAGACAGAAATAGTTGGTGTTTCCGGGACTTGGTTTAAATATCCTGGCTTTTAACATTACAATGTTTGCAAGTAGGAGTTTTCAGACACGTTGCAATTAAATTTTGTTCGCAAGATTAAATGAGACTATATAGCTGCATTTAAATAAGACAAGCATGCACAACACAACAATCAGATATTGCACAGATCTTAGTAAATGTCCACAATATTGGTCAAGTATTGCTGCTGAGAATGGCTACACAATGAATGAGGAGAGTGGTGAACTTGTCCTGCAGCTGCAGACCAAATGCACCAGGGACTGCAAGAATGATCCCGTATTTAAGAGAAGCATAAACAGATGCCATATTGGCAGTATGGTGGCTCAGAAGTTAGATATGGTGGCTCAGAAGTTAGAATTGTTCTAATCTATGATCCTGGATTTGCTTTCAACCAATGACTACATCTGCATGGAGCTTTTACATTCTCCCATGTTTGGGTAGGTTTTCTTCAGATACTCCAGTTTCACAAACTTACTTTTAGTAGAGATGAGCAAAAAGATTTGCAAGATCCTGGTCCAGTGGCCATGTCAGAAGACCATGGCCGCTGGAAGTAAGCAATGTGAACCTTCTGGGAAAACCCCCTTCACTTCTGCTGATTAGTGGATCCCCTCATTATGTTGTGGTGGGACACATGTAGTGAGGGCCTATACAGGGAATAGAAGCTTGCGGTGCTCTTGCCAGTGGCCACAGGCTACTGATATGGACTCTGGACCAATATCCTGTAAATCTCCTGGCTAATCTCTGATATTGGACTTGGCTTGCATGGATCAGAAAAGGGGGTGTCTACCGGAGACCGTATGGATGTCTAGGAAATGTGAATGCAGAATATAAGCAATTAAGCTTAAACTTAGTTACGAATATCATTGTACATTTAAGAGAGACATCTGCTGTTATACAGCGATATTGTTTGGTTTGTTTCCTTCCCTTTCAGATTACCATATTGACAAGACTTGCCCAATTCAATCACAAAAGCTTAGACAAGTACTAAAGATAGTATAATCATTTTTACTTCTGTCATCCTATCTCCAGTCTATCTCTACTGTATTCTGTTTTCCGTAATCCAACAAGTATTTCATTTCATGTAATCTAATACATTTAATTTGATCACTATAAAATGTGCAGCCATGTTTAGATACCGCCTGGGGAATGAAGAGATGTGGAACTGACACGCTAAGCTTAATCAAAAATATGTTATCCACCATGGAAAATAGAATTCCAGCCAGACCACGCGACCTAATCTCCTCCTGATGGCAGCCGTCCATGTCATGTACTCACCAGGCTACACTTATTTCCATTTTCATTCCTTTGATTACTTTCCTTCCTAAGAGAATAGATCGTTATTTACTAAGGCTAGGTTCACATTACGTTATGTGAACCCGTTTAACGGACTACATTATACCGCAGCATAACGCGGTGTAATGTAGTCCGTTAACGCCGCCATTGTTTGTAATGGCGAACGCATCGCTAGTGCACACCCACATTGGGCGTGCGCTAGCGATGTGCTGTCATTTGAGGTCCGTTCCTCGCTAGCGCAGATTGGGCATCTGTGCTAGCGGGATCGGCAAACGCGATCCCTTTTTGGACATTGCGTTAGCGCAGTCCGTAGTGCTATGCGCTAAACGAACTGACCTAACGCAATGTGACCCTAGCCTAAGGAATTCAAATTAAAGTAAAGTAACCTTGGCATTCCTAATGGGGAGAAATCACTAATAGAATGGCCTAATGTGATAATACTAGGACAGATGATATATCGCTATTGATATCCCTGAATTTTTTTTAATATTCCCCTCTCTCTCTTTCTGAGCACCATGTTCCTCCTCACAGCCCTCAGCATTCCTCACATCACCTCAACATATCTACATAGAGACTTTCCTGCTCTCATGATATCATGGAGCTCTAGCTTTAAAGCAGAAGATTAAGTTAGTAACCCTAGCATTTATATTAAGGGCTCGCTCACACGAGCATATAACTTGGACAAGTATTATCCAATGCTTTATCAGATTGCAGTCGGACCAATGTTATACTATGGGGCAGCGCAGATCTGCTAGAGAACAATCATAGCAAGCTGAGAGTGACTCCACAAATTGGATCACGCGAACCCATTCAAATCTATAGCTGCGTGTAAAATATTGGACTGCAGCCGTAAGACGATTCTCTCATCCGAGAGAATAGGATTAGAGTAAAATGATATTCTGATCAACTTCAGATCAGAGTTTGAACTGAGCATCATTGGCATAATTGATAAATTTTTCTCGGAAATTCGCTCGAGTGACCGAAGCCTTAGGTACATTTTATCTAAGCTTGTATTCTGACCTAGACTCTGATCTTTTCTACCTCTGAATTCCGCCTTCATCTCATTCCATCAGATCATCACCAATAACTTCTAGCTCTACATCCTGGTTTTTACTCCTGGACTATCTTAGTTATTTCTTCATCTCACACTTGCATCCTCACTAGTCCTTGACTTAACTTAATTATGATGTACATTGTTTTGCTTTTTTTTTTTTTTTTAGCGGGGATATTTTTTATAAATTTGAGACAGCTCCCTCAGTAGGTCTCAGTCTCTCCTACAAAATTCAAGAGAGGAGAGATGGGGTGCTATGAGAACGCACAGTGCTGTCTTTGTCATCTTAGTGGATGAATATACAAATCTTAGGGTGGTTTCACACTTGCGTTTTTGTCTGCAGCATTTTTTTTCAAAAAAACGCATGCGTTTTTTTCCCCTATCTTTAACATTGAAAACGCATGCGTTTTTTTGTGTACGCGTTTGGTCGCGTTTTTTGACGCATGCGTTTTTTTACTGCATGCGTTCATTTTCTGAAATGCTACTTGTAGTATTTTTAGAAGCGTTTTTTGGACCAAAAAAAAACGCATGCGTTTTCATGCGTTTTTTTTGGGTCAAAAAATACAATGGGGACGCATGCGTTTTTTGGTGCATGCATTTTTTGCGGTAAAAAACGCATGCGTTTTTTTTATTAAAAAACCAGAAAACACACTGATATGCCACCCCCCAACATAAAGGTGATAAAGGGAACCTAACCCTACCCCTAACCCTACCCCTAACCCTAACCCTACCCCTAACCCTAAGGGATCCTAACCCTACCCCTAACCCTAACCCTACCCCTAACCATAAAGGGATTAGGGTTAGGGTTAGGATCCCTTAGGGTTAGGGGTAGGGTTAGGGTTAGGGGTAGGGTTAGGGTTAGGATCCCTTAGGGTTAGGGGTAGGGTTAGGGTTAGGGGTAGGGTTAGGGTCCCTTAGGGTTAGGGGTAGGGTTAGGGTTAGGGGTAGGGTTAGGGTTAGGATCCCTTAGGGTTAGGGTTAGGGTTAGGATCCCTTAGGGTTAGGGTTAGGGGTAGGGTTAGGGGTAGGATCCCTTTAGGGTTAGGGTTATGATCCCTACCCCTACCCCTAACCCTAACCCGAACTGTTTCTGTTTATAGTGGGTTTTTTACTTTTTTTTGATGATTGGCAGCTGTCACACATTTCTCAGCATGCATTTAAAAAACGCAAACGCATGTAAAAATGCATGTAAGCGCGTCAAAACGCTGCGTTTTTTTCACCACATGCAAAAACGCATGCGTCAAAAAAACGCAGCGTTTACACGCGTTTACATGCGTTTTTTCACCATGCTTTTTTTGCGTTTTTTACCACAAAAACGCACCCCAAAAAACGCCAATGTGAAACCAGCCTTAGTAAATTGAGGTGAATTTATCATCAGCTCTGTATAGGCATCAAGTGACTGATATGACAAAGCTCACTTCATTATACTGAGAGCTTTGTTAACTCAGTCACTGCCTATGCAGAGCGCAGCAGCTGGTGATTAACTCTTCTCAACTGCTGCATTCTGCATAGGATCCAGTGATACACACCTAGATGTCAAAGCAGCTTGTTGCTTTACTCATCTAGTGTGGCTATCCATGAGTGACATTTTACGCCACCATAAAATTTGGAGCACCTGAGGCTCCCCATGCTAAGCAACTAGTAGAAAGTGTCCATGCGGGGTGTGAAAAAAAGACAAAAAGAGTCTCTTTTGCCAAAATACATCACTGCTACATTTCGATTTAATATAGGTTTTTACCAAAGTATTTTATGCTGACTGATGATCTGCTTAAAAAAAATGAATTCATGTCCTACTTGGGTCCCATGTACAGACTAAACTTACTCTATCAAGGGAGCAATGCAGTAAAAAAATATCATTGCTCTATCCATGTGCTGTCTGATTCACAGACTGGCTGCTAAGAGAAGCTTGGGAAACTTCCATAACTTTTTTTAACGTACAAGAAAAACGCTGATGACACGCGGATTATAAAATCAAGACACTGTCCAAAAAGTAAGAAAAACTGGATGCAGTACTCAGGAAAATTGGTCTAATTTTTGCCTACTGACGTGTGAAGTTGCCCTTAGGGCCATTACCAGAGCTATCAATGAGTAACATCAATCAGCATCTCACATTTGCACCTGAATAATCATTCAGCCTATTTGTTATAATGTTCTATAAAGAGATAAGTAAAAAAAGATCTCTATCGACAGCGAAGACATTAGATAATTCACTTGATTTTGCCTACAACATGCAGGTTCCAAATGTGAGGTTCATTGACTTGCACAACATTGCAACTTTAAATGTTGCGCAAGGAACCATCCTGGCCACCATGGATGTGGAATCTTTGTACTCCAATATGCCACACCATGATGGATTAAATGCCTGCGAATTCTTCATGGAAAACACAGGGAATTATGCTGATTCTGTGGTGAAGCTCACAAAGTTCATCATCACCCACAATTACTTTGAATTTGACAGCAAGATTTATCTACATGAGACTGGTACAGCAATGGGAAGTAAAATGGCCCCACAGTATGCACATCTTTTCATGGCCAAGCTTGAAAGCAATTTTTCGTCCTCTTGTCCCATCAGGTCTCTGGCCTACTACCGCTACAGTGATAATATTTTAATCATCTGGACAGAGTCTGTGAGCCACAGCTAAAGACAGCTAAATGAACAGTTTAATCAATTTCATCCCACCATCAACTTAACACTCAACTACTCCAGCACTGAAATTAACTTTTTGGACACCATTATCAAGCTACAGAACAATGAAATAGAGACATACCTGTATCAGAAGCCAATCGACCGTCCAACATACCTTAAATGGGACAGGTTCCATCCAAAACACATAAAAAAAACTTTGTCTACAGCCAAGCCATCAGATACAATCGTATATGTTCCAACCCCATGGGTAGAGACAAACACCTTGGTTGCTTCAGAAAGCCTTTTGAATCAGGGCTACCATCCAAGAACAATTCAAAACCAAATTACAAGAGCTACCAGAATATCAAGGAATCACCTGCTACATTACAAAGCTAAAGAGGAAAATAATCAGATGCCTCTAGTAGTCACCTGCAATCGAAATCTGGAGGTGCTAAGGGGAGCTGCATGGAAATTACAACCTTTATTACAAAAAGATGCCAGATTACAATCCATTTTTCTAGACCCCCCACTACTGTGTTTTGGGCAGCCCCCAAATTTAAGAAGTATCATTGTCAGAAGCTCCCTGTCCTCTTCAACAGCTGCAGGAACCTTTCCTTGCAACCAGAATAAATCTAAAACTTGTCCATTTATAATGACCACGGACAAGATAAAGATCCCCAGTTCACATCAGGACTACAAGATCCCAGGTACTTTCAGCTGCATCACATCTAATGTGGTATATTTAATTATTAATGTAATGTACTAAATGTCCAACTGGGGGTCTGTATGTGGGGGAGACAGGGTAAAAACTTAGAACAAGGATGGATTCTCATCGCCACACAATAAGAGAAAAAAGAATGGACTTACCGGTAGCAAAATATTTTTGTATCCCCGGTCATAGCATCATGGACATGAAATTACTTGTTTTAAAAGGTAATTTCAAATCTCAGAAAGACAGAAGAGTCTGTGAGTATAAACTCATGAGGATCTTTGACACACTTAGTGCAGGAATGAATGTGTTGCATGGATTTATGTCTTTTTACATCAATTAAGGAATTTGATCTTCAGACCTTCTGGGGTCATCACAACACAGAATCAGACCCTTTCTGAGGACCATAAAACATTAAGACTTCCTTATCTATGAACTGTTCTAATATCTATGTCTATCCCTCGCACATAATGATAATTCTGCTTCACGTCACTTGTCTTATCTATTGCCTTCTTTCTGTGCTGTGTTGTATATAAGTATGTGATTCTTCAGAATTTGCATTAGTCTTTGCTTGATAAAGAGACCTGTGTAGTCTCGAAAGCTTGCAATTTGTTACCATCTTTTCAAGTTAGCCATTAAAAGGTATCAACCACTGGGCAATTTTCCTGTGGGCATTTTTCCGGTGGGCATTTTTCTGGTCACTTTCTTCGTTATGCCATTTTCAGATCAGATTAATTTATTTTATATTTTGATAGATTAGACTTTTACGAACGCAGCGATACCAAATATGTGTATTTAGAAAAAAAATAATTGATTTATTTTTAATGGGGTAAAAGGGGAATGATTTGAACTTTTTTGCTTTTTTATTTTTATTTTTTAACTTTTTCTTTCTATTTTTTGCTTTGTTTAATAGTCTGTTTAGACTTGAAGGTGCAATCATCTGACCAGCAATGCTATGTATAGTAAAAATCATGATCTTCTATGAATGGATCATGAAAAAAATCATAATGACATGCACAGGGGTCATTAGTAGACTCACGGCTGTCATGACACACCACGATCACTTCACAGGCACACCAATGGAAGCGTGGAACGATGCGCCTTCCACTGCTGGCTCATGATAATGACAGGGGGATTTAACAGATTAACAGCCATGGGCTAAGCTCTGTGCCACCTGTGGCCATTAAAGGCAAATGATGGTTGATTAAGTCAGTCATTATGTGTCGGTAAACACACAGGCTCAGAGAGCAATACCAGATTAAAGGCAGGAACATAACTCTTGACATACATGTACATCAAAAGATATGAAGGGTTTAAAACACTCTCTGAGCAACTACTTTTCTGGACCTTGCTCTCCAGGATTCACATCACTGAGGCCAGCCACCTCGGTGACACATACCTCCTATCCAGAACCTGTCAGCCACATCCTCACAATGGATATTGCCATAATTCTGCATTTCTTTAGAAGCAATTGAAGAGCAAAAGAAAATTAATTTTACAAAAAAAGATAAATGGCTCAAGTAGTGTTATTCATGCAAAAAATAAAGAGTAATTCTGTCTTTCACTTGAATGGGAGATAAAAGAGCAGAATTTGGCGGTGGTCGCTCATCAGTGGTCAGTAGTGTTGAGCGATACCGTCCGATACTTGAAAGTATCGGTATCGGATAGTATCGGCCGATACCCGAAAAATATCGGATATCGCCGATACCGATATCCGATACCAATACAAGTCAATGGGACACCAAGTATCGGAAGGTATCCTGATGGTTCCCAGGGTCAGAAGGAGAGGAAACTCTCCTTCAGGCCCTGGGATCCATATTAATGTGTAAAATAAAGAATTAAAATAAAAAATATTGATATGCTCATCTCTCCGGCGGCCCCTGGACATCACGCTGCTAACCGGGAGGCTTCTTTGTTTAAAATGCGCGCCTTTAGGACCTGCGAATGACGTCCCGGCTTCTGATTGGTCGCGTGCCGCCCATGTGACCGGCACGCGACCAATCAGAAGCCGGGACGTCATTCGCAGGTCCTAAAGGCGCGCATTTTAAACAAAGAAGCCGGCCGGTTACCAGCGTGATGTCCAGGGGCCGCCGGAGAGGTGAGCATATCAATATTTTTTATTTTAATTCTTTATTTTACACATCCCTATTGATCCGATACCGATACCCGATATCACAAAAGTATCGGATCTCGGTATCGGAATTCCGATACCGCAAGTATCGGCCGATACCCGATACTTGCGGTATCGGAATGCTCAACACTAGTGGTCAGTGGTTGGAGCTGCTGTGTTTGGCTCCCTACACACATTGATCACATGTGGCTGCAGATATTAGGTGAGCGGTGTGGGTGTCAGACCCACATCAATGTCATATAGATAGGTCATCAATATATGAATCCAGACAAATGGATAAGTGGATTTCAAGATTTAAAGTGAACCCGTCAGGTCTGATAACGCTATTAACTTGCAGATATGGGGTTAATCTGCAAGCTACCAGCATTACAAAGGTGCCTAGTCGCAGCGCTGAAAGTCTGGTACCCTGGAGAAAATTTAATTTTTTTCTCCCTGAAGTCACCGGCTGTCAGTCATGCAGGCATGCCGGCTGCAATTACACTCACTGCACACAGCATCGAGAGTAGCAGCTGTTAGCACGTCCCGGCACTGACTGACAGCCGGCTCTACAGTGCATCACAGCAGGCAGTCAGTCAGTGCCGGATCGTTGTTACAGCCGCCTTTCACAGTATGGTGAGAGGTGACTTTAAATGCACTGGCACTTGTCCATGACTGAAAATTGGTGGCTCCAGGAGGAATAAAGTTAATTTTCTCCTATATCGTACTTTCAGTACTGCGGGCACGCACCTTCATAATGTCATTATACAGCAGATTATTATTATTTATTGTTATAGCGCCATTTATTTCATGGCGCTTTACATGTGAGGAGGGGTATACATAATAAAAACAAGTACAATAATCTTAAACAATACAAGTCATAACTGGTACAGGAGGAATGAGGACCCTGCCCGCGAAGGCTCACAATCTACAAGGGATGGGTGAGAATACAGGTTAATAGCATTATCGAACCTGACCGGTTCCCTTTACGTTCCCTTTAAGTAAGAATGTGCCACCAGGTGCTCCTGAGATAAAGACGCTGTTTTTTCACTATTCCAACTTTTTTCTGTAAACTTATAAGGCGGCAGGGAATGTGGGTATGGATTTCAAGGAGACATGTATTCAGTTACTTTTTTTCAGGAAAATGGGACAAACTTTTGTGCCTTTTAATAAACTTGTGCAAATAACCTCCGCTGCCTTCTCCACTACAGCTGGACTATGAGAACCCACAATTAATAAACATTAATAAACATGTGCCTATGTATTATTGTCAGGGGTAGAATTAGCTAAGTGTATGAGCCAAGAAAAACAGAGAAGCATATTATAACATAATATGGCAGGAAAGTGAAATTATTGATTTTAATGTGTACTCTGTTATGATCTGGTGGCCTAGGAGCAGCATGAGACAGACTCTGGAGAAGGTGGTACCTGTACTGACCGCAGACCCTGAACCAAGCAGCGCAACTAGAAGTAGCCGTGGGATGTACCTAACACTCCCTAGACCCCTCGGCACAGCCTAAGATCTAACTACCCCTAAAGACAGAAACAGGAAACCTATCTTGCCTCAGAGAAAATCCCCAAAGGATAGATAGCCCCCCACAAATATTGACTGTGAGAGGAGAGGGAAATAACATACGCAGATATGAAATCAGATTTTAGCATAGGAGGCCATACTAGCTAAAAAGAAAGAACAGAGTACTATGTGGTCAGTATAAAAACACTAGAAAATATCCACCGCAGAAAATACGGATCACCACATCTGACTAAAGACATGGAGGGTATATCTGCATCTCCAGAGAAATATCTAGGCTGCAAAAAATCCTTCACAGACTAAGCAGGACAAAACAAAAACATGAAAATGCACAGAACTATAAAGTCCACTGCAGTTGAAAAGCGAAAACCAAACCAGGACTTATCTTTGTAGAAAAGCACAGCAAACTGGAGAGACCAGCAGGGAAGTGAATCCTTCCAGAACAATGGACAACTGGCACTGACTAAAGGATCCAGCAAAGCTATATACCCCAGTCAGTTTTGCAATTAGTAGATACACCTGTCCACTCCTGCAGTCCAGACACAACTGCATTACCCTCTACAACCACCGGAGGGAGCCAAAAAGCTGAATTCACAACAGAACTCTACCTGGCAAGCCTCAAACAAAATCCAATCAAATGCTTGTGATTTTACAAAAATGGCGGAATAAACCGTATATGGTTCTTAAAATTGCCTTTTTGTCAAGAATTTCTGCCATCGCAACATTTGCATTCACATTTTATGCATTTCGATGCTAAATTCTGAGCAGCTGAACTGAAACTTGCATCCTGCATAATATGAGTTATGTCACATATGAGTATGCTCATTAGTTATGAGATCAAGCTTCGTTAAGATGCTACTGCTTTATCTTTTTAAAGTACCTTTTTTCCTTGATTTGACAGATTCGTAGCGTAGAGATGGTTCCAGTGATCAAGATGAACTCTGGGTTCAAGAATAGGCTCTAAAGAAATAAATCTATTGTTTTTTTGTGGAATTTATCAGATCAAATGTTAACAACTGCTTTGCGAAGAGAGAAAACTGAACGTTTCCAGGTCAGAATACTGCCATTCACTGCAGTCCCTGGGAAACCAATGCCTAATTTGTCATGAGCTGACAACCTACTGTACTGAATGTAAATATCTACCTTTTTGGACAAAGCGTTATATGTGATGAACATATGTTAAAAGATATTAATGGTGAAAAATGACAGTGTAAAAGTTTTGATTAAATCACATTATTCTCAAAAGCAGATGCAGCAGAGTTCAGAATGCTGAGCTGTGTATAGCCACGCCCACACTACTTATTGGCAGCTTTTTGAATATGCTGTGCATAGGCTGAAAGCTGCCAATCAGGACTGTAAGCATAGTTGAGCTACTTCAAAGAATTCCAAGTTGTGTTCTAGTGATAATCTACTTCTGATAAAACAAATACTTTATAAAAACAAGAGCATACTGCTCAGGAAGCCACTCATTTCTGGAATCAGGGTCTCTGCCCCAACATCATGATGCTTTCATGTGAGATGGTAAAATCCTGGTAACAGTTTTTCTTTAACCCCTCTGTGACCTTAGACATACTATATCGTCGAGGTGCCCTGGGCTTATCTGACCCTGGACGGGATAGTACGTCATAGCGATCGGCAGCGCTCACGGGGGGAGCGCCGCCGATCGCGGCCGGGTGTCAGCTGCTTATCGCAGCTGACATCCGGCACTATGTGCCAGGAGTGGTCACGGACCGCCCCCGGCACATTAACCCCTGGCACACCGCGATCAAACATGATCGCGATGTGCCGGCGGTGCAGGGAAGCATCTTGCAGGGAGGGGGCTCCCTGCGGGCTTCCCTGAGCCCCCCGCAGCAACGCGATGTGATCGCGTTGCTGCGGGGGTCTTACCTCCCTCCCTGCCTGCCCGAGCCCCGGATCCAAGATGGCCGCGGATCCGGGTCCTGCAGGGAAGGAGGTGGCTTCACAGAGCCTGCTCAGAGCAGGCACTGTGAAGCAGCCTGCACTGCTCTCAGATCGGTGATCTGACAGAGTGCTGTGCAAACTGTCAGATCACCGATCTGTGATGTCCCCCCCTGGGACAAAGTAAAAAAGTTAAAAAAAAATTTCTAAATGTGTAAAAAAAAATTAAAAAAAATATTCCAAAATAATGAAAAAAAAAATATTATTCCCATAAATACATTTCTTCATCTAAATAAAAAAAACCAATAAAAGTACACATATTTAGTATCGCCGCGTCCGTAACGACCTGACCTATAAAACTGTCCCACTAGTTAACCCCTTCAGTAAACACCGTAAGAAAAAAAAAAAACGAGGCAAAAAACAACGCTATATTATCATACCGCCGAACAAAAAGTGGAATAGCACGCGATCAAAAAGACAGATATAAATAACCATGGTACCGCTGAAAATGTCATCTTGTCCCACAAAAAACGAGCCGCCATACAGCATCATCAGCAAAAAAATAAAAAAGTTATAGTCCTGAGAATAAAGCGATGCAAAAATAATTATTTTTTCTGTAAAATAGTTTTTATCGTATAAAAGCGCCAAAACATAAAAAAATGATATAAATGAGGTATCGCTGTAATCGTACTGACCCGAAGAATAAAACTGCTTTATCAATTTTACCAAACGCGGAACGGTATAAACGCCTCCCCCAATAGAAATTCATGAATAGCTGGTTTTTGGTCATTCTTCCTCACAAAAATCGGAATAAAAAGCGATCAAAAAATGTCACGTGCCCGAAAATGTTTTCAATAAAAACGTCAACTCGTCCCGCAAAAAACAAGACCTCACATGACTCTGTGGACCAAAATATGGAAAAATTATAGCTCTCAAAATGTGGTATTGCAAAAAATATTTTTTGCAATAAAAAGCGTCTTTCAGTGTGTGACGGCTGCCAATCATAAAAATCCGCTAAAAAACCCACTATAAAAGTAAATCAAACCCCCCTTCATCACCCCCTTAGTTAGGGAAAATTAAAAAAAAATGTATTTATTTCCATTTTCCCATTAGGGCTAGGGTTAGGGCTAGGGTTAGGATTAGGGTTAGGGCTAGGGTTAGGGTTAGGGCTAGGGCTAGGGCTAGGGTTAGGGCTAGGGTTAGGGCTAGGGCTAGGGTTAGGGCTAGGGTTAGGGTTAGGGCTAGAGTTAGGGCTAGGATTAGGGCTAGGGTTAGGGTTAGGGCTAGGGTTAGGGTTGGGGCTACAGTTAGGGTTGGGGCTAAAGTTAGGGTTAGGGTTTAGATTACATTTACAGTTGGGAATAGGGTTGGGATTAGGGTTAGGGGTGTGTCTGGGTTAGAGGTGTGGTTAGGGTTACCGTTGGAATTAGGATTAGGGGTGTGTTTAGATTAGGGTTTCAGTTATAATTGGGGGGTTTCCACTGTTTCGGCACATCAGGGGCTCTCCAAACACGACATGGCGTCCGATCTCAATTCCAGCCAATTCTGCGTTGAAAAAGTAAAACAGTGCTCCTTCCCTTCCAAGCTCTCCCGTGTGCCCAAACAGGAGTTTACCCCAACATATGGGGTATCAGCGTACTCAGGACAAATAGGACAACAACTTTTGTGGTCCAATTTCTCCTGTTACCCTTGGGAAAATACAAAACTGGGGGCTAAAACATAATTTTTGTGGGAAAACAAAAAGATTTTTTATTTTCACGGCTCTGCGTTATAAACTGTAGTGAAACACTTGGGGGTTCAAAGTTCTCACAACACATCTAGATAAGTTCATTGAGGGGTCTAGTTTCCAATATGGTGTCACTTGTGGGGGGTTTCTACTGTTTAGGTACATTAGGGGCTCTGCAAACGCAATGTGACACCTGCAGACCATTCCATCTAAGTCTGCATTCCAAATGATGCTCCTTCCCTTCCGAGCCCTCCCATGCGCCCAAACGGTGGTTCCCCCCCCCCCACATATGGGGTATCAGCGTACTCAGGACAAATTGGACAACAACTTTTGGGGTCCAATTTCTCCTGTTACCCTAGGGAAAATACAAAACTGGGAGCTAAAAAATAATTTTTGTGGGAAAAAAATTTTGTTTTATTTTTATGGCTCTGCATTATAAACTTCTGTGAAGCCCTTGGTGGGTCAAAATGCTCACCACACATCCAGATAAGTTCCTTAGGGGGTCTACTTTCCAAAATGGTGTCACTTGTGGGGGGTTTCAATGTTTAGGCACATCAGTGGCTCTCCAAACGCAACATGGCGTCCCATCTCAATTCCTGTCAATTTTGCATTGAAAAGTCAAATGGCGCTCCTTCCCTTCCGAGCTCTCCCATGCGCCCAAACAGTGGTTTACTGCCACATATGGGGTATCAGCGTACTCAGGACAAATTGGACAACAACTTTTGAGGTCCAATTTCTTCTCTTACCTTTGGAAAAATAAAAAATTGGGGGCAAAAATATAATTTTTGTGAAAAAATATGATTTTTTATTTTTACGGTTCTGCATTATAAACTTCTGTGAAGCCCTTGGTGGGTCAAAGTGCTCACCACACATCCAGATAAGTTCCTTAGGGGGTCTACTTTCCAAAATGGTGTCACTTGTGGGGGGTTTCAATGTTTAGGCACATCAGTGGCTCTCCAAACGCAACATGGCGTCCCATCTCAATTCCTGTCAATTTTGCATTGAAAAGTCAAACGGCGCTCCTTCCCTTCCGAGCTCTCCCTTGCGCCCAAACAGTGGTTTACTGCCACATATGGGGTATCAGCGTACTCAGGACAAATTGGACAACAACTTTTGGGGTCCATTTTCTCCTGTTACCCTTGGTAAAATAAAACAAATTGGAGCTGAAGTAAATTTTTTGTGTAAAAAAGTTAAATGTTCATTTTTATTTAAACATTCCAAAAATTCCTATTAAACACCTGAAGGGTTAATAAACTCCTTGAATATAGTTTTGAGCACCTGGAGGGGTGCAGTTTTTAGAATGGTGTCACACTTGGGTATTTTCTATCATATAGACCCCTCAAAATGACTTCAAATGAGATGTGGTCCCTAAAAAAAAAATGGTGTTGTAAAAATGAGAAATTGCTGGTCAACTTTTAACCCTTATAACTCCCTAACAAAAAAAAAATTTGGTTCCAAAATTATGCTGATGTAAAGGAGACATGTGGGAAATGTTACTTATTAAGTATTTTGTGTGACATATCTCTGTAATTTAATTGCATAAAAATTCAAAGTTTGAAAATTGCGAAATTTTCAAAATTTTCATTTTTTTCACAAATAAACGCAGGTACTATCAAAGAAATTTTACCACTATCATGAAGTACAATATGTCTCGAGAAAACAGTGTCAGAATCACCAGGATCTGTTGAAGCGTTCCAGAGTTATAACCTCATAATGGGACAGTGGTCAGAATTGTAAAAATTGGCCTGGTCATTAACGTGCAAACCACCCTTGGGGGTAAAGGGGTTAATAACCCTGGTTAAAAATGGGGGATACATACTGTGTACGACTTTCAGTGGCAAAAATATTACAATATTAATGTGAGACAAATTCTACAAATTCTAAAACGTGAGGCGTGAGGGATAGTGGAGAGGTTGACGTGTAGCTCACCACACTTCTGTATAGAAAGAGCAATTCCACACTTGTAGTTGTGGAGCTCCCCAGCCCGAGTCTAGGGGTATTCGGCACCGGGTCCGCTCGTCATCAAAGGGGTGGTCACGGTGGCAGTGAGCCGATCCGTGGTCCTGGCCGTACAAATTAAAGGAAAGGTCTTTAAAGGGGTTTTTAGGAACAAGAATGTTCGTGACACCATCTGTGGTATTCGGTCAGGAATGACTGACGCTGCATAAAGGGGTCCACTGGGGTGATGATATGGCAGCTGGGATCGTATGGCTTCCCACAGGTGAAGCTGGGTCCCCAGGGCTCCCGGTATAGTAGATAAAGATGGTGTAGTAAGAAACAGAGGACACAAGGTTGCAATCTCTTTACCTCTTTACTGGTGTAAGGCAGCCACAGTCCAGGGCAACGGATCACAGGTACTGGTACGGTGCAGCCGGCTTGGAAGCGACTCAGGAATCCCCCTAGCCAGGTGGGGTTAGAAGCCTTCCCTTCTGTGCTGTGTTGTAGTCACTTGCTGCCTTAGGCCTCACACAAGGTCCTCACGTTCTCTCTGTCCCTCTTGTTGGTAGGACACTACCCGCATGGCAGGTAATGCAAGAATTTTTACAGGGTCTCTCAGGATAACTCTGAGCTCTATCTGTTACTGTGCCTTTGGGTTTTAATGGTGGACAGCCGACCTGCAATCTCCTGTCCGCCAGTTTCTGCCAGGGGGAATAGTTACCCCCACAACCTCGGTCTTCCGGCTACCAGAATTCTGCGCTTCAGCGTGGATGAAGCTCAGTCGCAGCTTCCCTCCAGCTCTTTACTCTCCTTTGCTTCTCTTCCCTGTCAGTCTCCTACAGACTGTTCTGTTCCTTTCTTTCCTTCCCCAGGAGCTGCAGAATCACTCGTCTGCACAGCCCAAGCTTTCCTTTCTCAGACTCTCTCTGTCTACTTCCACTCTGCCCTGTCCCTCTGACAGACTGCCTTCACTCCTCCTCCAAGTCAGAATCTATAGCTCATATAGGGAAGCTCCCCTGAAACCAGGTGCAGAGCTCCCCCTTCTGGTCAGGAGTCAGAACAGTGTTGCATGTGCTGGATACCTGTTAAAGGGATCATTCCTCACTTCCAAGCATGACATCACTCTCCCCATGAGGAAAGCAATGCCACTGTAACAACCGGTTACCTGTGGTGTTACAGTTGTGCTTCAAGTAGACTTAATTACGCGGTTTAGGTCCATATACTAAACCCTTTCTCAAATATAACTAAATACGGTCATTTATTACGGTCATTTATTGGTGTCGTGACATGTGTAGAAGGGAGGACCGGGTTGCTGCCGCCTCTGAAGCATCGGGTCCGGAACTGCTGCGTCCAAACCTCCTGTTTCTGGGGGGAACGAGATTGCAGCCATAGCGAGCCAGTAACCATTGTGAAGGAGTGTGGCCAGTCAGTGTGAGGAAAAATGCGTTGTGCGGCAACGCTGATGAGGGGCAGACCGCGACCGCTGTGAGGGGATCGACAGGCCGCGGCATGAAGAGAAGGGGTGCAGGGGAGCGTGCGAACGACGGAGCATCGCAGTACGAACGTCTGTGTGTTGGCTGATATCCAGAAAGGTGCACGCCGGGTAAAGCACTGCTGTGCAGCCCTTCAGGAGACGGAGGCTGCTCAAAGAGGCACGCGCCAAGAGGAATCCTGCGTAGAGCTCTATTCTGTTGCTCCACAGGTATATAGACTAGGGGCTCAGTGGGTAAAACCGGAAACCACCTGATGCTACCAGAAGTAGGACCGTGTGCTGGGCGAGGACGCCAGCAGGCACCACACCGACCGCTGACAGCATCCTACTACCCACAGGACCTTCAGAGAATGACAGGCCGCAGAGCCACGATAAGTGAACTGTTAACCAAAGACTGTTAGTTAAAAAAACATTTATTCAGTTTAGTTTCATAACCTTTTACTCTGCTATCTCCCTGCTGTTGACCAATTAAATATAGTAAAATAAAGATTATTATTATAGTTAACCCCTGCTCTGCAGCATTTGTGTTACTGCATCCCAGTACCTGCATATTACACATACACAACCCAATCAGGTGAGCATCACTCTCCCCCGCTACCCACTGGTATCTAACGCTATTACTCTATGTGCACTTGTGTCATTTATTCCTTTTCCAAATTCTAAAACATGTCGTTTCATATCAAATCTCAAGAATCCAAATATGTCACAAAACATATGAAATATTCCTTCTGCGATTTTTTTTCTTTTTTTCTTATGAATGTATAATATAACAAGACAACCGTGCGAGTTTTTCTGTCGTTGAAAGACTTATATTTTTGCACTTTAAATTGGAGGAGAATAAATTTCTCCCAATGGATTATATTTTTGTTGCGTGTAATTTTGTGATATTAATATTACCTGGGTGTAGATGACACGGCTGCTGCTTTCAAGAACATTAATCAAAGCAACCCAGGAAATGACCTTTACTAAAATTCTTGTAACTGTGGGCAACGATCTGATGAAGGTCAGTGAAGGCGAATATAAGCGCTGATGTAAAGATTACAGACAGGTATTAATTGTTATACTATCGGCAATCCATTAGAAGAATATATATAAATCATAAGTATGGACATCCACCTTGGTTTCTGAAAGTAGAATTATTTTAAAGTAGGAAGCACCAGAGCAAAGTAATTGCACAAAGTTAGCACTCGTAACCTGGGGAGGATTCTGTACTAATGTGAGAAAGATTTACATCAGTTCAAAGGGGTAACATCGCTCGTTGTGGAGAGAGACATGCCAGACCTGGTATGTCAGAGTGTGGAGACTTATCGGCCATGCAATGTTCCTCTGGTATATTAAATATGCAATTTCCCTCTTCAGAGAGGAAGAGGACTTGAACTCTAGCGACCACCTATAGGAAGTAGCAATTCTAAAAGTCACTATCAACCCTTTAACGAGCCTTGCCATATTACTTAGGATGAAAGCCAAGCCAGAATATCAATTTGCAGACATGTTTTTTCGGGGGGTTTGCCCCTTGTCAGTGCCAAGTATAAGATCTGATTTGGCCAGGTGAAAGGCTTAAGACTCGTTTATGCTTGTGGAGAGTGACATGTCAAACCTGGCATAGAGTGAGCTGACTTATATGCCATGTGTGATCATCTTGGAAATTTAATTTATACAATGTCATATAGATACTATGACATTTTATTACCTTGTTTAGACCTATAGTACTGGTCAATTTAGAAAAATTACTAAAAAGGTCCGTATTAGAGATGATGTGTTAATTGGGCCTCATTCAGACGACTGTTTTTTTCATATGTCCCATATCCGTGCTTTTCAAAACTAGAACAAGACATACCCATTGTTATCTGTGGCCATATTCACATATTCTGATTTACGGACCAAATTCACCAATTCAAATGAGTGGATCCATCCAACAAAATTAATAATGCTAAAATACCATCAGGATGTCATCTGAGTGCTGTTGTAGTTTTTTCTTGCTTTTTTTTTTATCAGCTGAAAGACATTCTTCCATTTTTGTGAGCTCTGTATCACTTTGCCCCCCCCCCCCAATGATTGGAAGCTTTCTGCCTATGCACAGTGCATAAAGAAAGCTGCCAATCAGTGGTGTGGGTGGCTATATACAGGGCCCAGAATCAAGAGAACTAATACATTGGCAGCATATAAAACAGTTTTTAATGATAAACTACAGCCCACAGTAAAGTAAGTGATGTATAGCTGGAATCAGGATCTCTCCCCCCTTCATCGTGCTGCTCTCACATTACATAGCAAATTCCTAGTGACAAATTTCCTTTAAACTAGAGAAAAATGCCCATTATGCTCAGTTAACCATAGAGAAGTTCTTTTTTCATTACTCCTCCTTCAGTCCTGCTCTGTGAGTGAGCGAGTAGATCATGTATGGTTGTTCAGGGTGCTACTCCTCTGACAGTTGAGACATGTCTCAACCAGTGCGTCTTCAGGCAGCAATCCATCTAGACTCATGGCTAGAATGGTTTGCAGCTTAATATATGTTGGCAATGTTTTTTGGAAATATCAGAATCTTCATTGAAACTATGAAATCTTGACATTTTCACATTGGCCGCTGGGGCTATTCCAGACTCACACCGCCCCTTGTTTAAGGAAATTTACACGTACATTAGAAGCAATAGAATCTATATTTGATATTTAGGCATCTAATGAGTGTGTGCCAAGGTCATTGTAAAGGTTGTAAAGAAAGAAGGAACAGGGACAGATGTGACAACTGTGAAAAATGGTAATCTTGTCCAGTACTCAATGTCCAAATTCTTCAAGTAAAAAAATCCATAAAAAGATACAAAAAATCCTACATGTTTCAAACCTAGTAATATGCGTCGCTCTTCCATTACTAAGAAGTGCACATATTTCTAAGCTTGAAACACATAGGATTTTTCCCAGAATTTTCTATTTTTAATATTGTGTGCTTTTTGGTATATTTTTAATGGTTCAATAAAGCTCTTTTTTACTTGGAGAATTTAGAGATTGAGTGCTGGACAAGATTGCCATTTTTTATCCTTCCTTCTAGGATTCAGTCTCTCTGCACATCTTAAGAGTTCAAAGTTTTTTTCATCAGGTGGACTGAACATTTCTTATTTGTGATCAGATAGCAGATAAGTGGTGTATGGAGATGTTACCTGCAGATTTGGACTGGTCCACAGGGGAACAGTAGAATCCTCCGGTGGGCCCCTTTGCAAGAGTGGCCACCACTCTCTTATATGAGCAGTACTTGCCACAATCATGTACAGACGAAGGCGGCATCTTATTCATTTATCAATCCGCCCAGTTCACTGTTATGTAAATATGTGATTGAGGATAATGTCACATTTGCATGTAGCTGAGAAGTGGGGCCCTGGAGTTGGCTACTGGTGGGTCTTTGGCACCTTAGTCTGTCACTGGTTACCTGTTATTTTAATCCTGCCTCTTATGATAATGAGCCTGCTGAAAACTCTTCCTTAAAGGACAGAAAGTATGAGAATTACAGATTGTGTTATGAAAAAAAATTGCTTAATTTTTTAAATAATACATGTAGCACGGAAACCTGATCTAAACAATAAATCGTTTTCTGATGACAATTTCCCTGTAAGCCATGAAATTTACATTTTTTTTTCTTGCAAAAGGAAGGCAACCTTCTTGTATAAGAAATGTGAACTCGGTGCGCATGCAATAAACTATTATTTTACAATAGCTTCACAATGCAAGAATGATAAAATCATCCTTCAGCCTCATGACAAAGACCTTGAGGAGGAATGAATGAATGAATAAGACAAATGCGCCGTGTGCTTCAGAGAGTGCAGCCATCAATCGGCTTCTATAAATTATTTGTGTTACACGATTCTCTCTGAAACATAAACGGTCACTTGTTCTGTAACGGCGGCAACCTCCATAGCGAAGAGTCAGGGATTTGCGGGCTGCCGTGGGAGTAATGTATGCCTATCTAAGTGGCTAATGCCTGATCTTTTAATTCACAGTAGGACTCATTTACAATTTCCAGCGCACATACTGAATGGATTACATGATTCACCTGCAGAGAATATTCTATCACTGAGGAAGAGTGCACACGTAAAATTATTAAGACCTACTATACGTACAGAAATTCGGCTCTACACCCACTGAATAAAAGACATATGCTTATCATGTATGCCGGGAAAAACTCAAGAGTGCACTAAACCCATCAATGCGGCTCAACTCCCCCAACGGGGGTGGAAAGAGTTTGTATTTGGCATTCATCAAACCGTTTCTTCAACTATATAGGTCAACGCGGCAGAATGAGAAATTGTGTAAAAGAGGGTCAAAGATAAAAAATATTGACCACACATGATACAAATGTCTATTTAACGCCATGAATGATGTATACCACATATGTAAGAGCGTAACAATCACAGAGGGTGTAACAGACACCGGGCCCATGCTGGAAGGGGGCCCGCCGACGCCAGAGGACGTACATTCAGCTGAAATGTATAGCGGCACAAAGACTCATTGGTCCCTGCAATGCAATACAGGCTGTCAGCCAATCAGAGACTGGCACCTGGTAGTCATGTGTTACTGTAGGGGATGGTAAAGATTCATATTGTTCCTTTTTCTCCCCTAGCCCCTGTTTATGTGATATGTGATATTGCTACATTACTTAAATGTATTATCACTAATCGTATTGAGTACTGCTACGCATAAAGCATATTACTCTTTGTGTATTTGTTGAAATGTATAATATGTTTGCACATGTACTGTTGTTAGGGAAAGTAAGTGTCCTGGTACAGTTTAGTGTTAGGGGAACAGCACCCCAAGTTGGCCACTAGATGGGGGCATCATAGGCTTAGGTTTAGGGATAGTATAGCGAATAGTTAAGATAGGAGGGGCACGATGGGATAAGACAGTTAGGTCTTCCTGTTTCAGTTCAGTTGGGGCCTGGGTGCCCGCACAGCTCACAGAGGGCTGGCTAGCCTGGGGCACATCGTACCCCGCAACATTCATCTAGGAAGAGTTGTCCCAGCAGTAGTATCCAGAGGGCAGAGGAAAGAACAGAGGGTACAGAATCAGCAATGCAGTATAAGTGGGACTGCAGCTGCTGAACAGAAGAAGGCTGAGCAAAGTGGGAGAAAGTGCACCAAGATGTGGCAGGTTTTTGCGTGGGCCACTATTCTCAGGATGGGGCGAAACGGAGGGGAATGCCCCCACGAAAGGCAGAAATACTGGACATTGAGGACACTGAGGGACTGGATAGTATGGACCGTCCCGAGTGCAGGCTTAGCGACAGGCAAGGGTCAGAGATACCGGTGCCTGATGCTGTAACAGTGTGTGCCATGGATGACAATTTCCTGGGTAAACATGTTGAAGTTGAAGTGAAACTGGACTGTGACTCTTTATTCTTGGAATAGTCTGCAGAGGTTACAGTCCCGTACCGGGAAAACCCAGCGGGTGATACAGGGATTACTGACGGCCATGTCTACCTCCCTGGCCCCCGACACTTACATTACCATAGCAGGCACAATGATGTCAGCTGCCGGCATTCGTGCCAGCTACAGAAGTGAATGCCGCACATCCTGGGAGGGAAGGAAGGTGAGAAGAAGTATTTTGCTATCTTTTATGCAGAGGCAGAACGAGGACATATATGTGGGACATATATATCAGGATGGTGGGTATATATACCAGGTGGGCATATATACCAGGAAGGGTCCCTGGATAGGGGACATGTATACCTGGATGGGGATATAGATACCAGGATGGGAAAGATGTACTGTATATGAGGAAGAGTTCAAGAATAGGGGACCTATATATAACTATATATTCCAGGATGGGGGATATATATATGCCTGGAATGAAAATTGAAGCTCCAAAATTTGTTTTTTTTTTGCCACAAAAATAAAAACAGATCAAAATAACATATACAGTATAGCTAAAAATGGTACTAATAAAGCAGTAAACACGTCATGCAAAAAATAAGCCTTCAACCAGTTATATCGATGGAACAGCAAAGATATTACAGGTCTTGGAATATGGCAACACAAGCCATTTTTTAAATAGATATTTTATTTTATTTTCTCCAGTTAAATAAAACAAAAAGGCATTCAAGTTTGGTATCGCTATTTTCGTAATAACCTGGGAAATAATAATACAGAGTAACTTTTTACACAGAATGTGCGCCATAAAACCAAAACCCCCCAAAACATGGCAGAATTGCATTTTTAATTTCATTTCACTAGGATTTTTTTCCTCACTTTTCAGTACAGTATTTGTTAAAATAAATGGTGTAATTCAAAATTACAACTCTTCCCACAAAAAAAACTGTCATGCAGTTATGTGGTTGGGAAAATAAAAAAAGGCATCGCTCTTAGAAAAAAGGCAGGAAAAAAAACTTCTAAAATGAAAACTGACAAAGGAGGGAAAGGGGATAGAGGTGCACATTGGCTTCAGGATGTTTACATCTGTCAGATTTTTCAGTAAAAAATGCATACATTTTTCAATAGATCTCTTGGACTTACTTTGAAAACCCATAACAGAAACATTTATCCCAAGCTCTGCCTACCTAGACTGATTAACAGCTCCTCAGTGGCCTCCTTTCTGCTGAGATCCTGCGCTGCTCAGTACAAGCTGCAGTTTTCAGGCTAGGAGTGCAGAGTTTGTATACTTATGAGCTTCCTAACTTTTTAGCTGGACTCTTAAAACCTTATTATGTATGAAGATTATACAGCCATTCCAACATTTTTTATATAAAAAAGTCCTCCAGCCTCATTAGTAATTAAAGGGAATCTATCAGCTGATTCTATCCCCCACTCCCAAACTGACAACGTGTGTATGTTAGAAGAACACAAGTGAACCCACACCTTTATTAAACAAAGATGCTATTCTGTTGCCGAAAGATCCACTTTAGAAGTTATATACAAATGAGATTGGAAGTGCTTTGGGTGGAACAGAGCACCTAAACTGCTTCAACATCCAGCTCCATTCTCATCCTAGCTCCATCTTCCCCTAGGTGATTGACATGCTGCATTGGTGATGTTATGGAAATTTGGTTTGGATAAATCTATCCCTGTGTGTGCTGCGGACGTTCCCAATAAGACTGAGTATTTTGAGCGCTCATCAAGAATGGACTGTACACCATTGTGACAGAAACACATTCCATCAATACCGATGATTTATTGTACATACATAGTTTTATAATCGCATATAGAAAGGAGGTGGTTAGGGGTGGTTAGTTAATTACCATATTGTCTAGCTCCTCTGTTATTGGTTATCTAAATGTATATGGAATATTGTGATTAATGCACATATGGATGCTGATTAAGCAACTAAAATGTAGCTCTCTGCATCTAGGACAAAGTTGAGACATCTCATCAGCACTTAATACATCTGGTGCTGTTCTGCTTTTCAGGTGTCTGGAAAGCACCGAGGAACCATGTGGTCAAATCGAGCAATTGATTATAAACTAGCTGAGTATATATTAGCTGTGGATATATGAGTATATATGATTATAGAGGAGTATACATGCAAGATCTACATGACATATATATTTCTATCACAGTGCTATCCAACAGTAATTCACCTAGTGGAGGGTAGAGTTAAGCTGAGAATGGATCTGGGACCTGAAGCATTGGAAGTGCACTGCCCCGCCCAGGGCACTTCCAGACTCATTTACATATCATTTCTATAGTGGATTTGTCTCTGCAGCACAATAACATTTTTGGTTTAACAAGGGTGTGGATTCACTTATGTTCTCATAACCCACACACATCATTGGTTTGGTAAGGGGTAGAATGAGTTGATGAGTTTGTATTGTAATATTTGGTGATATTTCTCCTTTAAGATAAAGTAGTGATCATTGGGAAGACGACTTTAACAGTAGTCACTCTCTCACCATCCTAAATGACTGCGTAGTAGTCACTCTCTCACCATCCTAAATGACTGTGTAGTAGTCACTCTCTCACCATCCTAAATGACTGCGTAGTAGTCACTCTCTCACCATCCTAAATGACTGTGTAGTAGTCACTCTCTCACCATCCTAAATGACTGCGTAATTCTCTACCCCTAAAATCTAGAGACAAACTCAATATTTAGTGACAGATTTTTGACAGATGAGACGTTATTTGAAGATTGAGTGTTCTTCAGAGGAGTGGTGCAGATTAAGCAGACAGATCGCTGTCATGTGGCTGACAGATCTGGAGCTCGGCTAGTGACAAGGTCCTGCGAAGAGAAAAAGCAATGGGATTGCAGTAACGCCGCCATCGCTCCCAGCTGGCTCTGCACCTACAGTGGGGCAAAAAAGTATTTAGTCAGTCAGCAATAGTGCAAGTTCCACCACTTAAAAAGATGAGAGGCGTCTGTAATTTACATCATAGGTAGACCTCAACTATGGGAGACAAACTGAGAAAAAAAAATCCAGAATATCACATTGTCTGTTTTTTTAACATTTTATTTGCATATTATGGTGGAAAATAAGTATTTGGTCAGAAACAAAATTTCATCTCAATACTTTGTAATATATCCTTTGTTGGCAATGACAGAGGTCAAACGTTTTCTGTAAGTCTTCACAAGGTTGCCACACACTGTTGTTGGTATGTTGGCCCATTCCTCCATGCAGATCTCCTCTAGAGCACTGATGTTTTTGGCTTTTCGCTTGGCAACACGGACTTTCAACTCCCTCCAAAGGTTTTCTTTAGAGTTGAGACCTGGAGACTGGCTAGGCCACTCCAGGACCTTGAAATGCTTCTTGCGAAGCCACTCCTTCGTTGCCCTGGCGGTGTGCTTTGGATCATTGTCATGTTGAAAGACCCAGCCATGTTTCACCTTCAATGCCCTTGCTGATGGAAGGAGGTTTGCACTCAAAATCTCACGATACATGGCCCCATTCATTCTTTCATGTACCCGGATCAGTCGTCCTGGCCCCTTTGCAGAGAAACAGCCCCAAAGTATGATGTTTCCACCACCATGCTTTACAGTAGGTATGGTGTTTGATGGATGCAACTCAGTATTCTTTATCCTCCAAACACGACAAGTTGTGTTTCTACCAAACAGTTCCAGTTTGGTTTCATCAGACCATAGGACATTCTCCCAAAACTCCTCTGGATCATCCAAATGCTCTCTAGCAAACTTCAGACGGGCCCGGACATGTACTGGCTTAAGCAGTGGGACACGTCTGGCACTGCAGGATCTGAGTCCATGGTGGCGTAGTGTGTTACTTATGGTAGGCCTTGTTACATTGGTCCCAGCTCTCTGCAGTTCATTCACTAGGTCCCCTCGCGTGGTTCTGGGATTTTTGCTCACCGTTCTTGTGATCATTCTGACCCCACGGGGTGGGATTTTGCGTGGAGCCCCAGATCGAGGGAGATTATCAGTGGTCTTGTATGTCTTCCATTTTCTAATTATTGCTCCCACTGTTGATTTCTTCACTCCAAGCTGGTTGGCTTTTGCAGATTCAGTCTTCCCAGCCTGGTGCAGGGCTACAATTTTGTTTCTGGTGTCCTTTGACAGCTCTTTGGTCTTCACCATAGTGGAGTTTGGAGTCAGACTGTTTGAGGGTGTGCACAGGTGTCTTTTTATACTGATAACAAGTTTAAACAGGTGCCATTACTACAGGTAATGAGTGGAGGAAAGAGGAGACTCTTAAAGAAGAAGTTACAGGTCTGTGAGAGCCAGAAATCTTGATTGTTTGTTTCTGACCAAATACTTATTTTCCACCATAATATGCAAAAAAAATGATAAAAAAACAGACAATGTGATTTTCTGGATTTTTTTTTCTCAGTTTGTCCCCCATAGTTGAAGTCTACCTATGATGTAAATTACAGACGCCTCTCATCTTTTTAAGTGGTGGAACTTGCACTATTGCTGACTGACTAAATACTTTTTTGCCCCACTGTATGTGATGTGCATGCTGGTTACTAACACAACATTTTAGAGTTTAGCATCATGTGGACCGATAAATCACAATCCCACTGCTCCTCTGTCCACGCACCAATCAATGCAGCGAATATTGCATCGCACAAATATCAAGAAAATTACCTAGAAAACTAATCAATGTATTCTGTTCATTACTAATTAAATAGTAGGAAAAGCAGAAAAGAATAAGATGTAAGGTTCAGCTACATCAAAAATAGAAGAAAAAGACATTAACACATTACACTTGGGCAGCAGGGTGGCTCAGTGGTTAGCACTGGAGTCCTGGGTTCAAATCCTACCAAGGACAACATCTGCAAGTAGTTTGTATGTTCTCCCCGTGTTTTCATGTGTTTCCTCTTACTCTGCGATTTCCTCTCATGCTCAAAATACATACTGATAGGGAATCTAGATTGTGAGCCCCAATGGGGACAGGGATGATATTTTCTGTAAAGCGCTGTGGAATATGATGGTGCTATATAAGCAAAGCATAATAAATAAATAATAACCTTTGCCTTGCCCAATGGATTTAGGTCAAGGACTAGAGCTGCAAACTTATATTGGGTTGTGTGGAACTGGGATATTGATAATCTATCTTTCGAATCAGTAATCAATATTAGTATTATAGGGGTCTTCCACCCACCACCCCTTCTGATACCTTGTGTTGCAAATAGCAGAAGTTCACAGTGGACAAAGCCTGGACTCTACAGCTCCTGTGTAATGGCCATACTCAGGTACTGCAACTTGTATCTGTGATGAGACAGACAGTGTTCCTGTGGAAAGCCCAGATGGTGCAAACAGTGGGCACGAGACCGAGAGCTGGGAGTGAAAGGAGCAGAGAACGCTGTGAACGTTATAAACTTATGTGAAGCACTTGGGGGTACAGGGTGCTCAACAAATATCTAGATAAGTCCATTGAGGGATCTAGTTTCTAAAATGGGGTTATGGAGGTTTCTACTGTGTAGGCACATCAGGGGGTCTCCAAACGTGACATGGCGTCCGCTCTCGATTCCAGCCAGTTTTACGTTCAAAACCTCAAATGGTGCTCCTTCCCTTCCGAGCTCTGCCGTGCGCCTAAAGAGTGGTCTTCCTCCACACATGGGGTATCGGCGTATTCAGGAAAAATTGCACAATAAATATTGTCATTCATTTTCTCCTGATACCCCTGAGAAAATTTTAAAAATTGTGTCCGAAGGAAAATTTGTGTGAAAAAAAAGTTAAATGTTCATTCTTTCCTTCCACATTGCTTCAGTTCTTGTGAAGCATCTGAAGGGTTAATAAACTTCTCGAACATATTTTTGAGTACATTGAGGAGTGTACTTTTTACAATGGTGTCACTTTAAGGTATTTTCTGCAATATAGGCCCCCAAAGTCACTTCAAATGTAAAGTGGTCCCTAAAAAAAAAAAGGTTTTGTAAATTTTGTTGGAAAAATGAGAAATCGGTGGTCAACTTTTAACCCTTATAACTTCCTAACAAAAAAATATGTTTAAGAAATTGTGCTGATGTAAAGTAGACATGTGGGAAATGTATTAACTATTTTGTGTGACATAACGTTCTGTTTTAGGTGCATAAAAATTAAAACTTTGAAAATTGTGAAATTTTCAAAATGTTTGCCAAATTTAATTTTTTTTCACAAATAAACACAAATAATTTTGAAGATATTTTAACACTATCATAAAGTACAATATGCCATGAAAAATTATTCTCAGAGTCAGTGGGATCCGTTGAAGCATTCCAGAGTTATAACCTCATAAAGTGACAGTGGTCAGATTACAAAATTAAGGCCTGGCCATTAACCTACAAAGTGGCTTGGTCCCCTAGTTTGTCCTGGAAGGATTTAGTGAAGTCTAACTATATTTTGCAAAACTCTTGTGCTCAATGGATTTCAAAATTTCTACATTATTTTTTATACTTTCATGATGTATAAAAAGGTGAAGGTAAAATATCCTCTACTCTCTATTTTGATGAAAATCTGTCATTTTTGTGTTTTTTTTAAAGACATCCTCCCAGAAGGTCAATTTAGTTGTAAGACAGAATAGACGGTTCTTTCATTCTTCTGTTCTTTTTAATGCATTTTGGCTTATATCTGACTAAGAGAAAATCAAAAGCTTTAATGAAAAGAAATACTTGTAATGATGAGCAAAACAACACACAGCACAGATGGAGCCATTTCTCTCATCTGCTCCTCACATCTGAGGTCAGGAGACAAGTAGGCTGTTTCTGGGATGACCTTAATTTCAACCTGGCGTCAGTGTAGATTACTATTACTAAACTCAGCCATGTGTACACCTTTCGCTTGTAGACAATTTCATCACAGGTTAACAATAAGCTAATGTTCACAGTTCTCTGGAGCAAATCAATAGGAAAAGGAGAGGACAAAGCCTGACTACTAATTTAATTCGATTGAAGGAGAAATTTCCTCTTAAGCCTCATTCAGATGTCCCTTTTTCACAATCGTGGGACTTTATGAAAGTCTGTTTTTTGGGGGACTGAGGGTCTGCAGAAAAATATGGAGACCTGTTCTTCTTCATTAAAGTCATGTATCAAGAATGACCATTCAAATCAAAGGGTCTGACTTTTTCACACACCCCTAGTTTTGGCTTACAAGAACTGAGGTAAAAGACTCACTAAATACTCAATGTGTGAATGTGGCCTAATTGTTTAGAAAATGAAATTTCTCCAATTGTATTTGTATATTTCTGCAAAAGCAGTAGCCAGAAATTGAGGTGGAAAAATCAATTGGCTATAGAGTCAAGTAATTCAATGGCAAAATCAATTTTCAAATAATTGTTTGCTTGTATTAGAGTGAAATTATTTGAATGGATTTTAATTCTTAGCAAAATTTACAAAAATGTGCATTCTGAAGAATATGGATTTTTTTTTGTAATTTGGGCCACCATCTTGATGAATGGTAGAGGGATGGGAAAAGGTTAAAAAGAAAAATAAATACTTCCTCACCTCACCACTCACCCATCTATCTGCTCACTGCTTTCATCGCACCTTCAGCCCAGTATTCACTCTAGGCAGCAAGCAGGCCCTAAAGTTCACTGTGAATGCTTGGATGCTTGCTGAATGGAAGTTCCAGCCTAATGATAACACCGAGCCATGACTTTCGGCTGCAGGATCCTGAGGTAAAAGTGTGTGCATAGTTAACTCCGGGGCTTGCTCACAGGTTAAAGTGAAGACCGTGCCTGTAGTAGATGTAGTCTCGAAAGCTTGCAATTTGTTACCATCTTTTCAGTTAGCCATTAAAAGGTATCAACCACTGAGAACTCTCAATTCTAAATATTTTTTTAAGACTGGGCCTGAAATGCAACATGATTGAAGCACAGAAAATGAAACAGAGGACAGGGAGCAGCAAAAATATTGTGACTTTTGGTGTTCATACAGACAGCTATGCCAATATGGGCGGAAAATAATCAGGACATGGCACACGACAGGGCGTGGTAACCCCCCAACCTTCAAATTCATCATAAGTTATGTAACTAAAGTGGCTTAACTAACTCCAAAAATCAACGCCAGCTGGAGGCTAGAGTTCACTTTGGGTGGCAGACAAGCCTGATTTATTTAGCAGTGCGTACTGCTTAATCAATCAGGTCAGTGTACTCCAGGGAGTGCTACGCCTGTCTTAATGAATCTCCCACATTTTATGCTTATGATGGCATCTTGAAAGATCCCAGAGCATAATAAGGGACATTTAACTCATAGAGAAAAACTTTTATGCAAATCAAATTACCCTGGAAACTCTGCAGAGACAGAGGAATTCAAATTTTACTTGATCCATTCATCTCTAGTCTGTATTCATTGATCCAAAGTTTTGCAAAAAACAAGGTTTCTGATGTTATGTTTACAGCACCCCATAAACAAGAACATGAGATGGGATGCCTGGTCCTGATACTGGTTACTATCCATGGCAAAATTAAAATATTGCTCATATTGCTAATTAAAATAAGCAGAATAGGAAAAGGAATCAGTTATGTTTTTGGACCAGAGTTTGCCACAAGAGAAGACTTGAGTGAGCAGCATATAATCACTCCTATCAAAGCTACCTCCTTAATTGTGTCTTGTCAAGGGAGTTTATTTATTTTGCTCGCTTATACAGCGCCACTAATGCCACGGCGCGCTACAGGCATCGTCATTGCTGTCCCCATTGGGTCTCACAATCGAGATTCCCTATCAGTATGTGTTTGGAGTGTAGAAGAAAACTGGAGAACCAGGAGGAAACCCATGCAAACAGGGGGAGAACATACAAACTCCATGCAGATGTTGTCATTGGTCGGATTTGTGCAATATTAATTAACACAGGATAGGTAATAACTTACTGATCGACAGCTGGGACCCCCACTAATCAGTAGAACTAAAATGTTTGTTTAGAATGAAGCAAGGCCCAATCATGCAAGCCAGTGCTCCACCCATTGTCAATTAGACTGTCAATGATAGTAGAGGACACAACTCCATTCTAACAGAGCATTTCAGAGCTCCTTGATTAGGAACCTTGGTAGTCTAAGCAGTCGGACCCTATACTTTTTCTTCCTATGGACAAGTAACTTATACAGTTGGGAGAACCCCTTTAAGAAACAATTTGAGAAGCAGTACAATAAGTCCATCACCAGTCAATGACTATAATAGCTGAGAGCAGAGAACTTAGATCAATAAGATGCAAAAATAAATATTTTAGCCTAATAGAATGACTATATATGGTCCATACAGTCTTATTTATTTAGTTAGATCCTTGCATTTCCCATCCAAGATTATTTGGCCACTGTATGTGCTTTCTAGCAATGATGAACTAGAACTTTTATTAACAATTCTTCATACGTTACATTATACAATGATTACCAAGCTTGGTTGGACTCTGAGATCCGTCTTTAATGACCTCTGTAGGGAACTCACAGGCAGATGTGTATCTCTGTCCCTTGTGTCCTTCTTGTTGCCTGCATTCAGCTTTTATTATAGTGAAGAACTGTTATTTTTAGCAGCAGGGTCAATGAGAATGGAGCGTGAAGTATGTCCTACATTCAAGCCTTATGCAATTAGTGTTACAGGTAGTAAACTGAAGTAATCTGCATTACATGTATAGTAACATAGTAACATAGTAACATAGTTAGTAAGGCCGAAAAAAGACATTTGTCCATCCAGTTCAGCCTATATTCCATCATAATAAATACCCAGATCTACGTCCTTCTACAGAACCTAATAATTGTATGATACAATATTGTTCTGCTCCAGGAAGACATCCAGGCCTCTCTTGAACCCCTCGACTGAGTTCGCCATCACCACCTCCTCAGGCAAGCAATTCCAGATTCTCACTGCCCTAACAATAAAGAATCCTCTTCTATGTTGGTGGAAAAACCTTCTCTCCTCCAGACGCAAGGAATGCCCCCTTGTGCCCGTCACCTTCCTTGGTATAAACAGATCCTCAGCGAGATATTTGTATTGTCCCCTTATATACTTATGCATGGTTATTAGATCGCCCCTCAGTCGTCTTTTTTCTAGACTAAATAATCCTAATTTCGCTAATCTATCTGGGTATTGTAGTTCTCCCATCCCCTTTATTAATTTTGTTGCCCTCCTTTGTACTCTCTCTAGTTCCATTATATCCTTCCTGAGCACCGGTGCCCAAAACTGGACACAGTACTCCATGTGCGGTCTAACTAGTGATTTGTACAGAGGCAGTATAATGCTCTCATCATGTGTATCCAGACCTCTTTTAATGCACCCCATGATCCTGTTTGCCTTGGCAGCTGCTGCCTGGCACTGGCTGCTCCAGGTAAGTTTATCATTAACTAGGATCCCCAAGTCCTTCTCCCTGTCAGATTTACCCAGTGGTTTCCCGTTCAGTGTGTAATGGTGATATTGATTTCCTCTTCCCATGTGTATAACCTTACATTTATCATTGTTAAACCTCATCTGCCACCTTTCAGCCCAAGTTTCCAACTTATCCAGATCCATCTGTAGCAGAATACTATCTTCTCTTGTATTAACTGCTTTACATAGTTTTGTATCATCTGCAAATATCGATATTTTACTGTGTAAACCTTCTACCAGATCATTAATGAATATGTTGAAGAGAACAGGTCCCAATACCGACCCCTGCGGTACCCCACTGGTCACAGCGACCCAGTTAGAGACTATACCATTTATTACCACCCTCTGCTTTCTATCACTAAGCCAGTTACTAACCCATTTACACACATTTTCCCCCAGACCAAGCATTCTCATTTTGTGTACCAACCTCTTGTGCGGCACGGTATCAAACGCTTTGGAAAAATCGAGATATACCACGTCCAATGACTCACCGTGGTCCAGCCTATAGCTTACCTCTTCATAAAAACTGATTAGATTGGTTTGACAGGAGCGATTTCTCATAAACCCATGCTGATATGGAGTTAAACAGTTATTCTCATTGAGATAATCCAGAATAACATCCCTCAGAAACCCTTCAAATATTTTACCAACAATAGAGGTTAGACTTACTGGCCTATAATTTCCAGGTTCACTTTTAGAGCCCTTTTTGAATATTGGCACCACATTTGCTATGCGCCAGTCCTGCGGAACAGACCCTGTCGCTATAGAGTCACTAAAAATAAGAAATAATGGTTTATCTATTACATTACTTAGTTCTCTTAGTACTCGTGGGTGTATGCCATCCGGACCCGGAGATTTATCTATTTTAATCTTATTTAGCCGGTTTCGCACCTCTTCTTGGGTTAGATTGGTGACCCTTAATATAGGGTTTTCATTGTTTCTTGGGATTTCACCTAGCATTTCATTTTCCACCGTGAATACCGTGGAGAAGAAGGTGTTTAATATGTTAGCTTTTTCCTCGTCATCTACAACCATTCTTTCCTCACTATTTTTTAAGGGGCCTACATTTTCAGTTTTTATTCTTTTACTATTGATATAGTTGAAGAACAGTTTGGGATTAGTTTTACTCTCCTTAGCAATGTGCTTCTCTGTTTCCTTTTTGGCAGCTTTAATTAGTTTTTTAGATAAAGTATTTTTCTCCCTATAGTTTTTTAGAGCTTCAATGGTGCCATCCTGCTTTAGTAGTGCAAATGCTTTCTTTTTACTGTTAATTGCCTGTCTTACTTCTTTGTTTAGCCACATTGGGTTTTTCCTATTTCTAGTCCTTTTATTCCCACAAGGTATAAACCGCTTACACTGCCTATTTAGGATGTTCTTAAACATTTCCCATTTATTATCTGTATTCTTATTTCTGAGGATATTGTCCCAGTCTACCAGATTAAGGGCATCTCTAAGCTGGTCAAACTTTGCCTTCCTAAAGTTCAATGTTTTTGTGACTCCCTGACAAGTCCCCCTAGTGAAAGACAGGTGAAACTGCACAATATTGTGGTCGCTATTTCCTAAATGCCCAACCACCTGCAGATTTGTTATTCTGTCAGGTCTATTAGATAGTATTAGGTCTAAAAGTGCTGCTCCTCTGGTTGGATTCTGCACCAATTGTGAAAGATAATTTTTCTTGGTTATTAGCAGAAACCTGTTGCCTTTATGGGTTTCACAGGTTTCTGTTTCCCAGTTAATATCCGGGTAGTTAAAGTCCCCCATAACCAGGACCTCATTATGGGTTGCAGCTTCATCTATCTGCTTTAGAAGTAGACTTTCCATGGTTTCTGTTATATTTGGGGGTTTGTAACAGACCCCAATGAGAATTTTGTTACCATTTTTCCCTCCATGAATTTCAACCCATATGGACTCGACATCCTCATTCCCTTCGCTAATATCCTCCCTTAAAGTGGACTTTAGACAAGACTTTACATAGAGACAAACCCCTCCTCCTCTCCGATTTTTACGATCGTTTCTAAACAGACTGTAACCCTGTAAGTTAACTGCCCAGTCATAGCTTTCATCTAACCATGTCTCGGTTATTCCCACTATGTCAAAGTTACCTGTAGATATTTCTGCTTCTAGTTCTTCCATCTTGTTTGTCAGGCTTCTGGCGTTTGCGAGCATGCAGTTTAGAGGATTTTGTTTTGTTCCAATCTCCTCACTGTGGATTGTTTTAGAAATGTTCTTACCTCCCTTCTGAGTATGTTTTCCTGGGTCATCTTTGTTCGAGTCTAATGTTTTTCTTCCCGTCCCCTCTTCTTCTAGTTTAACGCCCGCCTGATGAGTGTAGCGAGTCTTCTGGCGAATGTGTGTTTCCCAGGTTTGTTGAGGTGTAGTCCGTCTCTGGCGAGGAGTCCATCATACCAGTAATTCACACCGTGGTCCAGGAATCCAAATCCTTGTTGTCTGCACCATCGTCTTAGCCAGTTGTTTGCATCAAGGATCCTGTTCCATCTCCTGGTGCCATGCCCGTCTACTGGAAGGATAGAAGAAAAAACTACCTGTGCATCCAGTTCCTTTACTTTCTTCCCCAACTCTTCAAAGTCCTTGCAGATTGTCGGTAGGTCCTTCCTTGCCGTGTCATTGGTGCCAACATGTATCAGAAGAAATGGGTGGACGTCCTTGGAGCTGAAGAGCTTTGGTATCCTATCGGTCACATCCTTGATCATCGCACCTGGAAGGCAGCATACTTCTCTTGCAGTTATGTCCGGTCTGCAGATGGCTGCTTCTGTGCCTCTCAGTAGTGAGTCTCCCACCACCACCACTCTTCGTTGCTTCTTGGCTGTACTTTTTGCTGTCACTTGTTGCTGTGTGCCCTTTTCTTTTTTGCTTGCTGGTATTGCTTCATTCTTAGGTGTGCCATCTTCATCCTCTACAAAGATTTGATATCGGTTCTTCAGTTGTGTGGTTGGTGATTTCTCCATGGTCTTCTTGCTTCTTTTGGTCACATGCTTCCACTCATCTGCTTTTGGAGGTTCTCTGACACTTTTTTCACCTTCTGTGACCAGTAGAGATGCTTCTGTTCTGTCTAGAAAGTCTTCATTCTCTTTGATGAGTTTCAAAGTTGTTATTCTTTCTTCCAGACCCCGCACCTTTTCTTCTAAAAGGGCCACTAGTCTACACTTCTGACAGGTGAAATTGGATTCTTCTTCTGGTCGATCTGTGAACATGTAGCACATGCTGCAGCTCACCATGTAGGTTGTCACATCTGCCATGTTGCTCCTAGATCCTGCTGACTTGCTGTGTGTTTTCCTTCTTGTGTAATCTACTCAGCCAAGCTCTCTTGCAATAATGTCCTACAGGCAAAAATTTGGTTTGGTGATGCTTTCGAAGCAGCTGGTCCCTGGTATAGGGATGGTTAGTGACAAGGAGGAGATCACTAGTGCGTAAAAGGTGCATTGCAATCTCAGCTATTCTCAGACTGAGTTCTTGTTAAAGGGACAATGGGATTCACATAAACCATTGTCATTTTATGTTTGCTTATTGAAGGTTACCTTGTTGTAACATTGTCCATATTCACCAAATACTTACTTTTTCCAACTTATTCAATATTTTCTTTTAAAAACAGGTTTTATGTGGTATTGCTTTGGAAGATCTTGTGAAATAGGTCACAGTAGAAGTGTAGGATTAGGAATTTCAGTGCATAAGGAAACGGACCATCCCACAAATCTGGAGCGCTGGCACACTTTTGGATATCATTTTGCTTCTTTGGGTGCCTTTGTTCTTATTTATACTGCTGTAAGCATAGCTTTAGCATTGTCTCTTGGTCGAATGAAGGATGATCTAAGTCTTCGTGAACGTATAATAAAAAGTTGTGTATTTCTGTAAATTATTCTACCTTCAGGAACTCATAGTTCTACATCAGATGTCCAAAAGTGTTTTTTTCCCCCACTTGCCATTTAGATTATTCGACCAATAGTAAAGATCATTTTAAATTTGAATTCGCCAAGTTTGCCAATTTTTTCCCCGAAGTAAATTTGCCTTGAATCACAATACTGCAAAGCCTATAATTGTCTAAAAAAGATATGCATAATACTATGAGCAGTGTTACGAACCCCTTTTGAGCACTTTAACGTAAATAGTCTTATTAATTTCCATGTGACCTCAACCTACAGTATCCAGGTTCTCGATGCAGCGATTCGGTAAGCGCTATAGCTATTTGGATAAGGAGTTATCCAAAGCTATTCTCTCATCCCTAGTTGCAATGCATTATGGAGAAGCCCGCCTGCTGTCAGTAGCCCGCTCTCTTAGTCTTCAGCATTGTGTGAAATGGCACTGGATAATTTGTTCTGGGTTTCTCGTGACTCAAATCTCAAAGTGTTCAAGTTCATGGGGACCTGAGAATTTGAGGAAACTTGCCTCACTGTTGATCCTGTAGATGTAAGCCCCTGCTGGTTCTTCTGTATAGTTACTTATCAAAATTGTCAAATGCTTCACCCCTTGGTCCAGAGCTGAGGTAAGTGCTGACCATAAAATGGAGTAGCTCTGCATGGTTAGACACAGCCATCACACAGTACACAGCAGGGTCACATTTATATCATTATCTCGGCTCAGGATTTTTTATACACACATCCAATTGTAGATCTAATTATTATTCCAAGATCTATTAATAAAAATGCCCTTTTTTTCGTGGAAAAATTTCTTGTAACATTTATCTAGCAGTATTTCAGGCTATACCCAACTGATAGAGACGTATGTGCATACCTTTAGAATGACTTACTAGTAGGGGGCAAAAAAATGCCAAATACGGCCCTGGCCTCAGGTGTAGGGAAACCAGCACCAGCTATGCCACACAACATTAGTAGAGCTAATCTGAAAATGTACAGATCCAGCAGTTTGTGAAGATGGGCAGACATCCAGCCATCATGTGATCATACGATCGGTACTCGCTCATCACTACCTAATACCCAACCTATTCCTGCTACATTGCAAAAGTAGGAGCTTTAACCCCACATTGTAAATTAACAATGGAGTAGGGTTAAAGGCCAGGACATAGAGCTGGCACTTTATAGCGTTCGGTCAATTTGACCCATCAAATACATTAATCATCTGTCCTGTAAGGGGTGATAAATGTATAATCGCTATGGGTCTGCCTGCTGGGAGCCCCAGGATCCAGGAAAAATTGTCCTAAAGTCTTCTGTGTGCGGCTAGAGCAGCACTGCGCATGCTTGACCAGTTCTCTATTTATTTCTTTGGAGCTAACAAATGGCTATGTATGGTCAGGCATGCACATCTTCATTGACAGAGACTGCTAATTTTAGGATCAGTCTCCAGTGATCATACATTTATCATCTTTCTTGTGGTCTGATTGACTGTATGTAGTAAGACATCTCCTGTGTTTTAAACATTACAACCATTGAATGGATAGAATAGAGCACAGACTAATTATGACTTAAAACCTATGTATATAACGTGGTTTAGTCTGTGAAATTACAATCAACCTAAAAAAATGGCTTTTCCCCTTCTCGAATTGTGTTCAACTTGGTGAGTCCTTTATGACGGAGTATTCAAAGCTCTTCCTGATTAATACCTACAGAATTTCATTAAATCACTTTTACTCTCTGTAGATATGTGTTTTGTGCTGAAAATAATGACCTATTGTGTCAAACGAGTGTAAAAAATGGAGAGATGTCTATTTAATGGTTGGCATATGAGGAAGTTGTAGGAGAAGATGTTTAGCAACCAGCGGATGAGTCACTGTTCTGATATATCGGTGCTAATGAGAGAACCACCTGCAAGTGGCAATCACTCTCATAGGGTAGGCTGGATCCTTTGAAATGCTTTTGTCTGGGGCTCATATTTCTCGGTGCAACACATATTAGATTATAAAGAAAGAAAAACTATTTTATTACAACAAAGTTGTACCGAGGACAAGTCTCTACCTGTGTGGAGAAGCAAATTCAACAGCTGCTCATTAAATTCCCTGTTTCCTAGTCAATAAGCTATATGCCACCAGCTGTTTCCATTTAGACATTAAATGTAAAAGTAATGAATTTTGTTACCAAACAGCAATGATAAGTAAATGTTAGAACTAGTAAAAGCCACTGTAAAGGCTGGAAAATAACAAAATGTTTTCTAAGTTAGAATGTAGCACCTGTAACTCAGAGACGCTCTGAAATTAACTGTGCAGACTTAAATAATGAGAAAACTGATACAATACCGGAAAGATGAGCCTCATGCACATGGCAATACCCTGTGCACACTAGAGTTCCTTGTTACATAGTAGTTTCCTCTATAGTTTCCAATCTATTCTAAACTCTGCTGCCCGACTAATCCACCTGTCCCCCCACTATTCCCCGGCCTCTCCCCTCTGTCAATCCCTTCACTGGCTCCCCATTACCCAGAGACTCCAGTACAAAAGCCTAACCATGACATACAAAGCCATCCACAACCTGTCTCCTCCATACATCTATGACCTCATCTCCCGGTACTTTCCTGCACGCAACCTCTGATCCTCACAAGATCTTCTTCTCTACTTCCCTCTTATCTCCTCTTCCCACAATCACATACAAGATTTCTCTCGCGCATCACCCCTACTCTGGAACCCTCTACCACAACATATCAGACTCTCACCTACCATCGAAACCTTCAAAAAGAACCTGAAGACCCACCTCTTCCGGCAAGCCTACAACCTGCAGTAACCACCGATCGACCAAACCACTGCACGACCAGCTCTATCCTCACCTACTGTATCCTCACCTATCCCTTGTAGATTGTGAGCTCTCGCAGTCAGGGTCCTCTCTCCTCCTGTACCAGTTGTGACTTATATTGTTCAAGATTATTGTACCTGTTTTTATTATGTATACCCCTCTTCACATGTAAAGCGCCATGGAATAAATGGCGCTATAATAATAATAAATAATAATAATAATAGTGATAAAAGATTGCACACTTTTTCACTTAAGGCTGTGTGCTAATGATCAGTTTTTGATGAGTTTATGCTATGTTTTTTTTTTGATGCATCAAAAATGCCATGTGTTCGGCTACTGAAAGGTGGCTACCAGACACATAGTTGATGGGAGGTACAGTGGTGTGAAAAAGTATTTGCCCCTTCCTGATTTCTTATTCTTGTTACATGAAGGTCACGCATTTAATTCTTCAGATCACCAAAAAAATTTCAATATTAGATAAAGATAACACAAGTAAACACAAAATGCAGTTTGTAAATGAAGGTCTTCATTATTAAGGGAAAAAGAAATCCAAACCTACAAGATGTTAGGAGTCGAGTTTCCTCTGCTGCACTGGGGGAATCTCGATCCGTCTCCGCTGCGGTCTCCCATTCTTCTCCAGCCGCGGTGGAGTCTGCTCAGCAGGGACGTCGATCCCAGCGTCTCGCTCAGTCTGACTCTGTGCGAAGAGTTACTGCTGCTTTTCCTGCTTCTGCTATTGAAGCCAGTGCTGGGCAGCGGCGAGTGGACGTTTCTGGATCTAAGTCCTGCTTTTCTCTGTCTGAGCATGCCCAGGGCAGGATCTCCCGTTGGAGATCGAGGGTCACATGCTCAGGTATTGCAGCACATCCCATTGGTCCTCTTGGCAGGTCCTGGAAGGGCAAAACTTCTGGAGCTGCTTCCTGTGCTGCTACTATATAAACTGCGCATGACCGCACGGCCATGCGCTAGTATTGTCTTGTAAATATGTGTGTGTGTTGTGAGTGAAAGTCGCTCTTTAAATAACCCTCCCTATTGAATGTCTGTTCGCGGAAGGTGTATGTTTGCTATCTAGCGCCCAACTTATCCAACAGCACGAAACACACATTTCAGCTACCAGTTGCTGTGTCCGCCAGTACGGCGCCGTGCGCTTGCGCTGCGCTTTCCTGACCCAAGCCTGGGTGGTTAGTGGCATCCGTCAGTGCGGCACCGCACGCACTCTTGTGCCTTTATATTATTATTTATATTCCTCTGACACACCCAGTTGCGGTGTTGTGCCAGCAAGTGTCTAATCGGACTTCAATCCTGTGTAGGGGTTGAGTCCGCTGACTTCTTGCTCGCGCTTTATGTGCGGTACTGCGGTCCTGTGACGCAACAGGATTGCTTCCTTCACGCAGGGTGAAGTTAACCCATGTGTGTATACTTAGTACCGCCATATAGTCCGTCTTACTAGCAGCAGGGTCTTTTACCTGCACGGTGGACCTCGGACTGCGAACGCACCTAGTTTCTTATTATCTATACTTGGTGCGTTCCGCCGGTCCTTAACATAATACTAGCGCCAAGGTCTGGCTAGTAAATGATGGACGATCAGCGTTCACAGTGGTACATCCAGCAGCTGGAGGGAAGGTTGGCGGCTCTTGAGCGTTCAACCTCAGCTGTGGATGTCACTGCTGTCGCTGTTCAGTCTGCTAGTGTTGCTGCAGCCACCTTGTCCACTGCCGCTCCTGTCCCGACTCTAACTCGCCTCCCGCTTCCAGAGAAATTCTCTGGTGACAGTAAGTCTTGTAGGGGTTTCGTGAGTCAGTGCTCTATCCATCTCGAGCTTCTGGCCTCTTGTTTCCCTACAGAGCGGGCTAAGGTGGGATTTATAGTGTCTCTTCTATCGGACAGGGCGTTGCAGTGGGCTACGCCGCTATGGGAGCGTAACGATCATGTGGTACAGAGTGCTCCGTTGTTTCTGAGCACTCTGAAACAGGTCTTTTTAGGACCTCGTGTCACCCATGATACGGCGCTCCAATTGTTGGCATTGACTCAGGGCTCGTCCTTGGTCAGTCATTTTGCCGTCCACTTCCGCACCTTAGCATCTGAGCTGGAGTGGTCGGATAAAGCTCTCATTCCAATATTTTGGAGGGGGCTGGCTGACCACGTTAAGGACGCCCTGGCCACTAGGGAGATTCCCGCCACACTGGAGGAATTAATAACTCTATCCACTCGTATTGATCTCCGTTTTAACGAGCGGAGGTTAGAACGAGCCCAGTGTAGGCAGATGTTTCTGCTGGCTCCCACCTTTGCCAAACCTTTGGAATCTCCAGACCAGGCTCCTGAGCGCCATGAGCCTGTGGTAGAGTCACGAGCGGGATCTAAGTCCCGGACCGCTCGTGCACTCCAGATTTGTCATCTTTGCCAACAGTCAGGACATCTTGCCTCCAGATGTCTCCAGCGGTCGAGGAAACGTCAGCGTCTAGTGGTAGTTGGTGGAGGTGCACTAGACACGGCGACGTTTGCCACCAAATTGTCCTTTAAGGGGACAACAACATTGGGCTCATCCTCTCACTCAGTAGAACTCTGCGTGGATTCTGGGGCGGAGGGCAATTTTATGTCTTCAGCCTTCACCCAACGTCACGCAATTCCTCTGGTCATGCTATCTCAACCAGTAACGGTATGAGTGGTGAATGGGTCGACACTGCCCGCACAGATTACACATCATACTATCCCTTTTACTCTGTCCATGTCACCATCTCATCAGGAGGTTATATCTCTACTCGTCATTCCTGAGGGAATTGATGAGGTTCTCTTAGGGATACCTTGGTTACGGTACCACTCTCCTCACATCGAGTGGTCCTCAGGCAGAATTCTGGGATGGGGTGAATCTTGTGGGAACAGGTGTCATCGAGAGTGCTTTCAGGTTGCTACTACAGAGGTACCCGCAGATCTTTCCTCTCTCCCCAAGCAATATTGGTCTTATGCAGACGTGTTCTCCAAAAAGGCAGCAGAGACCCTTCTGCCCCATCGCCCCTATGACTGTCCTATTGATCTCTTGCCTGGTGCTGAGCCTCCCCGGGGTCGAGTCTATCCATTATCTCTCCCGGAAACGGAGGCAATGTCTCAGTACATTCAAGAGAATTTGGCAAGAGGGTTCATCAGGAAGTCAGTGTCACCTGCTGGGGCAGGGTTCTTTTTCGTGCAGAAAAAGAGAGAGAACTACGTCCATGCATAGACTACAGGGGTCTTAATGCTATCACAGTTAAGAACAAGTACCCTTTGCCTTTGATATCTGAGCTTTTCGATAGGCTTCGGGGAGCTAGAGTGTTTACTAAACTAGATATGCGGGGTGCTTATAACCTGATTCGCATCCGTGAGGGGGACGAATGGAAAACGGCGTTTAACACCAGAGATGGGCACTATGAGTATCTGGTGATGCCCTTCGGGCTCTGTAATGCACCTGCCGTTTTCCAAGACTTAGTCAACGACATCTTCCTGGATATGCTTTCCACCTCGGTTGTAGTCTATCTGGATGATATCCTCATCTTTTCTCCAGATATTGACTCCCACCGGAGAGATGTTGGCAGAGTCTTCGACCACCTACGGGCAAACTCTCTTTATGCGAAGTTGGAGTAGTGTGTGTTTGAGCAGGAGTCCTTACCTTTCCTGGGCTATATCATCTCCGCCCAGGGATTGGCTATGGATCCTGCCAAGCTACAGGCTGTGATGGACTGGCAAGAGCCCCATTCTCTTAAAGCGGTGCAGCGCTTTATGGGGTTCATAAACTATTACCGCCAGTTCATTCCCCACTTCTCAACTCTGGTAGCTCCCTTGGTGGCCCTCACCAAGAAGGGAGCGAATCCCAAATTGTGGTCGGAAGAGGTCTCCAAGGCCTTCACTTCTATTAAGTCCCACTTTGCTAGCGCTCCCATCTTACATCGTCCCGACGTGGATAAGCCATTCCTAATGGAGGTGGATGCCTCGTCCGTTGGTGCTGGAGAAGTCCTCTCTCAAAAGGATGCTCAAGGTCAGAAGCATCCATGCTTCTTCTTCTCTAAGACCTTCACGCCAGCAGAGAGAAACTACTCCATCGGGGACATGGAGTTGCTAGCAATGAAGTTGGTCTTTTTGGAGTGGAGACACCTTCTGGAGGGTGCGCGGTTTCCCTTCCAAGTTTACACGGACCACAAAAATTTGGTCTATTTACAAACAGCCAAGCGGCTAAATTCTCGCCAGGCCAGATGGTCCCTGTTCTTCTCCCGGTTCCACTTTTCCCTTCATTATCTCGCCGGGGAGAAGAATATCCGTGCTGACGCTCTCTCTCGCTCCCTCATGTCAACTGAGGAGGAGGAAGAGGAGCCTCGGCTTATTGTCCCTTCCGAGAGCCTGAGAACCGTAGCGCCGGTTTCGCTAGAGACTGTGCCTCCGGGCAAGACTTTTGTGCCCATTAATTTGCGACCGGAGGTTCTCTCTTGTGCTCATTCGTCCAGGGTGGGTGGACACTTTGGGACAAAGAGGACATCTGAGCTACTGGCGAGGACGTACTAGAGGCAGCATATGGTCCGGGATGTCAGAGATTATATTCTGGCGTGTGTCTCCTGCGCCAAAAAAAAATCTCCGCGTCAAAGGCCTGCTGGGTTGCTCTATCTCTTGCCGGTGGCAGATAGGCCCTGGGAGATGGTCGGGATTGACTTTGTTATGGGTTTACCCAAGTCTCGCGGCTGTACCATCATTTGGGTCATCACCGATCATTTCTCAAAAATGGTGCATTTGGTGCCGCTACCACGGTTACCTTCTGCACGGGCCTTGGCAGCGTTGTTCATCAAACACATCTTCCGCCTACATGGTATGCCTGACAAAATTGTCAGTGACCGGGGTCCCCAGTTTGCGTCTCGGTTCTGGAGAGAGCTTTGGCGTCTTCTCAGTATTGAGTTGAATCTCTCTTCCGCTTATCATCCCGAGACGAATGGGTTGGTAGAGAGGGCCAACCAGACCTTGGTCACATACCTGTGACATTTTGTTTCAGCCAGGCAGGATGACTGGGCATCCTTGCTATCATGGGCAGAGTTTGCACTGAACAACGCCGTAGCCGACTCCACTGGACAAACCCCATTCCTCCTCAACTATGGTCAGCATCCACGGGTACCTGTGCCTATGCCCGTGTCTTCCGCCGACTCCAGGGTGGCAGACTGGGCTGTGGAGGCACGGGATATTTGGGACCGCACTCAGGATGCCATTCGGGCCTCTAAGGAGAGAATGAGGTCCTCCGCCGATGCTCATCGGCGCCCCACTCCGACCTTTGCTCCTGGCGACTTGGTGTGGCTCTCCGCCCGTAACATCAGGCTGCGAGTTGAGTCCACTAAATTTGCTCCTCGCTACTTGGGTCCGTTCAAGGTCCTCGAGCAGGTTAATCCTGTGGTCTATCGTTTGGCCCTTCCGCCACGCCTGGGTATCACCGACACCTTTCATGTGTCCCTCTTGAAACCTTTGTATATGTCCCGGTTTTCCGAGTCATCTGCTGGGTTCGTCTACGGACGATTATGAGGTGAACGCTATTTTGGGGTGCAAGGTGGTACGTGGCAAAAAATTTTATTTGGTGGACTGGAAGGGTTATGGCCCCGAGGACAGGTCCTGGGAGCCTGTTGAGCACATTCGGGCCCCGCAGCTCATTGCTGCCTTCGAACATGGCGAGGCCCAAGGAGGGGGGGGGCCCTAGGAGGGGGGGTAATGTTAGGAGTCGAGTTTCCTCTGCTGCACTGGGGGAATCTCGATCCGTCTCCGCTGCGGTCTCCCATTCTTCTCCAGCCGCGGTGGAGTCTGCTCAGCAGGGACGTCGATCCCAGCGTCTCGCTCAGTCTGACTCTGTGCGAAGAGTTACTGCTGCTTTTCCTGCTTCTGCTATTGAAGCCAGTGCTGGGCAGCGGCGAGTGGACGTTTCTGGATCTAAGTCCTGCTTTTCTCTGTCTGAGCATGCCCAGGGCAGGATCTCCCGTTGGAGATCGAGGGTCACATGCTCAGGTATTGCAGCACATCCCATTGGTCCTCTTGGCAGGTCCTGGAAGGGCAAAACTTCTGGAGCTGCTTCCTGTGCTGCTACTATATAAACTGCGCATGACCGCACGGCCATGCGCTAGTATTGTCTTGTAAATATGTGTGTGTGTTGTGAGTGAAAGTCGCTCTTTAAATAACCCTCCCTATTGAATGTCTGTTCGCGGAAGGTGTATGTTTGCTATCTAGCGCCCGACTTATCCAACAGCACGAAACACACATTTCAGCTACCAGTTGCTGTGTCCACCAGTACGGCGCCGTGCGCTTGCGCTGTGCTTTCCTGACCCAAGCCTGGGTGGTTAGTGGCATCCGTCAGTGCGGCACCGCACGCACTCTTGTGCCTTTATATTATTATTTATATTCCTCTGACACACCCAGTTGCGGTGTTGTGCCAGCAAGTGTCTAATCGGACTTCAATCCTGTGTAGGAGTTGAGTCCGCTGACTTCTTGCTCGCGCTTTATGTGCGGTACTGCGGTCCTGTGACGCAACAGGATCGCTTCCTTTACGCAGGGTGAAGTTAACCCATGTGTGTATACTTAGTACCGCCATATAGTCCGTCTTACTAGCAGCAGGGTCTTTTACCTGCACGGTGGACCTCGGACTGCGAACGCACCTAGTTTCTTATTATCCGCCGGTCCTTAACACAAGACCCTGCATGAAAAAGTAATTGCCCAATTCACACCATTCCAACATGAATTAACTGTGGTTTGTCACATCTTTGGGAAGTTGAGTTATATTTCTGTAGCCATAGCCAGACCTGATTACTGCCACACCTGTTCTCAATCAAGAAATCACTTAAGTAGGATCTGCCTGACAAAGTGAAGTAGAAAAAAAGATCCTCAGAAGCTAGACAGACATCATGCTGTGATCCAAAGAAATTCAGGAACAAATAGGAAACAAAGTAATTGAGATCTATCTGTCTGAAAAAGATTATAAAGGCATTTCTAAAGATTTTGGACTCCAGCAAACCACAGTGAGAGCCATTATCCACAAAAAGCGAAAACCTGGAACATTGGTGAACTTTCCCAGGAGTGGCCGCCCATCTCAAATTTCCCAAGAGCGCAGCGATCACTCATCCAAGAGGTAACAAAAGACTCCACAACATCCAAAGAATTGCCTCAGTTAAGACCAATGTTGATGAGTCCACCATAAAAAAGAGACTGGGCAAACATGGCATGCCTGGCAGAGTTTCAAGACAAAAAACAGTGCTGAGGCAAAAGAACATAAAGACTTGTCTAAGTTTTGCCAGTAAACATCTTGATGATTGCCAAGACTTTTGGGAGAATACTCTGTTGACTGATGAGACAAAAGTTGAACTTTTTGGAAAGTGTATGTCCCATTACATCTGGTGTAGCCATTCAGCATTTCAGGAAAGGAACATTATACCAACAGCAAAATATGGTGGTGGTAGTGTGATGATCCTGGGCTATTTTGGTGCTTCAGGATCTGAAAGACTTTCAATGGTAAATGGAAATATGAATTCTGCTGTCTACCAAACAATCCTGAAGGAGAATGTACGGCCATCTGTTCGTGACCTCAATCTGAAGCGCACTTGGTTTATGCAGCAGCACAATCATCCAAAACACACCAGGAAGTCTACCTCTGAATGGAATGGCTTAAGGAAAACAAAATTAAGACTTTAGAGTGGCCTAGTCAAAGTCCTGACCTTAATCCAATTGCGATGTTGGGGCATGATCTTAAGAAGGCGGTTCATGCTCGGAAACCCTCCAATGTGTCTAAATTACAACTAATTTGCAAAGATAAGTAGGTTAAACACCCTCCAAAGCATTATAAAAGACATATTGTCACTTATCGCAAATGCTTGATTGCAGTTGTTGCTACTGAGGGTGGCCCAACCAGCTATTAGGTTTAGAGGGGAATTACAGGGCCAGTGTGAAAAAGTATATTTGGATTTCTTTTTCTCTCAATAATAAAGACCTTCATTTAAAAACTTCATTTTGTGTTTACTTGTGCTATCTTTGTCTAATATTTAATTTTTTTTCACAAATCAATTTTGGAACAAATCAAGCCAGACATGTCACTTGATCATCAAGATACAACTTGCCTACTTTGGACACATCATACAAAGAGAGCAATCACTGGAGAAGGACATCATGGTCAGAAGAATAGAAAGAACTCTATGCTGAGTGCTTATACTGGGGTTTTTAAACAGTTAAAAAAGTTAATTGTTAAATTTTTTATTCCACAATACTTCAGTTCCTGTGAAGCACCTGAAGGGGTAATAAACTTCTTGATTGTGGTTTTGAGAACCTTGGGGGATGCAGTTTTTAGAATGATGTCAATTTTGGGTATTTTCTGTTATAAAGACCCTTCAAAGTCTCTTCAAACGTGATGTTGTCCCTCTAAAATTATTTTGCTAATTTTGTTGGAAAAATGAGAAATCGCTTGTTAACTTTTAACCCTTCTAACTTCCTAACAAAAAAAAAATGACGTTTCAAAAATTGTGCTGATGTAGACATGTGAGAAATGTGGGAAATGTTATTTATTAACTATTTTGCGTGACATAAGTCTGGTTTAAGGTCATATGGAACAAATTTTACCACTATCAGGAAGTAAAATGTCACAAAAAAAACTCTCAGAATCAGTGGGATCAGTTGAAGCGTTCCAGAGCTTTCACGTAAAGGGGCACTGGTCAGAATTGTAAAATTTGGCAAGGTCATGAAGGTGAAAACAGGCTTGGGGGTGAAGGAGTTAAAGGATGAGGTCACAGCAGAGGACTAACATGCACAAAGGTGAAAAGAGAGATATTACACACAGCTTCAAATAACTATTGAGACACCTTTGCAGTACAGGAGTGGGACTTCAATCTATATTCTATCAATGACAGTCATTAACTGTAACAGCCTTTATACCTGCTAATCATAATTATACCCATGTGCAGGGCCGTATTTGCCACTAAGCACTTGAAGGCACGTGCCTAGGGTGGGACGATGCGGGGGGTGGCACCTGAGCAAGTTTATTTTTTTTTAAAATAAAAGTCCGGGGGTCACCTCCGACCCCCCGGCCGCCTGCCTGCCTCCTTGAAGACGTCATGCTCACCCTACTCCAGCGATGCCTGGTCTCAGCTCCGGTAGCTCATCCTGTGTGAGCAGTCACGTGGTACCGCTCATTAAGGTGATGAATATGACCTTAATGAGCGATACCACATGACCACTCAAGCAGGAAGAAGGTGCTGCGCCAAGACAGAGATGGAGGGATGTTCGGCACGGTGTGGGAAAAGTGAGTATGACAGCCAGGGAGAACAAGGGGAGGATGAAGGAGGATGGGGAGCCGAGCCATGCAAGATGCAAGATGGGAGCGGAGAGCCAAGCCATACATACAAGATGGGAGGGGGAGTGAGATGAGCCATGCATACAGGATGGGAGGGGGGGTGAGATGAGCCATGCATGCAGGATGGGAGGGGGGAGATTAGCCATGCATACAGGGTGGGAGGGGGGGGAGATGAGCTTTGCATACAGGATGGGAGGAGGGAGATGAGCCATGCATACAGGATGGGAGGGGGGAGATGAGCCATGAATACAGAGGGGGATGTGGAGATGAGCCATGCATACAAGATGGGAGGGAGGGGGCCATTATGCAGTATGGAGCACCATGTGTGGCCATTATACAGTATGGAGCATCATGTGTGGCCATTATACAGTATGGAGCATCATTTGTGGCCATCATACAGTATTGATCATTATTTGTGGCCATTATACAGTATGGAGCATCATGTTGGGTTATTATACAGTATGGAGCACTGTGTGGCTATTATACAGTATTGAGCATCCTGTGGGGTCATTATACCGTATGGAGCATCATGAGTGGCCATTAAACAGTACTGAGCATCATGTGTGGCCATTATACAGTATGGAGCATCATGTGTGGCCATTATACAGTATAGAGCACTGTGTGGCCAATATACAGTATGAAGCATCATGTGTGGCCATTATACAGTATAGAGCACTGTGTGTCCATTATACAGTATGGAGCATCAAGTGTGGCCATTATACAGTATAGAACACTGTGTGGCCATTATACAGTATGAAGCATCATGTGTGGCCATTATACAGTATAGAGCACTGTGTGGCCATTATACAGTATGAAGCATCATGTGTGGCCATTATACAGTATAGAGCACTGTGGGGCCATTATACAGTATGAAGCATCATGTGTGGCCATTATACAGTATAGAGCATCATGTGGGGTCGTTATACAGTATGGAGCATCATGTGGGGTCGTTATACAGTATGGAGCACTGTGTGGCCATACTTTTTTTGTTTATAATTATTGTTTATGAAACAGTGTGATTAGCAGTACTAAATGGGTGTGGTTGGTGTTCTGTTTGATGAATCCTGTCATAAATCACACTCTGTGAGTATCTCCAGGCTCTTTATTCACATCATGTCTCAACCTCCATTACATGAATTCCCAGTACAACAACATCCAACAAGTTCCAAACAAAGAATATAGAACACACATAAAAGTAGTGAGACCCCTAGAGGCCACATGAACATATAACATATTGCTATATCCTTTCTCTTTTAACTAGAGGAACAATAAAAGATACTAAACTAATGTATACTATGACAAAGTTAGAAATTAAACTAGTACGTCCAGTTAGATATAATCTTTGAGGTGCGCCGGCTTTTTGCTAATTCTGCCAGCTCTGGTAATATAAGATGTGTCACTTTCTACATCTGGTACATCTGGTAGTTCTTCTGATATTGTCTGTCTCTGGCCAGAGTCCTCACCCTGATGGTCAGCTGTCACTGTTGGTGCCTGACTTGTACTTGCTGCCTCGTTGTCTTGGGTGTCTGGATACTGTTCAAAAGGCCATGAATCCTCTCTTTCTTGCTTTTTCCTCAAATATCTTCGATTCCTCCTTAGTCTTCTTCCGTCGTCTGTTAGAATTTCGTAAGACCGAGGTCCCAGTTTCTGGACAACCTTTGCCTTTTGCCAGTGTTTGTCAAATGTGGTGCTTGGCTGCAGCCGAATGTTGTCATTTCTCTGGAGCTCAGGCAGATCCTTTGCAGATTTATTGTAATAGAAAGCTTGCCTAGCTTGATTCTTCTGTAATTTAGCTTCGATGTTTCCCAGCAGCTTTGGCTCTAACAGATGACACGCAGTTGGTACTAGTGTCTTTGTATGCCTACTCATGAGCCTCTGTGCCGGACTGCTGTCTAGACCTTGGGTGGGTGTGTTTCTATGATCCAGTATAGACAGATATACATCAGCACCCGCCTGGTTTGCTTTCTGCATGAGTCTTTTAGCCGTTTTTACTGCTGACTCTGCTTTCCCATTACTCTGAGGATATCTTGGAGAAGACGTCTGGTGTTCAAATTCCCATTTCTTACTGAAAGTTTTGAATTCTTCCGACGTAAACTGTGCCGCATTGTCAGAGAAAACGATATCTGGAATGCCATACCTGGCAAAATGGGCCTTGAGGTTTTTAATCACTGTTCTCGCCCTTGTGTCCTGCACCAAATCAACCTCCCAGAAGTTAGAGAAATAGTCCACTGTAATCAGGTATTCTTTGTCATTCCATGTGAACAAGTCTGTTCCTATTTTTGACCAAGGCCTATGTGGAATTTCATGAGGTTGCAATGTCTCCTTTGGTTGCTTATCATTGCAGGATGCACATATTTCACATTGTGCTATGTAATTTTTTATGTGGTCATTCATTCCTGGCCAATAAACTGATTCTCGTGCACGACGTAGGCATCCTTCCATGCCTAAGTGAGAAGAGTGCAATGTCTTCAATATGCCTCTTCTGAGAACTTCAGGTATAACAGCCCTGTCTCCTTTAAAGATGATTCCTTGCTGCACTGACAATTCATCTCTTATGTGGAAGAATGGTGAGACTTCCCTCGGAGCATGCTGCTTGTATTTTGGCCAGCCCTGCAAGATGACAGTCTTTAAACTCTGGAGACTTTTATCCTTCTCTGTAAAAGTCTGGATTTGCTTGGCCTTTTCTTTTGACACTGCAAGGTAGTTACACATATTGATGGTTTCAATGTCTTTCTCCTCATCATTTGTGATAGGAAGGTAAGCTCTGCTTAGCGTATCTGCAATCAGTAAGTCTCTTCCTGGACAGTACCCAATGTCAACATCATATTTCTGAAGTCGCAACAGCATGCGCTGTAGTCTCTTTGGGGCATTTAGTAATGGTTTCTTTGTAATGCTTTCCAATGGTTTGTGATCCGACTGCACTGTTACCCGTCGACCGTAGGTGTACTGGTGAAACTTCTCCATCCCAAATACCACAGCCAGTAGTTCCTTCTCAATCTGCGCATATCCCTGCTCTGTTGTTGTAAGGGCTCTGCTTGCAAATGTAATTGGCTGTTTGTTCTGCATTAATGTGGCTCCAAGGCCTTTTTCCGAAGCATCACATTGTACCACCACTTCTCGATCTGGATCGAAATACTTTAGGGTTGCTGTATCTGCAATGGCATTCTTAACTGCTCGGAAAGCCGTCTCCTGGCTTTCTGTCCATTCCCAGCGCACATCTTTGTGGGTTAGCTGTCTCAGTGGCTCACACATGTCTGACAGATGTCTGCAAAATTTTGAGAGATAATTCACCATGCCTAAAAATCGTTGTACTCCAGAAACATCAGTAGGGGTAGGCAAATCTTGTATTGCTCTCACCTTTTCAGGATCCACTTTGACCCCAGTTGAAGTCAGTCGATGACCAATATAGGCCACTTCTGTCATTTTCAATTTGAATTTGTCCAAATTCAGCTTTATGTTTTTTTCTCTGCATCTGTCCAAAAATTGTATCATCTTCTGATCGTGATCCTTGATTGCAGATTCCATATTTTCACCTTCTCCCACTACTAGGATATCATCCGCTATTGTCTTCACTCCAGTAAGTCCTTCCAAAGCCTGCATCAATTTCTGCTGGAATATCTCTGGAGCAGGTTTTAGTCCCATGAGCATTTTCAGCCATTTAAAGCGTCCAAATAGTGAAGAAAATGTTGTCAATAAACTTGAATCTTCAGTCAGGGCCACATGCCAGAATCCATTTTTTACATCACATACAGAAAATATTTTAGCCTTTGATAAATCTGGTAGAACATCATCTAATGTTGGCATTGGGTAATGATTTCGTTTCAGCGCCTTGTTGAGTGGCTTAGGATCAATACGTATTCTTAACTTGCCCGATGGTTTCTGCACTATGACCAAACTGCTGATCCAATCTGTGCTCTTATGGACTGGTGCTATCATGCCTCTTCTCTGTAGATCTTGCAGTTCTACTTTCAGCGGTTGCATTAACGCTACAGGCACTCTTCTTGTAGGTAATCTGGTGGGCTGCACTGTGTTGTCAATTTCTAGCCTATATTTACCTTCAAAGCATCCATCACCTTCAAATACATCAGCATACTCTGCTTTTATTTTCTGCATGTCCAAGTTGTGCTCTGCATTTAGTTTTGGATTTTGTATATCCTGGGCAACTTCAACAGACATAATGTTCTGAGACTGTACTTTTATTAAGTCCATTGCCTGAACTGCTTTTACTCCCAGTAATGGTACATGGTTACCACCCCGTAACACGGTAAATTCAACTCTATAACTCTTTCTGTTACATGGGTTTCGTATTTTTAGCTTACATGTCCCCATTGGTTTCAGAACACTTTTGTTGTACATCACCAGTACCTTGTCAGTTGGCTCAATAGAAACCTGTTTGTTTAGCAGATCAAATGAAATTACATTGCAGCTTGCTCCACAATCCAGCTGAAATCTAATGGGCTTCTCATCCAACAAGAATGTTGCATAAAGCTGCTTGGCATCCTTCACTACTGACTGCCCGACTACATTGACTTTCTCTGTTGTAGACTGCATTTGTAGCCATGTAATGTCCTCTGCACTGTCAGTGTCTGGTGTCACAGTGTGGAGCTGTCTGTACTGTTTGCCTCTTCCTTGCCTGCAGACAGCAGAGGAATGATTCTTCTTGCCACATGACCTGCAGGTTTCCCCATATGCTGGACACTTGGTTTTGTCTCTCTCATGTCTTTTCCCACAATACTTGCAGTGGACAGTGTTTATAGGGTAGTCTGGTCCTGTCTTTCCTTTCATAGATACTGCATGTACCTTGTCATCATCATTCTCACTGGTGCCTGCCATCATCTTCAGGCTGTGCTTTGTGAGCTCAGCAGCCCTGCAGATTTGCATACATTTTTCTAAAGTCATGCCTTCCTCTCTCAGTAATCTTTCTTTGAGATGACTGTCCTTTATGCCACACACCATTCTGTCCTTGATTAGACTGTCCCTGATCTCTCCAAAGCCACATGTTTCTGCAAGTCTCCTCAGCTCTGTCAGATATCTGTCCACATTTTCACCATCCTCCTGATGTCTTGTGAAAAACTTATATCTTTCCACTGTCTCATTCTTCTTTGGGTCACAGTGTTTATCAAATGCCTGCACAATGTCTGCTAGGAGGAGGTTGTCTGTGTCTGGGAGCAAGGTGTGGGCTAATTCTCTGCCATTTTCCCAATTAGGTAATAAGACAGCTTTACTTTCCGTTTGTCATCAGTGGGGCCCACAGTCAGATCCACATACAGTGTAAACTCTTCCTTCCAATGTCTCCAAGTCTGGGACAGATTACATGAAGTGACATCCAGTCTCTGAGGGGGCTTCAGACCAGTCTCCATTTTTCTGTACTGGCAGGGAATCTGTACTTACAGTTGCAGTGATCTGTGCAGTTCCAGCCTCATATAAGCTCTAAGAATTTGCAGGTTCTGTGCCCGGCTGCCACCATGTTCTGTTTGATGAATCCTGTCATAAATCACACTCTGTGAGTATCTCCAGGCTCTTTATTCACATCATGTCTCAACCTCCATTACATGAATTCCCAGTACAACAACATCCAACAAGTTCCAAACAAAGAATATAGAACACACATAAAAGTAGTGAGACCCCTAGAGGCCACATGAACATATAACATATTGCTACAGTTGGGGCGTGGATATGGGTGTGACTAGTTGTGAAATGGGTGTGGTCAGAGGCACACCACAAACTGTATCCCTCTTTCCCTTCTTCAAAAGTTGGGAGGTATGATACCGCGCATTTGCCGGATTGCGGCAAGTGCCGCAAATGTCCACAAATCCCATAGGAAATGAATGAGGCCGAACGCAGTGTTGCCGTAAGTGATCCGTTACGCGGCAGATGTGGAAAAACTGCCCGATCTGCTGCAAAAGGCGACTTTCACATCAGCGATTTTTGCCAAAGTCACTGCCGATAGTGTCATACTTACCAAAGGGGGAGGCAGCACTAAAAGTGCCTAGGGCAGCAGAAACTCTAAATACGGCCCTGCCCATGTGTTTAATATCACTGTGTACCTGTCATTGAACTGTACAGTACTTGTTTTAAGTAAGACAGATTTTCTTAAAGTACAGTATATTATATAACTACAGAATAATGGAAAGTGGAAAACACATTCTACACTTACCGTGAACAGAACGTTTAGGTCCTTTCAGTTATGTGACCGTCAGGGTCATCTTGTAAATGTAAAATAGACGCCATAATGGCTATACATGCATATTATCATATGTTTCATAGAACAGGTAAAACCAATTGAATAGTTTAATACAGAGAAATTAAAGGCAGAATTCTAAAGTAGCACAGCTCTCATTGTAGAAGACCTTCCTTTCCTTTTACAAGGTCGGGTAAAACTGCTGTGAATAAGTTAAAACACATTATGTTATGGGGGATTCTATTTTTTTTTATTATATCCACGTATAAACTGGGTAGTGGTAAAACCTCCAATAAAAATATAGTGAGACTTTATTAAATAAGCATCGGACATGAGATCCATAAAAAGCTGATGTGATTAGTCTCAGAATACAAAACCAGACAATACAGTAAGCTCATGGGATGAAATTTTATAAAGAAACCCATACAGAACATCTATATTGAACTCTCACAGAAGTACACAAAATTCAAGCAGAACCTTTAGGAAATACCATATGGTAACACAGAAAAAAAATCCAGTACCATCAGGAAGACACATGGTCCCCATTTTTATTATGGTTTTGTGCTTGGGTCTTTACAGAGTAGTTTTTGCCTAATGAGTTCTCTACAAGATTGAAAACGTAAATCTAGGATAACTCTGATTGAGGCTCAATAGACAGTGGCAGTTAAGCCCCCAATACACATTAGATAAATATTGGTGAACATCCATCTCCCTGACACTTCCAAACACGAGAGCAATACTCTCAGTGAAGAGTTCCAATGTTCTCTACGAGGGAGCCGCTGTCAGACACGTTCAACGGTTTATCTCCCTGAGATCAAAAGCATCGGCCAATGGAAATACAATATGCCGGATCCTCACCTATTCCATCTGTCGGGAAAGTCGGCAGACCACTATACACATCAAACAGTTGGCTGATTTTGGCGGGTCTTGCCATCCTTGGTCTAATATGTGTGTGGTCCCTTACGTTATCTATTTTGAGCTATTGTTTTAACAGTTTACATTTTATTATCACTTTGCGCCATCATAAAAATCACTTGGTAAGAACTTAAGGCCCCTTCACATTAAGCGACGCTGCAGCGATACCGACAACGATCCGGATCGCTGCAGCGTCGCTGTTTGGTCGCTGGAGAGCTGTCACACAGACCGCTCTCCAGCGACCAACGATGCCGGTAACCAGGATAAACATCGGGTAACTAAGCGCAGGGCCGCGCTTAGTAACCCGATGTTTACCCTGGTTACCATGCTAAAAGTAAAAAAAAACAAACACTACATACTTACCTACCGCCGTCTGTCCTCCAGCGCTGCGCTCTGCTTCTCTGCTCTCCTCCTGTACTGTCTGGGAGCCGGAAAGCAGAGCGGTGACGTCACCGCTCTGCTTTCCGGCTCACAGCCAGTACAGGAGGAGAGCAGAGCACAGTGCTGGAGGACAGACAGCGGTAGGTAAGTATGTAGTGTTTGTTTTTTTTTACTTTTAGCATGGTAACCAGGGTAAACATCGGGTTACTAAGCGCGGCCCTGCGCTTAGTTACCCGATGTTTACCCTGGTTACCAGTGAAGACATCGCTGGATCGGTGTCACACACGCCGATCCAGCGATGTCAGGAGGAGTCCAGCGACGAAATAAAGTTCTGGACTTTATTCAGCGACCAACGATCTCCCAGCAGGGGCCTGATCGTTGGTCGCTGTCACACATAACGATTTCCTTAACGATATCGTTGCTACGTCACAAATAGCAACGATATCGTTAACAATATCGCTATGTGTGAAGGTACCTTTACTTTCTGGTGAGCCAATCCTATCTGTACTAACAGACCTACAGTATAAGGGCTCATTCAGGTTTTTCCATGCACAAGAAAAATGGACCAATTATTTTGATCAGACTTTGATCAGTGTTTGATCCAAGAGCAAACCATTTTTCTCAGACATAGAGAGAAAAAATAAAAAGAAGTTTCTCCACCTTCTCTTTTCTGACAGTCTGTGAAAATCGTGCCGCACTTGGATGTCATCAGATTGCGGTCTGATTTTTTTTAATGGACCTTTAGACTTGCATTGCTGATTTTGATCTGATCCTAGGATCAAAATTGGACATGTCTCTCATATCTTCTGTGAACCACTTGGTCAGAGGAAAAAAAATTGGAAACAGCCCCATAGACTATCACAGGTATGAGTCTTGTCTGTGAAAACTACGGACAGCACTCGTACTAGAAAATAGATTGTGTGAACAAGCCCTAAGTCATGAAGAAGTAGAAATGGAATTTAGATATTAACTGAAATAATGCAGAATGTGGAGTCACTGATTACAGTTTGTATCATTTGTATTTTAGTCTTTATAGAGGAAAAGGTCTTGCTCTTATTTCATTTTTGCTGCTCCCCTGAGAATTGTCTTTTATTTTTACCGTATATACTCAAGTATAAGCCAACCCGAGTATAAGCTGAGGCACCTAATTTGGCCATGAAAAACTGGGTAAGCTTATTGACTCGAGTGTAATCAGGGTATGTATTGTCCCCTCATCCCTATTCTGGTATGCATGGTTCCCCCAGTCCTGCCCTGCTCTGGGTGGCTCCCCCTGTTGTATGCATGTCTCCCCCTGCCATCCTTGTATGCATGGCTTGGTTCCCTGGTCCCATCCTTGTATGCATGGTTCAACTTCCCAGTCCCATCTTTCTATGCTCGGCTCCCCTGGTCCCATCCTTATATGCTCAGCTCCCTGGTCCCATGCCTGTATGCATGGCTCCCCCAGTCCCATCCCTGTACGCTCGGCTCCCCCAGTCCCATCCGTGTACACTCGGCTCCCCCGGTCCCATCCTTGTACACTTGGCTCCCCTGGTCCCATCCTTGTATGCTCGGCTCCAGCGTCCTCCCCCATCATACTCACCCTCCTCGTACCGTCGCTGAATGTCCCTGAATCTCCATTCTCCCGGCGCGGCGGCTTCTTCCTGTGCTGAGCTGTCACATGGTATGGCTCATTAAGGTCATGAATATACACACAACGCCTATTTGAGTGGAGTCATGTCCATATTCATGACCTTAATGAGCAGTACCAACTGACCGCTCAGCACAGGAACAGGAAAGAGCTGCCGGCGCCGGGTAAGAGATGAAGGGACGAAGATGGCCTGACAGAGGGGGAGTATCGATGTCTTCTGGAAGCTGGTGGCTGCAGCTGTCACTGTGCTACAGCCGCCGGCTCTCCCTCCCCCGCCAGCTTTATGGACCGTGACTCGTGTTTAAGCCGAGGAAGACATTTTCAGAACAAAAAAATGTGCTGAAAATCTCAGCTTATACACGAGTATATACGGTATATATATCTCAGATCTCTAAAATACCAAAGACAAAACTCAGAGAAGCAGTGAAAATAAAGTACACATGTGGTCAAAATTGTTGGTACCCCTCGTTTAATGACAGAAAAACACAAAATGGTCACAGAAATAACTTGAATCTGACAAAAGTAATAATAAATAAAAAATCTATGAAAATGAACAAATGAAAGTCAGACATTGCTTTTCAACCATGCTTCCACAGAATTAAAAAAAATAAAATAAAACTTATGAAATAGGCCGGGACAGAAATGATGGTACCCCTGAAAATAATGTGACAAAAGGAACATGTTAAATCAAGGTGTGTTTAATAACTAGCATTACAGGTGTCTACAATCTTGGAATCAGTGAGTGGCCTGTATATAGGGCTACAGATATTCACTGTGCTGTTTGGTGACATGGTGTGTATCACACTCAACATGAACCAGAGAAAGCGAAGGAAAGAGTTGTCTCAGAAGATTAGAAAGAAAGTTACAGACAAACATGCTAAAGGTAAAAGTTATAAGACCATCTCCAAGCAGCTTGATGTTCCTGTGACTACAGTTGCACATATTATTCAGAAATTGAAGATACATGGGACTGTAGCCAACCTCCCTGGACGTGGCCGCAGGAGGAAAATTGACGACAAATCAAAGAGACGGATAATACAAATGGTAACAAAAGAGCTCAGAAAAACTTCCAAACAGATTAAAGGTGAACTTCAAGCTCAAGGAACACCATTGCCAGATCACACCATCTGTCGTTGTATGAGCAAAAGTGGACTTCATGGGAGACTGGAATTTTCCAAACTACATGTTGACAAGCCACAAAGCTTCTGGTAGAATGTCCTATGGACAAATGAGACAAAAATTGAACTTTTTCGCAAGACACATCAGCTCTATGTTCACAGATAGAAAAATGAAGCATATCAAGAAAAGAACACTGTCCCTACTGTGAAACATGGAGGAGGCTCTGTTATATTCTGGGGCTGCTTTGCTGCATCTGGCACAGGGTGTCTAGAATATGTGCAGGGTACAATGAAATCTCAAGACTATCAAGGGATGCTAAAGAGAAATGTGCAGCCCAGAGTCAGAAAGCTTGGTCTCAGTCGCAGGTCTTGCAAGAGGATAATTAAGTAAATAGGGCAGCACACTGCAGCGCCAAAACATGCAAACTTGAAAACACAAAATTTGAACTGCATTACTGCACTGAAAATATGAAAAATGAGAGCTTTTAGCGCATAAAAATGGCCAATTTTATGTGTACCTCGTAGCCACGATAAGGCATCTCTCTTATACGAGGCCCTACGCTTGACCTACCTCTCTGAGAATAAACGTCTCCATCTGAATGGGTACATGTGAAACCTCTCCTTGGACTCAAATTCTCTCTCACTGTGGAGGGGTATTGGACCTATTATAATTAAAACACCTGAAGCTAGGAGGCGGGGAGTGCACGATCAGAAGGCTAGAGAATACATTTCAAAAAACCTGATCTGCACATCCAAACATAGACACAGTGTGAACAGGTGCTGAACCCAGAGTCGCCAACTCGTATATATTTAAGTAAATAGGGCAGCACACTGCAGCGCCAAAACATGCAAACTTGAAAACACAAAATTTGAACTGCATTACTGCACTGAAAATATGAAAAATGAGAGCTTTTAGCGCATAAAAATGGCCAATTTTATGTGTACCTCGTAGCCACGATAAGGCATCTCTCTTATACGAGGCAAGAGGATAATGACCCAAAACACACAGCTAAAACACCCAAGAATGGCTAAGAGGAAAATATTGGACTATTCTGAAGTGGCCTTCTATGAGCCCTGGCCTAAATCCTATTGAGCATCTTTGGAAAGAGCTGAAACATGCCGTCTGGAAAAGGAAACCTTCAAGCACAACACAACTGGAGCAGTTTGCCCTTGAGGAGTGGGCCAAAATATCTGTAGAGAGATGCAGAAGTCTTAGTGACAGTTACAGGAATCATTTGATTGCAGTGATTGCCTCAAAAGGTTGTGCAACAAAATATTAAGTTAAGGGTACCATCATTTCTGTCCAGGCCTATTTCATGAGGTTTTTTTTTTTAATTATGTGGAAGCATGGTTCAAAAGCAATTTTTAAGTAAATAAGGCAGCACACTGCAGCGCTAGAATATGCAAACTTGAAAAACGAAATTTGAACTGCATTACTGCACTAGAAATATGAAAAATGAGAGCTTTTAGCGCATAAAAATGGCCAATTTTATGTGTACCTGGTAGCCCCGTTACGGCATCTCTCTTATACCAGGTCCTAAACTTGCCTTACCTCGCTGAGAATAAACGTCTCCATCTGAATGGGTACATGTGAAAACCTCTTACTAGACTAAAATTCTCTCTCTCTGTGGAGGGGTATTGGACCTGCTGTAATTAAAACACCTGAAGCTAGGAGGCAGAGTGCATTATCAGAAGGCTAGAGAATACATTTCAAAAACCTGACCTGCACATCCAAACATAGACTAAGTGTGAACAGGTGCTGAACCTAGAGTCGCCAACTCGTATATAGTATAGCACTCCGCCTATACTATATGGAGACGTTTATTCTCAGCGAGGTAAGGCAAGTTTAGGACCTGGTATAAGAGAGATGCCGTAACGGGGCTACCAGGTACACATAAAATTGGCCATTTTTATGCGCTAAAAGCTCTCATTTTTCATATTTCTAGTGCAGTAATGCAGTTCAAATTTCGTTTTTCAAGTTTGTATGTTCTAGCGCTGCAGTGTGCTGCCTTATTTACTTAACTATATACGAGTTGGCGACTCTAGGTTCAGCAACTGTTCACACTGAGTCTATGTTTGGATGTGCAGGTCAGGTTTTTGAAATGTATTCTCTAGCCTTCTGATCGTGCACTCCGCCTCCTAGCTTCAGGTGTTTTAATTACAGCAGGTCCAATACCCCTCCACAGAGAGAGAGAATTTTAGTCTAGTAAGAGGTTTTCACATGTACCCATTCAGATGGAGACGTTTATTCTCAGCGAGGTAAGGCAAGTTTAGGACCTGGTATAAGAGAGATGCCGTAAAGGGGCTACCAGGTACACATAAGATTGGCCATTTTTATGCGCTAAAAGCTCTCATTTTTCATATTTCTAGTGCAGTAATGCAGTTCAAATTTAGTTTCTCAAGTTTGTATGTTCTAGTGCTGCAGTGTGCTGCCTTATTTACTTAACTATATACGAGTTGGCGACTCTAGGTTCAGCACCTGTTCACACTGAGTCTATGTTTGGATGTGCAGGTCAGGTTTTTGAAACAAAAGCAATTTTTGACTTTCATTTGTTCATTTTCATAGATCTTTTATTTATTGTTACTTTTGTCAGACTCAAGTTATTTCTGTGACCATTATGGGTTTTTCTGTCATTAAATGAGGGGTACCAACAATTTTAACCACGTGTGTATATAATATATATATACTGTATATACTAGATGGAGGCCCGATGCTATAGCATCGGGTGGGTGGTAATTAGTGATGAGCGAATATACATAGTAACATAGTAACATAGTTAGTAAGGCCGAAAAAAGACATTTGTCCATCCAGTTCAGCCTATATTCCATCATAATAAATCCCCAGATCTACGTCCTTCTACAGAACCTAATAATTGTATGATACAATATTGTTCTGCTCCAGGAAGACATCCAGGCCTCTCTTGAACCCCTCGACTGAGTTCGCCATCACCACCTCCTCAAGCAAGCAATTCCAGATTCTCACTGCCCTAACAGTAAAGAATCCTCTTCTATGTTGGTGGAAAAACCTTCTCTCCTCCAGACGCAAAGAATGCCCCCTTGTGCCCGTCACTTTTCTTGGTATAAACAGATCCTCAGCGAGATATTTGTATTGTCCCCTTATATACTTATACATGGTTATTAGATCGCCGCTCAGTCGTCTTTTTTCTTGACTAAATAATCCTAATTTCGCTAATCTATCTGGGTATTGTAGAGCTCCCATTCCCTTTATTAATTTTGTTGCCCTCCTTTGTACTCTCTCTAGTTCCATAATATCCTTCCTGAGCACCGGTGCCCAAAACTGGACACAGTACTCCATGTGCGGTCTAACTAGGGATTTGTACAGAGGCAGTATAATGCTCTCATCATGTGTATCCAGACCTCTTTTAATGCACCCCATGATCCTGTTTGCCTTGGCAGCTGCTGCCTGGCAATGGCTGCTCCACGTAAGTTTATCATTAACTAGGATCCCCAAGTCTTTCTCCCTGTCAGATTTACCCAGTGGTTTCCCGTTCAGTGTGTAATGGTGATATTGATTCCTTCTTCCCATGTGTATAACCTTACATTTATCATTGTTAAACCTCATCTGCCACCTTTCAGCCCAAGTTTCCAACTTATCCAGATCCATCTGTAGCAGAATACTATCTTCTCTTGTATTAACTGCTTTACATAGTTTTGTATATACTATACTCGTTGCTCGGGTTTTCCCTAGCATGCTCGGGTGGTCTCAGAGTATTTGTGTTCCGAGATTTAGTTTTCATCGCCTCAGCTGAATGATTTACAGCTACTAGCCTGTTGTGAATTCTGTTGTCGGGCTCCCTCCTATGGTCATGAATGGTACTTCGGCTGGTTCTGTCCATGGACTTCCTCTGGTGGGTGTTTCTGGGTTTCCTTCCACAGGTGACGAGGTTAATTCGTTAGCTGGCTGCTCTATTTAACTCCACTTAGATCTTTGCTCCATGCCACCTGTCAATGTTCCAGTATTGGTCTTGTTCACTCCTGGATCGTTCTTGTGACCTGTCTTCCCAGCAGAAGCTAAGTTCCTGCTTGTATTTTCTTTGGTTTGCTATTTTTCTGTCCAGCTTGCTATTTTTATTGTTGTCTTGCTTGCTGGAAGCTCTGGGACGCAGAGGGAGCGCCTCCGCACCGTGAGTCGGTGCGGAGGGTCTTTTTACGCCCTCTGCGTGGTCTTTTTGTAGGTTTTTGTGCTGACCGCAAAGCTACCTTTCTTATCCTCAGTCTGTTCAGTAAGTCGGGCCTCACTTTGCTAAATCTATTTCATCTCTGTGTTTGTATTTTCATCTTTACTCACAGTCATTATATGTGGGGGGCTGCTTTTTCCTTTGGGAAATTTCTCTGAGGCAAGGTAGGCTTTATTTTTCTATCTTCAGGGCTAGCTAGTTCCTTAGGCTGTGCCGAGTTGCATAGGGAGCGTTAGGCGCAATCCACGGCTATTTCTAGTGTGTTTGATAGGATTAGGGATTGCGGTCAGCAGAGTTCCCACGTCCCAGAGCTCGTCCTTTATTATCAGTAACTATCAGGTCATTCCGTGTGCTCTTGACCACCAGGTCCATTATTGTCCTGACCACCAGGTCATAACACTAGCCAGGCTGAGTACATGTGGAGGTTGCCTGGTTGCTAGGGAATCCCCACATGTACTCAGTAGTAGCTAGTGGCTGTAAATCATTCAGCTCCTGCGATGAAAACTAAATCTCCGAACACTAACAAATACTCGGAGACCACCCGAGTAACAATTATATTCGCTCATCACTAGAGGTAATGTCACGGTGGGGGCAGGCTTTGCAGCATTGGGAATCTCTCAATTTTGTGTAATCTCAGTCCACTTGGGATTGCATGTGATGGTGACAAACAGATCTGGTGGACCATACTTTGTTACTGTACACATAGCATGCTGGTAGCACTGTTGCATGTTTCTTGGACTGCCTTCAAAAGATGATGGCAAAATGTCTGTCTTTCCAATTGGGATGCCCTTTTCAATTGATTTTTTTTAGCAAATGTTGCTGTAGGAGGCAGTAATCTTCCACTTTTAAATCTTTCTGGTGCATTCTGATCTAATGTAGACGATTTGCCTTGATTTTGACTTATGCATCGACCAAATATTGCTGTGTGAGTTTGCCAGCATTGAATAGTGGATTAAATCCGCGCATGTTGGCATTGATATTTGCTTTTTAAAGGGGTTGTCCCATGAAAAAGTTCATTTAAAAAATTGTCTGTGTCTGACCGTGTACAGAACATACCACAGCTCATGGGCAGGGTAAGAAGCAAAAGACAATACTGACATTACAGCAGGAGATCGCCGAGGATTACATTTTGTGAGGTAAAATATTGTTTAAAAACAGTCAGTGAAATATTTAACCTGACAAAATGAATCCTCTGTGATCCCCTTCTGTAATGTCAGTGTTTTCTTTTGCTTCCTTCCCTATCAAGGAGATGAGGTATTCTTAAAATGAACTTTTGTTCATGGGAAAACCCCTTTAATGTGACAGTCTTCCTCTGCCTGTAGACATGTCGCGCATCTGCCGCTGGGATCAGCCGAATGATTCATTGCACCTGCGCGGAATTCGCGCAGGTGCAGTAAATCAGACCGCTGTCATCTTTGTGCAGACAGATAGCGGCGGTCACATTAAAACTGCGCATGCGCTCCTCTTATACAAAGATGGCGGTGGTCAGTGAATCATTCGGCTAATCTCGGCGGTGGCGTGTTTGCGATGGTGTTCCACTGGTGGTACAGCGCAAGAGGCTGCATACGGCGTATACAGTGTGTGTGTGTGTGGTGCCTACGGCATATACTGTGTGCGTGTGGTGCGTATGGCATATACAGTATGTGTGTGTGTGTGTGTGTGGTGCGACGGTGTTCCACTGATGGTACCACGCAAGCATATACAGTGTGTGTGCGTGTGTGTGTTGCATATGGCATATACAGTGTGTGTGCATGTGTGTGTTGCATATGGCATATACAGTGTGTGTGTGTGTGTTGCATATGGCATATACAGTGTGTGTTTGTGTGTGGCACATATGGCATATACAGTGTGTGTGTGTGTGTGTGGTGCGTACTGCGTATACAGTGTGTGTGTGGTGCAATGATGTTCCGCTGGTGGTACCACACAAGAGGCTGGTACCACTAGGAGTTTCTATATTGAGACACCCATCACTTGGGTGTCCCAATATGGTGGTCAGTGAACTTCCGCCACTTGGAATTCTGGGATCCGGACACATCTGGACGGAACAGGATGTGAAGACATTAAAAGGTAAGTACATATTAAGATATATACACACACATATATAAATATTATTTACACAATTAGTTAATTGAGTTTTTCAAGCCTCACTGGAGCTATAAAAGTTGTTTGCAAGAGTCCATATTGTCTTAAAAATGTAAGAGTAAACTTCAATAAGGAAAATTGCCAACACTAAGCAATGCATTCATATAGGGTTGAGCGAAACGGGTCAAAAATTTTCAAAAGTCGCCGACTTTTGGCAAGGTCGGGTTTCATGAAACCCGACCCGACCCCTGTGTGGGGTCGGCCATGAAGTCGGCGATCTTTTGAATCTGGAATCGGAATTCCGATACCGATTCCCGATATGTTTAAGGTATCGGAATTCAGATTTAAGTGTAAAATAAAGAATTAAAATAAAAAATATCGCAATACTTACCCTCTGACGCGCCCTGGTACTAACCGGGAACCTTCCTTCCTTAGAATCAGCCTTCCAGGACCTTGCGGTGACGTCGCGGTGACGTCGCGGCTTGTGATTGGTCGCGTGGCCGCCCATGTGACCGCTCGCGCGACCAATCAGAAGCCGTGACGTCACCGAAGGTCCTTCAAGCGCTGATTCTTAGGAAGGAAGGCTGTCGGAAAGAAGCAGGGCGCGTCCGAGGGTAAGTATATACCTAATAGGAATATACTCACCCTCGGACGCGCCCTGCTTCTTTCCGGCAGCCTTCCTTCCTAAGAATCAGCGCTTGCAGGACCTTCGGTGACGTCGCGGTGACGTCACGGCTTCTGATTGGTCGCGCGAGCGGTCACATGGGCAGCCGCGCGACCAATCACAAGCCGCGACGTCACCGCAAGGTCCTGGAAGCGCTGATTCGAAGGAGGAAGGTTCCCGGTTAGTACCAGGGCGCGTCAGAGGGTAAGTATTGTGATATTTTTTATTTTAATTCTTTATTTTACACTAAAATATGGATCGCAGGGCCTGAAGGAGAGTTTCCGCTCCTTCAGACCCTGGGAACCATGGAAACCCAATGCACTGCATTGGGTTTCGGGTTTCGGCCGACCCCGACTTTTTTATAGGATCGGCCGATTTCACTCGACCCGACTTTTGAAAAAGTCGGGTTTCGTGAAACCCGACCCGATCCTATAAAAGTAAAGGTCGCTCAACCCTACATTCATATATCAAAATTATAATGTAGGAGGCATCTGTCCCACCATGCACCTACCCCCAAGTCATGTTTCTCTCTTAAAGATAATGTTATCCATACCTATAATGTACACAATTTGTTTCAATTCATATGCATAGGAGGCTTAAAGGAGAGGTTTAAGAAGGTGTTGCCTGAGTAGTAGACAACCCTTTAAAGGTCCGACACCCAGCACCCCCGATAATCAGCTGTTCTAAGTGTCAGCTGCTGGCTGGAAATGCTCAATTGTTGAGCTGCTCAGTCTTTTGAGGTGACGGCAGGGTGCTGTACATCTGCCTTCTTTTCAAATTAATAATATGTGTATGTGCAGTACACAGCTGCAGCCGCTATCAGAAGACGGAGGCAGCTACGCAATTGAGCATTTCCGGCCGCTGCCAACACCGAAAACAGCTGATCGGCGGGGTTCCGAAAAGTCAGACCCTGACCGATCAGACATTGATAACCTATCCTAATGATAGGTCATCAATGATAGAGTAGTGGACAACCTCTTTAAGTGTTCTGGGCATGTCAAAGCACTTCCCAAGCGGGTTGTCTGCATGTTAGAATATAGACACATTTGAGGGGTGTACTTTCTTCATATCCTTTTATTCAGCAAAGTAGCTGGTAGCTACAAAGAACATCTGTAAATCTGTAGGCCAGGGCATCTTTGTTCAGCATTATACATCCTGAATTCAATGGGTATAACATGATGCTTTTCTCTTGTGGTAACGCTGCAGAATATGATACACGTTTGGCTAGGATACCCTATTGATAGCAGCTGATGGCAAGAGGTAAGAGGATTTTATTTTAAAGACTGCAAGAGCCTGTTTAAGTTGTATTGTATGCATTGTATTTTACACCTATCCCTCCATCATAATTTTCCTTTTAAATATGACTTGTCATTTACCATAAATATATAATTTTGTTACATGGTGTAAATCCCACTGTTCTGAATCAAACAATGTTTTATTCTGGTTTCTGTGCCTATTTCTTTTTGACATATGGCTCCCTTTTCCATGTATATGCATATAATTATGGTCAACATGGGTGTGGTCGACGTGGGATAGGTTATGACCATACCCAATTAGATAAAAGACTAGAGGGATCCGTATCTGAGGAATACAGAGTTAAAGGAACAAAAGAAAAACAGTGCTAGAAGTAGCCAAATGGTAGCATTAATACCAGATAAAAAAAGAAAATGACATTTATTGCAAGTAACAAGTCCTCGTGAGTTAGCATTATATAGTAGAATGTTCATAAAAATATTTTACACACCTTATTCATTAGACTACTGCATTAAAAATAACACATAAAAGTATATGCACACGTTGCGTTTTCACTGAATTTTTTGTGTTTTTTCTGTGCTTGCATTCCACTAAAAATGTAATATTTTACTATCTCAGAAAAGTGAATGAGATTTCTGAAATCTTATTTTTTCCTTGCAGATTTTCAGATCTTCAAAATGGCAATTTCTATCGAATGAGTCTAAAAAATGCATCCAAAAAACGTATTAAAAAATGCATGCAAAAATGTAGCAAAAATGCACTTTTAGTGCAGCATTTTTCCTACAAAGAGACACGTTTATGATGCAGGAATGTCTGCAACAAATACTTAACGCATCCACACACCTAAGGAGCTATAACATTTTTAGTCATTCTGTATATTTCCCACATTTACAAAGCATTTGTACAGAATGTTTGCCATCTCCCATCATTGTGAGATAACGATGAGTAGATGGTTGACCGAATGTCAACTAAAAGAAATAATTCTAGTTCTCAAGTTAAGCAAAATAGGAGAATATTAGAAGAATGTCACCAACGAGAAAAAAAAATTACATAAAATTTGCAGTGAGTAAAGTTAATGAAATAGCCACATAACACGAGATCCATATGAAATGGCTTAGTGACTCCTGCATGGAGCAGGGGGTTGGACACTATGACCCTTGAAGTCCCTACCACCTCTAAGAAATACAGTACCAATTAAAAGTTTGGACAACCCTTCATTCAATAGATTTCCTTGCTCTTATTGGACGTGCACTGCACATTGTAGATACAAACTGAAAGCAGTAAAACCATAAGGAACACATAAGAAAACAAAGAGGAAAGAAACACTTGACACAAACCAGAATTTGTGTTAAACATTATATTCCTCAAAGTACCCTCCTCCCCCTTAACTCTGAAGACAGCTTTATGCAGCCAGGTTTCATGATACCTGTGGTTTGGGCGGCATGAATTAGGTAACAGGATCCTTTTAATTTGTAGATTAACTTAAGCATTTCCTAAGTTACGGTTGTAATCCAATGAGTGCCACAGAAATATTTTATTTCCAGAGTAACAATGAATGGGCGCAATGATGAGCTCCTGGATGCCATGGTCTATAACATTCCATAGCCTTGGCAACATCTGACAGTTTTGTATATTTTACAATGGTACTGGTTGACCTCAACCTCCAGGGACTGGGGAAAGATTTGTGACATAAGCTACTCCACATCTCATCATGAATTAATTGAGTGGGCACCATCATGCCCCATCCCACCTCATATCCACCCATTTTGGCGGAGATGACTGGAAGCAGCATGAAAATGCAAAACGTTACAAACGTTTGAGGAGTTTTCAAATTGTTTTATGCAAAATTGGTGCTATAAATACTTTGAACTCCAGCAATACATAGTCACATGGTCCCGATTATTCAAATTATTTAGAGATGGTTTAGTAACTTTTTCCTGCCTGATCAGCATCAACATTCTTTTTCTGAGGTCCTGAGAAATCTTCCTTGTTAGTGCCGTAATACACTTCCTCAAGCATGTTGTGATGAACAAACTTTCATAAATCCCTGTTCTTCAAATAAAACAGATGGGTGGACAATTGCTTGTGGTTGACCAATTGATTGAAAACCCCAGGCTTTTCATTTCACCTTCAAGTTATCTGCCCAACTGAAAGGTTCATATTCTTTTGCCAACCACAGACAAGTGATATTGGATCATGTTCTTCAATAAAAGTGATATTTTTGATTCATTTGTTTGATCTTGTTCTTTATATACTTTTAGAGCTTGAGTAAATATCTGATACAGAACAGATCTAGAAGATCCGTTTTTTGATTGCTGGATCAGTCAAATAGATGATTACTTGAAAGTTCCCACATGTCCAGTAGTATATGGTAAATATTTATTTTTTTCACCTCCAGTTAACAATAAATTAATTATTTGGGAGAAATTAGTTAATGACTAATTAGTTGATACGTTTTCCATAGACTTGAAAAAACGGATCCAGTTGAAATCAGTTTTTCCAGATGGACAAAATAGTTGTGTCTACACAACTTTTTAATCGACGGATTGCTGCTGGATCCGTTCTAATGGACGATTACTGGATATGTAAATTTAGCCTTAAAAAAGGAAAAGCAGCTCTGAAGCACAAACTGCTAATCAAACAAATGAAATGCGTTAGATATTTAAGGATTAATGTTGTTGCTCATAAATACGGTTGTCTAGAAGGATGTCCCCTTTAGATACAGTAGATATGCTTTTGTTTTTTAGACACATTAAAGATTAAACTTCAACCAGATATATCGAATTTGTTGTAATTGACCACAACTGAGACCACAAATGGATCATTTGCTGTATGATATATTCAGACGGTGTTGATGGTTGAGATACGATTCTGTCAGACGTGTATTATAAATGTGCACACATTCTATCAGGGGAGACGTATATTTTGAATTGAAATTCTGTTCCCTTGCGGCAATCATAAACAGTGAATATCTGATCCATTGTGGCACAAAGCAGCAATTAAAAAATCAATAGCAGTAATATTCAGGCTTTCATGAGCATACATTAACAGCACAAGCTCAGTGCATCGGTATTGCTTGTTTTATTCGGTGGCGAATTATAGTGATTTATGCATTATTTTTTTATCTGTAGATAACATGCACAATATCTAGAATGTCAGATTCAGTATAGTTGCAAAGATTTACAGTATAGTCCAAAAATTTAGCACAGGTGTGGAAAAAATGCTGCAAAGTAAGAATGTTTTAAATTAGAAGTGGTAATAGTTTTCATCAATTAACAAATTAGATTGAGAATGAACAAATCAAAACAATATTTGGTGTGACAACTCACTGCCTTCAAAAAGGCATAACTTCTTTTAGGTACACTTATACATATAGTTTTAAAAGGAGCTCGTCAAGAAAGTTATTACAAACATCTTAGAGAACTAGCCATATATCTTCTGCAATACTAAAGATATTAGTTAGTGTCAGCCAACGAACTCAAATTTTAACTCATTGGCCCATTTTTAACTCATCGGCCAAATTTTAACTCATCGGCCCATAACTGAGTCACTTGGCCTTGTTTCCTTGTCAATGGTACAGCATTTTTGCTGCAAATCTTCTATGAAGACCACTTCTGGCCAGACTACTCTGAACCGTTCATGGGTGTAATCGAGTCCCACGGGTTGCTGCCAGTTCTGAGCTGATGGCACTGATTGACATCTTCCACTTTCAAAGGGAGTAATTATGATGTGACTTTCATGTGTTGCACTGAGTTTCCCTGGCCAAATATGGCATCTACAGTATTCAAAGCTGCCAATTTCTTGGTGGTTCTTCTAAACAGCACATCTTGAAACCCCAGTCTGTTTTGAAAATTGTTGCTTGGGCAACACCTTGCTGATGCAGTATAACTATCTACAGTTTTGTTGCTGTGCTCAGTCTCAACATGGTGTTTTACCTGTGATATGAAACGGTCTTCCACAACCTTACTTTTGCAGCAGAGTTTGGCAGTTTCTCACCCAGTTTTAAGACTTCTGCACACCTGTTACTGTTTCAGTTAAAGTTAATATGCTTCAACCTACATATTAAAATGATTATCTGTTATGAAAGGCAATTCAGTACCACAATGGACATAGCGGTCAGAGCACATACAGTGATCTGACAATAACCCAAAATCATAGAACGAGCTCTGAGACGTGGGAACTCTGCAGACCGCAACCCCTAATCCTCTCCAAACAACACTAGATGCAGCCGTGGATTGCGCCTAACTATGCAACTCGGCACAGCCTGAGAAACTAACTAGCCTGAAGATAGAAAATAAGCCTACCTTGCCTCAGATCCTACCTTGATCTTATTTAGAAGGCGGTAATCTATACAAGGTCTCAGTGAACCATCCTTCTTGGCTATAAAAAAGAACCCTGCTCCTAATGGTGACGATGACGGGCGAATATGCCCCTTCTCCAGGGATTCCTTCACATAACTGCGCATAGCGGCGTGCTCAGGCACGGATAAATTAAACAGTCGACCTTTTGGGAATTTACTACCAGGAATCAAATTGATAGCACAATCACAATCCCTATGCGGAGGTACGGCATCGGACTTGGGCTCATCAAATACATCCCGGTAATCAGACAAGAACTCTGGAACCTCAGAAGGGGTGGATGACGAAATTGACAGAAATGGAACATCACCATGTACCCCCTGACAACCCCAGCTGGACACCGACATGGATTTCCAATCTAATACTGGATTATGGGCTTGTAGCCATGGCAACCCCAACACGACCACATCATGCAGATTATGCAACACCAGAAAGCGAATAACCTCCTGATGTGCAGGAGCCATGCACATGGTCAGCTGGGTCCAGTATTGAGGCTTATTCTTGGCCAAAGGCGTGGCATCAATTCCTCTCAATGGAATAGGACACTGCAAGGGCACTAAGAGAAACCCACAACGCTTAGCATACTCCAAGTCCATCAAATTCAGGGCAGCGCCTGAATCCACAAATGCCATGACAGAATACGATGACAAAGAGCAGATCAAGGTAACAGACAGAAGAAATTTTGACTGTACCGTACCAATGGTGGCAGACCTAGCGAACCGCTTAGTGCGCTTAGGACAATCAGAGATAGCATGAGTGGAATCACCACAGTAGAAACACAGCCCATTCAGACGTCTGTGTTCTTGCCGTTCAACTCTGGTCAAAGTCCTATCGCACTGCATAGGCTCAGGTTTAAGCTCAGGTAATACCGCCAAATGGTGCACAGATTTACGCTCACGCAAGCGTCGACCGATCTGAATGGCCAAAGACACAGACTCATTCAAACCAGCAGGCATAGGAAATCCCACCATGACATTCTTAAGGGCTTCAGAGAGACCCTTTCTGAACATAGCTGCCAGCGCAGATTCATTCCATTGAGTGAGCACGGACCACTTTCTAAATTTCTGACAATATACCTCTATCTCATCCTGACCCTGACAAAGAGCCAGCAAATTTTTCTCTGCCTGATCCACTGAATTAGGTTCATCGTACAGCAATCCGAGCGCCAGGAAAAACGCATCGATATTACTCAATGCAGGATCTCCTGGCGCAAGAGAAAATGCCCAGTCCTGAGGGTCGCCGCGCAAAAAAGAAATAACAATCAAAACCTGTTGAACTGGATCACCAGAGGAGCAAGGTTTCAAGGCCAGAAATAATTTACAATTATTTTTGAAACTCAGAAACTTAGTTCTATCTCCAAAAAACAAATCAGGAATAGGAATTCTTGGTTCTAACATAGATTTCTGATCAATAGTATCTTTTGTACTCTTGCCGAGAGCTGATCCACAGATGAAGACAGACTTCTAATGTCCATCGCTACACCTGTGTACTGAACCACCCAAATGTCTAGGTAAAAAAAAAGGCAAAACACAGTGCAAAGAAAAAAAAATGGTCTCAGAACTTCTTTTTTCCCTCTATTGAGAATCATTAGTACTTTTGGCTTCCTGTACTGTTATGAAAGGCAATTCAGTACCACAATGGACATAGCGGTCAGAGCACATACAGTGATCTGGCAATAACCCAAAATCATAGAACGAGCTCTGAGACGTGGGAACTCTGCAGACCGCAACCCCTAATCCTCTCCAAACAACACTAGAGGCAGCCGTGGATTGCGCCTAACTATGCAACTCGGCACAGCCTGAGAAACTAACTAGCCTGAAGATAGAAAATAAGCCTACCTTGCCTCAGAGAAATACCCCAAAGGAAAAGGCAGCCCCCCACATATAATGACTGTGAGTTAAGATGAAAAGACAAACGTAGAGATGAAATAGATTCAGCAAAGTGAGGCCCGACTTTCTTAACAGAGCGAAGACAGAAAAGGTAACTTTGCGGTCTACACAAAACCCTAAAGAAAACCACGCAAAGGGGGCAAAAAGACCCTCCGTACCGAACTAACGGCACGGAGGTACACCCTTTGCGTCCCAGAGCTTCCAGCAAAAAATTAGACAAGCTGGACAGAAAAAATAGCAAACAAATAGCAAAGAAGAACTTAGCTATGCAGAGCAGCAGGCCACAGGAATGATCCAGGGAAAAGCAAGTCCAACACTGGAACATTGACAGGAAGCCAGGATCAAAGCATTAGGTGGAGTTAAGTAGAGAAGCGCCTAACGACCTCACCAGATCACCTGAGGGAGGAAACTCAGAAGCCGCAGTACCACTTCCCTCCACCAACAGAAGCTCACAGAGAGAATCAGCCGAAGTACCACTTGTGACCACAGGAGGGAGCTTTGCCACAGAATTCACAACAATTATCATTATCACTTGTGTGACATAATTTGTCACTCAGACACCTGGCTATTATCCTACAAATGTTTTGAAAGCAAAGGGTCACATCACAAATATTGATTTGATTTAGATTTCTGTTTTCTTTATTCACTTTGCATTTTAATTGATAAAAATAAAATATTAATATTTCTATTTTTGCAAGCATTCTTACAGTACAGTACACACACACACATTAGCAAATTTTATGAGACATTGTCAGAAATGCTGAAGAAAAAATGTTACTATTTATTTTCACTCCTTCCTGCCACAGTAAATTTTCGTTTATGTGCTTTGCCTTTTCTTCAAGGAGTCATAGCTGTTTTATATTCCCATTGATATAACCATACAAGTCTTGTTTTTTTAAGGATACGTCATGGTTTGGAAAAACATTATAACTAGCAAATTATTGAGAAAAAAAATTCAAGCAAGGGGACATTGTGAAAAAAAATGCGTTGATTCCGCCATTATATTTTTGGGTTTTGACGCTTTTAGAAATAGATAGCCAGCACTAGCTTTGCTTGGATTGGGCTCAGCAACCAGAGGAGGTGTCAAAGCACCATTAATTCTAAAGGTGCTGTATATGTGAGGAGGGTTTACATAAAAAAGCACAATAAACATGAAGTAAAGGTGGCAGATTGGTACAGAGGGGGAGAGGACCCTGCCCTTACAGACTTTCATTCTACAAGGTACTGGGGAAGAAGACCCTAGGTTAATGGATTGGAAACAGATCAGGAGGTAATTAGGTGGCAGCAGGGTTATTGCAGGCTGTACGTTTTCCAATTGCATCTGAAGGCTTTATTAGTGGAAGACAACCTTATGTGCTAAGCTTGTTAATTCCAGGGTATGGGGGAAACACATGAGATATCTTGAAGATAGTTGTGTAAGGAACAAAGAAGAAGAGAGCAAAGAAGGAGATTTTGGAAATGCTGGAAACGACTTGTGGGAAAGTGTCAGTAATCAGATATTTGGTTGGAGAAGAATGGACAGATAGACAACCCTGTTATACTATCTCTTTGCCAAAATTGTGAAAAATGCAAAGGATGTAAAATCTCTGATATGATCCCGATCTCATATCCTGGGCAGTTGCCAATTTATGCTTCATAAGGCTTCTAAAACTTTTACCCAGACTACTGTTATTGTAAAATGCAGCAGATTTTCCTTCTGGAAATTATGGGTGGAAAATTTGCTGTTGTTTTGACTTGTGGAAGCATACACAAATTCTTTTTCAGGGAAGACGAATTTTATGGAAGCTCTAGGATGTGCAAAATACTATAGTCACATGAAAAATAAATAAAATTGTTTAAATATGTATCGATTGTTATTTATATCATAATTTGCCATTTCAGATTTCATTGATGCAGAGACCCATGTCTTCTATTTTGTTGCATCACACAAAGCATTTTCTCTCGTTACATTTTTCCAAAGTTACTTCACAGTTTGGATTTTCAAAACTAATTCAAGACTTGTAACTATCCATACATTCAGGAGTTAATCATGTCCTACCTTGTAGAGTCAGCCGCCGTGATTGCAATCAGCGGAGGAATCCTCAATGCTAGAGAAGTTGGCCGCTGCGGACTCTCACAATCTGGCTTTTTTTCCCATTCTGCTTGCTCTGCCAGTCTGAATGCCAAAGGAGGTAGTTGTATATTTCTACAGGAAAGCCGGCGAACTAAATATGGCTCCATTCCCTCAGGAATACCATCATCTTCCTCCATCTTGGAATGAAGAGCTTCTTCTGACACCTAGGAAACATGGAAGGGATGATAAATGAAAAAGGAAATAATGGTATGTTACATTTACTACACTGCCCTAATTAATTTTATACAACTTAAAGGCATCTACATGACCCTACTCTATCTTAAATATAGTAAATAGTCCTGTTAATAGTTTTGTATATGAACATTGGCATGAACTGGTATTGTATCACAGAAGGCAGTATCGAGGAACGGGTGCATGTTATTAATGTGCACCATAGTTCATTAGGGCATGAAGGAGCAATTTTGCCCATTGGAAACTGGACAGCTTTGTCTGACAACACATTGCAGATTGCAAATTTCAGCAAGTAAGTGAATCTGACAGCGGCACTTTGAATGTAGACACTGTTGTTTTTCAAAGCCCATTGACTCTAATTACCGCATTTACTAATACATTTTTGTAACCCAGATTAGTATATAAACTTTTTGATCACCATAGGGTAAGTACAGTAGATATAAATAATACCCAAAAAGAAAATGTGCCAGGAATAATACACCAATAATACACCAATATTGATAAGTCAATTTTTATTCAACAAATATTAAAAGGTAATATGAAAAGACAAACACCAAAATGACAGACATAAAAGACTAAAATTTGGTGGAAGGGCTAATCAGGGAAAGATTCACACACACACACACACACACACACACACACACACAGACACACACACACACATACAGTACAGACCAAAAGTTTGGACACACCTTCTCATTTAAAGATTTTTCTGTATTTTCATGACTATGAAAATTGTAAATTCACACTGAAGGCATCAAATTAACACATGTGGAATTATATACTTAACAAAAAAGTGTGAAACAACTGAAAATATGTGAATAATTATATATCCGCGCTAGGAATACTCCCCTTTAATTTATATAAAACAGTAGACCGAGGAACAACCTTATATATCCTAATTACCACTTAGTCCCACTTCTATCTATGGTTTTACCTTTTAGACACAGTGAAGACCTTCCGTTTTTGTTCAGATTTACCCACTGAGCGCTTTTCAATGTAGATTACGTCAAAGTTTGGATACTATAATGTAGAAATACTTTAATATTATGAGGGCGCACAAATCCTACCAGGCAGATACGTAAAATCTATATATAAAAGGAACACATAAAACTGCATAAAAGAACCAATACAGTTGCGCTGAAGATACCGTCCAGGACGGAGTTACCTCCTATAATGCGGTTGTTTTTTCCTCTGTTTCGTCGCTTGGAGAAGTCCTCCTGATGTGACCTGACATTCAGGTAAACTCACCAACTTCGGCGGGTGGTGAGCGCTGCTCCGGCCGGTAGCAACGCTCTAACACAGCCGCTGTTTCTGCTTTAGCAGCGTGGGGTGGCTGCGCGCTGTAAAAGTTAGCCGCTCGGTCTCCCGACAATACAGGACCTAGCGTGACGTCACAGTCACGTGTTCACACACGTGACTGGCTACGGGTAGCGCGATGGACCAAAAACCGACGCGTTTCGGAATAAACGTATTCCTTCTTCAGGGAAGGTCCAGGTAGGGGTGTATGCCCTTTTATTCACAGCCGCAGTCACTTAACCCCTTCATATATTAAAGGTGAACAGTTCAATTTCACTGTTCAGACCTTTCGGCATAAGGGTATCCAATTCAAAAATCATCCTGCTCTCTTCTCTTGACATTTGCTTAATATAATCTCCTTTCCTCCAGCTTCTGGTTACTATTTTTAGGCCCGTGATGATGGTATTTTTTATATTGCCTCCATGATGATCCAAAAAATGCTTCGATAATGGGTGGCCCTGGAATTTCTTTTTTATGTTACTCAAATGTTCATTCATTCTTATATATAATGGCCTTTTTGTTCTTCCTATATATAATTTATTGCACAGGCATTTTATGGAATAAATGACTCCTTTCGTGTCACATGTTATGTGATCTTTGATAATCCATTCATTTGACCCATTTGTAAGTGATAATTGTTTCTTACAGTTTAGTCGTTTACACGGTTTGCATTTAAGACATGGGAAAAATCCTGGATATGTACGATATGGGAGATGCGTAATAAGAGCTCTTGGATTCGGAACTGTGGGGGCTATTTTATTAGCCAAATTGTTCGCTTTTCTGTATACAAACACTGGATGTTCCGATATTTTCTCTCCTATGATTTTATCGTCTTTTAAAATATCCCAGTGTTTCTTTACTATTCTTTTAAACAGATAAGTATTGGCATTATATTGTGTAATTATAGGAACCACCTCGGACATCTGATTATCATTTTTGTTATTTGTTTTATTTTGAAGTAGTTGATCTCTTGGTAATCCTTCAACTAATTTTTTTGTCCTAGATAGATGGTCCTGAGAATAACCCTTTTGAATAAATTTAGAGGTTAAAATCCCCACCTCCTGATTAAAATCCTGTATATTTGAACAGTTCCTATGGGCCCGGATAAATTGGCTTCTTGGAACGTTTGTTAGCCAGCTGGGAAGGTGACAACTGTCCAGAGATATATAATTATTGGCGTCTGTAGGTTTATGGAAGGTCTTTGTGTGAATTTGCCCATTCTCAATAAAAATAGTTAAATCTAAAAAATTAATAAGTTCGGAACTGGTGGTGCCCGTAAAATTTAAAAAATACTCATTTTTATTTAAATTAATAATAAAATCAGACAATGACTCAGGGCCCCCAGACCATATAAAAACAATATCGTCAATAAAACGTTGCCAGAGTACCAGGTTCGCACATCTAGGTCCTTCACTATAAATAGTGTGATGCTCCCACTTCCCTACATATAAGTTTGCATAACTTGGTGCGAACCTGGTACCCATAGCAGTACCCCACTGCTGGGAGTAGTGGTGCGCCTCATATTTAAAATAGTTATGGGTTAATATGAATTTAATACAGTCCAAAATAAAAGTCACTTGTTCCTCTGGTAATAATCCTTGCTTATCCAAAAAGAATTTTACTGCCTCACAGCCTTTATTGTGCTGTATAATAGTATACAGTGAAGTGATGTCTAGTGTACCCATAATATAATGAGGTTTCCATTCCACTTTTTCAAGAATTCTGAGAATATGGGTACTGTCCTTCAGATATAATGGGAGTTTGGGAACCACTTTTTGAAGGTGGCAGTCTACATACTTCGACATGTTTGCTGTGAGGCAGCCTATTCCAGATATAATCGGTCTACCGGGTGGATTAATTGCACACTTATGGACCTTTGGGAGATAGTAAAAGTATGGTATCCTCGGATGTTCTATATTCATGAATTCAAATTCATGTTTGGTGAGAATTCCCTTTTCTTTCCCTTTTTTTATAAGTTCTTTCAGTTCTTTGGTATATGTATCTGTTGGATCACTGGGTAGGACACTATATGTCCGTTGATCTCCTAGTAATCGTAAAGCCTCTTTTTTGTAGTCATCCGAATTCAAGATGACTATGCTTCCCCCTTTGTCAGCTGCCCTTACTATCTGTTTGTTTTCTTGCATCTGCTTCATAGCCTTACGTTCATTATTAGTTAAATTATTCTTAAATTTCGTACACCTCTTATTTGAAATTTTTCTAATGTCCCCTATTACATTCCTTTGGAATGCCTCAAATGAATTCGAGTATTCTTGGATTGGATTGAAGTTTGATTTTACTTTTAGAGAGGTGTGTACATATGAGTCAGTTGATTGAAGGGGGATATTCACAAAGTTAGCTTCATTCTTTAAGAAGTATTTTTTCATAGCTAATTTCCGCATAAACATTTTTATTCCAATGAATGCCTGGAATTTATTAAACTTTGTGTTTGGAGCATATTTGAGGCCTTTATTTAGAAGGGATATTTCATTTTTCTCTAGTTTATGTTTAGAAAGGGTTATTCTCAGGACCATCTATCTAGGACAAAAAAATTAGTTGAAGGATTACCAAGAGATCAACTACTTCAAAATAAAACAAATAACAAAAATGATAATCAGATGTCCGAGGTGGTTCCTATAATTACACAATATAATGCCAATACTTATCTGTTTAAAAGAATAGTAAAGAAACACTGGGATATTTTAAAAGACGATAAAATCATAGGAGAGAAAATATCGGAACATCCAGTGTTTGTATACAGAAAAGCGAACAATTTGGCTAATAAAATAGCCCCCACAGTTCCGAATCCAAGAGCTCTTATTACGCATCTCCCATATCGTACATATCCAGGATTTTTCCCATGTCTTAAATGCAAACCGTGTAAACGACTAAACTGTAAGAAACAATCATCACTTACAAATGGGTCAAATGAATGGATTATCAAAGATCACATAACATGTGACACGAAAGGAGTCATTTATTCCATAAAATGCCCGTGCAATAAATTATATATAGGAAGAACAAAAAGGCCATTATATATAAGAATGAATGAACATTTGAGTAACATAAAAAAGTTCCAGGGCCACCCTTTTTCGAAGCATTTTTTGGATCATCATTGAGGCTATATAAAAAATACCATCATCACGGGCCTAAAAATAGTAACCAGAAGCTGGAGGAAAGGAGATTATATTAAGCAAATGTCAAGAGAAGAGAGCAGGATGATTTTTGAATTGGATACCCTTATGCCGAAAGGTCTGAACAGTGAAATTGAACTGTTCGCCTTTAATATATGAAGGGGTTAAGTGACTGTGGCTGTGAATAAAAGGGCATACACCCCTACCTGGACCTTCCCTGAAGAAGGAATACGTTTATTCCGAAACGCGTCGGTTTTTGGTCCATCGCGCTACCCGTAGCCAGTCACGTGTGTGAACACGTGACTGTGATGTCACGCTAGGTCCTGTATTGTCGGGAGACCGAGCGGCTAACTTTTACAGCGCGCAGCCACCCCACGCTGCTAAAGCAGAAACAGCGGCTGTGTTAGAGCGTTGCTACCGGCCGGAGCAGCGCTCACCACCCGCCGAAGTTGGTGAGTTTACCTGAATGTCAGGTCACATCAGGAGGACTTCTCCAAGCGACGAAACAGAGGAAAAAACAACCGCATTATAGGAGGTAACTCCGTCCTGGACGGTATCTTCAGCGCAACTGTATTGGTTCTTTTATGCAGTTTTATGTGTTCCTTTTATATATAGATTTTACGTATCTGCCTGGTAGGATTTGTGCGCCCTCATAATATTAAAGTATTTCTACATTATAGTATCCAAACTTTGACGTAATCTACATTGAAAAGCGCTCAGTGGGTAAATCTGAACAAAAACGGAAGGTCTTCACTGTGTCTAAAAGGTAAAACCATAGATAGAAGTGGGACTAAGTGGTAATTAGGATATATAAGGTTGTTCCACGGTCTACTGTTTTATATAAATTAAAGGGGAGTATTCCTAGCGCGGATATATAATTATTCACATTACTTTTAGTATACGACACAGAGAAGTGGTACTGTGACAATATCTGCTGCAAGGAAGTAGTGTAGCAAGCGCCACTGATATATTTTCTATACGAAAATTTTTTATATATAAAAATTACAACTGAAAATATGTCTTATATTCTCGGTTCTTCAAATTAGCTACCTTTTGCTTTGATGATTAGTTTGCACACTTTTGGCATTCCTTTGATCCTTTGATGAGCTTCAAGAGGTAGTCACCAGAAATGGTCTTCCAACAATCTTGAAGGAGTTTCCAGAGATGCTTAGCACTTGTTGGCCATTTTGCCTGCACTCTGCGGTCCAGCTCACCCCAAACCATCTCGATTGTGTTCAGGTCTGGTGAGTGTTGTGAATTCTGTTGTCAAGCTCCCTCCTGTGGTCATGAATGGTACTTCGGCTGGTTCTGTCCATGGGCTTCCTCTGGTGGTTGTGAGTGGGACTGCGGCTTCTGAGTTTCCTTCCACAGGTGACGAGGTTAATTCGTTAGCTGGCTGCTCTATTTAACTCCACTTAGATCATTGCTCCATGCCACCTGTCAATGTTCCAGTATTGGTCTAGTTCGCTCCTGGATAGTTCTGGTGACCTGTCTTCCCAGCAGAAGCTAAGATCCTGCTTGTTTTTCTCTTGTTTGCTATTTTTCTGTCCAGCTTGCTATTTTGATTTTTGTCTTGCTTGCTGGAAGCTCTGGGATGCAGAGGGGCGCCTCCGCACCGTGAGTCGGTGCGGAGGGTCTTTTTGCGCCCTCTGCGTGGTTTTTTTGTAGTTTTTGTGCTGACCGCAAAGTTACCTTTCCTATCCTCTGTCTGTTCAGTAAGTCGGGCCTCTCTTTGCTAAAATCTATTTCATCTCTGTGTTTGTGATTTTCATCTTAACTCACAGTCATTATATGTGGGGGGCTGCCTTTTCCTTTGGGGAATTTCTCTGAGGCAAGGTAGGCTTTATTTTTCTATCTTTAGGGCTAGCTAGTTCCTTAGGCTGTGACGAGTTGCATAGGGAGCGTTAGGAGCAATCCACGGCTATTTCTAGTGTGTGTGATAGGATTAGGGATTGCGGTCAGCAGAGTTCCCACGTCCCAGAGCTTGTCCTGTTTTATTAATAACTATCAGGTCTTTCCGTGTGCTCTTAACCACCAGGTCCATTATTGTCCTAACCACCAGGTCATAACAGGTGAGTGCGGAGGCCAGGTCATCTGGCGTAGCACCCCATCACTCTCCTTCTTGGTCAAATAGCCATTTCACAGCCTGGAGATGTGTTTGGGGTCATTGTCCTGTTGAAAAATAAATGATGGTCCAATTAAACGCAAACCTGATGGAATAGCATGCCGCTGCAAGATGCTGTGGTAGCCATGCTGGTTCAGTATGCCTTCAATTTTGAATAAATCCCCAACAGTGTCACCAGCAAAGCACCCCCACACCATCACACCTCCTCCTTCATGCTTCACGGTGGGAACCAGTCATGTAGAGTCCATCCGTTCACCTTTTCTGCATCGCACAAAGACACGGTGGTTGGAACCAAAGATCTCAAATTTGGACTCATCAGACCAAAGCACAGATTTCCACTGGTCTAATGTCCATTCCTTGTGTTCTTTAGCCCAAACAAGTCTCTTCTGCTTGTTGCCTGTCCTTAGCAGTGGTTTCCTAGCAGCTATTTTACCATGAAGGCATGCTGCACAAAGTCTCCTTAACAGTTGTTGTAGAGATGTGTCTGCTACTAGAACTCTGTGTGGTATTGACCTGGTCTCTAATCCGAGCTGCTGTTAACCTGCGATTTCTGAGGCTGGTGACTCGGATAAACTTCTCCTCAGAAGCAGCGGTGACTCTTGGTCTTCCTTTCCTGGGGCGGTCCTCATGTGAGCCAGTTTCTTTGTAGCGCTTGATGGTTTTTGCAACTGCACTTGGGGACACTTTCAAAGTTTTACCAATTTTTCAGACTGACTGACCTTCGTTTCTTAAAGTAATGATGGCCAATTGTTTTTCTTTACTTAGCTGCTTTTTTCTTGCCATAATACAAATTCTAACCATCTATTCAGTAGGACTATCAGCTGTGTATCCAACGGACTTCTGCTCAACACAACTGGTGGTCCCAACCCCATTTATAAGGCAAGAAATCCCACTTATTAAACCTGACAGGGCACACCTTTGAAAACCATTTACTGTCATTACCTCTTGACACTCATCAAGATAATGCCAAGAGTGTGCAAAGCAGTCATCAAAGCAAAAGGTGGCTACTTTGAAGAACCTAGAATATAAGACATATTTTCAGTTGTTTCACACTTTTTTGTTAAGTATATAATTCAACATGTGTTAATTCATAGTTTTGATGCATTCAGTGTGAATTTTAAATTTTCATAGTCATGAAAATACAGAAAAATCTTTAAATGAGAAGGTGTGTCCAAACTTTTGGTCTGTACTCTATATATAAATATATGTATATATATTTGCGCCAAAAGACCCGACGCACGTTTCACCACTGACGAAGCAGTGGTGAAACATCCATCGCGTCTTTTGGTGGGTGAGCTCATTACTTTTATGCACTTAGGTATTTGAACCATTAACTTGTACTTCCATATACTTTTTCACTCCTTACTTACTGGTAAATTTCTATATGTTTGCCATATATTAAAGGGTAAAAATGTTTCCATTGGCAAATTAAGTACACAGATATATGTACATGTATGTATATATTGTTAAATTATTCAGTGTATCACTATATGGCCATCTGTAGAATGTACATTCATGTATCCCAAAACTCTACAAATAAATGTACCCTCTATCATTTCTATTTAAGGGGTTATCCAGGACCTAAAAGAAGTGGTCTGAAGGCAAAGCATTTTTCTCCTATCTCTCTATCTATTAGTCTTAGGCTGGTTTCACACTTGCATTTTGATCTGCAGCGTTTTAAACGCACCTGCAAACGCATGAAAAAACGCATGCAAAAGTGTACAAATGCAGCGTTTTTTTGACACATGCGTTAACGCATGCGTTTAAAAAAAGCAGCGTTTTAACGCGTTTACATGCGTTTTTTCATGCGTTTGCGTTTTTGTTGTACAAGAAGAGAAATTTCACAAGAGCAAAAAAAAGATAACCAGACACCACCAATGGGACTAGAGAGGGCGTAAATGATGGCCTCTCTATATATAGACCCTACGGCTACTGAAATTTTAACAGCTTGGTACTGTATCCTGTGTCATGATGGATCTTCGCATGGAGAGCTTTTATTTCAACCTGGATTTCAGCTTCAAGATGTTTCTTGTATGTGCTTTTGCTTGGGAGCAAGACCGAAACTGCGAAAGATGGAGAAGGAGACAACGTAGGCGTTTTTGGAGGCACCCCATCATTGAAGTGCGTGAGGGCCGTGGAGCCTATCACACGCTCTATGCCGAGCTGAATGCCAACCCGGAGAAATTCCAGGAGTACACGAGAATGTCACAAGAATCGTTCCGGGACTTGTTGTCTCGTGTCCAAGGAGCCATGCGGCGACAGGACACCCAGCTCCGTAGAGCGATTCCACCCGAGGAACGTCTGCTGGTGACATTACGGTACGTTCAAAATCTAAACCAATGACAGTCCAAATTTGGGTTAATCTGACTTGTATTTTTTGTGTTTTTCTCTTTTTTTTTTAACCACACCATAAAAAGAGTACAGTCATGGACAAAAATTTTGAGAATGAGACAAATATTAATTTTTCCAATGTCTACTGCTTCATTTTTTCTAATGGCAATTTGCATATACTCCTGAATGTCAGAGTGATCAGCTGAACAGCAATTACTGTACTTGCAAAGTCAATATTTGCCCAGAAAATGAACTTAAACCCCCAAAACACATTTCAACATCATTGCAGTCCTGCCTTAAAAGGAGCAGCTAACATCGTTTTAGTGATTGATCCATTAACACAGGTGTGGGTGTTGATGAGGACAGGGCTGGTGATCAATCAGTCATTATTAAGTAAGAATGACATCACTGGACTCTTTAAAAGGAGGCTGGTGCTTGGTATCATTGTTTCTCTTCGGTTAACCATGGTTATCTCTAAATAAACACGTGCAGCCATCATTGCACTTCACAAAAATGGCCTAACAGGGAAGAGTATCGCAGCTACAAAGATTGCACCTCAGTCAACAATCTATCGCATCATCAAGAACTTCAAGGAGAGAGCTTCCATTGTTGTCAAAAAGGCTCCAGGGCGCCCAAGACAGACCAGCAAGTGCCAGGACCGTATCTTAAAACTGTTTCAGCTGCGGGATCGGACTACCAGCAGTGCCGAGCTTGCTCAGGAATGGCAGCAGTCTGGTGTGAGTGCTTCTGCACGCACTGTGAGGCGGAGACTCTTTGAGCAAGGCCTGGTTTCAAGGAGGGCAGCAAAGAAGCCACTTCTCTCCAGAAAAAAGATCAGGGACCGACTGATATTCTGCAAAAGGTACAGGGAGTGGACTGCTGAGGACTGGGGCAAAATCATTTTCTCTGATGAATCCCCTTTTCGATTGTTTGGGACATCTGGAAAACAGCTTATTCGGAGAAGAAGAGGTGAGCGATACCACCAGTCTTGTCTCATACCAACTGTAAAGCATCCTGAAACCATTCATGTGTGGGGTTGCTTCTCAGCCAAGGGAATCGGCTCACTCACAGTCTTGCCTAAAAACACAGCCATGAATAAAGAATGGTACCAGAATGTCCTCCAAGAGCAACTTCTCCCAACCGTCCAAGAGCAGTTTGGTGCCCAACAATGCCTTTTCCAGCATGATGGAGCACCTTGCCATAAAGCAAAGGTGATAACTAAATGGCTCATGGAACAAAACATAGAGATTTTGGGTCCATGGCCTGGAAACTCCCCAGATCTTAATCCCGTTGAGAACTTGTGGTCAATCATCAAGAGACGGGTGGACAAACAAAAACCAACAAATTCTGGCAAAATGCAAGCATTGATTATGCAAGAATGGACTGCTATCAGTCAGGATTTGGTCCAGAAGTTGATTGAGAGCATGCCAGAGAGAATTGCAGAGGTCTTGAAGAAGAAGGGTCAACACTGCAAATATTGACTTGCTGCATTAACTCATTCTAACTGTCAATATAACCTATTGGTACTCATAATATGATTGCAATTATATTTCTGTATGTGATATAAACATCAGACAAACACTAATAAAAACCAGAGGGCAGCAGATCATGTGAAAATATAATTTTGGTGTCATTCTTAAAACTTTTGGCCATGACTGTAGATAGTAATGTTGTTTTTTGTTTGTGTTTTTCTTCTAGATTTCTTGCCACAGGGGAGAGTTTATCTTCCCTCCACTTCCAATACCGGCTTGGAATATCCACCCTGTCCGGAATAGTTGTGGACACCTGTCGGGCTTTATGGAATGCACTCCGTGAAGAGTTTATACCACTACCCACCATGGACATGTGGCGTGAAATTGCTGTAAAGTTCTTGAATGTGTGTGATTTCCTCAACTGTTTAGGAGTGTTATCAAACCTGCCAGAACCGGATCTGAGTTTTTCAACTACAAAAAATATTTTTCTTTGGTGCTCATGGCAATAGCTGATGCGGACTGTCGCTTCATCGCCGTGGACATTGGAGCTTTTGGCCGTGGCAACGATTCACAGACTTTTAAGAGCTCGGATATGGGCCGACGTGTGTATGGCAAAAATTTTAATTTTCCCCCTCCACAGCCTCTCCCCAACACTCAAGGCCCACCGCTGCAATTTGTTATGGTTGGGGATGAGGCCTTCCAGATGTGTGAAAATCTACTTAAGCCCTATTCCAGTCGTGACTTGGACCATACTAGAAGGATCTTCAACTACAGACTGACCAGGGCCCGAAGAACAGTTGAGTGCACCTTTGGCATTCTGGTCGCTAAATGGCGCATTCTGGCATCGGCCATAAATCTAAAAGTGGAAATAGTTGACGAGGTGGTCAAAGCCTGTGTGGTTCTCCACAATTATATAATTACTAAGGAACGACCCCACATTGAACTGGATGAACCAGTTGCACACCATCTGCCTGATTTCCAGCATCACCCGCTGCGGTCAACTGCAGCCGTTGGTCTCATGCGGGACCAATTTGCTGCCTATTTTGATTCAAATATTGGACGGGTGTCATGGCAGGACAATGTTGTTTAAATGTCCTGTTGTATCTTTATCTGTACCAGTAATTTTCTAAAAGTAAAATAATATTTCACATTAATAAACTTTTGTGTTGGTTGTGTTGACCATGTCTCCTATCTTTTTCCTCTCCAAACCAAGGTTACCCCAAAACGGGCAGTTGTAGTATTTAATATCTTTTTTTGTAATCCAAAACCAGGAGTGGGACATACAGGCGGAGGTGCTAGTTATTATGTAACTATCATATTTGACCTGTAATTGTTCCACTCCTTGTTTTGGTTGACAAATACTGATATAAACCACTGGCCACATACTGCTAGTACTGTCACCCATGTTGCTTTATTGGTAAGTTTGTTGACGTCATTGCGTCATCATGATATCCATTGGACACAAAATGGGGAGACAATGACTGTCACGCTATCTATACTCATCAAGTCAGGTGTCAGAAATAATGAATTCATGAGAAACATATACAGGCTAATGAATTAACTATTTCTGAAACCAGGGCAGGTGAGCATAGATATGTAGCGTGTGACAACCATTGTCCCCTCAATTGGTGTGTAATAAATTAGGTATGAAGAAGCGAAAATGGCGGTTATACAAGGCAGTTATCTCCTCAACAGGTCAGGTGTCATAACTGTTGAGTTTTTTGACACCTGACCTGTTCAGTAGAGGACTGCACTGTTTTTTCCACCATTTTCACTTCATACTGCCACACTAGGCATATACAAAAAGAAATTATGTAGATACATGTTATATTTTTGGGGCCACCTCATATCTGTATACTAAACACACATATAGCTGCAGTCTTGTTTTTTTAACTACTGGAGATATGTTTTGGCCCAAAAAATAAGTGTGTGGTGAAGTTTATTGGTGCACGGTGTGTGTTGCCGGCGGCGAAAGACACAATAAACCAAACAAAATTGTGGCAAATCAAACTTGTTTTATTTTTTTAACAATGTAAAAAACTTATTTTTTTGAACCACGCCGGCTTGGGGTTGCGTGATGTAATCGGGCGGTGTGAAGAACTGAGGCCTGGCTAACCGTGGACGACACAGAGGTGGCAGGAGAAGGGGCAATGAAACTAGAAGGGTCTGGAAGTTCGGGGATGGGGCTTGACACATGAGAGGCTTGAGACGCACTGGAAGGGTGAGACAAAACTGACAATACAGACACATCGGTAGGTGAAGGGGAGGAATACTAAGAGTTTTTTTTCTGAGTTTTTTTTTGGCTTTGCCTGGTAGGGGGACGTCTTGGCGGGCTCATATGCTGTAGCGTGGTGGCGGGAGACCCAACAGGGTCCGGCTGCACTGTCTCACAGTCCATTGCGCTTGTCGAGCGCTCGGCCATGCCAGAGTCCTGCTGCGTCGTGGTGGGGGGGAACATAAAGCCCTGCCAGGGTCCTGCTGCATCGTGGCAGGAGCGGTCCTGAAACCCACGCCAGGGTCCTGCTGCATCGTGGTGGGGGCAGTCCTGAAAGTCACGCCAGGGTGCTGCTGCATCGTGGTGGGGGCAGTCCTGAAAGCCACGCCAGGGTCCTGCTGCATTGTGATGGGGCCAGTCCTAAAAGCAACACCAGAGTCCTGCTGCATCGTGGTGTCAGTGGAGGAGGTCCAAGTCGGAGCAGCAGTGGTCACGGTGGTGGCGGTGGGATGTCCAACTGCACTCGTCATGGTGTTGGCGCTGTAGTGGAGTCCGCATGTGGAAGGAATAGAGATGGCCGTGCAGTGGTATGCAGCAGAGGTCGGCATGGAGGTTAATCGTGACAGTGACGGCACAGTTGGATATGCCACCACTGTCTGCTGTAAATAACGACTCTGCTGCATAGCCTGCACAAAAGCAGCATTGCAGGCCTGCATCACACTGAGCTGGAGATCAGGGCTAAGGTGTTCCGACATGCTCTGCTCAATTTGATTGAAAAAATGATGAGCTGGCCTCTGGAGGTCGGCTTTCACTTGATCAAGGCTTTTGGTGACCTCCTGGATACGGCAATTCAAGAGGTTATGAGAAACATCCATTCGGTCACCTAAAGCCTTGATTGCTTCGTGTAAAACCGAGATCAAGTGCAAAAACTCGGGCATGAGAGACCTGTCCGAAGCCCTCTGTCGCTGCCGGGATGAGCCCCAAAAAAAGGGTGCAGTGGAAGAGGACTGCGAAAGGGGAATACCTGATGGGCCAGCTCCCTGGTCTCCAGTTAGTGTGGAAGGCCCACCTGCTGCTGCGCTGCTGGATGGCTGGGACGGGTCCGTGGCTGCCGGAAGAAGGACTGCTCCAGAACCTGGGCCAACAGTCGTGTTGTGTGTGCTGTGAAAAAAAGGAAACAGAAAATTTATACCATAAAATAACCAGACGCTAAATCCTGTGGAATTTTAAAATACAGATTATGTCAATACAATACAACCGAAAGCATGTGAGAAAAACTTACGTTCTCTGGACAAGTACCGGTCTTAGAAATGACAGCACGCGATGATACTTGTACAGTCTGATCCTTGCTCCTGAACCACTGGCAGCACGACTCTCTTGGCGCAGGTCCTTGTTGAAGCGGTCCTTCATGTAACGCCAACGTGTTTTGACTTTGTCCACTGTTAAAAAAAAACCATTATGGTCAGGAAATGGAAGTTTTGCCGTTCAAAGACAACTGTGTGTGATGAGAGAAACTCCGGAGAGTTTCTTTCATCACACACAGTCAAGAGAGCACGACAAACGTCTCTGCTGCTTCACAGTACAGTGCAATACTTACCAAATGCACTACGGACCCGTGGCGTGGCATTGTCCCATCCATGCCACAACGCTTGGGCCACCTCATTCCATAAACGGCGGAGCGTGGTATTCATCGAATGCAGTGGATCCCGGCTGTCCCACAACAGAACTCGTTCATGGACCAGGGTTATTAGGAGGTCGTTTTCGATAAGGTCATCGTCCCGTCGTGAGCCCTAAAAAATAAAGACAATCATTAAAGTTTGCTCAATCACATAAGGAAAAGAAAGAGAACAGATGATGAGAAATGGCATGAATACGAAAGTAAACATACAAAAGGATGCCAGAAGAAAAAATTTAAGAAATACGAGTGGAAAGAAAGTAAGATTCAAGAATTTTACAATGAGGACAATCAGCCTTATATACATACCCGCTGTCGTCTTCCCACCGGACCTTGACTCCGCTGCTCCTGCCCGGTCTGTGCCTCAGTAGAAGTGCTCTAAAAAAAAGTAAAAATAAAATTGTCGCACGTGTCGATGTGACAGTGAATACTTACCAATCTGAAGAGGCAAACAGTCACCTCACTGACGTGCTCCACTTCCGACTCACGTGGCTGGTATTCGTCCTCAGATGAAGACTCCGCAGAAGACATTCTGATGCATGTAGAAAGAAAAAAATGGAGGAAATTAGGACATGTAGAGCCAAAAAATAGAAAATAACGGCATTGGTTAGGATATACTCACATTGATCTGTATCTTGTCCTCCAAAATGCGTCCAGCCAGTGTCCTGTCTTCTTGAGAGTCTGATGAGAAGTGTCCTGAAACTTTCCCCAACCTCCCTTTTATCACCTTGTTGCATTTCCATAGACATCAATGTATTTTTTGACGCAAAAAAACGCAAGCGAACGCATGCGTTGTTATGCGTCAAAAAAAGCCTCTGAAAATTACTACATGTTGCATTTCTGTGACAGAATGCATGCAGCAAAAAAACGCATGCGATGCAATACGCGGCCAAACGCGTAAAAAAACGCATGCCTTTTTAATGTTAAACATAGGGAAAAAAACGCATGCGTTTTTTTGCAGTTCAAACGCTGCAGATCAAACGCAAGTGTGAAACCAGCCATTTTCTTGCTTTAAAATTCCTTACCGTTCCCTAACTACACTATCTAACTGATTTTGTATTTTTTTCCTATTTCCTGTCTGATGATGATACGTTTGCGTATCAACACTGCATGTGAGATTGGCAAAGGATGCATCATCGGAGAGGAGAGACTGCAGTAACTGTAACAGCCCCTGCCCCCTCCCTGAAAGTCTCATCCCTACTATGTGCTACAATGTGGACAGAAAATACACAGTTGGTACGGAAAGTATTCAGACCCCTTTACATTTTTCACTCTGTTTCATTGCAGCTATTTGGTAAATTCAAAAAGTTCATTTTTTCTCATTAATGTACACTCTGCACCCCATCTTGACTGAAAAAAGCAGAAATGTAGAATTTTTTGTCCACCGCCGCAGATCCCAGCATTCCTTCAGCTATAGCCCCCAACGGGACTACTACACCCCTCCAGGGATTTGTGCCCTTCGCTCTATTTCTACTGATTCAAGTAAGGTTTGAGAAAGACCCTGTGGGTCGAAACGTTACCTACATTGAAAAACTGCGGTAATAGCTTTATTTCTGGTGTTTATAATAAAGAAAACCACGTTTCTCAGCTCAAACAATACTCTGAAAAATATCTTCTTTGAGTACGACTGTTGTTATTTAGGACTACAGTCAAGAAGGGAGGCCTGCGCATTACCCCGGTCCCTGGGGAGAACCAATGAGGAATGGGGACACGTTCAGGATGAAGACGAAGGGCTGAGACAGATGAAATGGTGGGTAACTCAACAGCGGAAGCCTGGCAAACAAGAGAGATGATCTGGACTCTGAAATGAGGAGTATGTTACATCAGTGGGATAGACTGGAGGTGCGAGAGTCAGTGCTATATTGTAAGAGGCAACAGCCAAAAGATATGGAAGTAAGGCGGCAAGTTGTCATCCCAGGAAGAATGGCTTAAGAAGTAGCTAAAGAAGCCCAATAATTTGGAGCACACTTCGGCCCCACAAAGACCTACCAATGGTTACAGCGGGATGTGTATTGCCCCCGGTTGGAGTTTGTGGTGGAAGAGGTTTGCCGGCAATGTCGAGTATGTGACCTCATTAAGAGTACCGAACAGAGGGCACCCATCAAGACCATACAAACTAAGGAACTGCTAGAAGTCTTGATGATTGACTATCTCCTCGTGGGACACTCGGCCCGGGGGCTGAAATACTGTTTGGTGATGACAGATCATTTCTCTAAGTTCGCAGTAGTCACTCCAACTAGAGATCAAACTGCGGAATCAAAGGCGCGAGCCATCTGTCAAGACTTCATCCGGGTGTATGGGTGCCCAAAGCGCAACCACTCCGACCAAGGCACATGTTTCAAGGCAAGGTGATGGAAGAATTGTATCGTATGTATGGCATCGAGCAGTCACAGACCACCCCTTACCACCCTCAAGGCAACAGAGCTTGTGAACGCTTCAAACAAACCTTACTTCAAATGCTGAGAACGTTGGAGGAGGATAAGAAGGCGTGTTGGCCAGACTATCTGACGGAATTGGTCTGGACCTACAACAATTGGGTCCACTCCACCACGGGTTATACCCCCTATCTACTGTTGTTTGGAGAAGCTGGACGACAGATCATTGAGCTGAATTTGGAACAGCCAGAGGAGCTGATGGAGCGAACTGTCACCTCATGGGTGAAAGAGTATCGGCAACAATTGCAAATGATACGGCGGTTGGCGGGTCAGCAGCTGCAAGAAAAAAATATACGGGCCGCAAACCATCTCAAGAGTTACCGCTCCAACCTGGAGACTGAGTATTAGTCAGAGAGAAACGCCCCCAAGGGAAAATTAAGTGAGAGATGGGAAGTACAGCCGTACAAAATTATCGAGCGAGTGTATGCTAACGGCCCTGTCTACAAGGTACAGATTGAGACTGGGGCATCCGCCCCTAGAGTACTTCACAGAAATATGCTACTGCCTTGCCGGTCTGAGGTCTGTTCTACGCCATTGTCGCCTGAAGGTGCTACTCCACTTCCTGAATCTGTCTTGCCGGATGGTGAAATCGATGATGAGTGGTGGACCGTCCCTGACACAGTAGGGGGTCCTCAGCCACACAGAGACGGTAATCCCATGGATGTACCAGTACCGCCATGCGAGGACGAGACCAGACAAGAGCTCACAATGTCTCCTGCAACAAGTGTTCCTCTGGAAGATAGTCAAGCCTTGCCTGAGAGCCAAGAGCTTCAGAGATCCCAGAGGTCTAATGCAGGAGTTCCACCAGTCCGATATGTAGAACAGTCCTTGCGTCCTCGTTTTATGCTCCTTATAACATCCGTAGCGCGGTATGTTCTCCACACGATGCGCAACGTCGGATATTTCCGGCGCATGCGCATTGTGTAGTGCTGGCAGAGACGTCTGCCAGTACGTGCTCTTCCGCCCTACCTATGTCATTTCTGGTTCCGGCCTCTTGGCGTGCCCCGCTCATCGCCTGACCGCTGGATAAGGTATTTAAACTTGACTTGATCGCTTCCCTGCACCTTCCCCTGACGAAGCCGTCCCTAGTGACGGCGACACGCGTTGGGTTCGCTCCCCACGCTGTGCCCTGCCTCTGGCGCTTGGTCCCCTCCACTGGACTCTCTGGCACCTTTTGGCACATGCCTGTAGTACCTCTATCTGGCTGGACCTAGGATCTGGTTGCGCTCTCTGTTGTGGGGTAATTATACCACTTTTGGGGTTACTCTGTGGTATGTCTTCACTACCACTTCACCTAGTCTATCTATACCCCCTTGATATGTCGGCAGCCAGATCTAGTGCTTAGCAGATTTTGTATTTCTTGCCTTATTTTTGGATCAGGGGCATACTTGTTCTCTTAGCAGGTGCTATTGATTGATTTTTGCTCCTCCGAGGGGATCTTTACATGCTGTCTGCGCCGTTCTATCTATTAGATTGCGGGCACGCGGCATTGTATTGTACTACATTATCTGTTTGGTTATATAATTTGCTCGCTATATGTGCCTGTATGTATTTGCACTTTTGTGGCGGGCCAGTGTGGGGATCATGGCATTATGCCATTTTAACTGTTTTTAATTATGTATCAATAAAAGTTTTCCTTTTTTCATTATTTATTAGTGGTGTGCGATTTAATATAGAGTGGTGCTTTTTTCTTTTTTTGTTGTTGCATTTATATACCATCTCTTTCGCACCCCTTATATGATTTGTATTATTGGTAGTGCGCTGGTTTCTTTTTGTTATACCATATGTAGAACAGTGTGCTCTGTCTGTTTTTACACCTTTGTTGCCCCCTCTATAGGTACTGTTTCCGCATTGCACGTTCCTCCATTACACTTTGACCCTGATGCTGTGATGGCCGAGGACGACTATCATTAAGAAGGGAGGCATGTAAGAGGGTGTTGCTGTTATAAACAGTAAGGAACACACTGTCACTTTAAGAGGCTGCACCCCCTTGTCTGGCGTGATGGAATGCTCTGTTTCTCCCCTGCAATAATCGTTGTAATGAACTAGTCGGTGCAGAGTGCAGGTGTGGAGCTGGAGCAGGGTGTGTGAGCTGAGGCTGCTGCAGAGAGGACTTTTTGTGCTGATAGCTGAAAGAGAGAAGAACTGTGTCCTGATATAGCTGCAAGAGAGCCACGAAGATACAGAGAAAGGGATTTACAGTTTCCAGGAGCATCCCTAGGATCCAGAAGCAAGGAGAAGACCACATTTCACAGAGCTGTCAGAAAGCCGTGCGCACCACCGTATTAGACTGCTGGGGGTCCCCCTGGGACTGGATCTGATTCCCCAACATCACCGTGAGTTTGTTCCTGTTTGGTGCGCATGTTAGGGCCTAGTGTAGGCTTCAATAGTCAGTACACGGGAGCCGTGTGGCCTGCTTAGTAAAGGCCAGGGAGGTTATACGTAGAGTAGCATCATCACTTGTTTATTGTTTACATTTGATTGTTAGACATATTTTGAGTCTGTAAAAGTTGGAGCACCGTGCTATTTTACGGAGAAGAAAAAGTTTATAACTCTTGTAAATTGTCTTTTGCCATTGTATACCCCTGGTTGCATCTTCCTCATTCACTTCATTCCTTGCCTCCCAATAAATCTACCTTTTGTTGTTTGCACCTCATCTTGTGTACGGTAGCCTTCCTGCACCGTGGTGGTCCCCCGGCCATCGCTTCACAGAGACAGAATTGTGGCAAGGCACAGATCTGGCCAAGGTTACAACAGAATTTCTGCAGTACTCAAGGTTCCTAAGAGCACAGTGGCCTCCATAATCATTAAATGGAAGAAGTTTGGGACCACCAGAAGTCTTCATAGACCTGGCCATCCAGCCAAACAGAGCAATCGTGGGAGAAGAGCCTTGGTGAGATAGGTAAAAAAGAACCCCAAGATCACTGTGGCTGAGCTCTAAAGATGCAGTGGGGAAACAGGAGAAAGTTCCACAAAGTCAACTATCACTGCAGCCCTCCACCAGTCAGGCCTTTATGGCAGAGTGGCCAGGCGGAAGCCTCTCCTCAGTGCAAGACATATGAAAGCCCGCATAGAGTTTGCTACAAAAACATATGAAGGACTACTAGACTATGAGAAATAAAATTCTCTGGTATGTGTGGAGAAAACCAGGCACTGCTCATCACCTGCCCAATACAATCCCAACAGTTAAACATAGTGGTGGCAGCATCATGCTATGGGGGTGTTTTTCAGCTGCAGGGACAGGATGACTGGTTGTCACTGAAGGATACATGAATACGGCCAAGTATAGAGATATCCTGGAAGAAAACCTATTTCATAGTGCTCTGGACCTCAGACTTGGGCGAAGGTTTACCTTTCAACCAGACAATGACCTTAAACACACAGCTAAAATAACAAAGGTGTGGCTTCAGAACAACTCTGTGACCATTCTTGACTGGCCCAGCCAGAGCCTTGACCTAAACCCAATTGAGCATCTCTGGAGAGACCTGAAAATGGCTGTCCACCAACATTCACCATCCAACCTGACGGAACTGGAGAGGATCTGCAAGGAAGAATGGCAGAGGATCCCCAAGTCCAGGTGTGAGAAACTTGTTGCATCATTCCCAAGAAGACTCATGGCTGTACTAGCTCAAAGGGTGCTTCTACTCAATACTGAGAAAGGGTCTGAATACTGAATACTTATGACTAGTGTTGAGCATTCCGATACCGCAAGTATCGGGTATCGGCCGATATTTGCGGTATCGGAATTCCGATACTGAATTCCGATACTTCCCGCGTATCGGATACCGGAATCGGAAGTTCCCAGAATTCAAATTGAACGCAGCAGCCAATGAGGAATGAATGAAAGTGTGGGCACATCCTGTTTAGCATGGTGGGCATGTAAGTACTGGCAAGGCTGGGATTGGCTGCTGAAATGATGTCACTCTGCACTATAAAAAAGCGCTGCCGCCATTTTGCGCTCACTCTGCTGTGATTTCAGTTAGGGACAGGACGCTGTGTTCTAACTGAGGGCCAGTCGAGCTAGCTAATTGCTTTATTTTCCTTTCCAAAGGCTAATTTAGCAAAACGCTGTGTGTTCTTCACTGTTCACCTTGCTCTTGCCTTGCAGCGCTGTTTTAACAGCGTTCTGCAAGGTCTCTGTGTGTGTGTGTGTGTGCAGCTCACTCTGTAGTCTGTGTGCAGCCATATACCCGGTTGTATTCAGCTCAGGGGGGGTTCACACTGCCTCACACAGTTGTTCTTTTTTGCTCTTAGTGCAGCCTGCTGCACATTTTTTCTCAAATTTCCTATTAGTGTTTTTCCACCAGTCTCCAGCTCTATTGTGGAAAAACACTACATAGGATAACCTAGAGGGGGGTTTTTGGGCCTTGCAGCGCCGTTTACGGCTGTCTGCACGGTCTCCGTGTGAGCCCAGCTCGCCCTGTAGTCTGTGTGCAGCCATAGCCGGTTGGATTCAGCTCAGGGTTCGTTACTGGCTCATACCTTGAGAAAAATTTTCCTTTTTTTCAAATAGTGCAGCCTGTTTAAAATTTGAAAAAAAAAATTCCTATTAGTGTCTTTCCACTCGTATCCAGCTAAATAGTGGAAAAACACTATATAGGATAACCGAGAGGAGGGTTTTTTGGCCTTGCAGCGCCGTTTACGGCTGTCTGCACGGTCTCCGTGTGAGCCCAGCTCGCCCTGTAGTCTGTGTGCAGCCATAGCCGGTTGGATTCAGCTCAGGGTTCGTTACTGGCTCATACCTTGAGAAAAATTTTCCTTTTTTTCAAATAGTGCAGCCTGTTTAAAATCTGAAAAAAAAAATTCCTATTAGTGTCTTTCCACTCGTATCCAGCTAAATAGTGGAAAAACACTATATAGGATAACCGAGAGGAGGGTTTTTTGGCCTTGCAGCGCCGTTTACGGCTGTCTGCACGGTCTCCGTGTGAGCCCAGCTCGCCCTGTAGTCTGTGTGCAGCCATAGCCGGTTGGATTCAGCTCAGGGTTCGTTACTGGCTCATACCTTGAGAAAAATTTTCCTTTTTTTCAAATAGTGCAGCCTGTTTAAAATTTGAAAAAAAAAATTCCTATTAGTGTCTTTCCACTCGTATCCAGCTAAATAGTGGAAAAACACTATATAGGATAACCTAGAGGAGGGTTTTTTGGCCTTGCAGCGCCGTTTACGGCTGTCTGCACGGTCTCTGTGTGAGCGCAGCTCGCCCTGTAGTCTGTGTGCAGCCATAGCCGGTTGGATTCAGCTCAGGGTGCGTTACTGCCTCATACCTTGAAAAACAATTTCCTTTTTTTCAAATAGTGCAGCCAGTTTAAAATTTGAAAAAAAAAATTCCTATTAGTGTCTTTCCACTCGTATCCAGCTAAATAGTGGAAAAACACTATATAGGATAACCGAGAGGAGGGTTTCTTGGCCTTGCAGCGCCGTTTACGGCTGTCTGCACGGTCTCCGTGTGATTTAAACTAGCTCTGTAGCCCGATCTGCACCAAAAAAAAGGTTAAGTTCACCAAACACAACTTACACTTGTGTAGGCCACATTTGAAAAATAATAAAGTTTAGTCCACAATTTACAACATTAGTGTTTCTTACACCTGTTAGGAGGAGCATTACAGGAATAAGCACACTAAGGCCTTAGTACTTTTCTGCTTATCTTTATCTGTCAACCAAGATGAAGAGGGCAGGGAGTAAGGCACGTGGGCGTGGGCGCGGAGCAGGGAGAGGAGCAGGGAGAGGACGTGGTGATTCTGTGCCTGCTGCGGGCGCCGGTGACTCGTCGTCACTCAGTTTCAGCAGGGAACAGTCCTTCATGCGCAGCTTTGTCGGAGAGCGCCGTGCACCGCTGCTGCGTGAAGACCAAATTGAAGCCGTTGTCGGGTGGATGGCAGCTAACGCCTCGGCATCGACTTCAGTTAGTGCCACATCCTCTCAGGCACAGAGCACTGGAGAGCAGCCATCTGTCTCTTCACCACCTGCCAAATTGGCCAGGCAGTCAGAGAGCCCAGGACAGGAGCCGTCTCTACTTCTGTTCTCTGAATCTCTTGGCTTGGAAACAGGGGGCCAGCCAAGCAGCATTGGAGAAATGGAAGAAGAGGCAGTGTGCAGTGATGCCCAACACCTTTTTCTCTCTGACTCTGAAGAGGCAGGTGGGCCAGTGCCTCCGGTGACCACAGCGCAGTACGCATCTGATGATGAAACTCAGGTGCCGCTTTCTCGTGCGTACTGTGCTGCTGAGACTACCCAGGAGGAGCAGTTGGTGGCAGAGGGTAGTGGAGATGATGAGGTCCTTGACCCATCGTGGCGTGAGGAACAGGAAGGTGGTGGGAGCAGCTCAGAGGAAGAGCTTCCTCTTACGGGCCAAAGAGGGAGAGGGAGGGGGAAGACTGCGGAGCCTGTAGCCTCCACTTTGGCACCCGTTAGGAGCCTGTCTCTTTCCAAAGCCAAAAAGGGCGCTCCCAAGACTTGCAGTGCCTGGTCCTTTTTTGACACAGTTGCAGATGACATTTGTTTTGTCAAATGCAAGCTGTGTCATCATAAAGTAAAAAGAGGGAAAAATGTCAGCAACCTCAATACCACAAATATGTGGAAACATGTGCGGACCAGGCACGCGGTGGAGTTACAGAAACACACTGAAGATGTAGGCCAACCAACAGCGGCAGCTACCACCTCTTCAGCTCGTGTTGCCTCTTCCTCCAGCTCACGCACAGCTGGTTTGGCTTCCTCCCAGAGACCTTGTGTAATTCCACCCACAGCACCACCTTCCCAGTCATCCTCACACTCCCAGTCTACTCTACAGCCATCGGTAGTACAGGCATGGGAGAAAAGGCGGGCATTCTCGGCCAACCACCCCCGAGCACAGGCTCTGAATGCAGGCATTGCCAAACTGTTGTCCCTGGAAATGCTCTCGTTCAGGCTGGTGGAGACTGACAGCTTCCGTGACTTGATGGCATTGGCAGTCCCACAGTACAAGGTGCCCAGCCGCTTTTACTTCAGCAGGCAGGCTGTCCCTGCCCTGCACAGGCATGTTGAGGCAAACATAAAACATGCGCTACTGAACGCCGTCAGTAGCAAGGTCCACCTCACCACCGATGCGTGGACCAGTCAGCATGGACAGGGGCGATATGTTTCCCTCACTGCCCATTGGGTTAATGTTGTTGAGCCAGGTACAGATCGTGCGAGTGGCGCAGGACGTGTCCTGCCCACTCCAAGGATTGCAGGAATCCAGTCTGTACGCATCGACTCCTCCTCTTACACCAGTTCCTCTGATTCCTCTCTGCAGGATCCGTCACAGTCCACCCCCACATGGACCCGTGAACGTTTACCTATGACCGACATGAGCACAGCCGTGGCCAAACGTCAGCAGGCCGTCTTGAAACTAGTTTCATTGGGGCATCGAAGCCACACAGCGCAGGAGCTCTGGAATGCTATAAAGCAGGAGAGCGATGTGTGGTTACTGCCAGCGAATCTCCAGCCAGGCATGGTAGTGTGTGACAATGGCCGAAATCTGGTGGCAGCTTTGGCCCTTGGCAACCTCACTCACATCCCATGTCTGGCACATGTGCTCAATTTGGTTGTGCAGAGTTTTCTGAGGGACTATCCGGATCTTGATGCCCTGCTGCACAAGGTCCGCCTAGAGTGTGCTCACTTGCGGCGTTCCAGCTTGGCCAGATCCCGCATTGCTGCTCTGCAGCGCCGATTCCGCCTTCCGGAACACCGCATCATATGTGACCTACCTACCCGGTGGAATTCCACGTTACATATGTTGGAGCGGTTGTGTGAGCAGCAGCAAGCAGTTATGGAGTACCAGCTGCATCAGGCGCAAAGAAGTCGCAGTCAGCGCCGATCAGACTTCACAACCACAGAGTGGGCCACTATGAAGGACGTCTGCCAGGTTTTGCGTCCTTTTGATTATTCCACGCGGATGGCAAGTGCAGATGATGCACTAGTCAGCATGACTGTCCCCCTTATCTGCCTGCTTCAGCAAACTTTGCAAGGGTTAAGGGATGATGTGGTGGAAGAGGTGGAGGATGAGGAGTCACCTTTTCCATCAGCTTCTGGAGAGTCAGCGCCACGTGGTTCCTCACAAAGGGGTACGCAGGGGCCAATTTGTGAGGAGGATGAGGAGGAGTCAATGGAGGAGGAAGAGCTCCGTCCAGAGGAGGGAGCGACACAATTGTCCAGTGGTCAGTGTGTACAGCGAGGGTGGGGTGATGACGAGCGGGCAGAGATCATGTCTCAAGCAGGGGACAGCGTTTCTGGGCCGGTTGGCACTCTGCAGCACATGGTGGATTTCATGCTGCAGTGCCTGAGAAACGACCGCCGCATCGACCACATTCTCAACATGCCTGATTATTGGGTGTTCACCCTCCTCGATCCTCGCTACCGGGACAACGTCCAAAACCTCATCCCTGCGTTGACCCGGGAGCGTAAATTGCGGGAGTACCACGACACACTGGTGAATTCCATCATCTTCTCCTGTCCAACTGAGAGGAGTGCTGCTAGTGCTTTACAAAGCAGCTCAGTGCGTCGAGGCAGTGGGGGAGGCTCTGCCCAAAGAGGGAGCAGAAGCAGTGCCTCTGCCCAAGGCAAGCCCAGTATGGCACAACTCTGGCACACTTTTGTGTGCCCGCCCCAAATGTCTACACCATCACCGGCGGCTCCAGTCAGCAGGAGGCAACGGTTCCGTCAGATGGTGACAGACTACATGGCTTGCCCTCTTACTGTACTCCCAGACGGCTCTTCCCCGTTCAAGTTTTGGGTCTCTAAGCTGGATACATGGCCAGAGCTAAGCCAGTATGCATTGGAGGTGCTGGCTTGCCCTGCGGCTAGTGTCTTATCGGAACGTGTCTTTAGTGCCGCAGGTGGTGTACTAACAGACCGTCGCATGCGACTATCCTCCGATAACGTTGACCGGCTTACTTTCCTGAAAATGAACCAGGCCTGGATCTCGCAGGAATTTGCCACTCCTCTGCCTGATTAAGTAATTGGGTGTCATCCAGGTCTCCTGCTGTGTTCATCTTTCTACCACCTGAACTGCTATTCCTGGGCTCCAACACCGCCAGTTGCGGCTCAGAAGTGCAGGCTGCACAGTAAAAACATACGACCCAGTGTTATTGGGTTTCAGTAACGTCAGCTGATCCCCAGCTGTGTAGCCGGCAATGTGTCCTGCGACCGCCACGCTGGCACAACAACCTAAATGTAAGGGAACCTGTCCCCCCCCCCCCCCCCGTCGTTTGTTACTGAAAGAGCCATCTTGTGCAGCAGTAATGCTGCACAAGGAAAAGGTAGCTCTTTTTTTTTAGCTCTTTGCACACGCAGAACTTAACACTTATAAAATGTGTTCACTGATACCGTTATACCGTCCCGGAGCTGGGACTTTCCTTCGTAATGTGACGCAGCACAGCCGTCATTCCTACCCCCTTGGTGCCATGCGCTGCCTCCTCAGCGTTGTTTTAAGCTGTCACGGAGCCTGCGCTGTTCTGTTATCCCTTGGGCATGCCCTATTTGCGCTGCCTGTCTTCTGACATAATTTGGTGTCAGGCTGGCTGCGCCTGTGCGGCCGCGGTGCCCGAGATCCCGCCTCGCAGTGTCTTCTGATTGAGTCACACTGCGGGCCTGGGATCCATGGGCATGCGCAGTGCATATCTTCCCCTCGGGCTCTCGCTCATTTCCCTCCGCCTTCTTTAGACTGTGCGCCGTCAGCTGATCCCTAGCATGCCACGGCCGTGACACCGCACAGTCTGAAGAAGAGGGAAGGAGGGGAGTGAGAGTCGAGGTTATGCACTGTGCATGCCCATGGTTCCAAGGCCCGCAGTGGGATTACGTTAGATGAGACTGCGAGGTGGGATCTGGAGCAGCGTGGACGCACAGGCACTGACAGCCTGACACCAAATTATGTCAGAAGACAGGCAGCGCTAATTGGGCATGGCCAAGGGCTAACAGAACAGCGCAGGCTCCGTGGCAGCTTAAAACAACGCTGAGGAGGCAGCGCACGGCATCAAGGGGATAGGAATGACAGCTGTGCTGTGTCCCATTACGAAGGAAATTCGCACCTCCGGAACGGTTTAACGGTATAAAGGGACACATTTTTAGTGTTTACTTCGGTGTTTGCAAGGAGCATAATTAAAAGAGCAACCTTTTCCTTTTGCATCCTTAGTGCTGCACAACATGGCTCTTTCAGCTACAAACGTCTTGGGGGGGGGGTTAAAGGTTTCCTTTCAACTTGCTCCAATCAGGCTTCGGCCTACACTCTGTTCCTCTGCTCCTCCTGCTGTCCCTGGGCTCTAACACCGCCAGTTGGTGCCTGGAAGTGCTGTGTGCACAGTCAACAGTCGCTCCTCTGTTATTGGGGTTCAGTAACGTCAGCTGATCCCCAGCTGTGTGTGCGGCAATACCTCCAATCTGCTCCTCCTGCTGTCCCTGGGCTCTAACACCGCCAGTTGGTGCCTGGAAGTGCTGTGTGCACAGTCAACAGTCGCTCCTCTGTTATTGGGGTTCAGTAACGTCAGCTGATCCCCAGCTGTGTGTGCGGCAATACCTCCAATCTGCTCCTCCTGCTGTCCCTGGGCTCTAACACCGCCAGTTGGTGCCTGGAAGTGCTGTGTGCACAGTCAACAGTCGCTCCTCTGTTATTGGGGTTCAGTAACGTCAGCTGATCCCCAGCTGTGTATCCGGCAACGTGTCATGCGACCGCCACGCTGGCACAACTAAAATGTAAGGGGACCTGTCCCCCCCCCCCCTAGGCGTTTGTTACTGAAAGAGCCACCATGTGCAGCACTAATACTGCACAAGGGAAAGGTCGCTCTTGAAATTATGCTCCTTGCAAACGCTGAACTACACACTCATGTAATGTGTCCCCTCACACCGTCCAACCGTCCTGGAGGTGGGACTTTCCTTTGTAATGTGACGCAGCACAGCCGTCATTGCTACCCCCTTGGCACCGTGCGCTGCCTCCTTAGCGTTGTTTGATTCCGTCATGGACCCTGCGCTGTTATGTTATCCCTTGGCCATGCACAGTTTGCGCTGCCCGTCCTCTGACATCATTTGTTTTCGTCCTGGCTGCGCCTGTGCGTCCACGCTGCCCGAAATCACACCTCGCAGTGTCGTCTAATGTGATCCCACAGTGGGCCTGGTATCCATGGCCATGCGCAGTGCATATACTAGCCTCTCACTCCCCTTCTTCACGCTTCTTCAGACTAGGCGGCGTCAGCTGATCCCTAATAGCATGCCACGGCCGTGACGCCGCACAGTCTGAAGAAGCAGGAAGGAGGTGAGTGAGAGGCGATGATATGCACTGCGCATGCCCATGGATCCCTGGCCCGCAGTGGGACTACATTAGATGACACTGCAAGGTTGGATCTCGGGCCGCTTGGACGCACAGGCACTGCCAGCCTGACACCTACATGATGTCAGAAGACGGGCACCGCTAACTGTGCATGGCCAAGGGATAACATTACAGTGCGGGCTCCGTGACAGAACCAAACAACGTTGAGGAGGTGGTGCCCGGCACCAAGGGGGTTGGAATGACGGCTGTGCTGTGTCACATTACAAAGGAAAGTCCCACTTCCGGGATGGTTTGACGGTGTGAGGGGACACATTATATGAGTGTGTACTTCAGCGTTTGCAAGGAGCATAATTTTCGGAGCCACCATTTTCCATGTGCAGTATTACTGCTGTACAAGATGGCTCTTTCAGCAACAAATGCCTGGGGGGGGGGGTTAAAGGTTCCCTTTCAACTTGCTCCACTGCAGGCTTCGGCCTACACTCTGCTCCTCTTTGATTCCCTGGGTTTCAACACTGTCAGTTGCCACCTGGAAGTGTTGTCTACACAGAAAAAAACACTAGGTGATGTGTCAGTGGGGTTCAGCACCGCCAGCTGTTCCCCTGCTGTGTAGTCGGCAACGTGTCCAGCACAAGCCACGCTGGCACAACAGAACAAAAGCTGCCACCAGTGCAGGCTTCGGCCTACACTCTGCTCCTCTCCTCCTCCTGCTGACCCTGGGCTCAAACACCGCTAGTTTTTGCCCGGAAGTGCTAGCTGCACAGAGAAAAACACCAGCCAATGTGTTAGTGGGGTTCAGCAACGCCAGCTGTTCCCCTGCTGTGTAGCCGGCAACGTGACCTGCAAACGCCATGCAGGCACAGGAACTGAAATTAAAAGGGAACCTGGCCCCACCCCCCCAGGTGTTTCTATGTATAACAGCCACCTAGTACAGCAGTACTGCTGCATTTGTACAAGGTGGCTGACTTTTTCTCCTTGCCCACGTGGAACTCAACACGTACAAAATGTGTCTCATTGAGACCATTCCACTGTCCCTGAGGTGTGACTTTCCTTTGTAATGATACGCAGCACCCCCCTTGGTAGCGTTTCCCGTCTTTTGTCATCATGGTTAGCTGGCTGCGCCTGTGCATCCGCCCTGCTAGAAACAACGCCCCTCGTTGTCATATTTATTTTGTCAGCGAGGGTGTGGTTTATGGGCACGAGCAGTGCATATGTTCGCCTGTCTTAACTCATCTCCTTCCGCCTTCTTCAGACTGTGCGGCCTCCTGGCCGTGGTAGGCGATAAGGGATCAGCTGAGGCCGCCCAGTCTGGAGCAGGTGTAAGGACATGTGTAAGCGGCAAACCTATTTACTGCACAAGGCCACGAATCCCAGCCACGCAGTGTGATTTTTTGAAAACACACTGTGGGTCTGGGATTCATGTCCATCGCTAACCGCAACGGCCGACATGAAATGAGGTCAGAAGACAGGAAGCGCTCACAGCGCATGGCCAAGGGATCACAATAGCGCAGACTCCTGTACAGCAAATAACAACGCTCAGGAATCTGCGCCCAGTACCTAGGTGCAAATTTTGACACCTGTGCTGCGTCTCGTTAAAAAGACAAGTCACGCCTCCACAACTGTTTGACAGTATAATGGGCTAAATAGTGTACGTGTTTTAGTCAGCGTGTGCAAGGAGCAAAACAAATAGAGCAACCTTTTACTTGTGCAGCATTAATGCTGCACAAGGTGTGGCTCTTGTACCTTGCAACACCTGAGGGGGGGGTTAAAGGTAACCTTTGAAATTGGTTCAACTAGGCTTCGGCCTACACTCTGCTCCTCTACTCCTCCTGCTGACCCTGGGCTCAAACACCGCTAGTTTTTGCCCGGAAATGCTAGCTGCACAGAGAAAAACACCAGCCAATGTGTTAGTGGGGTTCAGCACCGCCAGCTGTTCCCCTGCTGTGTAGTCGGCAACGTGTCCAGCACAAGCCACGCTGGCACAACCGACCAAAAGCTGCCACCAGTGCAGGCTTCGGCCTACACTTTGCTCCTCTCCTCCTCCTGCTGACCCTGGGCTCAAACAACGCCAGTTTCTGCCCGGACATGCTAGCTGCACAGAGAAAAACACCAGCCAATGTGTTAGTGGGGTTCAGCACCGCCTGCTGTTCCCCCGCTGTGTAGCCGGCATCGTGTCCAGCACAAGCCACGCTGGCACAACCGACCAAAAGCTGCCACCAGTGCAGGCTTCGGCCTACACTTTGCTCCTCTCCTCCTCCTGCTGACCCTGGGCTCAAACAACGCCAGTTTCTGCCCGGACATGCTAGCTGCACAGAGAAAAACACCAGCCAATGTGTTAGTGGGGTTCAGCAACGCCAGCTGTTCCCCTGCTGTGTAGCTTGCAACGTGACCTGCAAACGCCACGCAGGCACATGAACTGAAATTGAAGGGAGCCTGCCCCCCACCCACAGGTGTTTCTATGTATATCAGCCACCTTGTACAGCAGTACTGCTGCATTTGTACGAGGTGGCTGACTTTTTCTCCTTGCCCACGTGGAACTCAACACGTACAAAATGTGTCTCATTAGAGACCATTACAATGTCCCTGAGGTGTGACTTTCCTTTGTAATGACACGCAGCACCACCCTTGTTAGCGCTGCCCGTCTTTTGACATCATTGGTTAGCTGGCTGCGCCTGTGCATCTCCCCTGCTCGAAACAACGGCCCTGAGTGTCTTATTTTTTTGGACAGCGAGGGTGTGATTGATGGGCATGTGCAGTGCATATGTTTGCCTGTGTTCACTCATCTCCTTCCGCCTTCTTCAGACTGGGTGTCCTCATGGCCGCGGCAGGCGATAAGGGATCAGATGAGGCCGCCCAGTCTGAAGCAGGTGTAAGGACATGTGTGAGCGGCAAACATATTTAGTGCACCAGGGCACGAATCCCAGCACCGCAGTGTGATTTTTTAAAAACACACTGTGGGTCTGGGATTCATGTCCATCGCTAACCGCAACGGCCGACATGAAATGAGGTCAGAAGACAGGAAGCGCTCACAGCGCATGGCCAAGGGATCACAATAGCGCAGACTCCTGTACAGCAAATAACAACGCTCAGGAATCTGCGCCCAGTACCTAGGTGCAAATTTTGACACCTGTGCTGCGTCTCGTTAAAAAGACAAGTCACGCCTCCACAACTGTTTGACAGTATAATGGGCTAAATAGTGTACGTGTTTTAGTCAGCGTGTGCAAGGAGCAAAACAAATAGAGCAACCTTTTACTTGTGCAGCATTAATGCTGCACAAGGTGTGGCTCTTGTACCTTGCAACACCTGAGGGGGGGGTTAAAGGTAACCTTTGAAATTGGTTCAACTAGGCTTCGGCCTACACTCTGCTCCTCTACTCCTCCTGCTGACCCTGGGCTCAAACACCGCTAGTTTTTGCCCGGAAATGCTAGCTGCACAGAGAAAAACACCAGCCAATGTGTTAGTGGGGTTCAGCACCGCCAGCTGTTCCCCTGCTGTGTAGTCGGCAACGTGTCCAGCACAAGCCACGCTGGCACAACCGACCAAAAGCTGCCACCAGTGCAGGCTTCGGCCTACACTTTGCTCCTCTCCTCCTCCTGCTGACCCTGGGCTCAAACAACGCCAGTTTCTGCCCGGACATGCTAGCTGCACAGAGACAAACACCAGCCAATGTGTTAGTGGGGTTCAGCACCGCCTGCTGTTCCCCCGCTGTGTATCCGGCATCGTGTCCAGCACAAGCCACGCTGGCACAACCGACCAAAAGCTGCCACCAGTGCAGGCTTCGGCCTACACTTTGCTCCTCTCCTCCTCCTGCTGACCCTGGGCTCAAACAACGCCAGTTTCTGCCCGGACATGCTAGCTGCACAGAGAAAAACACCAGCCAATGTGTTAGTGGGGTTCAGCAACGCCAGCTGTTCCCCTGCTGTGTAGCTTGCAACGTGACCTGCAAACGCCACGCAGGCACATGAACTGAAATTGAAGGGAGCCTGCCCCCCACCCACAGGTGTTTCTATGTATATCAGCCACCTTGTACAGCAGTACTGCTGCATTTGTACGAGGTGGCTGACTTTTTCTCCTTGCCCACGTGGAACTCAACACGTACAAAATGTGTCTCATTAGAGACCATTACAATGTCCCTGAGGTGTGACTTTCCTTTGTAATGACACGCAGCACCCCCATTGTTAGCGCTGCCCGTCTCCTGACATCATTGGTTGGCTGGCTGTGCCTGTGCGTCCCCCCTGCCCGACACAACGCCCCCCGTTGTCTCATATATTTTGACTGCGAGGGTGTGATTGATGGGCACGAGCAGTGCATATGTTCCCCTGTTTTCACTCCCCTCCTTCCGCCTTCTTCTGACTGTGCGGCCTCATGGCCGCGGCATGCGATAAGGGATCAGCTGAGGCCGCCCAGTCTGAAGCAGGTGTAAGGACATGTGTGAGCGGCGAACATATTTACTGCACAAGGCCACGAATCCCAGCACCGCAGTGTGACTTTAGGAAAAGCCACTGTGGGTCTGGGATTTATGGCCATCGTTAACCGCACCGGCCAACATGAAATGAGGTCATGAGACGGCCTGCACTAACAGGGTATTGCCAAGGGATAACACAAGAGCGCAGACTCCTGTACAGCAAATAACAACGCTCAGGAATCTGCGCCCAGTACCTAGGTGCAAATTTTGACACCTGTGCTGCGTCTCGTTAAAAAGACAAGTCACGCCTCCACAACTGTTTGACAGTATAATGGGCTAAATAGTGTACGTGTTTAATTCAGCGTGTGCAAGGAGCAAAATTAAATAGAGCAACCTTTGACTTGTGCATCATTAATGCTGTTCAAGGTGTGGCTCTTGTACCTTGCAACACCTGAGGGGGGGGTTAAAGGTAACCTTTGAAATTGGTTCAACTAGGCTTCGGCCTACACTCTGCTCCTCTACTCCTCCTGCTGACCCTGGGCTCAAACACCGCTAGTTTTTGCCCGGAAATGCTAGCTGCACAGAGAAAAACACCAGCCAATGTGTTAGTGGGGTTCAGCACCGCCAGCTGTTCCCCTGCTGTGTAGTCGGCAACGTGTCCAGCACAAGCCACGCTGGCACAACAGAACAAAAGCTGCCACCAGTGCAGGCTTCGGCCTACACTTTGCTCCTCTCCTCCTCCTGCTGACCCTGGGCTCAAACAACGCCAGTTTCTGCCCGGACATGCTAGCTGCACAGAGAAAAACACCAGCCAATGTGTTAGTGGGGTTCAGCACCGCCTGCTGTTCCCCCGCTGTGTATCCGGCATCGTGTCCAGCACAAGCCACGCTGGCACAACCGACCAAAAGCTGCCACCAGTGCAGGCTTCGGCCTACACTTTGCTCCTCTCCTCCTCCTGCTGACCCTGGGCTCAAACAACGCCAGTTTCTGCCCGGACATGCTAGCTGCACAGAGAAAAACACCAGCCAATGTGTTAGTGGGGTTCAGCAACGCCAGCTGTTCCCCTGCTGTGTAGCTTGCAACGTGACCTGCAAACGCCACGCAGGCACATGAACTGAAATTGAAGGGAGCCTGCCCCCCACCCACAGGTGTTTCTATGTATATCAGCCACCTTGTACAGCAGTACTGCTGCATTTGTACGAGGTGGCTGACTTTTTCTCCTTGCCCACGTGGAACTCAACACGTACAAAATGTGTCTCATTAGAGACCATTACAATGTCCCTGAGGTGTGACTTTCCTTTGTAATGACACGCAGCACCCCCATTGTTAGCGCTGCCCGTCTCCTGACATCATTGGTTGGCTGGCTGTGCCTGTGCGTCCCCCCTGCCCGACACAACGCCCCCCGTTGTCTCATATATTTTGACTGCGAGGGTGTGATTGATGGGCACGAGCAGTGCATATGTTCCCCTGTTTTCACTCCCCTCCTTCCGCCTTCTTCTGACTGTGCGGCCTCATGGCCGCGGCATGCGATAAGGGATCAGCTGAGGCCGCCCAGTCTGAAGCAGGTGTAAGGACATGTGTGAGCGGCGAACATATTTACTGCACAAGGCCACGAATCCCAGCACCGCAGTGTGACTTTAGGAAAAGCCACTGTGGGTCTGGGATTTATGGCCATCGTTAACCGCACCGGCCAACATGAAATGAGGTCATGAGACGGCCTGCACTAACAGGGTATTGCCAAGGGATAACACAAGAGCGCAGACTCCTGTACAGCAAATAACAACGCTCAGGAATCTGCGCCCAGTACCTAGGTGCAAATTTTGACACCTGTGCTGCGTCTCGTTAAAAAGACAAGTCACGCCTCCACAACTGTTTGACAGTATAATGGGCTAAATAGTGTACGTGTTTAATTCAGCGTGTGCAAGGAGCAAAATTAAATAGAGCAACCTTTGACTTGTGCATCATTAATGCTGTTCAAGGTGTGGCTCTTGTACCTTGCAACACCTGAGGGGGGGGTTAAAGGTAACCTTTGAAATTGGTTCAACTAGGCTTCGGCCTACACTCTGCTCCTCTACTCCTCCTGCTGACCCTGGGCTCAAACACCGCTAGTTTTTGCCCGGAAATGCTAGCTGCACAGAGAAAAACACCAGCCAATGTGTTAGTGGGGTTCAGCACCGCCAGCTGTTCCCCTGCTGTGTAGTCGGCAACGTGTCCAGCACAAGCCACGCTGGCACAACAGAACAAAAGCTGCCACCAGTGCAGGCTTCGGCCTACACTTTGCTCCTCTCCTCCTCCTGCTGACCCTGGGCTCAAACAACGCCAGTTTCTGCCCGGACATGCTAGCTGCACAGAGAAAAACACCAGCCAATGTGTTAGTGGGGTTCAGCACCGCCTGCTGTTCCCCCGCTGTGTATCCGGCATCGTGTCCAGCACAAGCCACGCTGGCACAACCGACCAAAAGCTGCCACCAGTGCAGGCTTCGGCCTACACTTTGCTCCTCTCCTCCTCCTGCTGACCCTGGGCTCAAACAACGCCAGTTTCTGCCCGGACATGCTAGCTGCACAGAGAAAAACACCAGCCAATGTGTTAGTGGGGTTCAGCAACGCCAGCTGTTCCCCTGCTGTGTAGCTTGCAACGTGACCTGCAAACGCCACGCAGGCACATGAACTGAAATTGAAGGGAGCCTGCCCCCCACCCACAGGTGTTTCTATGTATATCAGCCACCTTGTACAGCAGTACTGCTGCATTTGTACGAGGTGGCTGACTTTTTCTCCTTGCCCACGTGGAACTCAACACGTACAAAATGTGTCTCATTAGAGACCATTACAATGTCCCTGAGGTGTGACTTTCCTTTGTAATGACACGCAGCACCCCCATTGTTAGCGCTGCCCGTCTCCTGACATCATTGGTTGGCTGGCTGTGCCTGTGCGTCCCCCCTGCCCGACACAACGCCCCCCGTTGTCTCATATATTTTGACTGCGAGGGTGTGATTGATGGGCACGAGCAGTGCATATGTTCCCCTGTTTTCACTCCCCTCCTTCCGCCTTCTTCTGACTGTGCGGCCTCATGGCCGCGGCATGCGATAAGGGATCAGCTGAGGCCGCCCAGTCTGAAGCAGGTGTAAGGACATGTGTGAGCGGCGAACATATTTACTGCACAAGGCCACGAATCCCAGCACCGCAGTGTGACTTTAGGAAAAGCCACTGTGGGTCTGGGATTTATGGCCATCGTTAACCGCACCGGCCAACATGAAATGAGGTCATGAGACGGCCTGCACTAACAGGGTATTGCCAAGGGATAACACAAGAGCGCAGACTCCTGTACAGCAAATAACAACGCTCAGGAATCTGCGCCCAGTACCTAGGTGCAAATTTTGACACCTGTGCTGCGTCTCGTTAAAAAGACAAGTCACGCCTCCACAACTGTTTGACAGTATAATGGGCTAAATAGTGTACGTGTTTAATTCAGCGTGTGCAAGGAGCAAAATTAAATAGAGCAACCTTTGACTTGTGCATCATTAATGCTGTTCAAGGTGTGGCTCTTGTACCTTGCAACACCTGAGGGGGGGGTTAAAGGTAACCTTTGAAATTGGTTCAACTAGGCTTCGGCCTACACTCTGCTCCTCTACTCCTCCTGCTGACCCTGGGCTCAAACACCGCTAGTTTTTGCCCGGAAATGCTAGCTGCACAGAGAAAAACACCAGCCAATGTGTTAGTGGGGTTCAGCACCGCCAGCTGTTCCCCTGCTGTGTAGTCGGCAACGTGTCCAGCACAAGCCACGCTGGCACAACAGAACAAAAGCTGCCACCAGTGCAGGCTTCGGCCTACACTTTGCTCCTCTCCTCCTCCTGCTGACCCTGGGCTCAAACAACGCCAGTTTCTGCCCGGACATGCTAGCTGCACAGAGAAAAACACCAGTCAATGTGTCAGTGGGGTTCAGCAACGCCAGCTGTGCCCCTGCTGTGTAGCTTGCAACGTGACCTGCAAACGCCACGCAGGCACATGAACTGAAATTGAAGGGAGCCTGGCCACCACCCCCAGGTGTTTCTATGTATAACAGCCACCTTGTACAGCAGTACTGCTGCATTTGTACAAGGTGGCTGACGTTTTCTCCTTGCCCACGTGGAACTCAACACGTACAAAATGTGTCTCTTTGAGACCATTCCACTGTCCCTGAGGTGTGACTTTCCTTTCTAATGATACGCAGCACCCCCCTTGGTAGCGCTTCCCGTCTTCTGACATCATTGGTTGGCTACTTGCGCCTGTTCGTCCGCCCTGCCTGAATAAAATGCTCCTCGTTGTCTTAATTATTTTGACTGCGAGGGTGTGATTGATGGGCACGAGCAGTGCATATCTTCGCCTGTCTTAACTCATCTCCTTCCGCCTTCTTCAGACTGTGCAGCCTCATGGCCGCGGCATGCGAGAAGGGATCAGCAGAGGCCGCCCAGTCTGAAGCAGGTGTAAGGACGTGTGTGAGCGGCCAAAATATTTACTGCTCAAGGCCACGAATCCCAGCACCGCAGTGTGGCTTTATGAAAAGACACTGTGGGTCTGGGATTTATGGCCATCGTTAACCGCACCGGCCAACATGAAATGAGGTCATAAGATGGGCAGCGCTAACAGGGCATTGCCAAGGGATAACACAAGAGCGCAGACTCCTGTACAGCAAATAACAACGCTCAGGAAGCTGCGCCAAGCACCAAGGCGTTATTTTGGACACCTGTGCTGCGTCTCATCAAAAAACCAAGTCACGCATCCACTACAGTTTTACTGTAGAATGGGGTAAATTGTGTATGTCTTTCATTCAGCGTGTGCAAGTAGACAAATTAATAGAGCAACCTTTCACTTGTGCAGCATTAATACTGCACAAGGTGTGTCTCTTGTACTTTGTAACACCTGAGGGGGGGGTTAAAGGTTTCCTTTGAAATTGGTTCAACTAGGCTTCGGCCTACACTCTGCTCCTCTCCTCCTCCTCCTGCTTCAACACGGGCTCTAACATCGCAAGTTTTTGCCCGCAAGTGCTAGCTGCACAGATAAAAACACACGCCATTGTGTTAGTGGGGTTCAGCAACGCCAGCTGTTCCCCCAGTGTGTAGCCGGCAAAGTGTCCTGCAAACGCAACGCAGACACAAAGCTGCCTCCAGTGCAGGCTTCGGCCTACACTCATCTCCCCCTGCTTACCCTTTGCTCCAACACCGCTAGTTGGGGCTCTAGGAAGACAATCTTTAATAGGCAAGGCAACGCATCCGGGTTCCAGCACCGCCAGCTGGTTCTCGGCAGTGTTCTTGTCACAGGTACTCCCTCGTGCCAAGCCTGGTTTCAGCACCGTCAGCTGTTTCCGGGTTGTGTCAACTTCACTGAGACGCCTATGCTTGCCCCGTCGTGGGGCGGTCGAGTTAGCCAACTCCAGGGTGCCTCCAGTTTAGGAGCTTCCTATGTGGGCTGCGTGAACTGGTAGTCAAGGCTGGTTCTGTAGTGCCAGTAGGCCCAGCTCCCCCTGTAGGACTGTTGGGGTTCGGTAACTGCGGCTGCCTCGCGGCCTAGCTGTTCTCTCCTCTCCTGTGGGCCTTGGGGTCCACCACCTGGTTCCAGCACCGTCAGCTGGTTCCGGGCCGAGCCTTTGGCTAAGGTGCCTCCTCCTGGGTATCCGAGTTCCGCCAACGCCAGGCGGTCCTTGGTAGTGCTTTTAAGCGCGGGCACCTACAGCTTAGTAACCGGGTTCCAGCACCGTCAGCTGGTCCTCGGTCGTGCCATTGGCTCTTGCACACTGGGGCAACGCATCCGAGTTCCAGCACCGCCAGCTGGTTCTCGGCAGTGTTCTTGTCACAGGTACTCCCTCGTGCCAAGCCTGGTTTCAGCACCGTCAGCTGTTTCCGGGTTGTGTCAACTTCACTGAGACGCCTATGCTTGCCCCGTCGTGGGGCGGTCGAGTTAGCCAACTCCAGGGTGCCTCCAGTTTAGGAGCTTCCTATGTGGGCTGCGTGAACTGGTAGTCAAGGCTGGTTCTGTAGTGCCAGTAGGCCCAGCTCCCCCTGTAGGACTGTTGGGGTTCGGTAACTGCGGCTGCCTCGCGGCCTAGCTGTTCTCTCCTCTCCTGTGGGCCTTGGGGTCCACCACCTGGTTCCAGCACCGTCAGCTGGTTCCGGGCCGAGCCTTTGGCTAAGGTGCCTCCTCCTGGGTATCCGAGTTCCGCCAACGCCAGGCGGTCCTTGGTAGTGCTTTTAAGCGCGGGCACCTACAGCTTAGTAACCGGGTTCCAGCACCGTCAGCTGGTCCTCGGTCGTGCCATTGGCTCTTGCACACTGGGGCAACGCATCCGAGTTCCAGCACCGCCAGCTGGTTCTCGGCAGTGTTCTTGTCACAGGTACTCCCTCGTGCCAAGCCTGGTTTCAGCACCGTCAGCTGTTTCCGGGTTGTGTCAACTTCACTGAGACGCCTATGCTTGCCCCGTCGTGGGGCGGTCGAGTTAGCCAACTCCAGGGTGCCTCCAGTTTAGGAGCTTCCTATGTGGGCTGCGTGAACTGGTAGTCAAGGCTGGTTCTGTAGTGCCAGTAGGCCCAGCTCCCCCTGTAGGACTGTTGGGGTTCGGTAACTGCGGCTGCCTCGCGGCCTAGCTGTTCTCTCCTCTCCTGTGGGCCTTGGGGTCCACCACCTGGTTCCAGCACCGTCAGCTGGTTCCGGGCCGAGCCTTTGGCTAAGGTGCCTCCTCCTGGGTATCCGAGTTCCGCCAACGCCAGGCGGTCCTTGGTAGTGCTTTTAAGCGCGGGCACCTACAGCTTAGTAACCGGGTTCCAGCACCGTCAGCTGGTCCTCGGTCGTGCCATTGGCTCTTGCACACTGGGGCAACGCATCCGGGTTCCAGCACCGCCAGCTGGTTCTCGGCAGTGTTCTTGTCACAGGTACTCCCTCGTGCCAAGCCTGGTTTCAGCACCGTCAGCTGTTTCCGGGTTGTGTCAACTTCACTGAGACGCCTATGCTTGCCCCGTCGTGGGGCGGTCGAGTTAGCCAACTCCAGGGTGCCTCCAGTTTAGGAGCTTCCTATGTGGGCTGCGTGAACTGGTAGTCAAGGCTGGTTCTGTAGTGCCAGTAGGCCCAGCTCCCCCTGTAGGACTGTTGGGGTTCGGTAACTGCGGCTGCCTCGCGGCCTAGCTGTTCTCTCCTCTCCTGTGGGCCTTGGGGTCCACCACCTGGTTCCAGCACCGTCAGCTGGTTCCGGGCCGAGCCTTTGGCTAAGGTGCCTCCTCCTGGGTATCCGAGTTCCGCCAACGCCAGGCGGTCCTTGGTAGTGCTTTTAAGCGCGGGCACCTACAGCTTAGTAACCGGGTTCCAGCACCGTCAGCTGGTCCTCGGTCGTGCCATTGGCTCTTGCACACTGGGGCAACGCATCCGGGTTCCAGCACCGCCAGCTGGTTCTCGGCAGTGTTCTTGTCACAGGTACTCCCTCGTGCCAAGCCTGGTTTCAGCACCGTCAGCTGTTTCCGGGTTGTGTCAACTTCACTGAGACGCCTATGCTTGCCCCGTCGTGGGGCGGTCGAGTTAGCCAACTCCAGGGTGCCTCCAGTTTAGGAGCTTCCTATGTGGGCTGCGTGAACTGGTAGTCAAGGCTGGTTCTGTAGTGCCAGTAGGCCCAGCTCCCCCTGTAGGACTGTTGGGGTTCGGTAACTGCGGCTGCCTCGCGGCCTAGCTGTTCTCTCCTCTCCTGTGGGCCTTGGGGTCCACCACCTGGTTCCAGCACCGTCAGCTGGTTCCGGGCCGAGCCTTTGGCTAAGGTGCCTCCTCCTGGGTATCCGAGTTCCGCCAACGCCAGGCGGTCCTTGGTAGTGCTTTTAAGCGCGGGCACCTACAGCTTAGTAACCGGGTTCCAGCACCGTCAGCTGGTCCTCGGTCGTGCCATTGGCTCTTGCACACTGGGGCAACGCATCCGAGTTCCAGCACCGCCAGCTGGTTCTCGGCAGTGTTCTTGTCACAGGTACTCCCTCGTGCCAAGCCTGGTTTCAGCACCGTCAGCTGTTTCCGGGTTGTGTCAACTTCACTGAGACGCCTATGCTTGCCCCGTCGTGGGGCGGTCGAGTTAGCCAACTCCAGGGTGCCTCCAGTTTAGGAGCTTCCTATGTGGGCTGCGTGAACTGGTAGTCAAGGCTGGTTCTGTAGTGCCAGTAGGCCCAGCTCCCCCTGTAGGACTGTTGGGGTTCGGTAACTGCGGCTGCCTCGCGGCCTAGCTGTTCTCTCCTCTCCTGTGGGCCTTCGGGTCCACCACCTGGTTCCAGCACCGTCAGCTGGTTCTCGGCAGTGTCTTTTGCTCTTGTACCTTCTGCTCCCCATCCTGGTTCCAGTACCGTCAGCTGGTTCCGGGCAGAGCCTTTGGCTTAGGTGCCTCCTTCTGGGTATCCAAGTTCCACCAATGTCAGGTGGTCCTTGGTAGTGCTTTCAGGCACGGGTACCTCCTGCTTAGTAACCGGGTTCCAGTAACGTCAGCTGGTCCTTGGTAGTTCCATTGGCTCTTGGACATTCGGCTACCCATCCGGGTTCCAGTACCGTCAGCTGGTTCTCGGCAGTGTCTTTTGCTCTTGTACCTTCTGCTCCCCATCCTGGTTCCAGTAACGTCATCTGGTTCCGGGCAGAGCCTTTGGCTTAGGTGCCTCCTTCTGGGTATCCGAGTTCCGCCAACGTCAGGCGGTCCTTGGTAGTGCTTTTTAGCACGGGTACCTCCTGCTTAGTAACCGGGTTCCAGTAACGTCAGCTGGTCCTCGGTAGTTCCATAGGCTCTTGAACCTTCGGGTAGCCATCCGAGTTCCAGTTCCATCAGCTGGTTCTTGGCATTTTCTCAGCCTTCTTGTACCTTCTGCTACATTTCCAAGTTGAAGACCCTAACGTCGACAACCCGGAAGACCACCCCGATGACGACGACCCGGAAGACCACCCCGATGACGACGACGACGACGGCGGAGACGACGACGGCTGAGACGACGACGGCGGAGATGACGACACTGGAGACGAAGACCCTGGAGACGACAACATGGAAGACCGAGAAGCAGAAGAACAAGAGGCTGCAGAACAAAGAGCAGAAGAACATTAAGCATAAGACTTAATATCAGAGCAAAAGATATTATCTAAATTATATGCAGAAGAAGACTAAGCAGTGTATGGGGGTGAGTCCGTTCCTCCTCGTGGTGCCCCTGGATAAAGCCTGATGCTGCAGGCCAAACTGAACGCGGACAAATGTAACTTTTGTGACTGGCAGAACGGAAGGTGTAATCTTCCAACTTTTATAGATAACAACTACGGGAATGCCTGTCACAAATGAGAATATGATGAAGAAGTAGAATAGGAAGAATAATAACAGTGGAATAAAAAGAATATGTAGAATAGGAAGAATAATAATAGTTGAAGAAAATGAATATGAAGAATGTAATAAAAAAAAAAATAGGTAGAAGATGAAGAAGAAGATGAATAAGGTGAAGAAGTTGATGTCAAGGATGCTGATGATGATGAAGATGAAAGTGTGGGAAAAGAAAAAAAAAAAAAAGAAAAAAAAGAAGGGGAAGGGCGTGGAATAGTGAAACATCAATATCTGACAAAATAAAAAAAATTTACATACTCAATATCTTTTTCAATCCGAACTTCTTTAAAAAAAAAAAAAAAAAATGCTATTCTATTTGATTGGACTAATCCTCATTGCCTTTAATGTCTCCGCCACCTCCCCCATACATCCTACATTATTCTTAGTTGTTTTCCTTCAGGTAGAATGAACCTACAAGGAAAGAAAGGGTTTATTTTAATTCCGATATTTTGGTCCCATTGACTTGCATTGGGATCGGGTATCGGTATCGGCGATATCCGATATTTTTTGAATATCGGCCGATCCAAACCGATACCGATACTTTCCGATATCGGAAGGTATCGCTCAACACTACTTATGACCATGTAATGTTTTTAACTTTTTTAATAAATTTTCAAAAATTACTACATTTCTATTTTTTTTTCAGTGAAGATGGGTGTACATTAATGAGAAAATGTTTTACTTTTTTAATTTACCAAATGGCTGCAATGAAACAAAGAGTGAAAAATTTAAAGGGGTATGAATACTTTCTGTACCCACTGTATAGCACCATGTATATATGTATACACACAGAGTGACATGCCCCATGAGCAGTGTAAGGGTAAGTTCACACAGGGCGTTTTTGCCGCTTTTTTTTCTGCAGCAAAACCTGTTCTTCTTGGCAGGAAAGAAGCTGCACCAAAATCGCAGGTTTAGGTGCATTTTTTGTTGCATTTTTTCATGCTTTTTTTTCTCTTTGTGCATGCCAATAAACTTGAAGCATACAGAGAAAAAACAACTTCCTGTAGATAGACAGAATGAATAGATAGAATTAATTTATAGATTGATAGAATAGACAGAATGAATGAATAGATAGATTGATAGAATAGATAGATTACCTGCGGTAACCTCTTCCCTGGCATTTTCCCACGGTCCAGAAGTTACCTCAGGTCAGGCTGTGAGGGAGCGTATGCTCAGTAACATCACCCCCGGTCACTGAAGCAAGCGCTGGAAGCATCTCCTCATTCCCCAGTAGTTCACAGCCAGGAGCAGTCGCATTAGCAGCGCTCCCAGTTGTAAGCCTTATCTCCCCCAGATTAAGGATTACTGCATGGGACATTCGTTATATTGGACTGCATCAGACCAGGGAGTATTAGTGTTGGTTTATTATTTTTATTTCAGGAGATCGAGGGCTTTGCTTGGAATGGCAGACTAATAAAAGTGACAAAACTGTGTGGTGTTTTATTTCATTAAAAGACTTGTTTCTTATTGTGTGTGTTTATTTAACCCTTTAACTACTATAGTATTAGTAATGGAGAGGTGTCTTTTTAACACCTCTCCATTACTAAGCCGGCTTAATGTCACCTTATAATAGCAAGGTGACATTAACCCCTCATGACCCCTCTTGCCACCACTACAACCACTACAGGGCAAGTGGGAAGAGCCGGGCAAAGTGCCAGAATTGATGCATCTAATAGAAGTGTGACACCCCAGGGTCCTGGTTGTCACAATAGCATTGCTTTCCTCACGGGGAGAGGGATGTCACACTTGGAAGTGATGGAGGATTCCTTTTAACAGGTAATTAGCACATACAACACCGTTCTGACTTCAGGCCAGAAGTGGGAGCTCTACACCTGACTTCAGGGGAGCTGCTCTCTCTGGTCGGGAGGAGGAGTTAGTTGAAGGCAGTTGCTAGGCAGTGGGGAACATATAGACAGTTGGTGCCGGACAGCAGACTGGAGCAGTCTGAGGCAACAAGACGAGGGAAGAGGCCGTACAGCCTGAAGTGCTGTAGCTCCGAGATGGCGAGATACAGAAGGAAGAACAGCTTTTATCTAACTTGTCGGAGAGTGAAGCACAGGAGAGTGACAATAGGGGAGAATAGCTGCGACTGGGCTACATCCCTGACAGAGCGCAGATACCGGTAACCGGAAAACCTAGGTTGTGTCATACTCTAGGAGGCACAGCAGAAACCAGTAGGACAGTTAGACTACATGTAACTTGTCTGCCGTAATACCCAGGAGACACAGTGACTCATAGAGCCCGGGTCGTGATAGAGACCCCGTAAAAAGGCTTGAGTCACCTGTCATACGGGTTTGAGTCCTACCTAAAGGGGAACAGAGATAACTGAGAGGACCTTGCTACAAAGCCATAGGCAGTAAGGGACTATAACAACACAACACTAGAAGGAAGGCTTTTAACTTAACCTGATAAAGCTGGACTCTGAACTCGCTTCCAAGCTGGCCGAACCCTGCCTGTACCTGTGATCTGGTGCCCTGGACTGCGGCTGCCTGCTACCATCAGTAAACCAGATAAAGAGACTGCAAACCTGTGTCCTTCATTCTTTACTGCACCACTCACCATCTTCCATCTATTCACCGGGAGCCCTAGGGACCTACTTCTCCTGTGGGAAGTTATACCATCCAGCTGCCATAACATCACCCCAGAGGGCCCCTTTAAATAGCGTCGGTCACCCCTGACCGAATACCACACGTGGCGTCACAAACTTTCTTTATTTCAAAAACCCCTTTAAAGACGGTCCCTTTAACATGGGCGCACAGGGTCACGGACCAGGTCGCCGCCACCATGACACATCCCTTTAAGCACCGCACCTGGTACCAAGTACTCCACTGCCCTGACGGGCAACTCAGATGCACCTTTTCTGGGCAGCTGTGGGATGCTATTTTTAGGCTGGAGGGCCTATATCAATGGCCCCTTACCAGCCTGAGAATACCAGACCCCAGCTGTGTGCTTTAGCAAGGCTGGTTGTCAAAAATAGGGGGGGACACACACGCCATTTTTTTAAGTTATTTATTTAAATAATTTTTTAAAAAGCGTGAGGACCCCTCTATTCTTGATAACTAGCCTTGCTGAAGCTGACAGCTGGGGGTTGCATCCCCCAGCTGTGGGTTTTGTCTGGCTGGTTATCAAAAATAGGGGGAACCCACTCCGGTGATCCAAAAATGATGTAATCAGTGCTGAAGAGGGGCAGCTGTGATTGCTCGGTGTAAGGCATTTTATTGCTGCTTGCTCCAGTTGGTCTTTAATGTCAGACATCTGGGCCAACAGGCAGATTGTAAATTTCTTTTAATACCAAATCAATATTATTTTTCATCCATTGCACAGGGCCCTCAAAAGACGCCAGGCTCATAGTCTGGTGCCTACCATACCTATTGGTAACCCAGCACTGAGAGTGTGTCTGTGACAGACAAATAACAAATGGAACTGCTCATCTTTAGCTTTCTGGATCGGCAGTATTCTCACATTCCCAATTCAGATGGCTTTATGATTTATGCCTCATCAGTTTTATATTTTTTTATTGTAAGGTCCAATGTATTCTTCTGTTTCAGTATAACAGCGCTTTTTACTATATATATACTCACTAGAAAATGGAGTAAAAACGTCCAAAGCAACATATTTAAAAATACAAAGTTTATTAATTTACTCGTACAAAAGTCACAAGTCTACATGTATGTGATGTATACACTATATACAAATCAGAAGGTAAAAAGGAGGAGACATAACGGTAGCCGAGTCAGTAAGTCAGGAAGGGGATAACAGAATACATCCCCAAAATGTAAGCATGGAAACAATATATATATATATATTGTTACCAGGGGTCACAGACCCTCAAGGACATAAGTCACATTGAGTCAGTGCAGTATAACCATACAAATAACTCCCTAAAATCACAATAGTACATGCTTACCATTTCAGTAATGAGGGGAGCATCCCCACCTCACCCGGCGGCCCCGGACACGCGTTTTGCGTTTTAGCTTTCGTAAAGCTTTCGTTAGCTTTTTCAACAGCTTTTTTACCTTCTGATTTGTATATAGTGTATACAGCACGTATATGTAGACTTGTGACTTTTGTACGAGTAAATTTGTATTTTTAAATATGTTGCTGTGGACATTTTTACTCCATTTTCTAGTGAGTATATCTATTCGGAGTTGTCTTGGTGATTCGGCATCCGCGGGGTGCCTTGGGAGGGCTATTTCCATTTGCTCTCGGCCACAGTGTATGTTGGTGCTTGATGATTATGTGAATAAATATATATGGTATATATATATATATATATATATATATATATACACACACTGTATATTGTACTATTAATATTATTATAATATGAGACATGCTACAATCAAGATTTATAATAATTTGTTCTTATTAGCAACTAAGGGAGATGAAACTTGTCCTAAAATAGACATATTAATTACTGCCACCATATGCTGCTTTCATATTTCCGAAGAGCCTAAATTACATGTGTAATTTCCTTACCTCATCCTGGGTCATTAACAAGCAGCTGAAGAGCAACCTTGTAAAATGTACTTGTACAATTCCCTTTACTATGAGTAATAGCGTTTCAGGCTTATTCGTTTGTATTAACCAGTATTAAAGGTATTTATGTAAAGGGGGATCTTGGCCAACATCTATTTCCACGTCCCTAAACACTTTACATAAGGGTCCCTGGGTGTGTGTCTTTGGTTGTGGTTCTACAGTGGTCACCTTCTGGATTAGTTCTGGCACCAATTGTGTAGCACTAGACCCCTTTAAATTCACGGTGAAGAAACGAGATGAGTTTGCAAAATAAAGTCCTTTTTTACTGACAATAAAACTTCTGTACAGAGAGTAGCAGAAATAAAGCTTTCGGTTTTCTTATGCACAATACAGAGGCACATTCTTGGTGGTTATGGATGGAGGCACATCACTAGTACGAAACGTTACTTAGGAACAACAGGACATATCTGGTAACTCCATCGTCCTGGTTCAGGACCACATGGGTCATTGTATTTTGCTGTGACCACTGCACCCTACCTGCACTCTTGTGAACAGTGCAAGGGAGCTCTCACTAACACAATAAAAAAACAGGGGTCTTCAGAGGGATGTTATGCCATTTTCTCCATCTCTACATGTGAAGGTGCAACGTGATCAGCGAGAAATGATGTACAATGCATGACTCATTCTGCAATGTGAAGTTACCGTAATATGCAACCAACATGAAAGAATGTTTCAAAGACGAATTCCAAAAACCTCTGTCTAATGCTCCTCCCTGTCTTCATAATGAGGGTTTTTTGAGTGTTTTAGATTGATAGTCTACATAGTTTTTTTATTGCAAGATGGAGGACGAAAAAATGTATGGAGCCACATAGCAGACTACTCTGCTCCATATTCCGGTATCGAAAAAAAAAACCACTGTTTAGTGGACATCCTCCTAATAGTTTGTGGGTGACAGATGCCACTTTATGTAATTTGTCACAAGTATCTATGAAATGTATACCTCAGAAAGCTCCAACCATACCACTGTCCATATTTGGATCGTTACATCACTTGAGCACCACCAGCAGATTCATTGGGCTAAAAATTATTAACTATTCTTCTTCTGTGTTCAGAGAAAAAAAAAAGTTGATCTTGTTGAATTTGAGCAGGACCATTCTTTTTGTTTGAATGGGAGATAGGCCACCACCTGAGGTGTCTGGCAGCAGCTTACTCTGTTATCCCCATTAAGAACACAAGCATGGCCCAGCCGATTATATATGTATATGTGGAGGAGGAGTTACAAGAAATAGCAGTTGGCTGAATCAGTATTAGATGACAGTTAGCTAAGGTTCATGGCCATCTTTAGCAAATAACGGAGCTAATAAAAGTATAGAAGTTCAAAGCCATGTCTGCAGCTTCTAAATCTTTTAACCCAGCCATCGGGAGATCATTTGTCACGATAGGCCTCTCGAGTAAACTGGGACCAGGGTCATCTTTCCTGGCCCTAGCACTAGGGAGCCCTAACTCGCCCTGTTCCCCGGGATACCTCAGATGGCGAGGATGCCAGGGCCTCTGCCCAGTCTCCTAACTGCAGCCCTGCGTCTGTCCCCTTCCTCCACCCGGGGAGGAGAGGCGCTACCATGTACCGCAGTACACCAACCTGACTGACAGGGGAGCAAAGACAAGGGGAAAAAAAATTCCACTCACACAAATATACTCTCATAAAAAACAGAGGTATTAACCAGGGTGTGAAGGACGGGGGGCAAGAAAATAAGGCAGGTAAGGATGAGGAATTTCCAAGCGTACAAACCAAGCAACAGTTGCACAATAAACTCCTCCAGTTCTCCAAACACCAGCTCTTCACTCTCCAGGTCTATCTAGAAAGTGCTAAATCAAACAAGGATCTGGCCAGAAGGCCTAGCTGTTATAGGAGAGAGGAGTGGCTAACCGAGCACAGCTGAAAGCAGGGATTTCCACAAGGCCAATTGACCCCTGTCCTGCTGAAAGAAAACAAACACATTTAATACACTGGAGAAGTGCTTCTTCTTAGCGGCGAAGCAGGAGCCATCAGACGCCGTGGTCTTCTGGTACTGCTCTGTCGCGGTAACTCTGTGACAACATTACAGAGAAAGGTAGGGTCTTTGCTGAGAAAATTATGTCCTGTAAAAGGATGGTCAATGGTTTCTTCCAAAGAAAAGGAGACAGATGCTGACCACCACATGAGATGCCTTGAAGCAGTAAAGTATTGCAAAGTAGTCCCATTATAGTAATTCCATTAAAGGAAACAGTCTAAACAACCAAAAGGAAAAACTAAATTTCAAGAATATTTAGAATTTTCTGCTGACAGATTGCTTTGTAGCATCTAAAACTCTTAGGGAAATAAAACCATAAATCACTCCATTGTATATCCAGACATGGGGAAACTACAGTCTTAGGAAACAAGCACCTAGTAGGGTCCTATTGCTAGGTTCATTACACATCTAAAATATATACACACACACTCTGGTTTCCGCTCCGTACAGTTTACTGGAACTGCCCTTACTAAAGACTCTTATGATCTACTAACAGCTAAATCTAATGGTCACTGCTCCCTGCTGATTCTACTGGATCTCAATGCCGCATTCGATACTGTGGATCACAAGCTCCTCCTCACTATGCTCTGCTCTATCAGCTGAAGGATACTGCTCTCCCTTGGTTCTCCTCCTGCCACTCTGATTGCTCCTTCACTGTATCTTTTGCTGGTTTCTCTTCCCCTTACTGTCGGGATTCCGCAGGGCTCAGTCCTAGGCCCGCTACTCTTCTCCTTATATACTGCCCCATTGGATAAAACCTTAGTAGATTCAGATGTCTTTATTTTTTTTTCTTTATTTTTTTTATATAGCGCTAACATATTCCGCAGCGCTTTACAGTTTGCACACATTATCATTGCTGTCGCCAATGGGGCTCACAATCTAAATTCCCTATCAGTATGTCTTTGGAATGTGGAAGGAAACCGGAGAACCCGGAGGAAACCCACGCAAACACGGAGAGAACATACAAACTCTTTGCAGATGTTGTCCTGGGTGGGATTAGAACCCAGGACTCCAGCGCTGCAAGGCCGCAGTGCTAACCACTGCGCCACCGTGCTGCCCCAACCTTCTGTATGCTGATGACACGCAATTATACACATCGTCTTCTAACATCACTCCTGCACTACTATAAAATTATTGAATTTCTGCTGTCTCTAAAATTATGTTCCCCCTCTATTAACATACCTTTACCCAATATTGCCATTTCTATGTGTGGTTCTACCATTACACCCCAGCAACATGCCTGCTGTCTTGGTGTTGTATTTCATTCAGATCTTTCATTCAATCCCTACATCCTATCACTCACCTACTCATGTCACCTACACTTAAAAAACAATTCTAAAATTTAAAGCACAGCTCCAGCATTTTTGTATTTATTTCAGCACTGGAGTGGTGCAGCTAATCTAAGTTCCTTGACCCTAGTCTCATACTTACCCATCTCTGTCTTCATCTTTTATAGGTGATGCTCTGATTGGTCTTCGGAAGTTTGTGAAATGTTGGATTGCAGTGTTTGCTGGGCGAGCCTTAGGTCACTTTTCAGTGTATGTCTGTGAGAGCTTGAATGAGGCCAGAACGAAGGTCTCATAGACTTATATTTTTGACAATTTCCTCTGACTTAGGTTACTCCGAAGTTGAGGTCCCAAGATGGATGTGCGGAATTGGACCGGCGCTGAGAACATCTGAAGACAACGGCTGGTAAGTATAAGACTAACGGCAGGGAACTTGTGAAGAGTTAATGTGTTCAGATATGACAAGCATCCTCGGGTGCTAACTGAGTGACTCGAATAATATGCTGAAGTCCCATCCCTGCATCTCTTGTGGCTGTTTGACAGCCACAACATAAGCAGGGATTGTCTAATAAACAGGCAATCCCTACATGTGTTGCGGCCCTTGAACAGCCGCGAGACAAGCACCTGCGAGGACTCAAACATATTTTTCGAGTATGCAGAAGACCTCGGTTAGTACCCGAGCATGCTCTGATAACACCTTATCCGCGCACGTTCGCTCATCACTAATTAGAAACACTGCTCCATAAAATTCATTTTCTGAATGTTGATCCAGCCAATCAACACTTCGGATCAGTAAAGAAAATTGGCCCTTTTATGGCTCCTCCATAGATATTGAAGGATGTGTTTTTGTTTCCACCAATACTATATAGCTGTATGCACAGTTTTCAATTAAGTATTTTTGTGTTGGGTGAAGCATTATCTAAATATTATTCTCATTTTCTGGCATAATCAGCTGCTTCATTTCAATGCACTAGTGCTACATTGCAGAATAACATCACAGTAGAGTGGGCTCATATAAAACAAGTGACCTATTGCAATGAATCATTTTGTTAAGAAATATAATTTTAATTATTTCAGGAGACTGACTTTTTGGATCACATTAATTTAATTAATGGTCTTGTTGCCTAGTTAGTAATAAAACAATGTGCAGTAGACTAGAAATCGCAGTGTGTGGTTTGTGTCTACTCCAGTACAACCTGTCATTAAAAGCAAGTTTCTATCTTTGAAAACTTTTTAGCCAAAATGTTGAGCAATGACAAAAAAAGAAAGCATTTTTATAAGCTGAATTTGCAATTAAAAAAGAACCTGTCATTAGGGTTATGCTGCCTGAACCATGGGCAGCATAGATCAGAGCCCAGCTGGACTTTCAGGCCGGGATGATTAAGGGTTCATGCCAACGAGCGTATAAATCAGACGTGTTATCAAATTTTTTAATCGGACAGAACACTTACCCATATTATTGAATAGGACTATTCAGATGAATTATTTTTTTCTCTGTCCAAGTGTCCGTGAGAAAAAAAAAATCGCAGCATGCACTACTTTCATTTGAGTATCGAATGAGACACATTAAAGTTTATGTATGCAAGAAAGAAAAATTGGATCCCACATGGACCATAAAAGCGGCATCCAATTTTTGTGGATGGATTTCTATTATAAACCTGGAAAACTCTGAGTTCATGTACATGTTTTAATGTAGTTGTATGAAAATGGATCACACACGGACATATAAAATGGACACAAGGATGGTACATCATTGAAAATGAGAAAAAAATTGTCTGGGCATTCTGGATGAAACTTGAACGATTTTTCATACTCTCATCTGCAGTTGCCCTTACTTTGAAAGCGGGCAGAGAAAACATAATTGGAAAAGTCAATCAGGAACTATATGAAGAGATGTGAATGGTCTGTGATTTTTATCGTAGGTACACTTCAACTGTGAGAGACAGAATCTTAAAAATGATTTTTACATAATTAATTTAAATTGTTATTGCAGGAAGTAAGTATTTGATACAATAGAAAAACAGAACTTAATATTTGGTACAGAAACCTTTGTTGGCAATTACAGAGGTCAGACGTTTCCTGTAGTTCTTGACCAAGTTTCCACACACTGCAGCAGCGATTTTGGCCCACTCCTCCATACAGATCTTCTCCAGATCTTTCAGGTTTCGGTGCTGTGGCTGGGCAGCATTGCATTTCAGCTCCATTCAAAGATTCTCTATTAGGTTCAGGTCTGGAGACTGGCTAAGTCACTCCAGGACCTTGAAATGCTTCTTATAGAGCACTCCCTTTTTGCCCTGGCTGTGTGTTTTGGGCCATTGTCATATAGGAAGACCCATCCACGACCCATCTTCAATGCTCTTACTGAGGTAAGGAGATTTGTTGGTAAAAACCTCACAATACATGACCCCATCCATCCTCCCTTCAATATGGAGCAGTCGTCCTTTCACCTTTATAGAAAAGCACCCCCAAAGTATGATGTTTCCCCCTACCGCGCTTCACGTTTGGGATGGTGTTCTTGGAGTTGTACTCATCCTTCTTCTTCCGCAAAACACGGCTAGTGGAGTCGATACTAAAAAGTTCTATTTTGATCTCATCTGATTACATCACCTTCTCCAATGCCTCCTCTGGATCATCCAGATGGTTACTGGCGAACTTCAAACGGGCCTGGGCATATGCAGGTGTGAGCAGGGGAACCTTGTGTACCCTGCAGGATTTTAATCCATGATAGTATAGTGTGTTCCTAATGGTAATGTTTGAGACTGTGGTCCCAGCTCTATTCAGATCATTGACCAGGTCCTTCCATGTAGTTCTGGGCAGATTCATGACCTTTCTCAGAATCATCTTTATTCCACAAGGTGGAGATCATGCATTGAGCCTCAGGATGATTGACAGTCATCTTGTGTTTGTTCCATTTTCTAATAATTGCACCAACAGTTGTTGTCTTCTCAATGAGCTGCTTGTCTACTGTCCTGTAGCCCATCCCAGCCTTGTGCAGGTCTACCATTTAATCCCTGGTGTGATTAGACAGCTCTTTGGTCTTGGCCATACTGGAGAGGTTGGAGTGTGATTGATTGTGTGGACAGGTGTCTTTTATACAAGTAACAAGTTCAAACAGGTGAAATTAATAGAGGTAATGAGTGCAGTTGGTAGGTGATCAAATACTTATTTCATGCAATAAAATGCAATTTAATAATTTAAAAATCATACAATGTGATTTTCTGGATTGTATTTTTTATATTATGTTTCTCAAAGTTGAAGTGTACCTACGATAGAAATTACAGACCTCTCCATAGGTGAGAATACTTGCAAAATGGGCAGTGTATCAAATACTTATTTTACCCGATGTTTTTGCATAAATATGGATAGAGACTTGTCAATCAACTGAAGCAGAATTGGGAGAAACCATCTGGAACACACTTTAGACTATTGAGGTCTCTCCCTAGAGCCCCTGGTCAACTTTTGAAAATATGTTTTACTCAAATGCCCCAGCAGTGATTTTTCACATTCACTTATCCCTAGCCTTGCATGGCTGATTTTGATCTGTGACTCAGAGTTCAGACCAATTTTTTTTTTGTAAGATCAAAAACAGATATGTGTCCCTGAATTTTTGCGGAGATGTGACTAGCACTATAGACTAAGTATTCTATCTCTGAAAATCACTACATGAAAAACAGAGGTCTTAAAGAGAACTTAGAAATGGCTCAGTGTTGTTCTGTCTTACCCATAGTCTAGATTACAGCTTCCCTGGTTCAGATTGACTGCTATATATTGCATAAGTATAAGCCCAATACAAACCTATCGGCAAGTCAGTGTGGATCGCCCCCAGACACAGGGCCACGGGTTCTCGGTACCGGGCCTCTTTGGTTCGGTTCTGAGGCAGTCACGGTGGCTAGACCCGGTCCGCGACCCTGCTAAGGGGCGTCCAATGAAGGTGGTGGACCAGTCTGTCAGGGGTTCGTGACGCCACCTGTGGTGTTCGGTCAGGGTGACCGACGCTGCTGTGGGGTCCGCTGGGGCGATGGAATGGCAGCTGGATGGTATAACTTCCCACAGGTGAAGTATGTCCCCAGGGCTTCCCAGTAAGGTGGATGGTGATGGTGTGAGGTGCAGGCAATAACGAGGACACAGGGTTGCAGTCTCTTTACCTCTTTACTGAAGACTTCAGGATCCTCAATCCAGAGCACGCTTAACAGGGCTATCAGAGACCGGCCGGTCCGATGGGCACATCCAGAGTTTCCTTCGCAGATGGAAATCGTTGCCTACCACTAGCGCCTGTGTGTTGTAGTCCTACCCTGCTGAGCATTCGGAATAGTCCTCACAACTGCTGTTCTCGTTCATTCGTTCTCTACAGCTCTCTCTCGTTCTTTGGTTCCAGATGTTACTAGTTTCTAACGTCCCCCAGGTATGTTATGGCTAGGACGCCACCCGTATGACGGGAAGGCTCGGAGCTCTTCCGGGACCCTAGAGATGCCCCTCTCCACGCGTTGCCCCCTATGTCTTCGTAGGTGTAGTAAGGTAGACAGCCAACCTATAATTAACTGTCCGGCGGAGTTTGAAGTAAGGCCTGAAGTCAGTTACTCCTGCGGTGTTCCGGCCACCGACTACGTGCCTCAGTAAGATGTTGCCTCTCTCTCTCAGCACGACTCTTACTGGCTCTCTTTTGTGCTTGATCTCGTTTACACTGTTCCACAATATCCTTCCCTCCGTGTCTCTCTCCTGGATACCGCCGCAGGGTATGCAGGCGTGGTTCCGTTACGTTCTGTTCTGTTCGCTAGGCACCTGCCAGGTTCCCACACCTGACAGGGACCCCCCTGTGCCTTCTCCCTGCAACACCCCCTGCCACGGGATGTTGCCTGGTTCCAACCCAGTCAGCTTCTGACTAACTTCCTCCCCAGCCCCTAGTTTTACCAATGTGAGGAGTGGCCCAATAAATAAAGCCTTTTTCTCCCCCTAGTGGCCGGAGTGTGAAGGCCGGAGTGTTCTGGTGATACCTGGTCAGGAGAACTCCTTAGTGCCATCAGACGTACCGCCACTCTCCTTAGCGGCAGAGTGCCATACTGCAACGACCAGGTCTCTGGGGCGCTGCACTCCCCCCCCCCCGGTTAAATCCAGTACTCCTGGACTGGGAAGAAGAACAACAATATAATACAGCAAAAGACATACAAAATTTTTGAAATGCTTAGAACAAGTAAATAGAAAAGGTGTTTCCCTTTATGGGAGGTAAGGACGCTTGAACGTTACAAACAAAAAACAGGATTAAATATTTTTAAATAACATTTTGACTATAAATAACTCTCAGTACCCAGCCGGGTTTTCTACCAAGTGCAAACTTTTGAACAATAAGTTAACTTTTCCTTTAAGGGCGTATACGCTGAATCCACTAAAGACCTACTATAAAATGCTATATAAATAACTCAACTTTCTTTCCGTTCTAACTTCCCCAATGCAGGACCGCCTAGCTCCTTGGCTGGGCCAAATGTTATTGTACCGACCATCTTTCTACAGTTCTCAGGAGGACTCTCTCTCTAACCCCTACAGGTTCACTTTCAAGCTTTCCTGTCCTCAGTCTCTGTCAACATTATCAAACTTTCTAAATTTTTAACATTATTAACGTTTCAACTTTTATTAAGGCAATCGTGTAAACATTCTCTTTAAGAGGGACCCAAGTCTCTAGTGCAGATTCTCTCTCTGTCTGCAAGTCCACTGCAAGCAAGACCTTCTGCATCATGTCTTCGCAAAGTCTTCTTTTGCTTGTAAAACCAGTAGGGAGCACCTTTAAGAAGGTGCAAACTATATACAAAAACAGTTTTGAATCATTCACCGTCCATGATCCGGCAGTCTCTGGAACAATGATGAACTTGTGCAAAGTGGGAAAAGGAATGAAAACAATAGGGATCCCGGGTCAACAAAGGAATCCCTTTAAGGAATAACCCTGGATGGGTTCAAGTAGAAAGGGGTAAGGAAAGCAAAGAGTTAACTATGTGCAATTGCGGGCTTCCGAGGTTTATTCTCGCGATAGTAGATTGCAAGGCATCCGTTGGTAGCGAACACTTCCCGGCCTGGAAAGATCTGTGTTCGACCTCTCATCCGATGCGGTGTCAATGTCACTAATCGGTTTTTCAGGTATCATCTGGGATCGAATGTCAATTTTGGTAGTAGGTTCAGTAGCGGCAATAATGCCCACTGTGGTAGTAGTATTAGGATTTGTCAGTTCAGAGTTAGTCTTAGTCATGGCAGCAGGTGGCGCTGCTACAGAGCTTATCAGTAGGTCTTCTGTCACTGGGGCAGGGTCGTTCTTCATACCTGCTTCAGATGCGGTCCCTCCGGTGCCGGCCTGCTCCGTCTCCACTGGGATCTGAAACGCTGACTGCGGGGCCTTGCGCTGTGGTGTTGTCATCTCTGTTTGCAGTATCTCACTTTCCGGCAGGGCCTTGCTTTCCGGCAGGGCCTTGCTTTCTGGCTTCGGAGCGCTGGACCTTCTTTCTCGCTCCGGACGACACGAGGCTGCCGACAGACGTCTGGTGAGGCCCCTGATGACGGTCTCCTTCCACCCGGCCTCAGTGCTCAGCTGCGTCCGCCGGAGTTGATCGCTGAGCTCGTCCACTCCGGCCTGCAGGAAGTCGGGGCCAACAGGTGACGCCTGGCCACAGTATCTCTCTGGGTAGCTGGGGGAGTCCTCTGCTCCGACCCCATGCACCGATCCCGGTCGGCTGGCCATGGCGTCTCCCACGTGGTTCACTTCTCCTCCCTCCTTGTCCTTTTCCCGCACTCTCCTTCGTGGGCGGTTTTGTTTTCTTTGTCTCCGCCCTCCACTGAGGATCAGGAGGCAGATCTCGGCTGCTGATGGACACGTCCTCAAAGTACAGAAATATTTAGACTGGGCGGCCATTACTTTTCGCGCTCTTCAGCTTGCTCACGCCCACTTCCACGCCCTTCTTCTTCTCCTGCGCTCCTCGTGGTGCGGCAATGGCGGCGGTTTTGGCGGGAATCTTGCGGCAGATAGCAATACACAGTCTTTGCAAGAAATCACAGTTCAAACACGTTTCAATCATAGTTCCAAGGCACACATGACCCAATTCTTCAGGCTTAAGTAGGATCCTGTTCGTGACGCCAAGTTGGATCGCCCCAGACACAGGGCCACGGGTTCTCGGTACCGGGCCTCTCTGGTTCGGTTCTGAGGCAGTCACGGTGGCTAGACCCGGTCCGCGACCCTGCTAAGGGGCGTCCAATGAAGGTGGTGGACCAGTCTGTCAGGGGTTCGTGACGCCACCTGTGGTGTTTGGTCAGGGTGACCGATGCTGCTGTGGGGGTCCGCTGGGGTGATGGAATGGCAGCTGGATGGTATAACTTCCCACAGGTGAAGTATGTCCCCAGGGCTTCCCAGTAAGGTGGATGGTAATGGTGTGAGGTGCAGGCAATAACGAGGACACAGGGTTGCAGTCTCTTTACCTCTTTACTGAAGACTTCAGGATCCTCAATCCAGAGCACGCTTAACAGGGCTATCAGAGACCGGCCGGTCCGATGGGCACATCCAGAGTTTCCTTCGCAGATGGAAATCGTTGCCTACCACTAGCGCCTGTGTGTTGTAGTCCTACCCTGCTGAGCATTCGGAATAGTCCTCACAACTGCTGTTCTCGTTCGTTCGTTCTCTACAGCTCTCTCTCGTTCTTTGGTTCCAGATGTTACTAGTTTCTAACGTCCCCCAGGTATGTTATGGCTAGGACGCCACCTGTATGATGGGAAGGCTCGGAGCTCTTCCGGGACCCTAGAGACGCCCCTCTCCACACGTTGCCCCCTATGTCTTCGTAGGTGTAGTAAGGTAGACAGCCAACCTATAATTAACTGTCCGGCGGAGTTTGAAGTAAGGCCTGAAGTCAGTTACTCCTGCGGTGTTCCGGCCACCGACTACGCGCCTCAGTAAGATGTTGCCTCTCTCTCTCGGCACAACTCTTACTGGCTCTCCTTTGTGCTTGATCTCGTTTACACTGTTCCACAATATCCTTCCCTTCGTGCCTCTCTCCTGGATACCGCCGCAGGGTGTGCAGGCGCGGTTCCGTTACGTTCTGTTCTGTTTGCTAGGCACCTGCCAGGTTCCCACACCTGACAGGGACCCCCTGTGCCTTCTCCCTGCAACACCCCCTGCCACGGGATGTTGCCTGGTTCCAACCCAGTCAGCTTCTGACTAACTTCCTCCCCAGCCCTTAGTTTTACCAGTGTGAGGAGTGGCCCAATAAATAAAGCCTTTTTCTCCCCCTAGTGGCCGGAGTGTGAAGTGTAATGTGTTCTGGTGATACCTGGTCAGGAGAACTCCTTAGTGCCATCAGACGTACCGCCACTCTCCTTAGCGGCAGAGTGCCATACTGCAACGACCAGGTCTCTGGGGCGCTGCAAGTGCGCCAGAGATGAGTTTTTACTCCCGGAATTTGAGCGTTTTTTTAATGATAACTGCATGCCCTCAACCATTTAGCAGAGATGGCCATTCTTAAAAGGAACCTTTCATGTCCTTTTTGTGTTTTAAACTGCACCAAAGGTGTTGTCAGTGTGAAAAGTGTGACTGGGGAGTTAATGGACAGTGTTCAAGAGTGGGATTTCCAAGGCCAGTCATGGCAATCAATTACAATGCGATGGGTGTGAATAATTCTATAGTCTATAGTGGTTGAGCTGGGATAGCGCTAAACAGAGACTAGATTAAGCAACCTGTACCTATGCTGCCTGAAAGGCCATGGAGCACCTCATATTCCTCCTAAAGAACTGGACGGGAGAACAGAGTGCATATTATATACAGAACAGAAAGTGTGCTGAAATAGAAACGCAGCGCCCCAGAGACCTGGTCGTTGCAGTAATGTCGCTCTGCGACTAAGGGGAGTGATGGTACGTCTGATGGCACTAGAGGAGTTCATCTGACCAGGTATCACCAGCACACATTACACTTCACACTCCGGCCACTGGGGGAGCAAAAGGTTCTATTTATTAGGCCACTCCTCACACTGGTAAAACTAGGGGTTGGATGGGAAGTTAGAAGAGAAGCTGGCTGGGTTTTGCCCAGGCAACATCCCATGGCAGGGGGTGTTGCAAGGGAGACTTCAGAGGGGTCCCTGTCAGGCGTGGGAACCTGGCAGGGACTTATCGACAAGAACAGAAAGCCACGGAACCGCGCCTGCACTACCTTGCGGCGATATCCTTAGAAAGGACGCGAAGCGAAGGATATTGTGGACAGTGAGAAATGAGATCAAGCACAAAGGAGAGCCAGTAGGAGTCGTGCCCCGAGAACGGCAACATCCTACTGAGGCGCGTAGCCGGTGACCGGAACACTGAGGAAGTAACTGACTTTATGCCTTACTTCAAATACCGCAGGACAGTTCAATATAGGTTGGCTGTCTACCTTTACTTTACATCACCTAAGCAGACATAGGGGGCAACCATGGAGAGGGGCGTCTCTAGGGTCCCAGAATAGCTCCGAGCCTTCCCGTCAAACGGGTGCGTCCTAGCCATAATAAACTTGGGGGACGGAGAATAGAAAGAACGAGAAAGAACTAGAAAGAACGAGAACAGAAGTTGTGAGGACTATCCCGAATGCTCAGCAGGGAAGAACTACAACACACAGGCGCTAGTGGTAGGCACTGATTTCCACCTGCAAAGGGAACTCTGGATGTGCCTTTGGACCGGCCGGTCTCAGACAGCCCTGTTAACAGTGCTCTGGATTGCGGACCCCGAAGCCTTCAGTAAAAAGTAAAGAGACTGCAACCCTGTGTCCTCGTTATTGACTGCACCTCACACCATCGCCATCTACACTACTGGGAAGCCCTGGGGACATACTTTACCTGTGGGAAGGTATACCATCTAGCTGGAGGGACCCGAGGACTATCAATCCGGCTAGGTGGGCAGAGATTCGGCAATATCAAGAAGGAGGGACACTGAGGACTATCAACCCGGCTAGGTGGGCAGAGATTCGGCAACATCAAGAATTAGGGACACAAGGACTATCAATCCGGCTAAGTGGGCAGAGGTTCAGCAACAGCAAGAAGGAGGGACACTGAGGACTATCAGTCTGGCTAGGTGGGCAGAGGTTCAGCAACAACAAGAAGGAGGGACACTGAGTAGCTATCATTCAGGCTAGGGGAGCAGAGATTTAACAGCAGGGAAGAGGGGCACTGAGAAGCTGTCGATCAACCTAGGTGTCCAGAGATTGTATAATTCTTTTAGATAATATAAACCCAATCAGACTAATATGCATTGTCTGGTATTTTACAGGACTTTGAAATTGATATCCTATCTTTAATATAGGCCATCAATGTGAAATTGCTGAGGGCCTGACTCCCAACACTACAACATATCAGCTAATTGAAGGTGCTGTCTGCTTTATTGTTTAATAATCACATTATGGAGTGAATGTGCTCATTACTGCTGCTCTTTTTGAATGACACTTAGCTGCAATACCAGTGACAGCTGATACATAGTGTATGGCTTTTTGCCTGGTAAATGTCTTGTTCAGTCAGCTGATTGTTGAGCATACCAGTACCCTCGGGATAACTAAAGGATAAGCCACGAGCATCAAACTATAAGAAAAAACCCTTTAACGTAAAGTATGCAATATCTCATACTCACCTGGTCTAATTATTTTAAAAGATATATGACCGATTCCCTGTAATGGGTGAACATGAATACGCATCGGATACCTCATTTACAGTCTGTATCTGTGATAATTAAGCATCTGCTTTTTACATTCATAATGATAACATACAAGCTTAAGACAATGGCCAACATAAGAGAAAGGAGCCCATGACTAAAGATTTAAGTCAATCCTAGCTTTTAAAAAGGACTCTGATGTCACTGGTTGAAGAACTAGAAAGATAGAGCAATGCTGGGCAACAAGAATAGCCCAAGAAAGTCAGAGCCCTGAAACTGGGAATGGACATCTGCTGAGAAAAAACCCAGGAGTGTGCTTAGGTGGTCCCCGAAGCATATGGACACAGCACCAAATGCTCAGAGAGGGGACAGGAAGTGGCAGCGCTCTGTAAGTGCTTGGAATAGCGGTGTATAAAACAAGTGTGGGCCTTAAAGTGGTCATAGAACCCTGCTGTGGGTATAAATCAAGTTTCTTTCAAAGCAGGAGAACTTTTATAGGATTTACAAGAGGCAGTGGAGTCCCTCCTAGAGTTAAACGGGCAACAGACAGCAGTGGAGAGAGAAACTACTGGGAGCAAGTGTCCAAAGTTGTAGAAAGGATGGTGATGGAGCTAGTGATATAATCCAGCAACAAGTTAATGGCACCTGGATGTTGTAAACTAGTTGGAACATTGTCAGGTTGGTCCTGGAGGTCTTAATCAAGAAGTAGAGGACTGTGTAGATAATTATGGACTGTAAATACTGCTGCTGAATCTACTGCAAGACAAGACTTATCACTGATCACCAAGAATATTGTGCCTCTCTTGCAGGAGCCTGGTGTCTAATCTTTGTACCGCTAAATTGACTGCTACGTTGCTACAGATGTCAGATTACATTCTATCATGTATGTAGAGTTTGAATATATTTGATTTTAAGAACTCCAGAATTCAAGCAAAATAAAGTGTTAAGTTGTGGCAAGGTGTAAGGTTTATTTTGTACCTTTCCATCACTAGCAGCACTATACTCCGTTTTGGGTTTAGCAGAAGAACATTTTGAAATATTTCTCCAACCACTTATTTGCTAAAAATGTAGTTCATCTGGAGATGGGTCATCACTAGAGTTGAGCGACCTTGACCTTTTTAGAGTCGAGCTGGGTTTCGCGAAACCCGACTATCTCAAAAGTCGGGTCAAGTGAAATCGGCCGATTATGACGTAAAGTCGGGATCGACCGAAACACGAAACCCAATGCAAGTCAATGGGGCAGCATAGTCGGCAGTGAGTGGGGGCCAGGAAAACACCTAGAGTGCCCATTTTAATGTCAAAACCATCCATTCTTCTTAATGAAGCTTGTCAAGCGTAATTTACCTTATAATAATTGGAAGGCATTTGAAATTGGGGGTCATTTGGCTAAAGTTGTGGTGGGTAGGGCTGGTTCAAGTAATTAGTGGGCCCAGGAAATCTGGACCACGTCACGGCAGTGGAGCAGGGAGAGGTAAGTATTTCAACTTTGCAACTGCTGTGAACCTGAGCAAGCAGGGGGGGCCCACTCGTTGGCATTGGCACTGGCACAGGGCCCCTCAAAGTACAGCGGTGTGTTTGCACGGCGGGGGCGCCTCCCACCGGCAGCAACACTTTTGCGTACCATGAGATGCCCTGTGCCAGTGACGTCGCCAACTGGTATTCCTCCCCCCACCTGATGAAGGAACCTGCACTTTCATCTGCACCTTCCTGTTTGTCCCCGTGTAAGGTGGTATGGTATGCGGGAAGGGGGACCTGACTTTCAGCAGGGTCACAATCTTGCAGTGTAGCGTGCACGGGAAATGTTGCGTTATGGGTCAATGTACCAGCAGACTCATCTATCACTGGCTGGGCAATGGGCAGGATGAGGAGGAAACACAGATATAGGCCCAAAGAATAAAGTGGGCTAAATGCAGTTCAAAATTGGTAACACAGGACTAATCAGGGGGCATTGCAGTGGAGGACAACTGGAATGAGAGGCTGACACAGAGAGTAGGCCCAAATCAGTAAGTAGTCGAAATGCAGTTCAAAATTGGCAACAGTAGTAAACAGGCGGCACAGCTTTGTTCAGTGGAGGAGAACAGCAAGGAGTGGCAGACACCGATAGTAGGCCCCAACCCAACTAGTAGGCCAAATGCAGTCTAACATTAACAACTACTTAACGAGCGCCTGAAAACGGAATTTCAGGACAGGAAACCAGGAGAACAGCAAGGAGCGGCAGACACCGATAGTAGGCCCCAAACCAACTAGTACGCCAAATGCAGTTGTTCCGTTTAACCACAATTTAATGAGAGCCTGAAGATAGAAGTTCAGGAAAGGCAACCTGGAGAACACCTTGGAGTGGAACACACCATCTCTCTACACCCCATACCCAATTTGTAGGTCTAATGCAGCGTAGTTTCCAACAACTACTAAACGAGAGCATGATGATCGAAGCATTGGCGAGGAAACCTGGGGAACACCTTGGAGTGGAACACACCATCTCTCTACAGTGGAACACACCATCTCTCTACACCCCATACCCAATTTGTAGGCCTAATGCAGCGTAGTTTCCAACAACTACTAAACGAGAGCCGGAAGATCGAAGCAATGGAGAGGAAACCTGGGGAACACCTTGGAGTGTAACACACCATCTCTCTACACCCCATACCCAATTTGTAGGCCTAATGCAGCGTAGTTTCCAACAACTACTAAACGAGAGCATGATGATCGAAGCATTGGCGAGGAAACCTGGGGAACACCTTGGAGTGGAACACACCATCTCTCTACAGTGGAACACACCATCTCTCTACACCCCATACCCAATTTGTAGGCCTAATGCAGCGTAGTTTCCAACAACTACTAAACGAGAGCCGGAAGATCGAAGCAATGGAGAGGAAACCTGGGGAACACCTTGGAGTGTAACACACCATCTCTCTACACCCCATACCCAATTTGTAGGCCTAATGCAGCGTAGTTTCCAACAACTACTAAACGAGAGCCGGAAGATCGAAGCAATGGAGAGGAAACCTGGGGAACACCTTGGAGTGTAACACACCATCTCTCTCTTTGACTTACTCTATTTTTTTGGTAAATAATGATTTTATTATTTTCATTGTTTTGCATCTTCTTGGCAATAATATAAAGAAGACGCGACAGGACAACACTCGGTGGATGCCATATCTGTGTTTAAAATTGAAAAAACCTTTCAGTTAACTACTTGCAGGAGAAAGTTATTGTAGCTGGTGGCCATTTTTAGTACTGTACCAGATTTTTGTTGTATGTGTTTGTTTTTAATGTTAAAATGTCTGCATTTGATATCTTTCCAGTATTTTCTTTTTTATAAGCAAAATACTTATTTTTATATTTTCTGATGTTGGTTCCAGGGGTACACGGGCAGCAGTGGTGTGGTCAGTGGAGGCCTAGTGGAAGGAGTGACCGCAGACAGGCATCGAAGGCCTAAAATAATAACACATGGCTGTAGGCAATTTTAAATTGGTTCCAGGGGTACACGGGCAGCAGTGGTGTGGTCAGTGGAGGCCTAGTGGAAGGAGTGACCGCAGACAGGCATCGAAGGCCTAAAATAATAACACATGGCTGTAGGCAATTTTAAATTGGTTACAGGGGTACACGGGCAGCAGTGGTGTGGTCAGTGGAGGCCTAGTGGAAGGAGTGACCGCAGACAGGCATCGAAGGCCTAAAATAATAACACATGGCTGTAGGCAATTTTAAATTGGTTACAGGGGTACACGGGCAGCAGTGGTGTGGTCAGTGGAGGCCTAGTGGAAGGAGTGACCACAGACAGGCATCGAAGGCCTAACATAACAAAAATGTCAATACAATGGTATTGTCAGTGGCAGGCATTGAAGGATGTCAGCCCATAGACTAAACATTGGTGGAGCTGTGAGATAATTTTGCAAGTGGTAGAGCACTGTTTGAGCTGGGGTGGGGGGAAACTGTCTTGTGGCCGGCGGTACAGGCCCAGGGCCCCTCATATTATAACGGTGTGTCTGACGTTGGGTGCGCACCACCACCGCCAGAGACACTTTATTGTACTAGGAGGGACCCAGTGGCAGTGCCGTCGACCAAAAGCGGGCTCACCCACCTCTTCAGACAAACTGCACTCTCACGGGTGCTGTCGCCAAGTGTCGATACCACGGCCCCGTGTGGGGAGTTTGGCCATTTAGTGAGGTGTAAACATGTCGTATGCTGGACAATCAGGTGCAGAAAATTACGAGATTGGAAAAGGCATTCAGAATAGTCCACAGGCAAGACCTTTTCATAGGAAAGCTAGGTGTCAGCCGGGCAAGGTGGGGCAAAAGATTTCATAATCCAGTTGTGGTTCATTTTAATGAAGGTTAGATTATCTACATTTTGGGTAGCCAGACGAGTCCTTTTTTCTGTTAGTATTGAACCTGCAGCACTGAATACTCTTTCTGATAGGACACTAGCTGCCGGGCAAGCAAGCTCCTGCAATGCATATTCTGCCAATTCTGGCCAGGTGTCTAATTTTGATGCCCAGTAATCAAATGGGAATGATGGTTGAGGGAGAACATCGATAAGGGATGAAAAATAGTTTGTAACCATACTGGACAAATGTTGTCTCCTGTCACTTTGAATTGATGCTGCAGTACCTGTCCTGTCTGCGGTCATAGCAAAATCAATCCACAACCTGGTCAGAAAACCCCTCTGGCCAACGCCACTTCTGATTTCTGCCCCTCTAACTCCTCTGGTCTGCTGGCCCCTGCAGCTCGTGTGAGAACGATCACGGGCGCTGTGTGCAGGGAATGCCAGAAGCAAACGGTCAACAAGAGTTGATTGTTTGGTTGCTAATATTAGTTCCAAATTCTCATGTGGCATTATATTTTGCAATTTGCCTTTATAGCGAGGATCAAGGAGGCAGGCCAACCAGTATTCGTCATCATTCATCATTTTAGTTATGCGTGTGTCCCTTTTGAGGATACGTAAGGCATAATCCGCCATGTGGGCCAAAGTTCCAGTTCTCAAATCTGCGGTTGTGCTTGGTTGAGGGGCAGTTTCAGGCAAATCCACGTCACTTGTGTCCCTCAAAAAACCAGAACCCGGCCTTGCCGCGCCACCAATTTCCAGTGGCCCCGGAAAAGCTTCCTCATTAAAAATATAATCATCCCCATCATCCTCCTCGTCCTCCTCCTCCTCTTCGCCCGCTACCTCGTCCTGTACACTGCCCTGGCCAGACAATGGCTGACTGTCATCAAGGCTTTCCTCTTCCTCAGCTGCAGACGCCTGATCCTTTATGTGCGTCAAACTTTGCATCAGCAGACGCATTAGGGGGATGCTCATGCTTATTATGGCGTTGTCTGCACTAACCAGCCGTGTGCATTCCTCAAAACACTGAAGGACTTGACACATGTCTTGAATCTTCGACCACTGCACACCTGACAACTCCATGTCTGCCATCCTACTGCCTGCCCGTGTATGTGTATCCTCCCACAAAAACATAACAGCCCGCCTCTGTTCACACAGTCTCTGAAGCATGTGCAGTGTTGAGTTCCACCTTGTTGCAACGTCTATGATTAGGCGATGCTGGGGAAGGTTCAAAGAACGCTGATAGGTCTGCATACGGCTGGAGTGTACGGGCGAACGGCGGATATGTGAGCAAAGTCCACGCACTTTGAGGAGCAGGTCGGATAACCCCGGATAACTTTTCAGGAAGCACTGCACCACCAGGTTTAAGGTGTGAGCCAGGCAAGGAATGTGTTTCAGTTGGGAAAGGGAGATGGCAGCCATGAAATTCCTTCCGTTATCACTCACTACCTTGCCTGCCTCAAGATCTACAGTGCCCAGCCACGACTGCGTTTCTTTCTGCAAGAACTCGGACAGAACTTCCGCAGTGTGTCTGTTGTCGCCCAAACACTTCATAGCCAATACAGCCTGCTGACGTTTGCCAGTAGCTGCCCCATAATGGGAGACCTGGTGTGCAACAGTGGCAGCTGCGGATGGAGTGGTTGTGCGACTGCGGTCTGTGGACGAGCTCTCGCTTCTGCAGGAGGACGAAGAGGAGGAGGAGGGGGTGCGAACGGCTACAGCCAATTGTTTCCTAGACCGTGGGCTAGGCAGAACTGTCCCAAACTTGCTGTCCCCTGTGGACCCTGCATCCACCACATTTACCCAGTGTGCCGTGATGGACACGTAACGTCCCTGGCCATGCCTACTGGTCCATGCATCTGTTGTCAGGTGCACCTTTGTGCTCACAGATTGCCTGAGTGCATGGACGATGCGCTCTTTAACATGCTGGTGGAGGGCTGGGATGGCTTTTCTGGAAAAAAAGTGTCGACTGGGTAGCTCGTAGCGTGGTACAGCGTAGTCCATCAGGGCTTTGAAAGCTTCGCTTTCAACTAACCGGTATGGCATCATCTCTAACGAGATTAGTCTAGCTATGTGTGCGTTCAAACCCTGTGTACGCGGATGCGAGGCTAAGTACTTCCTTTTTCTAACCATAGTCTCATGTAGGGTGAGCTGGACTGGAGAGCTGGAGATCGTGGAACTAGCGGGGGTGCCGGTGGACATGGCAGACTGAGAGACGGTGGGAGATGGTATTGTTGCCACCGGTGCACTAGATGCAGTGTTTCCTACTACAAAACTGGTGATTCCCTGACCCTGACTGCTTTGGCCTGGCAAAGAAACCTGCACAGATACTGCAGGTGGTGCGGAAAATGGTGGCCCTACACTGCCGGAAGGGATGTTGCGTTGCTGACTAGCTTCATTGGCCGAGGGTGCTACAACCTTAAGGGACGTTTGGTAGTTAGTCCAGGCTTGCAAATGCATGGTGGTTAAATGTCTATGCATGCAACTTGTATTGAGACTTTTCAGATTCTGTCCTCTGCTTAAGGTAGTTGAACATTTTTGACAGATGACTTTGCGCTGATCAATTGGATGTTGTTTAAAAAAATGCCAGACTGCACTCTTTCTAGCATCGGATACCTTTTCAGGCATTGCAGACTGAGCTTTAACCGGATGGCCACGCTGTCCTCCAACAGGTTTTGGCTTTGCCACGCGTTTTGGGCAAGATACGGGCCCGGCAGATGGAACCTGTTGCGATGTTGATGCCTGCTGCGGCCCCTCCTCCTCCGCTTCAGAACTGCTGCCGCCTGCACCCTGTTCCCCCAATGGCTGCCAATCGGGGTCAAGAACTGGGTCATCTATTACCTCTTCTTGTAGCTCGTGTGCAACTTCGTCTGTGTCACCGTGTCGGTCGGTGGTATAGCGTTCGTGATGGGGCAACATAGTCTCATCAGGGTCTGATTCTTGATCAGCACCCTGCGAGGGCAATGTTGTGGTCTGAGTCAAAGGACCAGCATAGTAGTCTGGCTGTGGCTGTGCATCAGTGCACTCCATGTCAGATTCAACTTGTAATGGGCATGGACTGTTAACTGCTTCACTTTCTAAGCCAGGGACGGTATGTGTAAAGAGCTCCGTGGAGTAACCCGTTGTGTCGCCTGCTGCATTCTTCTCTGTTGTTGTTTTTGCTGAAGAGGACAAGGAAGCGACTTGTCCCTGACCGTGAACATCCACTAACGACGCGCTGCTTTGACATTTACCAGTTTCACGAGAGGAGGCAAAAGAGCTAGAGGCTGAGTCAGCAAGATAAGCCAAAACTTGCTCTTGCTGCTCCGGCTTTAAAAGCGGTTTTCCTACTCCCAGAAAAGGGAGCGTTCTAGGCCTTGTGTAGCCAGGCGACGAACCTGGCTCCACAGCTCCAGACTTAGGTGCAATATTTTTTTTCCCACGACCAGCTGATGCTCCACCACTACCACTACCCTCATTACCAGCTGACAATGAACGCCACCGGCCACGACCTCTTCCACCATACTTCCTCATTGTTTTAAAAACGTAAACAAACTAACGGTATTTGTTGCTGTCACACAAATTACACGGTGAGCTATAACTTCAGTATGATTTAGCTACCCCTTTACAGGTGAGTGAGACCACAACGAAAATCAGGCACAATGTTACACACTCTGTTGTTGGTGGCAACAAATGAGAGAGATGCCACACACGCAGGACTGTCACTGAAGCACAAATGTAAATATTAATCTCCCACTGATTTGATTTTTTTTTTTTTTTTAAGGGAGACTTTAGGAAAAAAAAATAATAGAATAAAATGATTTTTTCAGGAAGAATTTAGAAACCAAATAAAATAAAATGATTTTTTCAGGGAGAATTTAGAAAACAAATAAAACAAAAAAAGGCTTTCTATGGCCCACTGAGTGAGAGATGATGCACACAGGAGTCAGGAGTGGCACACAAGCCCAGAGGCCAATATTTATCTCCCACTGATTGATGTAGTGATTTTTTCAGGTAGATTTTGGAACCCAAATCAAGCTAAAAAAAATAATAGGCTTTCTATGGCCCACAATTGGAGAGAGAGAGAGAGAGAGATGGCACACCCAGGAGTCAAGACTGGCACACAAGCAGAAAGGGCAATATTAATCTCCCACTGATTTGTTTTTTTTGTTGTTTTTTTCAGGGAGACTTTAGGAAAAAAAAAATAGAATAAAATGATTTTTTGAGGAAGAATTTAGAAACCAAATAAAATAAAATGATTTTTTCAGGGAGAATTTAGAAAACAAATAAAACAAAAAAAGGCTTTCTATGGCCCACTGAGTGAGAGATGACGCACACAGGAGTCAGGAGTGGCACACAAGCCCAGAGGCCAATATTTATCTCCCACTGATTGATGTAGTGATTTTTTCAGGTAGATTTTGGAACCCAAATCAAGCTAAAAAAAATAATAGGCTTTCTATGGCCCACAATTGGAGAGAGAGAGAGAGAGATGGCACACCCAGGAGTCAAGACTGGCACACAAGCAGAAAGGGCAATATTAATCTCCCACTGATTTGTTTTTTTTTTGTTTTTTTTCAGGGAGACTTTAGGAAAAAAAAAAAAAAGAATAAAATGATTTTTTGAGGAAGAATTTAGAAACCAAAGAAAATAAAATGATTTTTTCAGGGAGAATTTAGAAAAGAAATAAAACAAAAAAAGGCTTTCTATGGCCCACTGAGTGAGAGATGACGCACACAGGAGTCAGGAGTGGCACACAAGCCCAGAGGCCAATATTTATCTCCCACTGATTGATGTAGTGATTTTTTCAGGTAGATTTTGGAACCCAAATCAAGCTAAAAAAATAATAGGCTTTCTATGGCCCACAATTGGAGAGAGAGAGAGAGAGAGATGGCACACCCAGGAGTCAAGACTGGCACACAAGCAGAAAGGGCAATATTAATCTCCCACTAATTTGTTTTTTGTTTTTTGTTTTTTCAGGGAGACTTTAGGAAAAAAAAAATAGAATAAAATGATTTTTTCAGGAAGAATTTAGAAACCAAGGAAAATAAAATGATTTTTTCAGGGAGAATTTAGAAAACAAATAAAACAAAAAAAGGCTTTCTATGGCCCACTGAGTGAGAGATGACGCACACAGGAGTCAGGAGTGGCACACAAGCCCAGAGGCCAATATTTATCTCCCACTTTTTTTTTTTTTGTTCCAGGGAAAATTTATAAACCCAATAAAAAAAATAATAAATAGGCTTTCTATGGCCCACTATCTGAGAGACAGAGAGAGATGGCACGCTTAGGACTGGCACACAAGCCCAAAGGCCAATATTAATCTCCCTTTTTTTTTAAGGGAGAATTTATAAAACCAAAAAAAAATAAATAAATAGGCTTTCTATGGCCCACTATTTGTGAGAGAGATGGCACGCTCAGGACTGGCACACAAGCCCAGAGGCCAATATTAATCTCCCACTTTTTTTTTTTTTTTCCAGGGAAAATTTATAAACCCATTAAAAAAAAAAATAAATAAATAGGCTTTCTATGGCCCACTATCTGAGAGAGAGAGATGGCACGCTTAGGACTGGCACACAAGCCCAAAGGCCAATATTAATCTCCCACTGATTGATTTATTGATTTTTTCAGGTAGAATTTAGAACCCAAATAAAGCAAAAAAAAAAAAAAAAAGGGCTTTCTATGGCCCACTGAGTGAGTGATGATGCACACAGGAGTCAGGAGTGGCACACAAGCCCTGAGGCCAATATTTTTCTCCCACTGATTGATGTAGTGATTTTTTCAGGTAGGTTTTAGAACCAAAATCAAGCAAAAAAATAAATAGGCTTTCTATGGCCCACTGAGTGAGTGATGATGCACACAGGAGTCAAGAGTGGCACACAAGCCCTGAGGCCAATATTTTTCTCCCACTGATTGATGTAGTGATTTTTTCAGGTAGATTTTATAACCCAAATCAAGCAAAAAAATAAATAGGCTTTCTATGGCCCACTGAGTGAGAGATGACACAGACAGGGATGGCACTCTAGCAGAAATGTCAATCTTAATCTCCCACAAAAAAAAAAAAAAAAAACAGGGAGTGTCCTTCAATTACTATCTCCCTGCAGTAATCTCAGCCAGGTATGGCAGGCAGCAATAAGGAGTGGACTGATGCACAAATTAAATAAAAAGTGTGTACAAACCAAAAAGATAGCTGTGCAGAAAGGAAGGAACAACAGGATTTGTGCTTTGAAAAAAGCAGTTGGTTTGCACAGCGGCGTACACACAGCAATGCAGCTATCAGGGAGCCTTCTAGGGCAGCCCAATGAGCTACAGCGCTGAGGGGGAAAAAAAAAAATGTAGCTTCCACTGTCCCTGCACACCGAAGGTGGTGTTGGGCAGTGGAAATCGCTACAGCACAAGCGGTTTGGTGGTTAATGGACCCTGCCTAACGCTATCCCTGCTTCTGACGAAGCGGCAGCAACCTCTCCCTAAGCTCAGATCAGCAGCAGTAACATGGCGGTCGGCGGGAACGCCCCTTTATAGCCCCTGTGACGCCGCAGACAGCAAGCCAATCACTGCAATGCCCTTCTCTAAGATGGTGGGGACCAGGACCTATGTCATCACGCTGCCCACACTCTGCGTTTACCTTCATTGGCTGAGAAATGGCGCTTTTCGCGTCATTGAAACGCGACTTTGGCGCGAAAGTCGCGTACCGCATGGCCGACCCCGCACAGGGGTCGGATCGGGTTTCATGAAACCCGACTTTGCCAAAAGTCGGCGACTTTTGAAAATGAACGACCCGTTTCGCTCAACCCTAGTCATCACCAAGTGTTAATGAAAACAAAATCAACCAATGCTGGTCCTTCTCCAGCTGAATGCACAATAAATAGCTTTGACATAAAAACCAAGATAAAATACTAAAAGTAAGAATAAAAAAAATACAATCTTCTGGAATACAGTGGCTTGTGAAAGGATTCACCCCTTTGACTTTTTACCTAGTTTGTTACATTAAAACATGTGTTTAAACATTTTTATAATCTGATTTGTGTGTGATGCATCAGCACTAAATACTGTAGTATAAGTTAGGGACATAAAGTGAGAAAAATGTAGACATAAATTAAATATATGGGATCAAATAACTAAAAATTGGCATGTGCACCCTCCTAAAGTCAGTACTTTGCAGCGCATCATTTTGCAGCAAATATAGCTTTGGATTATTCTTTATGAGCTTTCCGCATCTTGCCACTGGGATTTTTGCCCATTCCTCAAGGCAAAAATGCTTCAGCACCGTCAAGTTAGATGGTTTCCTCTGGTGAACAGCAATCTTCAAGTCTGACCACAAGTTCTGAATTGGTTTAAGGTCTGGGCTGTGACTAGGCCACTCCAAAACATTTACATGTTTCCCCTTAAACCACTCAAGTATTGCTTTAGCAGTGTGCTTTAGGTCATTGTCTTGTTGGAAGGTAAACCTCCATCATAGTCTCAAATCACTGACAGACTAAACAGGTTTTGCTCAAGAATATCCCTGTATTTTGCACCATCCATATTCCTCTTGACTTAGACCATTTTTGCCATCCCTACTGCCAAAAAACATCTCCACAGCATGATGCTGCCACCACCATGTTTCACTGTGGGAATGAGGTTCTTGGGGTGATGAGCTGAGTTTGTTTGGTGCTAGACATAGCATTTACCTTGAGGGCCGAAAAGTTCAATTTAGATCTCATCTGACCACAGCACCTTCCTCCATACATTTGGGGAGTTTTCCAAATGTCTTTTGGCAAACTCAAAATGAGCCTTACAATTTTTGTGTGTAGGTAAAGACTATTTTCTGCCCACTCTTCCGTAAAGACCACCTCTATTGAGTGTAGGGCTTATTGTGGTCATATGGACAGATTCTCCAGTCTCATCTTGGCAACTCTGCAGCTCGTTCATGGTTACTTTTCATCTCTGTGCTGCCTCCTTGCCCGGGCTTAGAGTTTTGGTGGTCGGCCTTCTCTTGGCAGGTTTGTTGTGGTACCATGTTCTTTCCATTTGATGACAATGGATTTGATGGTGCTCCGGGGCGATCACCAGAGTCTGCAATATTTTTTTTATAACCCAACCCTGGCTTGTACTTCACAACAACTTTGTCTGACTTGTTTGGAGATCTCCTTGCTTTTCATGGTGTTTTTTGGTTAGTGGTGCCTCTTGCTTAATGGGTTTGCAGCTCCTGTGGCTTTCCTCACTAAGCTTCTGACTTATGAAGGTAATTGCTTGCATCAGAAATTTTTAGGGGCTTCATTGCAAAAAGGGGCGAATACATATACACATGACAATTTTTATGTATTTGATTTAATAAATTTAATTTATGCCTATATTTTTCTCTCGTCACCAGCTTAGACTATTTAGTCCATACAAATCAGATTACAAAAACTATTTAAAACACAGGCTGTAATAAAGTCTAGGGTGTGAATACTTTCACAAGCCACAGTACATTTGAATTTCTGCAGAAATCTTGCATTACAAGTGACAGAAGGATTCACTCTCTGTCCTGTGCTATTCATTGACTATAAATGAGGTTTCTCAGCCACTTTAGAATAATGTTTTCTCTGCACTTTAGATAATTTGGTTTGTCCGAGTGACTGACTTGTTTACCTGTCATGGCATTAACGTTGTGCTAAGCTGTACCTGGGTGATGAATTGCATTCATTAGCCCGGGAAGTCGTTCTTTAGTTACATACAGGCAGGGTGCGCTTATTGTAAATTGCTTGAATAATGTCATTGAAGGAGACACTTAAAGGTCACTTGGCTCCGGATAGAGGAAGGTGGGTTGTTTTTTTAACTAAGATAGTGGCTAGATTAACTCCCTCTGCATCCAATTATTTGCTTGAAGCCATTAAAAATGACCGATGCAGCGCATTTTCCCAATGCTTTGCTACTTGCCTATTGAATAAACACAGACGTTGATAAACCCAACCACTTTGCTTACCCTCTAGTGAGTTGTTGTAATGATTAGCTCCTAGGTTTGCACACAGCTGGTGTAATAAAGGATCAATATCGCTAACGTATAACAACCTTTACACTGTCAGTAATTTTACAGTTGGAACAACGCCATTTTACAAAGGGCAATTATTCTTTATTGCAAAGTACCAGAAATTGACTCATCTGATCAACATTTTGTGAAATGGAGCTGAGAGCGGGCACTTTGTGACCATCAGCATAACGCTAGGGTCACACAAACCCTTTTCTCTCATCTGACAAAAGCGGATCCCATTTTCTCAAATGTGGAGATTTAAAAAAATTAATTCTCCATCTCCTCCATTTTGTCAGTTCATGAAAATTGGACCACACTTGGATGTCATCTGAGTGCAGTCCGATGTTTTCAACGAACCCATAGACTTGAATGGCTGAGTGCATTCTGGTTTTTGGTGCATGCTGTAATGATTTTTTCCCTCTCATCGAATCAGAAAAAACGGTACGTGCACAACCCCATAGAATAATATGTGGACGAGTGCTATCTGACAAAACGACAGATTTGTCCGATTATTATGATCGTGTGCACAAGCCCTTAATCCAAGTTCACACGAGCGTATTAAAAATTGTCAATTTCATCCAGAAATCTCGGACGATTATTTTCTCATTTGCTATCTGTGTGCACCCCATGTCCAGTCTGTGTGCATTCTGTGTGCAGTCTTTATGCAATCCGTTTTATGCAGCAGCAATTAGTAATAATTTACAAGACAATTTCCAATGTTAACCCCTTAAGCCCCAAGGGTGGTTTGCACGTTAATGACCGGGCCAATTTTTACAATTCTGACCACTGTCCCTTTATGAGGTTATAACTCTGGAACGCTTCAACGGATCTTGGCGATTCTGACATTGTTTTCTCGTGACATATTGTACTTCATGATAGTGGTAGAATTTCTTTGATATAACTTGCGTTAATTTGTGAAAAAAATGGAAATTTGGCAAAAATTTTGAAAATTAATTAATAAGTAACATTTCCCACATGTCTACTTTATATCAGCACAATTTTGGAACCAAAAATTTTTTTTATTAGGGAGTTATAAGGGTTAAAAGTTGACCAGCAATTTCTCATTTTTACAACACCAATATTTTTTAGGGACCACATCACATTTGAGGGGTCTATATGATAGAAAATAACCAAGTGTGACACCATTCTAAAAACTGCACCTTCAAGGTGCTCAAAACCACATTCAAGAAGTTTATTAACACTTCAGGTGTTTTTCAGGAATTTTTGGAATGTTTAAAAAAATTAACATTTAACTTTTTTTCACAAACAATGTACTTCAGCTCCAATTTGTTTTATTTTCCCAAGGGTAAGAGAAGAAATTGGACCCCAAAAGTTGTTGTGCCATTTGTTCTGAGTACGCCGATACCCCACATGTGGGGGTAAACCACTGTTTGGGCGCATGGCAGAGCTCAGAAGGGAAAGAGCGCCGTTTGACTTTTCAATGCAAGATTGACTGGAATTGAGATGGGACGCCATGTTGCGTTTAGAGAGCCCCTGATGTGCCTAAACATTGAAACCCCCCACAAGTGACACCATTTTGGAAAGTAGACCCCCTAAGGAACTTATCTAGATGTGTGGTGAGCACTTTAACCAAGTGCTTCACAGAAGTTTATAATGCCGAGCCGTAAAAATAAAAAATCATATTTTTTCACAAGTATGATTTTTCCCCCCCAATTTTTTATTTTCTCAAGGGTAAGAGAAGAAATTGGACCCCAAAAGATGTTGTGCCATTTATTCTGAGTACGCCGATACCCCACATGTGGGGGTAAGCCACTGTTTGGGCGCATGGCAGAGCTCGGAAGGGAAGGAGCGCTGTTTGACTTTTCAATGCAAAATTGACTGGAATTGAGATGGGACACCATGTCACGTTTGGAGAGCCCCTGATGGGCCTAAACATTGAACCCCCCCACAAGTAACACCATTTTGGAAAGTAGACCCCCTAAAGAACTTATCTAGCTGTGTTTTGACAGCTTTGAACCCCCAAGTGTTTCATTACAGTTTATAATGCAGAGCCGTGAAAATAAAAATTATTTTTTGTTTTCACAAAAATTATTTTTTAGCCCCCAGTTTTGTATTTTCCCAAGGGTAACAGGACAAATTCAAACCCAAAAGTTGTTATATAATTTGCCCTGAGTACGCTGATACCCCGTATGTGGGGGGTAACCACCGTTTGGGTGCATGGCAGAGCTTGGAAGGGAAGGAGCGCCATTTGGAATGCAGACTTAGATGGATTGGTCTGCAGGCATCATGTTGCATTTGCAAAGCCTCTGATGCACCTAAAGAGTAGATACCCCCCAGAAGTGACACCATTTTGGAAACTAGACCCCCAAGGAACTTATCTAGATGTGTTGTGAGAACTTTGAACCCCCAAGTGTTTCACTACAGTTTTTAACGCAGAGCCGTGAAAATAAAAAAATCATTTTTTTCCACAAAAATGTTTTTTTAGCCCCCCAAATTTTTATTTTCCCAAGGGTAACAAGAGAAATTGGACCCCAATAGTTGTTGTCCAATTTGTCCTGAGTATGCTGATATCCCATATGTTGGGGTAAACCCCTGTTTGGGCGCACGGGAGAGCTCGGATGGGAAGGACCACTGTTTTACTTTTTCAACGCAGAATTGGCTGGAATTGAGATCGGACGCCATGTCGCGTTTGGAGAGCCCTGATGTGCCTAAACAGTGGAAACCTCCAATTCTAACTGAAACCCTAACCCCAACACACCCCTAACCCCAATCCCAACCATAACCCTAATCACACCCCTTACCCTGACACACACCTAACCCTAATCCCAACCGTAAATGTAATCCAAACCCTAACTTTAGCCCCAACCCTAACCCTAACTTTAGCCCCAACCCTAACTCTAACTTTAGCCCCAACCCTAACTTTAGCCCCAACCCTAACCCTAGCCCCAACCCTAGCCAAAACCCTAGCCCCGACCCTAGCCCCAACCCTAGCCCCAACCCTAGCACCAACCCTAGCCCCAACCCTAGTCCTAACCCTAGCCCTAACCCTAGCCCTAACCCTAATGGGAAAATGGAAATAAATAATTTTTTTAATTTTTTTATGTTTCCCTAACTAAGCTGGTGATGAAGGGGGGTTTGATTTACTTTTCTAGTGGGTTTTCTAGCGGATTTTTATGATTGGCAGCCGTCACACACTAAAAGACGCTTTTTATTGCAAAAAATATTTTTTGCATTACCACATTTTGAGACCTATAATTTTTCCATATTTTGATCAACAGAGTCATTTGAGGTCTTGTTTTTTGCGGGACGAGTTGACGTTTTTATTGGTAATATTTTTGGGCACGTGACATTTTTTGATCGCTTTTTATTTCGATTTTTGTGAGGCAGAATGACCAAAAACCAGCTCTTCATGAATTTCTTTTGGAGGGGGCGCTTATACCATTCCGCGTTTGGTAAAAATTGATAAATCATTTTTATTCTTCGGATCAGTATGATTACAGCGATATCTCATTTATATCTTTTTTTATGCTTTGGCGCTTTTTATACGATAGAAAATATTTTATGGAAAAAATAATTATTTTTGCATCGCTTTATTCTGAGGACTGTAACTTTTTTATTTTTTCGCTGATGATGCTGTATGGCAGCTCGTTTTTTGCGGGACAAGATGACGTTTTCAGCGGTACCATGGTTATTTATATCTGTCTTTTTGATCGCGTGTTATTCCACTTTTTGTTCGGCAGTATGATAAGGCTGGGTTCATACTGCGTTAGTGTGACCCCTTTAACGGACTACGTTACACCGCGGCATAACACGGTGTAACGTAGTCCATTAACGCCGCCATTACTTTCAATGGCGGATGCATCGCTAGCGCACGCCCACAATGGGCGTGCGCTAGCGATTTGCCGTCATTGAGTGACGGACCCGAGACACGGGCTGCAGCGTTTCCGGGTCCGTCACTGCTAGTGCACTGCTAGCGCAGATGGAGCTAGCAGATGCTCCATCTGCACTAGCGCTGTGCAAACGTCAGCACTTGCATTAGTGCAATCCGTTTAACGGATGTGTTGAACGGACTGCACTAATGCAATGTGAACTTAGCCTAATAAAGCGTTGTTTTTTGCCTTGTTTTTTTTTTTTTTATGGTGTTCACTGAAGGGGTTAACTAGTGAGACAGTTTTATGGGTCGGGTCGTTACGGACACGGCGATACTAAATATGTGTACTTTTATTGTTTTTTTTTATTTATGGGAACATTATTATTTTTTCTTTATTTAGGAATTTATTTTTTTTTTACACATCTAAAAAATTGTTTTTTTTACTTTGTCCCAGGGGGGACACCACTGTATAGTGACAGATCAGTGATCTAACACTTTGCAGAGCACTGTGTCAGATCAGCGATCTGGCGTGCCCTGCTCCTTGCTTACCAGTGCCTGCTCTGTACCCGGAAGTAGTCCCTGCGGAACCCGGATGTAGTCCTGCGGCCATTTTGGATCCGGGGCCTGCAGGGAGGAGACGCTCAGTACAAGGTGAGCACATCGCCTTGTACCGATTGTCTCAGGGAAGCACGCAGGAAGCCCCCTCCCTGCATGATGCTTCCCTATGCCCCCGGAACACTGCGATCATGTTTGATCATGGTGTGCCGGAAGGTTAATGTGCCGGGAGCGGTCCGTGACCACTCCTGACACATAGTGCCGGATGTCAGCTGCGATAGTCCCCCCATGAGCGCGGCCGATTGCATATGACGTACTATCCCATCACTGGGAATTAAGTCCCAGGTCACCTTGACGGGATAGTACGTCATATGGGATTAAGGGGTTAAACAATTGCAAAGTATCCACAAAAATCGGATTCTACACGTATGGAATCAATTTATTTTTTGCGCATCCATGGACTAGAATGGGCGATTCTCACCGAACACATGGAAGAAACTAGTGAATGCTGTGATTTTCTTAATATGCAGATTAGATCATTGGAAAAAAAAATCGCTTTTCTGCACTATTCCATTGAATAACATTGGTCCTAGTGCTGCCCATTAAAATGTTAAAATGTTTATCATGGCCACATTTATAAGGCCGGTTTCACACGTCAGTGGCTCCGGTACGTTTGGTGACAGTTTCCTCACGTACCGGAGACACTGACTCACGTAGACACATTAAAATAAATGTGTCTCTGCACATGTCAGCGTGTTTTCACGGACCGTGTGTCCGTTTGCAAAACACGGAGACATGTCAGTGTTTGTGGGAGCGCACGGATCACACGGACCCATTAAAGTCAATGTAAACACGTACCGCACACGGATGCTGTCATGCTGTCCATGTGCCATCTGTGTGCCGCCTGAGGACCACACGGAACAGCGCTACAGTAAGTGCTGTTCCCTGTGTGTGTTGCTGAAGCCGGCATTCATCCCTTCTGTCCTGCTCGGCTGAAAGCAGCGCTTGAAGGAGAGAAGGGATGAAAAATCAAGTTTTTTTGGTTAAAAATAAAGTTTGGGGGTCATCTAATGCCTCCCACCCCTCCCCACCCCCTTGCGCCCGCCCACTTGCAGAGAAATACTCACCGAGCTCCCGCGATGCCTCCTCTCAGCGCCGCAGCTTGTCCTGTGTGAGCGTCACGTGGTAACGCTCATTACAGTGATGAATATGCGGCTCCACCCCTATGGGAGATGGAGCCGCATATTCATCACTGTAATGAGCGGTACCACGTGACCACTCACACAGGACAAGCTTCCAGCGCTGAGAGGAGGCATCGCGGGAGCTGGGTGAGTATTTCTCTGCAAGCGGGCAGGCACACGGGGGGTGGGAGGCGCAAGGTGACCCCAAACTTTATTTTTAACAAAAAAAAACCTTGATTTTTCATTCCTTCTCTCCAGAGGCAGAAGACATTCTAGCAGACATCCTATCACCAATAAATACTGGACGTTCCTTTGGCCAGGATGCCACTTCCTCCAGGGCCTCATCATCTGTTCACAGTAACACCAGCTCCACCAACTTGAGTTTAGCCAAGGGGAATGGCATCCCCTTTAGGCCGTGTCCTTGGAGCCGGCTCAATACTTGCTCTAATCATTGCAGATGTTCATCAAATGTGCCAGCATAGACAATTATGTCATCCAAGTAGATCAGCCTGGCTTCAAAGTTCAGGTCCCCCAGACACTTCTCCATAAGTCATTGAAAAGTTCCCGGAGCATTCGCCAGTCTGAACGGCATTTGGTTAATTCAAACAGCCCCATTGGTAATATAAAGGCCGTCTTCACTCGGTCGTGCTCCGACATTGGTACCTGCCAGTAGCCACTTTCCAGATCCAGTGTGGAGATATACTTTGCATGTTCTAGGACAAAGAGAGACTCTTCTACACGGGGCAGAAGATACGAGTCTCGAAGCTGTTCTCTCAGATTTATACAGCATACCGATACTTTTCCTTTGCACTCGGTAGCCAATGTTCATGCGACTAAGAACCCTGGTGGTAAGTTCTCCATGATGGTTGGCTTCAATTGTATCTATACCCCTTCCAGGGGCATGCAGGCCCAGACAGGCAAGGATAGCATGGTCTGTCCAGGGGGGTATCTCGAGTTTGCCTGCAGCTGGGGTGATTACTTTTCCCAGCACTTTCCCTTCGCCGGAGGCTTCTTGGGCCTGTGTGGAAACTCATTCACCAGCACACTTCCGAACTCCTTCAACACATTCATTCCCAGAGTAACAGTGTACCCACCTTCTGTGTCCCTCGAGGTCAGCACTACCCCTTTGTGGCCCAAATCTTTCCTGCAGACCTTAATTTGCATCCATTATTATACTTTTTTTTTAAATTATTATACATTTTTTTATAGCGCCATTTATTCCATGGCGCTTTACATGTGAATACGGGGCAAATATAGACAAATACATTAAACATGAGCAGATAACAAGGCACACGAGTACATAAGGAGGGAGGACCCTGCCCGCGAGGGCTCACAGTCTGCAAGGGGTGGGTGAGGATACACTAGGAGAGGGAAGAGCTGGCTGTGCGGCTGTTCAGTAGGTTGAGGATCACTGCAGGCTGTAGGCTTGTCGGAAGAGATGAGTCTTCAGGTTCTTTTTGAAGGTTTCTATGGTATGGTATGGTATGGGTTTCTATCCATCCACGCCACCCCTGCGACTGGGATGGGCAGTTGATTGGCGGCCATTAACCTTATCACCTGTCCCCATTCAGGCCTCATTGCCTCCGGGAAATGTCTTCGATAGTACGCCTCGGGCATCATGGTCACTGGAGAGCCAGTATCCACCAGGCAGCGCACAGTCCATCCATCAATTTCAGCCAAAACTAATGGACACACTAAAACTAAATTAGTGGGACTTCTGGTTCTTCTCACTGACTGTTGTGGCTCCGGCTGGCATCCCCCACCCTCAGAACCTCCTAGTTTAGTGGGCGGCGCTACGGAGGCCATCCCCATAGTGGGCAGGCCCGAGCCATATGTCCGAGCTCACCATATGGGAAGCAGGTACGGAGTTCTTCCCGCCAAGCTGCCCTTCCTCCCCGTCTGCAAGGGGTGGGTGAGGATACACTAGGAGAGGGAAGAGCTGGCTGTGCGGCTGTTCAGTAGGTTGAGGATCACTGCAGGCTGTAGGCTTGTCGGAAGAGATGAGTCTTCAGGTTCTTTTTGAAGGTTTCTATGGTATGGTATGGTATGGGTTTCTATCCATCCACGCCACCCCTGCGACTGGGATGGGCAGTTGATTGGCAGCCATTAACCTTATCACCTGTCCCCATTCAGGCCTCATTGCCTCCGGGAAATGTCTTCGATAGTACGCCTCGGGCATCATGGTCACTGGAGAGCCAGTATCCACCAGGCAGCGCACAGTCCATCCATCAATTTCAGCCAAAACTAATGGACACACTAAAACTAAATTAGTGGGACTTCTGGTTCTTCTCACTGACTGTTGTGGCTCCGGGTGGCATCCCCCACCCTCAGAACCTCCTAGTTTAGTGGGCGGCACTACGGAGGCCATCCCCATAGTGGGCAGGCCCGAGCCATATGTCCGAGCTCACCACATGGGAAGCAGGTACGGAGTTCTTCCCGCCGAGCTGCCCTTCCTCCCCGTCTGGACTCTGAGTAGGTTTTGGTCCCTGGGGCACTTAAAGAAGACACTTTCCTCTTAGTTTCCATCAGATCCTCTCTCATTGCTAAGACTTCTCTCCGCAGATCTTCGGCCCAACCTGGTTCAGTCACCGAGCTCACGGCTACCTCTCAACCTCCAGAGCCATTATGGCGACCTCCCCCTAATACATTCAGTCCAGCTCCACAACATGGTATTGTTCCCATTAAACTTTGGCAAGTTAGTTAGCATAGCCCCTAAGGAAATATTTGACCTGGGGAGTGCTCCAGATGCTTGGTCTGCCCCCTCCAAACTTGAAGACTGCATCCTGCTGACTACGCTAAGTGAAAGCAGGTGAACGGATGCAGTAACGGTTTGAGGCAAAGCAAGTGTTAACAGAGGGATTTACCATAACAGTGTTACTCCACACAGGTAGCGGGTAAATGGAAGATAGGGTAGTTAAACTGTATATAATTAACTTAGGGACAACAGGTGTATTATGAGGTAGGGGAGAGTACAAAAGCATCAAACTTATCGATCTGGCGTTGATGAGGAGCAGTCTCTGAGATGTTAACGGTGGCATTCTGGCCTGAACGCTTGAAGAATCCGGTGTCGTCTTGGTATGGAAGGGGCCTTGGATTCCGGTGTCGTTGGTGGTCCTGGGATGTCCGATTGCAGGTCCTGGGTCCAAGGGGGAGATCCGCTGGAGGAGGAACAGTCCTTTCTTTTAAGTGCTGACACAGCACGGGAGTATGTGAGAGTGGATATGTCAGGCAGCCGCACTCTGTCTGCGACCTATTCTTCCCATCTGGAAGTGTGCCCTCTACGGTCTGGCTGCAAGTAGGAACCACTCACAGTCAGTGGCACTACGAGAGTCAGCACGGACAGCGATTCCTGGAAGTGTCTCGCCTGAAGTCTCTGGCAAGCTTCCGTAGGCCATTCTGACTTGGGCCTACTCTGTCCTGACCGTGCAGCGCAGGTGGGCTCGCACTCAGTCCCTACACACTACAGCTTCCCGCCCACACTGAACTCGTTCCCATGCACTGTCGCCCTTTTATGTCCTCCATGTTCCCTGGTCTCAAGTTCAAAAGTCTGTCCAGGGAACTAAACTCTCCCCCCTGCAACTCAAGTGACAGCACCGGTGGTTTCGGACTTGTCTTGGACAAGGCATACCAAGGCCGTCTCTCCTCCTTACACAACCACACTTCAACACCAATGACTAGGCCTCCATACGGAACGTGTGTGCCATGTTGCGCTGCTTTGAATATTCCAGCAACATGGTCAGCAATGATTACACCATCATCAGCGTTACAATATCTTTTGTTTGTCTGCTGGAAAAAAACACTACAGGCAATGATGGAAGTGGGAGAGCAGGAAGAGGAAATAGAGGAACAGGGATCATTTGCAACGTTATCAGGCCTGTAGTCAACACAAGTGTACAACCATGGGACAGTATTGGAGAATGAGACGGACGAGGAGGAGGACGAAAAACAGCCGTGTTCACAGCATGTTGGCTCTCAATGCAGCTCACTTGCAATACTGGAGCCTGGAGGGGGGAGATCCGCCCTGCTGTATCCCGCCAACAAGAACAACATCCCATCATTGCTACGGTCAGTGGAGTGGGATCTAAAAATGCGGAAATATAAGAAGACGTTTGTACATAAACTACTAATGGCTTTTCCACCTGACAGTGGTAGTCCAGTGGAACAACAAAGCAGAGGTGGAGGAGGAAGTCGCCCACATAGCTCTGGCACGGCCGCCATGTAGAAAGACAGGCAACATTTCATGAGTACGCCACAGCACACAGCATCACCAAGCAATACTGCCCATATCAGCAGGACGCAGACTTTACAAAACATGATGGAAGAGTACGTGTCCACACATCCATGTGCAAACCAATTGGTTTGCCCCATTTAACTATTGTGTGTCGAAATTGGATACATGGCCAGAGCTTGCCCTGTATATCTTTGAGGCGGTGGCCTGCCCTCCATCAAGTGTCATGTCAGAGAGTGTCTTTAGCACTGCACATGCTATCATCACGGACAGGCGCATCCGCCAGTCCACCGACAAAGTGGGAAAGATAACATTACTAAAAATGAACAAAGGGTTGATTACAAAGGACATTACCATACCTTTAGCTGACTAAATAATTATACCAGCTGCACCCAGCCATGGTCACACTATATTTCAATAGAATAGGTAACATGTAGCGGCATCAGGAAATGTACGGTATTTGAGTTTATGATGTGACCAAGTGTTAGAGCTCTGTATCTAATAATGACGAGTAGGGTTGAGCGAAACGGATCAGACAAATTCAAAAATCGCCGACTTTCGGCAAAGTCGGGTTTCATGAAACCCGACCCGATCCTAGTGTGGGATCGGCCATGAGGTCGGCGATCTTCGCGCCAAAGTCGCGTTTTGTATGATGCTTTCAGCGCCATTTTTCAGCCAATGAAGGAGGATGCAGAGTGTGGGCAGCGTGATGACATAGGTCTCGGTCCCCACCATCATAGAGAAGGGTATGACAGTGATTGGCTTGCTTTCTGTGGCATCACAGGGGCTATAAAGGGGCGTGCACGCCGACCGCCATCTTACTTCTGCCGATCGTAGCATAGGGAGAGGTTGCCGGAGCTTCATCAGAAGAAGGGATATAGTTAGGGAGGAAAGATTAAGCCCCAAAACTGCTTATGCTGAAGCGATTTCCACTGTCCAACACCACCATTTGTTTGCAGGGACAGTGGAGGTTATATTTTTGTGCATCAGCTCTGTAGCTTATTAGGCTGCCTTATAGGGCTCCCTGATAGCTGCATTGCTGTTTGCACGCCGCTGTGCAAACCAACTGCTTTTTTAAAAGCAAAAATCCTGTTGCTCCTTTCTGCACAGCTATCTTGTTTATTTGTCCACACTTTTGTGTGCAGCAGTCCTTTTTATTGCTGCCATACTTTTCCTGAGATCATTGTAGGGAGATTTAAATTGTACTACAGTCCTTGCATTTTTTCATATATCTTCCAGCCACTTTCTGCCACTTACATTGTGTTGTTTTATACACTGGGCCTGAGTTTTTCTTCAGTCTCCCCCCAAAAAAGTGAGATTCAAATTCTAACAAAGTGGATATACTGCAGTCCTGTTAGTTTGTCGTTTGTCAGCCAGCCACTTTCTGCCACTTACATTGTGTTGCATTACGGGAGCTCGCTTGCCCTGCTCCTAGTGTGCTATCAGAAAGAGTCTTCAGTGCTGCTGGTTCAATACTGACCGAAAAAAGGACATGTCTGGCAACCCAGAATGTAGAGGATCTAACCTTCATTACAATGAACTAATCATGGATTTCAAATTATTTTGCCCCACCTTCTCCTGCTGACACGTAGTTTGTCTGAAAAATGTTTTGCTTTTGGCCTCCTCTAACTGACTTCTCCAATTCCGCCATTTGCAGCTGCTGAATGTCCACCATGGCGTCCTATGTGAGTTATATCAATGTGCATTTTTTCTGCTAGGCAGCCAACCCCTGCAATGTTTGGTTGGGGTGGTTGTTTTTATCAAGTAGTTTGCACCTGTGCCGCTCCTAGCCTGTATCAGTGGAGGCCTGCTGCATCCTGCTAAGTGTGCATTTGTCATCAGACAGGGTTTTGGGAAGGCCGTATCTCATGGTTTGTATTTCTTCTGAGTTTTTTCTATGTTAGCTGGTTTTGAATGTCCACCATAGGCCATTTTTATACCTCCCTAAATGGGCTGACTCTCCCCACAGGGCCGTGGTCACCACCTGGCGCAAGCACAAGTTTTTGGCTTCCTCTTACTGACTTCTTCAATTCCGCCATTTGCAGCTGCTGAATGTCCACCATAGGCCATTTTTATTCCTCCCTAAATGGGCTGACTCCCCCCACAGGGCCGTGGTCACCACCTGGCGCAAGCACCCGTGCGAGTGCCGTTTGCCTGGACAGGTGGGTGCGCCCACTCTTGGGCGACGGCACTGGCACAAGGTCCCTCATAGTACAATGAAGTGTCTCTGACGGTGGTGGTGCACAACCAACGTCAGACACACCATCATAATATGAGGGGCCCTGTGCCAGTACCGCCGCCCACGAGAGAGTGTTCCCCCCAGCTTGAACAGTGCTCTACCACTTGAAATACTTACCTCTCCCTGCTCCACCACTGTGTAGTCTGTGCTGTTAAATCCTTCAATGGCACTGCCAATACAAATTTGTTGAAATGATAGATGATAGTTAAAATATAAAGGGGCCCTGGCCTCCATTTAGACCAGTTAATACTTTGCGCCTACTACCACTGTCTGCTACTCAGCAGAGGAGCCCACCCCAGTATCTAGCTATGCCGCCTGTTTAGTCCTGTTACCAATTTTGAACTGCTTTTAGCCTACTTTCGTATTTCAGGCCTACTACCTGTGTCTGCACCACTCATTACAATTGTCCTCCACTGAATAAAGCAATGCCGCCTGTTTAGTCCTGTTACCAATTTTGAACTGCATTTAGCCTACTTTTTTATTTTGGGCCTACTAACTGTGTCTGCGCCACTCATTACAGTTGTCCTCCACTGAACAAAGCAATGCTGCCTGTTTAGTCCTGTTACCAATTTTGAACTGCATTTAGCCTGCCCATTGCCCAGCCACTGCTAGATGAGTCTGCTGGTACATTGACCCAGACCACTACATTCCCCTTGCACTCTACACAGCCTGAATCTGACCCTGCTGAAAGTCAGGTTCCCCTTCCCACATACTATACCACCTTACACGGGGACAAAGAGGAAGGTGCAGATGAAAGTGCAGGTTCCTTCATCAATTGGGGGGGGGGACATACTCATTGGCGACGTCACTGGCATAGGGCCCCTCATAATACGCAAAAGTGTCTCTGGCAGTGGGAGGCCAGACAAAGTGTCCAGAGTCGCCTTCAGAGCTTCCTCTGTTTTATCAGTCTTGACATGCTTCGTAGCATTGAAGAATGGACTACTCAACATGCACGTCACATGGAGCAGGTGGATTGGTTCATGGGTCTCCCGGAACTAATGGCATTTATTTCAGTCATTATCTTGCGGGGGGTGACTAAGGTTGCATCACTACGTGACAGCTGGTCAGCAAACCTGGGAAACCCAAGGATCATTGCCACTATGACCCAAAACCGCTTTCAAGACATCATGCAACACCTACGCTTTGATGACATGTTCACGCGCAGTGAGCGAGTGGAGACCGATAAGTTTGCTGCAATCTCCGATGTGTGGAGATCATTTTTCACCAACTGCATCGCATCCTACAACCCTGGTCGACACATCACTATTGATGAACAGCTTTTCCCGTCAAAAACTCGCTGCTGTTTTCTGCAATACATTGCAACAAAACCAGACAAGTTTGGCATCAAGTTTTGGGTGGCTTGCAACTTGAAATCAAAGTACATCTGTAATGTCCTCCCATATCTTGGCAAGGACCCCAGTCGTCCCAGCGGGGAGAGACTGTCCGAAACTGTAGTGATGAGGCTGATGGAACCATTCATGTTCAAGGGCAGAACTGTAACCACGGACAATTTCTTTACATCATTGTCACTTGCACAACGACTGCTTAGCCGGGAAACCACTATCCTCGGCACAGTCAACAAGAGTCGCCGGGAAATTCCTCAATCCGCTAGACAGATGGACCGCACTGAATTCACCACTCAGGTGTTTTCAGCCACTGGTGCCACACTGACAGTGTATGCACCCAAACGAAAGAAGGCCGTCTACTTTCTCAGCAGCATGCACAGCGTGGTTGAGACTGAGCATACCAACAAAAGGAAGCCAAACACGGTCACACAATACAACCACACAAAGTGCGGTGTGGATGTAATGGATCAAATGGTGCGGGAGTACAGCGTGCGTGCAGGAACACAGAGATGGCCAGTCGCCGTGTTCTACAACATGATTGACGTGGCAGCACTCAATGCTCATGTTCTTTATCAGGCATGCACTGGGGTGCGGGAGAGACGGGTGGACTTCCTGGTTGAGCTTGCAAAAGAGTTAGGTGGCCGTCATGTGACTGAAAAGAAGGCACGCAAGGAGAAACTCCTTTGGCAACTTCCTTCCACACCCAGCCCTGGCAAAAGGGTGAAGTGTCAGGTCAACCATCGATGCACGAACAATTGTGCAACTGAGAGATGTGTTGACTGCTACAAGTACACGTGTGGCAAATGTACCAGGGACATACCCAGGCAGTGCCAGGTATGTTCCGACATGTTCAGACAGACTGCTGAGTGAGTGCTGAAATGCTAGTCACACAAGGACATGCCACTCACACACACACAGCCCCCCAATGCAGCCTATGGAAAATATGTGTGGAATTGTTTTATTCCTTGTATTTTTTTAACATTTTTATAACAAAAATAAAAAGCATCCTTTGATGCGTGCTCCTTTACTCCCCTACCCCCATGTATTTGTCTTTACCCTTTCCCCCCTCCCCTCTTCCTACTCCTCCACCAACATCCCTCCCTGTTGTATAATTTGATTATATTGTTTTCTTGTTCACTGTTTTATCACATTTGTTTGGCCATGCCGCTTATACACTGCTCATCTTGAAAATGTGACTATTTGTTTGATGTTGGTGTGAAATAACCCTTTAGTGAAAAAAAAATCTTATTGGTTTTTTAAAAAAAATAAAAAGCATCAAAACAAATAACAGTTGTTCTTTTGTATATTTTTCACACTAAAATTTCAGTCCTCTTGTGCAAATTTTTTTCGCGCCAAATTTGCACAAGAATGAACATGCTGCGATTTTTTTTCGTTAGTGTGATTGAGGCCTAAAGGTACAGTTACACGTTACGATCTCGTTGATGATATCGTTTGAAAACGTCACATGATCATGTCGTTCATGCAATGTCGTTTTCACATCGTTGCGTGTAACGTGAAGATATCGGACGAACACATTGTTGGATCGCTGATCGCAGATTTGAGGTCAGGATCTCAAATCTGTCGATCCTCGTCCAATTATGTGTCAGAAGATGTGCAGCATCGTTCAGTGTAACGCTGAGATGAACGATTTTGGTGTAAATTCTACTATTCCTGCCATTGTGAAAAATCGTTCTGCAAACGTTTGCAATGAGGCTAACGCGGAGCCAAAATTTACATCGTTAACAAGATAGTTGCATGTGACGCCTCTTGGACGATGTGAAACTGATTGCATGAACGATGTGATCACGTGACATTTCTAACTATATCGTCGACGAGATCGTAACATGTAACGGTACCTTTGACCGCTGCGGATCCGCAGCAGTTTCCCCTGAGTTTACAGTACAATGTAATCTTATGGGAAACAAAAAACGCTGTGCACATGCTGCGGAAAAATCCGTGCGGAAACGCTGCGGATTACATTCCGCAGCATGTCACTTCTTTCCTGCGGATTTTCACCTGCTCCAATAGGAAACTGCAGATGAAAATCCGCAGAAGAAACCGCAGTAAAAAACGCGATAAATCCGCAGTAAAAACCGCAACGGCTTTTCACTGCGGATTTTGGAATTCCGCTGCGGAAAAATCCGCAGTGGAATCCGCAAAGTGTGCACATAGCCTTAGACACAAATGCTTCTGGTCATCACTCACAGCTGTACCTTGCTCTAAAATTTCTAATTCTCTATTTAAAATATATAAAAAATGACTAATTGTTTCAGCGCTTTTTTGCACAAATAAAACTAAACTAAATACAATATGTATAGTCTTTATATTATCAAATACAATAAACTGAACAGAACTAAGGGTACCGTCACACTGAAACGACGCTGCAGCGATATGACAACGATGTCGATCGCTGCAGCGTCGCTGTGTGGTCGCTGGAGAGCTGTCACACAGACAGCTCTCCAGCGACCAACGATCCCGAAGTCCCCTGGTAACCAGGGTAAACATCAGGTTACTAAGCGCAGGGCTGCGCTTAGTAACCCGATGTTTACCCTGGTTACCAGCGTAAACGTAAAAAAACAAATATTACATACTTACATTCTGTGTCTGTCCTCCGGCGCTCTGCTTTCCTCTGCACTGTCAGCGCCGGTCAGCCGGAAAGCAGAGCGGTGACGTCACCGCTCTGCTTTCTGACTGGCCGGCGCTGACACAGGATGCAGGAGAAGTGCAGAGAAGCAGAGCGCCGGGGACAGACAGCGGAAGGTAAGTATGTAGTGTTTTTTTTTTTTTTACGTTTACGCTGGTAACCAGGGTAAACATCGGGTTACTAAGCGCGGCCATGCTACATAGGTTCTCCCAAGATGTGACAGGACAAACCAAACAAGGAAGTGAAAACACCTGTATAGAAGCAGAACAGCAAAGCAAAAAGAAAGACAAGAGCATTAACAGCAGTTGGACAGAAACAACACAATCTGTGGTCTAACAGAGAGGAAAACCGACCATACAGCCAGAGGTCATCAGATTGTGCCCCGGAGTCGAGCCATGATAGAAGCATAATTATATTATCCTAATATATAATTTTTTAATATGCTCCATTACCAAATTTTGCCTCCTTCTATCCCAATCAACTATCTGCAGGCAGCACAGCTTCAATGCCAATTTCATGCTCCTTTAGAAGTTATTTTCAACTGATTCTCAGCAAGACTTGTACATTATACTTAAACAGTCTGTATATGGGAACTTTAGATGGGAGGCCCATAAATCTTATATTCTGGCATGCCTAGCACAGCTTTTGTTTTGCCTGGGCTGACACAGCATCATCTGTGTGTCAGATTGCACAGATGATGTCACACCAGCCCTGATCAATCAAAAGCCACGTCGGGGACGCCGGAAGGTTTAGCTGCCAGATACCACCAACTTGGATGCTGGATTAGAGTCCCGTGAATCAATTTGCTCATGTTTAACATGGATCTTTACTGAGAAGCAGTTAAAAGCACCTTCTAAAAGGAGTATAAAGTTAACCTTGAATTAGCACCTCAGTATAGTGTTTGAGAGAGAAAGAGGAAAAATAAGGTAATGAAGTATATTACAAAAATTATAAACTTTGCAAAGCCTGGAATATAATTTAATAAAAGAAAAAAGTTTAATTACTATTTATGCATTTTAATAATGACCAGCCGACCGCGGGGATCCCATATCCCCAGTAAGCATGAATTGCTAGTGCTTTTGCTTAATCACTTTTCTGTTATATGGGAAGAAGTATCACATGCACCCTACTGCTCCATTCACAAAGTGGATACAGGACCACAGTGGTGGGGGGATCCCAGTGGTCGAACCTCGTACATTTATCACCTGTTTTGCTATTGGAGGGAGAAATTGATTCTGTATCTCCTATCTGGTGTATATATGAGCAGGTAGTGGGGGAAGCAGTGACAGGCAGGAAACAGAGCAAGGGTTAACTGGGTTTTAATCAACAGTGGGATTTTCCATGCAGGGAGATAAAGGGTAAAACAAGGAATGTAACAGTGAAATTGTGGGCAGGGTTAAAGAACAGTAATGACAGTAGGGACAGTTCTTGTGGGTTCTTGCTGATCCTCGGGACGTGGGTGTTGTAAAGTGGTGATGGCTTCAACAACAGCTGACGCGACGCTTGTCCACAGAGGTCCTGGAAGTAAGGGTGTTTCGTCTTCTGGCAGCAGCGGTCGGTTTCCAGTACCTTCCGCTGAGCCCTTAGTCCATGTCTGAAATCCGCTGCCTCAGGGTAACTCTTGATTCTGCCCTGTCCTTCAAACCGCACGTCCAAACTCTTTCCACCTCCTGTCACCTCCAACTAAAAAATATTGCCAGAATCCGTCCCTTCCTCAGCCTACTATCTACTAAAACTCTTGTGCATGCCCTCATCATCTCCCGCCTCGATTACTGCAACACCCTCCTCTGTGGCCTGCCCGCTAACTCCCTTGCACCACTCCAGTCTGTCCTCAACTCTGCTGCTCTGCTAATTCACCTCTCTCCTTGCTACTCCCCTGCTTCACCCCTCTGCAAATCCTTCCACTGGCTCCCAATTCCCCGACAAATCCATTTCAAACTACTAACACTGATCTACAAAGCCATCCACAACCTGTCCCATCCCTATATCTCTGAACTAATCTCCCACAATCTTCCCTCATGTAATCTTCGATCCTCCCAAGACCTCCTACACTCCTCCACACTTATTCGTTCCTCACACAACCGCCTCCAAGATTTCTCCCGAATATCCCCCATCCTCTGGATTCCATGCCTCAACACGTCTGATTATCCACCACCCTTGGATCCTTCAGACGGAACCTGAAAACCCATCTCTTCAGGAAAGCCTACAGCCTGCAATAACCATTCTACCACCTCACCAACCACCCAAGCTGCCACCTCACCAACCACCCGAGTTAAATAAATAAATAAATAATAATAATTATAATAATGTATCAGTGTGGCTGTAAGGATGGAAGTCACTGCATGTTCTGAGCCCACTTGGTCCGGCAAAGTATACTGGGAGTAGCAGAGCTTTACCAGCAGTTCCATTCTTGGTCTCTCTCAAGCGGCACCCGCACTGTACTGAGGAGCCCGGAGCGCTCAGCTTCTTGCTTAGTCACGATAAGCGGGCGCACTGCACATCTTTGCTCACAAGTTCTGCTGGAAGCAGAGGGGAACTCCTGCGCGGGCCTGTGTTGCACCGATACTCTAGGGCCAGAGTGCTCATGCCTGTCTGCTGCGCGCTGTCCCTTCCCGCCAAGTCTGCTCTCTTTTGCGCACGCTCTGCTCTTTTTAAGCTAACTAAGCCCCCTGCTGCTGGGTGCAAAGGTCTGTCCGGTTGCTTAAGCTTTCCCCCGGACAACAAGGAGACAGCCCCGACAGTTCCAGACTCGGCGCAAGAAAGGCACCCCCTTACAGGTCCCTCTGCTTACATATACGCAATGTTTTCCTTTTTAATCACCACTGAAGAGTAAATCAGCGGCTTAATAATGACAGTGATTTAATTTACCATTATTATTTGGCACAGCACACATCAAAGCTCGTAAAACCTCTTAATGTAATAGTAATAAAGTTACTTTCCAGGATATAATTAAAGATGGAATGTATCAATTTGTTTTATACTAACTTGGAACCTTGAGCAATCTTTTCCCCTAGTCTGTCATTTCGCTGCCAGGCAAATTGGTTCAAAGAAATAAAAGGAGATAAAAAGAGCGGGCAACATGGAGTGAAGCGTTTCTGTAGGCAGACCATGTACAGTCCCTGCAGAGAGATTACACACGGGTCCAGAGGGGAAAAGGAAGCTGGATTGTTAATAATAAGAGAATACTTCAAAAAACAGCGCAAATCAAACAGAGCGAAGGCAGAGCATCAGATGGGCTGTGACAATATGCCGTGTATCCAGAGTAGGAATCAATGGAACAGACTTCATCTGCTTTCTGAATTATTACTAAAACCAATACAACGGTTTCAGACTTAAGCTGCTTTTTTTTATGAACCTTGGTCTGAAATTCTAAAAAAAATCAGTTTATGGAGCCAACTGAGCCTCAAACTCTAGAAATAGCTTGGACTGTAATGATGATCTAATTAAGCCCAACTTACATGGACCATGATTTCTGGACTGGTTGCTTGCAAAGTTGCCAACTGGATTTTTACTTTTTTCTGGATAGCTTACATGAAAAAAATGACAGTCAACTTTTTTATGGACACATTGTAAAACTATAAGAAATCATAAAAAATGTACGTGATCTATGTCTCAAGCCTGTAATACTGATATAAAGACATCAGCTGCATTCACTGTGAACTCTAAATGGATCACAATAGTCTTTACAAGTTTCTCCAGCTTCAAAAAAATTACGTATGCAAATTGCCTCTTCATAGAGGAAGAGGACTAGAATCTAGTGCCACCTGTTGGAAGTAATGATCCTAAAGTCATTATCAACCCTTTAACGAGCCTTGTCACATGACTTAAAATAAAAGCCAAACCAGAATCCCAATTTGCAGACACCCTGAAACACTGTGTCTGCAAATTGAGATTCTGGTTTGGTTTTTATCCAAATTCATGTGGCAAGGATCGATATTGACCTTAAGGATTTCTGCATCCAATAGGTGACACTAGATTCTAGTCCTCTTCCTCTCTGAAGAGGCAATTTGCATATTTAATTTCCCAGAGGAGCATTGCAAGGCTTCAAAGCCTCCTTACATTGGCATGTCACTCTACACAAGGAGAAACCTTAAGCCTTGTATCCCTAAAACAATTACAGACACATTAGGTTTTTTTTACGGACAGGGTGAAAAGTGTCCTATTTTTATAGACTGTTCAGGAATTTCTGTATGGTAGGCAACTTTGGCTACGGGTTGCTTGACATTAGCAATTTCATATGAAGGAGACCCAAAGCCAGCCAGGACACTGAGGGCCATACATATACAAAGAGCAGCGCCGATCGCTTTTCTTTTATATGGGCCACACATATACTGCAAGACTTAGAAGTGTGATCTTATCCCCAGAAGGAGAGAGTGAGGTGCTGAAATCCAACTTTTCTCCTATAGTTTAGCTTCAGATGAGTAAAAGGCCCAATTTAGTTACCTAAGTAATCTTCTCAATATGTCACTGGGGCATTTGTTTATTTTAAAGGGGACCTGTCACCAGGTTCTTGCTATGTAATATGAGAACACCATGATGTAGTGTAAAAGAGCCTGATGTAACACTTACTGGGTGGGGTTTGGGTGTTTCAATACAATCAGTGTTTTATCAGCAGGATATTATCACTACAGAATAACTGTCCTTGTGCTTGGTAGACCAACCACACACCCAGCAATGTAGCAGATATGAAGCAAAATATTAAATGGCCTGAAGTGGTGTCAAGTTCGTGTATCCATACTAAGAGTATAGGACTACAAGATTGATAAGACGTCTGAGTGTTGAAAGATAGAGATGGTCTCCTTAGGAGGATAAGCTGGCACAGACATGAAGCGGGCCCTGCAAGTAGAGAAAAGATGAGTGCTGTGGTTGTATTAAAGGTACAGGAGTAGACCTGCAACAGTATAAGGACATCATAGAGTTGTACAGGAGCGAGAGAGCAGAGGAAGCCCCAAGTTCTGCAAGTAAAGGCTTCAAGCAGGTATCAATGGGCCATGGACGTTACATACAAATTGCACTCTAGGACTGCTGCCATGAAGAACCACCACGAGAACTGTGCCCTTCTATAAAGTAGTAGAGTGTGAACTAATTCTATGATCCCTTGTGACAGAAAGGCTGATATATTCTCTTAAAGGGAAGGTACCACGTTTGTAGGTCATTAATAAATCACTGTAATGTAGCATAACATGCTTCTATAAGCAAGTTTGAAATGCATGTGAAATAGATTTCATGTGTTATATGAGTTTAAAGAATGCACTGGGGGCTGACATCTTGTTTTTGCAGCAGTAGCAGGGCACTATCAGTGTCAGATTACGGCACCCCATGGACATAGGAGATAATAGACAGGTGCTGACCCTATCTGTAACATTGCAGCAGCATTAGCAGTGAGCTGGGCACGCCTCTGTGGGCTGCACAACTCACTGCTGTAGGTGTGACTAGCTGCCATTTTATAATAGCCCTGTGCTATCTGCCGAGCTCCACTTACTCTCTATCGCAGGACAGAAGCGCTCACTGCTCCTCTGTACTCCAGGCAGGCACGTCCTGGGCAGACATCCTCTGCTCCTCACATGCTGCCCTGTGTGCTTCTCCTGCTGTGTCTCCACCTCCCCCTCATACACAGTCCCTGTGATCTCCAGTAAGCTGCACTCACAGCCTGCAGAGAGGGAGGTGACACCTGGAGAGAGAGAGCAGGGCAGCTGACAGGACAGGGATTAAGGTGGGGGAAGGGGAATGGCAAGAATGTTATTCACAAAAAATGCTGCTGAGCCCACTGTGTTCTGCTCCTCTGTAAACAAGCTGTGCCTCTGATGTAGTAACTGCTGGTGATAGCAGGTCACAGGGCAGTCACACACAAAATGGTGCTGCCCTGTGATGCTGCTCTTCATTCTGCCCCAGGGATATTAGACCACCCAAAACGGGAGGGAAATGGTGATGTCAGCAGTTACTACCCCAATTTTGCTGCTGGTAAATCTTACTATAGCTGCTTGAGGTCTAAAACGGAAAATGCTCCCCCTAGTGGTAAATGTGTATATTTGTAGAAAAATATATAACATTTTTCATATCGAAATGTTTGCAAACAGTGCAAACATTGCATTAATACATTTTAATTACTATTTTAAGCTTAATTTCACCAAAAAATAAAATACAAGAAAACTGGTTTGCACCTTCCCTTTAACCCCTTCATGACCGGGGGATTTTTCGTTTTTCCGTGTTCGTTTTTCGCTCCCCTCCTTCCCAGAGCCATAACTTTTTAATTTTTCTGTCAATTTGGCCATGTGAGGGCTTATTTTTTGCGGGACGAGTTGTACTTTTGAACGACATCATTGGTTTTAGCATGTCGTGTACTAGAAAACGGGAAAAAAATTCCAAGTGCGGTGAAATTGCAAAAAAAGTGCAATCCCACATTGGTTTTTTGTTTGGCTTTTTTGCTAGGTTCACTAAATGCTAAAAATGACCTGCCATTATGATTCTCCAGGTCATTACGAGTTCATAGACACCAAACATGACTAGGTTATTTTTTATCTAAGTGGTGAAAAAAAATTCCAAACTTTGCTAAAAAAAAAAAAAAAAAAATTGCGCCATTTTCCGATACTCATAGCGTCTCCATTTTTCGTGATCTGGGGTCGGTTGAGGGCTTATTTTTTGCGTGCCGAGATGACGTTTTTAATGATAGCATTTCGGTGCAGATACGTTCTTTTGATCGCCCGTTATTGCATTTTAATGCAATGTCGCGGCGACCAAAAAAACGTAATTCTGGCGTTTCGAGTTTTTTTCCCGCTACGCTGTTTAGCGATCAGGTTAATACTTTTTTTTATTTGATAGATCGGGCAATTCTGAGCGCGGCGATACCAAATATGCGTAGATTTGATATTTTTTTTATTGATTTATTTTGATTGGGGCGAAAGGGGGGTGATTTAAACTTTTATGTTTTTTTTATTTTTTTCACATTTTTTTAAACTTTTTTTTTTAACTTTTGCCATGCTTCAATAGCCTCCATGGGAGGCTAGAAGCAGGCACAGCACGATCGGCTCTGCTACATAGCAGCGATCTGCTGATCGCTGCTATGTAGCAGAATTGCACGTGTGCTGTGAGCGCCGACCACAGGGTGGCGCTCACAGCGACGGGCAATCAGTAACCATAGAGGTCTCAAGGACCTCTATGGCTACAATGGAGACGCATCGCCGACCCCCGGACATGTGACGGGGGTCGGCGATGACGTCATTTCCGGCCGCCCGGCCGGAAGCGGTAGTTAAATGCCGCTGTCTGCGTTTGACAGCGGCATTTAACTAGTTAATAGGTGCGGGCAGATCGCGATTCTGCCCGCGCCTATTACGGGCACATGTCAGCTGTTCAAAACAGCTGACATGTCCCGGCTTTGGTGCGGGCTCACCGCGGAGCCCTGCATCAAAGCAGGGGAGCCGGCATCGGACGGTATAGTACGTCCGATGCCGGTAAGGGGTTAAGAGGACTGCTTTCCTACAGAGAGCCTGTATGGGCAGGTCCAGACGAGCCTGTTTTTGGTCCAAGTGCAATCTGACAAAGACATTGGATTGCACCCGGTCCAATGTTTGTTTATGGGCCATGCATAGGTCAGTGCAGGTCCAAGGAACCTAAAAAAACCTAAAAACAAATCAGTGCATGTCAGAACCGATATCTGATTTAGGCCGGAGGTCACACTACAGCGAGATACGGCCGAGTCTCGCAGGTTAAAAACAAGCTCTGGCACCGGAACTCCAGAGCGGAGCGTGCGGCTCCATGTATTGCTGTGCGGCCGCACACTCGGCTCTGGAGTGCCGGTGCCAGAGCTTGGTTTTAACCTGCGAGACTCGGCCGTATTTCTCTGTGTGTGATCCCGGCCTTAACCCGGCCATGTACGGTAACGTAATGAGTCCATGGGAAACATAGGGCTGCACTAGGATGACATCTGAGCAGTCTGAATTCCGTAACCTCACAGAATGGAGAATTTCTTTTCCTCATCGAAAAGAATCGGAGCACACTCTGATCAGATTGTCATTTTCATAATCTACTCGATGCTCTCTATTGAGAGAGTCTGCGGCTGTCTGAACCTGCCCTAACTGTGAGCATTACATCCGTATAAATATGTAAGGCTTGTAAACCAGTGTTTTTGTGTCCGGCTGCGTTTTAGTTGTCTGCTTTCCACTATTCCATGCCATCCCATCACGTATATGCATCTTACATATTATTTCTCAGTCCTTCTCAGTTCTTATTCACATGCATGTCACTTGACAAACTGTAAGGTTTTTAATATTAGAGTTAGGACTTTTCCAAGTACGGTCGCCGTGATGAGGCGGGATGGCTTTTGCATTTTTTGATGAAAAAACATGATAACTAAGTTTCGTATATTATTTTCATGCACTATGCTGTTTATTCATTTACTGCACGGTATTTATTCATTATGTTTCTATCTTGGCAGCTATGAGCTCATGTTCAGTGTTAATAAAGCTGTGGCCTAACCATCTTCCAGCACATAAATGCAGCGCCCCAGAGACCTGGTCGTTGCAGTAATGTCGCTCTGCCACTAAGGGGAGGGATGGTACGTCTGATGGCACTAAAGGAGTTCATTTGACCAGGTATCACAAGCACACATTACACTTCACACTCCGGCCACTAGGGGGAGCAAAAGGTTCTATTTATTAGGCCACTCCTCACACTGGTAAAACTAGGGGTTGGATAGGAAGTTAGGGAGAAGCTGACTGGGTTTTGCCCAGGCAACATCCCGTGGCAGGGGGGTGTTGCGGGGGAGACTTCAGAGGGGTCCCTGTCAGGCGTGGAACCTGGCAGAGACTTAGCGACAAGGACAGGTCGTTACAGAGCCGTGCCTGCACTACCTTGCGGCGGCATCTAAAGAAAGGACACTAAGCGAAGGATATTGTGGACAGTGAGAAACGAGATCAAGCACAAAGGAGAGCCAGTAGGAGTCGTGCCCCGAGAATGGCAACATCCTACTGAGGCGCGTAGCCGGTGACCGGAACACTGAGGAAATAACTGACTTTATGCCTTACTTCAAATACCGCAGGACAGTTAATTATAGGTTGGCTGTCTACCATACATCACCTAAGCAGACATAGGGGGCAACCGAGGAGAGGGACGTCTCTAGGGTCCCGGAAGAGCTCCGAGCCTATCCGTCAAACGGGTGCGTCCTATCCAGATAAACTTGGGGGACGGAGAGAGAAAGAATGAGAAAGAACGAGAACAGAAGTTGTGAGGACTATCCCGAATGCTCAGCAGGGAAGAACTACAACACACAGGCGCTAGTGGTAGGCACTGATTTCCACCTGCAAAGGGAACTCTGGATGTGCCTTCGGACCGGCTGGACTCAGCCAGCCCTGTTAACAGTGCTCCGGATTGAGGATCCTGAAACCTTCAGTAAAGAGGTAAAGACACTGCAACCTGTGTCCTCATCATTGACTGCGCCTCACACCATCGCCGCCTACACCACTGGGAAGCCCTGGGGATATACTTCACCTGTGGGAAGGTATACCATCTAGCTGCCATCACATCACCCCAGTGGACCCCAAGCAGCGTCGGTCAACCTGACCGAATACCACAGGTGGCGTCACGAAACCTTAGACGACTTTCATCACCCCTTTTATTGGACGCCACTTAGCAGGGTCACGGACCGGGTCCAGCCACCGTGACAACCCTAGTACTGAGACAGAGAGGACCAGTACCGAGTAACCCGCGGCCCTGCATCTGGGGGCGCTCCATAAATATCACTTCTTCAGGCGAAATTGAGTTGGGGTACTGAGGTCCCTTCAGACACAGGTGGTTACTATCTCCTTGGAATCCCAATATTCAGTGAAAATTTACCGTATATAGATAAGAAACTAACATTTCATACAATCAGATCAGCAGCAAAGAATGTTAAATGATATGAGTTTTCAGCCCAGTAGTCCATAAGAAACATCAAGGCCACAAAAAGTAGATAATATCCTTCTGTTCAAGAGATACCACGGTAATCTTCCTACTTACATTTCATAGATCGATTTACTTTATTAAAACCAGTTATCCAGAAGTACAAAAAATACAATACAGATAAAGTACACTATATCATCATATTCGACCGAAAATGTCTAATGTGTATGGGAGCCTCCTCAACGCTCCTTCAAAATATGATGTCAAGAGAAATAAGGATCCAGCATGTCCGATTTTGTAATGTTTCTAAGCAATAAGCCGCCTTCAAAGATGTCTGGCAGCTGGTGTCTCAAAGTGAACAAAAAGCAAACGTTCTAGTATGGGAGAGTCAGGCAGGACAGCTGCCATCCTAATAATGGTTATCTATAGAAAATGGAGGAATATAAGGTTTTTTAAATTCGGCAATCAATTTTCCAGAATAAAACCCTAGCAAAAAAACAAAATGAGCATGTACCTTATAGCAAGTAAACAAGTAAATAGTAAAAGCACATGTAAATAACACAGGGTGCTTAGTTAACACTACTTTGATTAAAAAAAATGAAAAAATGCTGTAAAAGTTATACCCAGTCGGGACAGTCCTATCCTGTCTCTAGTATTAAAATTTACATTGTATTAGCTGAATTTAATGTAGATAAGGGCAGAACAAAACAGGGTCCCGACTGTTCAGACATCTGCCCATAGGAAGCTATATATCATATATACTCGAGTATAAGTCGACCTGAGCAGTGTTATATACTACGTGGCTGCTATATACTGCGTGGGCTGTGTTATATAGTACGTGGCTGTGTGATATACTGCGTGGCCACTGTTATATATTGCGTGGCCTGTATTAACGCATCGGGTATTCTACAATATGTATGTATATAGCAGCCACATAGTATATAGCACAGGCCACGTAGCAGGTACGGACTGGGACTGAAATTCAGCCCTGGCATTTGAAATCACACAGGCCCATGGTGTCCCCGCCCCCGAGCACCAGATGGAATATATTACTAGTATTACCTTGGATGGTGGAAAGCAACATTTACTACAAGACCAATATTTCTAATGATACCAGTGGCTTGCTAGGGTAAGTGACAGAGTCAGCAACTTTGTGCTCCGTCACAACTCTTAACAGTATGGGTGTCTTGAGAACACCAATTCTGTTAACAATATAGCAGACAAGGCGGCCCACAACCAGACCGGCCCTTCTGGCATTTGCCAGAATTGCCTGATGGCCAGTCCGGCCCTGCCACGTAGTATTTGTCTGCTATATACTACATGGCTCATATATATGTGTTCACAACCAATTGCTCAATTTAATACTAATCCTCACTATGGTACTATGTAAAAACAATATTTTATTGAACAAAACAATTCCATAAAACAATATATTCAATATTATAACTGCATGTAACAATCGAGTGCAAATTCCGCAGACAAGGGACTATAATGCCGTAGGTAATCTCTCAAAGAATGTAGGCTGATATATGCAAAGGTTAAAAATAATCTGCCAATATTTAACCATACCCCAATGGATGATGGGGAGCAGGAGGCCCTGGAAGCACTTGTGTCACTCCTGGAAGAAAATACCACCAATACCAGTAAGTTTCACATGAATTTAATTAATAAATCCAACAAATTTCCACCACTCAACCTGGTTCCAGCAATAGATACATTCACTAAAATGGTTACTCAGGATATTGAGACCATGAAGGCACAACCGAGTAAATTCACCAGAGGCAACCTCACCCGGAAGGAGAGAGTGGCTTTAAGAGAATTGAGCAGTTGGGATGACGTTGTTTTCAAGATGGCAGATAAGGGCGGCAATGTAGTCATATGGCCCAATCAAATGTATGAAGTGCAGGCGGAAAAACTGCTGCACAACACACAAGAATATAAATTGCTTACATATAATCCTATGATGAAATATAAGGAGGAATTGATTGATATCCTCAAAGCTGCATATGAAAACAACGTCATCCCAAAGAAGCTCTTGGAAACATACACCAAATTGCAGCCTAGACTAGCCACGCTCTACCTGGTACCTAAGGTCCACAAAAACCCGAAGGACCCACCAGGCCGACCTATAGTGGCTGCCAATGAGGGCCTATGTGAGATGGCTTGTGACATTGTTGAACACTATTTGAAACCTCTTGTGATTCAACTACCTTCATACATTAAGGATACGACTGCTGCCTTGGGCCACCTGGAAAATATTCAACTAACTGAGGACATGGTATTGGTCACGGCCGATGTGGAGGCCTTGTATTCATGCATCAGGCATACAGATGGCCTGCAGGCAGTAGAGAAATACTTGATACATAGTAATATGGAGAGGGAGATGTCAAAATTTATTCTCAGGCTACTCAAATTTATCCTCACCCACAATGCCTTCATGTTTGCGGGGAGGGTGTACCAGCAATTACAAGGCAAAGCGATGGGGGCCTCTTGTGCCCCCTCGTATGCCAATTTGTTCATGGGAGCCTGGGAATGGTCTATATTCCAGGAAAATGAGATCCCGGGCATGGAGCGGATCCATAATTGGATCCGCTTCATTGATGACATTCTGTTCATCTGGGAAGGCCCTATTGAAGAACTTAATGCCTTAATGACTAGACTAAACCAAAATGATAGAAACATCAAACTCACTTACAAATTTGGACGTGAGATTGATTTTTTGGACCTATTCATTTCAGCCCTACCTGATGGACGCTTATCAACAACAGTATTCCGCAAACCCACGGCAACGAACTCTCTGCTACACGCATCGTCGTTACATCCAAAATCCACCACCAATAGTATACCGACTGGCCAATACTTACGTATCAAAAGGATCTGCTCCGAGAAAGAACAATTTGAGGCATAAGCCAAATCTCTGAGAGAGAGATTCCAAGATATGGGATATGATCGACGAGCTATTCAGAGGGGTTATTGGAGAGCGAAAAAGACTCCTCGACAACAACTTTTACATAAAAACCAAGTTACCCCAACAACAGAAGGGCAGGACAACCAGGTAAGGTTTATTACCAATTTCAACAATGAATGGCATGATCTACGCAGTATTGTCCAAAAACATTGGAAGATCTTGTTTACGGACCCTATACTGCGGAAAATCCTACCTGAACAACCTTCCCTAGTAGCTAGAAGGGCACCTAGTCTACGGGACATTTTGGTACACAGTGCCTATGATCCCAAAAGAGTAGCCAGAGACAAGAGATCCACCGCTAGACAGGGATTCTTCCCGTGTGGTATTTGCAAGGGGTGCGCTAATATGAAGAAAACAACTACCTTCCAAAATCACGATGGTACTAGGATGTTTGACATCAGGGCACACATTACATGTTCATCTAGGGCAGTGGTTCTCAACCTTTCTAATGCCGTGACCCCGCAATACAGTTCCTCATGTTGCGGTGACCCCCAACCCAAAAAATAATTTTGGTGGCTACTTTAAAACTGTAATTTTATTAGTTATGATTCGGAATGTAAATATCTGATATGCATTATGTATTGTATTCTCATTGCTACAAATCAAACATAATAAATAATCACAAAAACAATTACCGTATATACTCGAGGAGGCTGCGGCACCGAAGATCAGCTGTCCGGGGGAAGGAGCGGGTCGCCGGGAGCAGGTAAGTATGTCATATTTACCTTCCCTCGTTCCACACGCCGGGCGCCGCTCCATCTTCCCGGCGTCTCTCCGCACTGACTGTGCAGGTCAGAGGGCGCGATGACGCATATAGTGTGCGCGCCGCCCTCTGCCTGATCAGTCAGTGCAGAGAGACGCCGGGAAGATGGCGCCGAGGAGCTGCAAGCAAGAGAGGTGAGTATGTGTGAATAGCATCCTTATACATCTTTTCTTATCTTCTTCATCCTCAGGAATGCTCAGAAATTCATCTTTATAATCTTCTTGGCAGCTCCACAATCCATAACATCGCATTACGTGTGTCCGGCGCCGGACACACGTAATGCGATGTTATGGATTGTGGAGCGTCCCCCCCCTTAATTAGACATCGTTCCTTATTACAGGGATAATTCTCCATTTGTCACTTCTTTTAGGTTTCCTATAGCTGGGTCAGCAAGCTCCATCCCTCAGCTCCTGGGCACATTTTTCATAGAAAGCCTCCCTCCAGAGTCCACTCCAGATTCATCCAGTTCCCCCCTAGCCCACAGTCAGTGCATAAAAGTATAAAATAGGACATTCTGCTTTAAATGACCAGTTATTGAGCCACAAAAATAACTGGTAGGTTCCCAATGTCTGGGACTCGGAGTCTTACTTGTTACTCCGGAGGGGATGGGGGAGGTGTCTGTCCGGGGGCACACTGTAACACAGTGATGGCGGCGGATCACTGCTGGGTACCGAACGGCTCCTTTATGGCGTGCTCTTCCGCAGCCCTTCAAGCCGATTACCGATGCCGGCAGCCGCGTTCTTCCTGCATCCCTGGATTCCGTTGCCAGATACGTGCCACAGATTCCGGATCTGTCCTGGCTGCACCAAACAAGAAGGGGGGACGTCGGAAGTTGGTATCTCCCTAGATCCGATGCGCGATCGATTCATTTTCCTGCGGGGATCCCAAAGCTATGCCGGGAGTAAAGCTAGCAGTCCAGGCATACGGGGGAAGGTGGATGGGGAGGTGAGAGAGGTGGGGACCCCTGTGTTTTGGTCGTTCGACCCCCCTCGGGGTCGCGACCCCCAGGTTGAGAACCGCTGATCTAGGGGTATTATATACCATGCAGTGTGCCCATGTGGGAAAGTTTACATCGGGATGACTAGTCGTGAATTGAAAATCAGGGTCAGGGAACACTGTTTAGACATTGATAAGGCCAAAAACATCATGGATGAGACCACGCTCAAAACCCTCCCCAAACATTTCAGGCGCTACCATCAGTGCAATTCCAGGCTATTGTCAGTCACAGGTATCGATATATTGGATTTAGGGCCTAGGGGGGGAGACATGGGCAAAAGATTGGCAAAAAAGGAAAGCCAATGGATTTACAGACTGGGAACCTTAGTACCACAGGGATTAAACGAGAGTTTTGGATTCAGTGCGTTTTTGTAAGCGATACTTCTAGAGGATAGTAGAGTGGTAGGGGGTTTGTCATTGACCTATTTGGTGGGCCGTGATATTTCTCTCCTTTTTTATGGGTTTTTGAGGGTTTTTAACTGATTTGCTCTTGTTTTCTTTACTGCAGAGTGTACATTGCCTATTATTGAGAGTACTATCTCTTTTGTGATTGGATGGAAGAAATCAGCTATTGAATGGAGGAAGACTACATTGCGAGATCAGTACTCATCAGGAACATATCAGCTAACTATGGACTCCATTACCCTGTCCATAGGGGGACTGTATGGACTGACTGTATTATTATTTCTCATATTTAGTAGTAAATTATATATATGTTGGGTGAAGACACCAATGTAAGACCTTGTATAGTAGAGGTTGTTATTAATCAGTTTTTAAAATTGTTATCTATGCATGCACATGTAATTCACATATAGCATATAATATGGATATGCATTCATTGCATGTCTATGGTGGATGAGGACACCAATATAAGATTTTGTATAGTAGAGGTTGTTATTAACCACCTTTCAGAATTGTTATTTACTCATGCACATGAGATCAGCACATAATACGGATATGTATTCACTGGAATAGGTTATACTCCACATCACAACTTGAGGATCTTTTACAGATATATTTATTATATATAGTGATGATTAAAGACATGTCACTAGTTGAGGATTATTTTAGAGAATCGCTGATTGTAGACAAGTTTATTTATTCTACTCATCTATTAGCACGTTGAGTTATTCTTACACATTTTTTAGGCATACAGATCCATATGTTGGATCCTTTTTAATAAGCGGACACATAGGCACTTTCCTACGAACACGTATTATATATATATTATAGAGTTACCTACATACTTACAGACTTATAGAACGGTGTTTCTTCTCCTTCCATGGACGGTACGCATGCGCGGATCGTGGATCTGAGGAGAGGGCGGCTAGCGGTCGATAGGGGCGGGGGAGGCCGTGTCACACCTAGGTGGGTCCGGCCTCTCCGGCCTCGTGACCGCGATCCGACTCTCCATTTGCTACAGATTTCGGCAGATCTGCGCATGCGTCATTGAGCTTGGGTTCTGATGAACTCCGTACAGCGGCGCCTTGCTTGACTTCACTTCCGGGTACTTCCGGCTTACGTACAGTCCCCGCTGGTCGCACTTCCGGGTGTCATACACTACCACACGCTGGTCTTACCAATGCGTGCGGGATAGGCGTCACGTCTACCAGCTGAACACAGTCCTTTAATTATACAGATCCAATCACTGCAGAGGCTTGCCCTATTTAACCTGGCATACCCCCTGCCCTGACACGCCTCCCAAAGAAGCATTGCGAAACGCACGTCGGGGCAGAGGGACGCCGAGGTATCTTCATGGGCCGATTGCCAGGTAATTTATTATGGCCATTTTAGCCGCACACTTCATATATCTTACCAATATTATTAGTCCAGGCAGTGTTAGTGAATAGGGTATACATATAGGTCTATTTTCCTGTTGTAGTATCGGCACTGTTCACCCTTGCTTATACTGCTGAGAGACTATTTCAATTCTGATTGGGGTATGGTTAAATATTGGCAGATTATTTTTAACCTTTGCATGTATCAGCCTACATTCTTTGAGAGATTACCTACGGCATTATAGTCCCTTGTCTGCGGAATTTGCACTCGATTGTTACATGCAGTTATAATATTGAATATATTGTTTTATGGAATTGTTTTGTTCAATAAAATATTGTTTTTACATAGAACCATAGTGAGGATCATTCATTGTTGGTCACGCTATATGTGAGATATGGCTCATGTATACTATGTGGCCTGTGCTATATACTATGTGGCTGCTATATACATACATAAATACATATTCTAGAATACCCGATGCGTTAGAATCGGGCCACCATCTAATGTCTGATAATTTGGCAATTTATTCGATAAAAAAACCCAACAACATAACAATTTTTATGAAGCATAAGTATGTTACTGAATTATTTGTATTTCCTTGTACAATACCATAGAACTTAAAGAGTTATTCCCATCATCACAGGTTATCATATCATGTTGCCAAGCCATTTTTGAACAGTTCTGCAGTGTAGCAAGGGACACTATTCTGCTGACAAAGGGCACTGCCATAATGAAACAATGCTATCATGAAGGAAAGCACTAGATGTGCAAATAGGTTAGGTACGTCAAGTATGTCAAATCCACAGGAATATCAGGTCACAAGGTTTCCTAGCAGAACATTGCCCAGAGCATCACACTGCGTCTGACAACTTGTCTTTTTCCCATAGCACATCCTGCTTCCACATCTTTACTAAGAAAGCAACTCACACGCACCTATCCATCCATCTGATATATAAGATACTATGAATAATATGCTATTCAGCAGACCAAGACATCTTCTGCCGTTGCTTCACAATCATATTCATTTGCTGGTAAAAAATGGTTAGCATGGGCATTTTGATGCTCATGCAATGCACAGTGTGTTCTGACACCTTTCTATCATAACCAGAATTACATTTTTCAGCAATTTGTCTTCTGTGTCATTCCCTTCCTACGTGAATCAATGAGCCTTGAGCACCAAAGACCATCTCAGTTTCACCAGTGGTCCTTCTATTAACAATGTTTGGTTGTGACCAACCATTGGATACTGGAAGACCCACAAGATCTGTCATTTTAGAAATGATTTAACCCAGTCATTTAGCCATTACAATAGACTGAATCATGTATTGTCTAGAGATGATCGAATCAATCTGAGTCGAATCAAATTAATGTCAAATTTTATGAAGTTCACGGGTCTCGATGCATTTGAACAATCTGTGATTCAATCAAGGGAATAGCCAAAAAAGATTCCCTCCACATTGCAGAAGATTTTATTAGGCTGGAGTCACACTAGACTGTAATACGGACGAGTGCTATGCGATAAAAAATCCCATAGCACTCGGACCAATGTTAATCTATGCGGCAGCTCCCATCCTCCATTGTTTTCTCGGCCATATTATACATGCGAGAGAAATCACAGAATGCTGCGATTTTCACCGTATATCGGCCGAGAATCGCCAATGAAAGTCTATGGGTGTGAGAAAAACTGGAAAAAAAAATCGCATCCTCCCATTGAATACGGATGACATACGGATCACTGTTCATGAACATTTCTGCGTATCTCGGCTGTGTAAAATGGACTGATTTTTTTATACGTTGTGTGTGACTCCAGCCTAGTCACAGAATACGGTTGCGACCTCATGCGTGTGTATGTGGATTTCCCAATAATCCCTTGCAGCTTTCACATTATATGGTATAGTATAATCAATCAGGAAGGACTATCTTAAAAGGACACTGTCACCTGAATTTGGAGGGAACAATCTTCAGCCATGGAGGCGGGGTTTTGGGGTGTTTGATTCACCCTTTCCTTACCCGCTGGCTGCATGCTGGCTGCAATATTGGATTGAAGTTCATTCTCTGTCCTCCATAGTACACGCCTGTGCAAGGCAATCTTGCCTTGTGCAGGCATGTACTACGGAGGACAGAGAATGAACTTCAATCCAATATTGCAGCCAGCATGCAGCCAGCGAGAAAGGAAAGGGTGAATCAAACACCCAAAAATCCCGCCTCCATGGCTGAAGATTGTTCCCTTCAAATTCAGGTGACAGTGTCCCTTTAACTTATAGAAAAGTCTAGGCTGTTGTGAATTCTGCTTTTGGGTTCCCTCCAGTGGTTGTAGGTCTTGGCCAGGTGTATCTGTTGATTGCAGTTCTGACTGGGATATTTAGGTGTGCAGGATTCATTAGTCCTTGCCAGTTGTCCATGGTTCTGGGAGGAGTAGGTTCTTTGTCTGGTTCCTCTTGCCTTGCTGCTAATTCAGCAAAGATAAGTGTTTGGTTTTTTTTTTCCTGTGGCACACTTGCTGTGTGCTAATAATTTTGTGCTATTCATTTGTTTCTTGTCCAGCTTAGATTGTGTCAGTGTTTTCTCAGTCTTGTTGGATTCTCAGGAGTTGCAGATATACGCTCCACATCTTTAGTTAGATGGTGGAACTTTTTGTATCATCTGCTGTGGATATTTTTTTGAAGGGGTTTTTTACTGACCACTTAGTATTCTGTCCTATCCTTTCCTATTTAGCTAGAAGTGGCCTCTTTTGCTAAATCCTGTTTCCTGCCTGCGTGTGTCTTTCCTCTATTACTCACAGTCAATATTTGTGGGGGGCTGCCTATCCTTTGGGGTTCTGCTCTGAGGCAAGGTAGAATTCCTATTTCCATCTATAGGGGTATTTAGTCCTCCGGCTGTGTCGAGGTGTCTAGGGTTTGTTAGGCACACCCCACGGCTACTTCTAGTTGCGGTGTTAAGTTCAGGATTTGCGGTCAGTATAGGTTCCACCAACTCCAGAGAAAGTTCCATGTGGCTCCAAGGCCACCAGATCATAACAGTACAATTGGCCAATAATGAGTTAAATGCATCTCAGAAGAAGGGAAAAAAGGTGTTGAGCCATTTTTTTTCTGTAGTCTGCTTTTTCTTTTCTTCCCTCTTTATCTCTGGGTGGCTGAGGAGTTTTGTGCTAGCATGGATGTTCAGGAATTAGCTTCTCGTGTAGACCAGCTTGCTGCTAGGGTACGAGGTATTTCTGATTATATTGTTCAGACTCCTGCTTTAGAGCCGAAGATTCCTACTCCTGATTTGTTTTTCGGTGAAAGGTCCAAATTTTTGAGTTTTAAAAACAACTGTAAACTGTTCTTTGCTCTGAGACCTCGATCCTCTGGTGATTCCATTCAGCAGGTGAAAATCATCATCTCCCTGCTGCATGGCAATCCACAGGATTGGGCATTTTCCTTGGATTCTGGGAATCCAGCTTTGCTTAATGTAGACTCCTTTTTCAGGCTTTAGGATTATTATATGATGAACCTAATTCTGTGGATCAAGCGGAGAAGACCTTGTTGGCCCTGTCTCAGGGTCAGGAGGCGGCAGAATTGTATTGTCAGAAATTTAGAAAATGGTCTGTGTTGACTAAATGGAATGATGATGCTTTGGCGGCAATTTTCAGAAAGGGTCTTTCTGAATCTGTTAAAGATGTTATGGTGGGGTTTCCCACACCTTTCGGTCTGAGTGATTCTATGTCTCTGGCCATTCAGGTTGACCGGCGCTTGCGGGAGCACAGAGCTATGCGCGCTGTGGCGTTGTCCTCAGAGCAAATTCCTGAGCCTATGCAGTGTGATAGGATTCTGTCTAGAACGGAACGACAAGGATTCAGACGTCAGAATAGGTTGTGTTATTATTGTGGCGACGCTTCTCATGTTATTTCAGTCTGCCCTAAGTGTACAAAGAAGATCGCTAGTTCATTTACCATCAGTACTGTACAACCTAAATTTCTGTTATCTGTGTCCTTGATCTGCTCATTGTCATCATTTTCTGTCATGGCGTTTGTGGATTCAGGCGCCGCCTTGAACTTAATGGACTTTGAGTTTGCCAGGCGTTGTGGTTTTCCCTTGCAGCCTTTGCAGAACTCTATTCCTTTAAGGGGCATCGATGCTACACCTTTGGCTAAAAATAAGCCCCAGTTTTGGACACAGGTGACCATGCGCATGGCGCCAGCCCATCAGGAAGATTGTCGATTTCTGGTGTTGCATAATTTGCATGATGCTATCGTGCTGGGTTTTCCGTGGTTGCAGGTACATAATCCTGTGTTGGATTGGAAGTCTATGTCTGTGACTAGTTGGGGTTGTCAGGGGGTTCATAATGATGTTCCCTTGATGTCAATCTCCTCTTCTTCTTCTTCTGAAATTCCAGAGTTTTTGTCTGATTTTCAGGATATATTTGATGAGCCCAAGTCCAGTTCCCTTACACCGCACAGGGACTGTGATTGTGCTATTGACTTGATTCCAGGCTGTAAGTTTCCTAAGGGCCGACTTTTCAATCTGTCTGTGCCTGAACATACCGCCATGCGGAGTTATATTAAGGAGTCTTTGGAGAAAGGGCATATTCGGCCATCTTCCTCACCGCTGGGAGCGGGATTTTTTTTTTGTTGCTAAGAAGGATGGCTCCTTGAGACCCTGTACTGATTATCGCCTCTTGAATAAGATCACTGTCAAGTTTCAATACCCTTTACCTTTGCTTTCTGATTTGTTTGCTAGGATTAAGGGGGCTAGTTGGTTTACTAAGATTGACCTTCGGGGGGCATATAATCTTGTTCGTATTAAGCAGGGTGATGAATAGAAAACTGCGTTTAATACGCCCGAAGGCCATTTTGAATACCTTGTGATGCCATTCGGGCTCTCTAATGCTCCGTCTGTTTTTCAGTCCTTCATGCATGATATCTTCCGGACTTATCTTGATAAATTCTTGATTGTATATTTGGACGATATTTTGATTTTTTCCGATGATTGGGAGTCTCATGTGCAACAGGTCAGGATGGTATTTCAGATCCTTCGTGACAATGCTTTGTTTGTGAAGGGGTCTAAGTGTCTCTTTGGGGTGCAGAAGGTTTCTTTTTTGGGCTTCATTTTTTCTCCCTCATCTATGGAGATGAATCCGGTTAAGGTTCAGGCCATTCATGATTGGATTCAACCCACATCCGTGAAGAGCCTTCAGAAATTTTTGGGTTTTGCAAATTTTTATCGCCGTTTCATTGCTAACTTCTCCAGCGTAGTTAAACCCTCGACCGATTTGACTAAGAAAGGCACTGATGTGGCGAATTGGTCCTCTGCGGCTGTCTCTGCCTTTCATGAGCTTAAACGCCGATTTACTTCTGCTCCGGTGTTGCGCCAACCGGATGTTTCGCTTCCGTTTCAGGTTGAGATTGATGCTTCTGAGATTGGGGCAGGGGCCGTTTTGTCTCAGAGGGATTCTGTTGGTTCCGTGTTGAAGCCGTGTGCCTTCTTTTCACGTAAGTTTTCGCCTGCTGAATGCAATTATGATGTCGGCAATCGGGAGTTGTTGGCTATGAAGTGGGCGTTTGAGGAGTGGCGACATTGGCTTGAGGGAGCTAAGCACCGTATTATGGTCTTGACCGATCATAAGAATCTGATTTACCTCAAGTCTGCCAAATGGCTGAACCCTAGACAGGCTCGATGGTCCTTATTTTTTTCCCATTTTGATTTTGTGGTTTCGTATCTTCCGGGTTCTAAGAATGTTAAGGCTGATGCCCTCTCTAGGAGTTTTTTGCCTGATTCTCCTGAGGTCCTTGAACCGGTCGGCATTCTGAAAGAAGGGGTGGTTCTTTCTGCCATTTCCCCTGATTTACGACGGGTCCTTCAGGAATTTCAGGCTCACAGACCTGACCGCTGTCCAGTGGGGAAACTGTTTGTTCCTGACAGATGGACTAGTAGAGTGATTTCTGAGGTTCACTGTTCTGTGTTGGCTGGTCATCCTGGTATTTTTGGTACCAGAGATTTGGTTGGTAGGTCCTTTTGGTGGCTTTGTTTGTCACGTGATGTGCGTTCTTTTGTGCAGTCCTGTGGGACTTGTGCGCGGGCCAAGCCTTGTTGTTCCCGTGCTGGTGGGTTGCTTTTGCCATTGCCGGTCCCTGAGAGGCCCTGGATGCATGTTTCTATGGATTTTATTTCGGATCTTCCGGTTTCCCAGAAGATGTCTGTTGTCTGGGTTGTTTGTGATCGGTTCTCTAAGATGGTTCATTTGGTGCCTTTGCCTAAATTGCCTTGCTCTTCAGATTTGGTTCCGTTGTTTTTTCAGCATGTGGTTCGTCTGCATGGTATTCCGGAGAATATTGTATCCGACAGAGGTTCCCAGTTTGTTTCTAGGTTTTGGCGGGCCTTTTGTGCTAGGCTGGGCATTGATTTGTCTTTTTCTTCTGCATTTCATCCTCAGACAAATGGCCAGACCGAGCGAACTAATCAGACTTTGGAGACTTATTTGAGATGCTTTGTGTCTGCTGATCAGGATGATTGGGTGGCCTTCTTGCCATTGGCCGAGTTTGCCCTTAATAATCGGGCTAGTTCGGCGACTTTTGTTTCGCCTTTTTTTTGTAATTTTGGTTTTCATCCTCGTTTTTCTTCTGGGCAGGTTCAACCTTCTGACTGTCCTGGTGTGGATTCTGTGGTTGACAGGTTGCAGCAGATTTGGGCTCATGTGGTGGACAATTTGGTGTTGTCTCAGGAGGAGGCTCAAAGTTTTGCTAACCGTCGTCGGTGTGTTGGTTCCCGGCTTCGGGTTGGGGATCTGGTCTGGTTGTCTTCCCGTCATGTTCCTATGAAGGTTTCTTCCCCTAACTTTAAGCCTCGGTTTATTGGTCCTTATAGGATTTCTGAGATTATTAATCCAGTGTCTTTTCGATTGGCGCTTCCGGTCTCTTTTGCTATCCATAATGTCTTCCATAGATCTTTATTGCGGAAATATGTGGTGCCCGTTGTTCCCTCTGTTGATCCTCCGGCCCCTGTCTTGGTTGATGGAGAGTTGGAGTATGTGGTTGAGAAGATTTTGGATTCTCGTTTTTCGAGGCGGAGGCTTCAGTACCTTGTCAAATGGAAGGGTTATGGCTAGGAGGATAATTCTTGGGTTTTTGCCTCTGATGTCCATGCTGCTGATTTGGTCCGTGCCTTTCATCTGGCTCATCCTGATCGTCCTGGGGGCCCTGGTGAGGGTTCGGTGACCCCTCCTCAAGGGGGGGGGTACTTGTTATGATGCGGTGGTCTAGGAGCAACATGGAACGATCTCTGAAGGAAGTGGTAACTGTATGAACCGCAGTCCCTAAGCTCAACACAACACTAGAAGTAGCCGTGGAATGCTCCTAACTCTCCCTAGGCATCTCGTCACAGCCTAAGAGCTAACTACCCCTAAAGATAGAAGCAGGAAAACTATCTTGCCTCAGAGAAAATCCCCAAAGAATAGATTAGCCCCCCACAAATAATGCCTGTGAGTGGAGAGGAAAAAGACATACACAGAATGAAACCAGGATGAGCACAGGAGGCCAGTCTAGCTTGATAGATAGGACAGGATGGAATACTGTGCGGTCAGTATAAAACACTACAAAAATCCACACAGAGTTTACAAAAAATCTCCACACCTGACTAAAGGTGTGGAGGGTAAATCTGCTTCCCAGAGCTTCCAGCAAGACAGAATTAATTCATACTGATAACGCTGGACAAAGATAGAAAGTACTGAACGGATAAGTCCACAATCTGTGAACAGAAAAACGCAAGCAAAAACTTAGCTTTGCTGAACTGGTCAGGATAACAGGGAAATCCAAAGAGATGTGAATCCAACCAGGAACCATTTACAAGTGGCACTGGCTGAAGGAACAGCCAGGCCTAAATAGCCGAGCAGAAGAGACGATATGTGGAGGCAGCTGATGACAGCTAACTCCAAGGAGCAGCCATACCACTTGAAACCACAAGAGGAAGCCCAAGAGCAGGACTCACAAAAGTGCCACTTACAACCACCGGAGGGAGCACAAGAGCGGAATTCACAACAGTACCCCCCCCTTGAGGAGGGGTCATCAAACCCTCACCAGAGACCCCAGGCTGATCAGGACGAGCCAAATGAAAAGCACGAACCAAATTGGTGGCATGGACATCGGAGGCAACAACCCAAGAATTATCCTCCTGGCCATAACCCTTCCACTTGACAAGATACTGAAGCCTCCGCCTCGAAAAACGAGAATCCAAAATCTTCTCAACCTCATATTCCAACTCTCCCTCAACCAACACCGGGGCAGGAGGGTCAACCGAGGGAACAACGGGCACCACATATCTCCGTAACAAAGATCTATGGAAAACATTATGAATGGCAAAAGAGGCTGGAAGAGCCAAACGAAAAGACACCGGATTAATAATTTCAGAAATTTTATAAGGACCAATAAACCGAGGCTTAAACTTAGGGGAAGAAACCTTCATAGGAACATGACGAGAAGACAACCAAACCAAATCCCACAAACGAAGCCGGAGACCTACACACCGACGGCGGTTAGCAAAACGTTGAGCCCTTTCCTGAGACAACGTCAAATTGTCCACCACATGAGTCCAAATCTGCTGCAGCCTGTCCACCACAGAATCAACACCAGGACAATCAGAAGGCTCAACCTGTCCAGAAGAAAAACGAGGATGAAAACCAAAATTACAAAAGAAAGGTGTAACCAAAGTAGCCAAACTAGCCCGATTATTAAGGGCAAACTCGGCCAACGGCAAGAAAGACACCCAATCATCCTGATCAGCAGACACAAAGCATCTCAAATAGGTCTCCAAGGTCTGATTAGTTCGCTCAGTTTGGCCATTAGTCTGAGGATGAAACGCCGAAGAAAAAGACAAATCAAAGCCCATCCTAGCACAAAAGGCCCGCCAAAATCTAGAGACAAACTGAGAACCTCTGTCAGAGACAATATTCTCCGGAATGCCATGCAAACGAACCACATGCTGAAAAAATAATGGAACCAGATCTGAGGAGGAAGGCAACTTAGGCAAAGGTACCAGATGGACCATTTTAGAGAACCGGTCACAAACAACCCAGATAACAGACATCTTCTGGGAAACAGGAAGATCTGAAATAAAATCCATGGAAATATGCGTCCAGGGCCTCTCAGGGACCGGCAAGGGCAAAAGCAACCCACTAGCGCGGGAGCAGCAAGGCTTGACCCGGGCGCAAGTCCCACAGGACTGCACAAAAGCACGCACATCGCGCGACAAGGAAGGCCACCAAAAGGACCTAGCAACCAAATCTCTGGTACCCAAAATCCCAGGATGACCAGCCAACACTGAACAACGAACCTCAGAAATAACCTTACTTGTCCATCTATCAGGAACAAACAGCTTCCCCACTGGACAGCGGTCAGGCCTATCAGCCTGAAATTCCTGAAGCACCCACCGCAAATCAGGGGAGATAGCAGAAAGAATCACCCCCTCCTTAAGAATGCCAACCGGCTCAAGGACTCCAGGAGAATCAGGCGAAAAACTCCTAGAGAGGGCATCAGCCTTAACATTCTTAGATCCCGGAAGATACGAGACCACAAAATCAAAACGGGAGAAAAACAGGGACCATCGAGCCTGTCTAGGATTCAGCCGCTTGGCCGACTCGAGGTAAATCAGATTCAGATTCTTATGATCGGTCAGGACCACAACGCGGTGTTTAGCTCCCTCAAGCCAATGTCGCCACTCCTCAAACGCCCACTTCATAGCCAACAACTCCCGATTGCCGACATCATAATTGCGTTCCGCAGGCGAAAACTTTCTGGAAAAAAAAGCACACGGTTTCATCAAAGAACCATCAGACTCCCTCTGAGACAAAACGGCCCCTGCCCCAATCTCAGAAGCGTCGACCTCAACCTCAAAAAAAGGAAGAGAAACATCCGGCTGACGCAACACAGGGGCAGAAGTAAATCGGCGTTTAAGCTCCTGAAAGGCCTCAACAGCCTCAGAGGACCAATTCGTCACATCAGCGCCTTTCTTCGTCAAATCAGTAAGGGGCTTAACCACACTTGAAAAGTTGGCAATGAAACGGCGATAGAAATTAGCAAAGCCCAAAAATTTTTGAAGACCTTTCACAGATGTGGGTTGGATCCAGTCATGAATAGCTTGGACCTTAACAGGATCCATTTCTATAGACGAGGGAGAAAAAATAAAACCCAAAAAAGAGACCTTCTGAACTCCGAATAGGCACTTAGACCCCTTCACAAACAAAGCATTATCACGAAGGATCTGGAACACCATCCTGACCTGCTTCACATGAGACTCCCAATCATCGGAAAAAATCAAAATATCATCCAAATATACGACCATGAATTTATCAAGATAATTGCGGAAAATATCATGCATGAAAGACTGGAACACAGATGGAGCATTAGAGAGCCCATATGGCATCACAAGATATTCAAAATGGCCTTCGGGCGTATTAAATGCAGTTTTCCATTCATCACCCTGCTTAATACGAACAAGATTATATGCCCCTCGGAGGTCAATCTTAGTAAACCAACTAGCCCCCTTAATCTGAGCAAACAAATCAGTAAGCAAAGGCAAGGGGTATTGGAATTTGACCGTGATCTTATTAAGAAGACGATAATCAATACAGGGTCTCAAGGAGCCATCCTTCTTAGCAACAAAAAAGAAACCCGCTCCCAATGGTGACGAAGAGGGACGAATATGCCCCTTCTCCAAAGACTCCTTAACATAACTCCGCATGGCGGCATGCTCTGGCACAGACAGATTGAAAAGTCGGCCCTTAGGGAACTTGCAACCAGGAATCAAGTTAATAGCACAATCACAGTCCCTGTGCGGAGGAAGGGAACTGGACTTGGGCTCATCAAATACATCCTGGAAATCCCACAAAAACTCAGGGACCTCAGAAGAGGGGGAAGAGGAAATTGACATCAAAGGAACGTCACTATGTACCCCTTGACAACCCCAACTAGTCACCGACATAGTTTTCCAATCCAGCACCGGATTATGTTCCTGTAACCATGGAAAACCCAGTACAACAACATCATGCAGGTTATGCAACACCAGAAAACGGCAATCTTCCTGATGTGCTGGAGCCATGTACATAGTCATCTGTGTCCAGTACTGAGGTTTATCCTTGGCCAAGGGTGTAGCATCAATACCCCTCAAAGGAATAGGGCTCTGCAAAGTCTGCAAGGAAAAACCACAGCGTCTGGCAAATTCTAAGTCCATTAAGTTCAGGGCAGCGCCTGAATCCACAAATGCCATGACAGAAAAGGACGACAATGAGCAAATCAGGGTCACAGATAAGAGAAATATAGGCTGTATAGTACTAATGGTAACAGACCTAGCAACTCTCTTAGTACGCTTAGGGCAATCAGAGATAACATGAGCAGAATCACCACAGTAAAAACACAGCCTATTCTGACGTCTGAATTCCTGCCGTTCTGTTCTAGTCAAAATCCTATCACATTGCATAGGTTCTGGACTCTGCTCAGAGGATACTGCCCTATGGTGCACAGCTTTTCGCTCGCGCAGACGCCGATCGATCTGAATAGCTAGAGACATAGATTCGCTCAAACCGGCAGGCGTAGGAAAGCCCACCATAACATCTTTAAGGGCTTCAGAAAGACCTTTTCTGAAAATAGCAGCCAGAGCCTCTTCATTCCATTTAGTGAGCACAGACCATTTTCTAAATTTCTGGCAGTATAACTCTGCCGCTTCCTGACCTTGACACAAGGCCAACAGGGTTTTTTCTGCATGATCCACAGAATTAGGTTCGTCATACAATAATCCGAGCGCTTGAAAAAATGCATCAACATTCAGTAATGCCGGATCCCCTGTTTCAAGAGAAAAAGCCCAGTCTTGAGGGTCACCACGCAGCAAGGATATGATGATTTTTACTTGCTGAATGGGATCACCAGAAGAACGGGGTTTCAAAGCAAAAAACAATCTGCAGTTATTTTTAAAGTTCAAAAACTTGGATCTGTCCCCAAAAAACAAATCAGGAGTAGGAATTCTAGGCTCTAAAGCCGGAGTCTGGACAACATAGTCCTGGATACTCTGTACTCTTGCAGCAAGTTGATCCACACGAGAAAACAAACCCTGAACATCCATGCCAAAGCATATATCCTGAACCACCCAGATATCAAGAGGAAAAAAAAGACAAACCAGAGCACAGAAAAAAAAATGGTTCAGAACTTTCTTTTCCTTCTTTTGAGATGCATTTAATTCATTTTTGGCCACTTGTACTGTTATGATGCGGTGGTCTAGGAGCAACATGGAACGAGCTCTGAAGGAAGTGGTAACTGTACTGACCGCAGTCCCTAAGCTCAACACAACACTAGAAGTAGCCGTGGAATGCTCCTAACTCTCCCTAGGCATCTCGTCACAGCCTAAGAGCTAACTACCCCTAAAGACAGAAGCAGGAAAACTATCTTGCTTCAGAGAAAATCCCCAAAGAATAGATTAGCCCCCCACAAATAATGACTGTGAGTGGAGAGGAAAAAGACATACACAGAATGAAACCAGGATGAGCACAGGAGGCCAGTCTAGCTTGATAGATAGGACAGGATGGAATACTGTGCGGTCAGTATAAAACACTACCAAAATCCATGCAGAGTTTACAAAAAATCTCCACACCTGACTAAAGGTGTGGAGGGTAAATCTGCTTCCCAGAGCTTCCAGCAAGACAGAATTAATTCATACTGATAACGCTGGACAAAGATAGAAAGTACTGAACGGATAAGTCCACAATCTGTGAACAGAAAAGCTCAAGCAAAAACTTAGCTTTGCTGAACTGGTCAGGATAACAGGGAAATCCAAAGAGATGTGAATCCAACCAGGAACCATTTACAAGTGGCACTGGCTGAAGGAACAGCCAGGCCTAAATAGCCGAGCAGAAGAGACGATAAGTGGAGGCAGCTGATGACAGCTAACTCCAAGGAGCAGCCATACCACTTGAAACCACAAGAGGGAGCCCAAGAGCAGAACTCACAAAAGTGCCACTTACAACCACCGGAGGGAGCCCAAGAGCGGAATTCACAACAGGTACTGTTGTGAATTCTGCTTTTGGGTTCCCTCCAGTGGTTGTAGGTGGGAATGCAGTTATCCCTGAGTCGCAGTCTTGGCCAGGTGTATCTGCTGATTGCAGTTCTGACTGGGATATTTAGGTGTGCAGGATTCATTAGTCCTTGCCAGTTGTCCATGGTTCTGGGAGGAGTAGGTTCTTTGTCTGGTTCCTCTTGCCTTGCTGCTAATTCAGCAAAGATAAGTGTTTGGGTTTTTTCCTGTGGCACACTTGTTGTGTGCTAATAATTTTGTGCTATTCATTTGTTTCTTGTCCAGCTTAGATTGTGTCAGTGTTTTCTCAGTCTTGTTGGATTCTCAGGAGTTGCAGATATACGCTCCACATCTTTAGTTAGATGGTGGAACTTTTTGTATCATCTGCTGTGGATATTTTTTTGAAGGGGTTTTTTACTGACCGCTTAGTATTCTGTCCTATCCTTTCCTATTTAGCTAGAAGTGGCCTCATTTGCTAAATCCTGTTTCCTGCCTGCGTGTGTCTTTCCTCTATTACTCACAGTCAATATTTGTGGGGGCTGCCTATCCTTTGGGGTTCTGCTCTGAGGCAAGGTAGAATTCCTATTTCCATCTATAGGGGTATTTAGTCCTCCAGCTGTGTCGAGGTGTCTAGGGTTTGTTAGGCACACCCCACGGCTACTTCTAGTTGCGGTGTTAAGTTCAGGATTTGCGGTCAGTATAGGTTCCACCAACTCCAGAGAAAGTTCCATGCGGCTCCAAGGCCACCAGATCATAACACTAGGCATTGAATGCAACAGCAATTTTAGGGTGATTTTAGGATAGTTAGAAGACGTCAGAGCTCACAGCTCAGCAATAGATATAAGAAGAGAAAGCCCTAAAGCATTGGACAAATATTCCAGAGAATAATGTAAGACTTGTATAACTGAAACAGGGAAGTAGATAAGTGTGTTATTTAGTGAATAATATAAAGATACAATTGATAAGGTGAGGATTGGAAATAATGGGAGATGGACAGCAGGAGTGTCAGGTTCAGTTCAACTGATCAGTTGGTGTAGCTGTTATCTGTATTGCTGCATTTTAATTGCAATTACATGTTTTTGTTCATTCTTAAGGCACTAGAAAGCAGCAGCAAGACAGCACAACAGTTTGTACAGAAAAAAAATCTGAAATCTGTCGCACATGTTGTTCTTGCAGTTTTGCATGTCTTGTCCAATAGTTTTTGTGAAGGGGAGGGCCTAATAATTGTTTTTTAATTACCAAAAAAATTCCATAAAATCCAGACATTTAACTGTGACTGTCTACCTCACAAAGTGTGCATGTTGCCAAAATGTTTTTTTTTGCGTATTTTTTACTAGTTAAATTTAACATTCGTACACACAACAGTAATACAGTGCCATTTTAAAGGACTTACAAATAAGAAATGTTAGGTATGCTACCAAAAAGTAAATTTTGGAAACTTGTTGAATTTTGTTGAAAAAGTAAAAAAATAAATAAACTAAGAGTCAACAGAAGCTGTGATGCAGGTTGTGATGTGAAGTAATATACCTCTGACAGAATTTACAGTGATTCAAGATGATATTTCTCTCAGAAGAATTAAGTTTAAAATATTTATCTGTGGGAGGTGTGTACATTTTTTAATATATATGTTTATAAGAGTAAATTTTGGCCTTCCCCACATGTTATATTGGTGATATATTTTCTAATTTGTATGTAAATATTCTCTAGCTCACTGCAATCAATTTACCAATGCCAAATTAAGATCTCATCTGTAGCTAACATTGTTAAGGTCTCGGAGGGATATCGTTTATACATGACATAACAAGGTCTATAGAAAAAGAAATGAGGATCAAAGTGCAGCATACAGCAGAAGAATGAGTAATTGTGGATTCCTTGATAGTGATTTTGCTTTCATTGCCTAACAAAGTGATGCAGACTTATTTGTGCTGTACTATATTTAGACACCATAAAAATAGGCATGATTTTTCTGCAAATTAGTGATGTATCTCTAATACCACTAAAATGGCAGACCATGTGGCCGCCATGGAGTTGCCGAGTTGGGGGGTGGGGGAAGCTTGTGCTAAACGGAAAAATTCCCCTGTTTGACTTTTCAATTTCAACAGTATCTGCACCCTCAGGATGTAGGCACAAGCTGAATACAATGGTAAACCTGGGAGCCGTTGACTCACTGCTCCTCCTTTCAGCCTATTTGACTGACGATTAATACAGTAGGAATAATTACTAGTGAGTGATGGTTGAACTCATGGATGGTAAAAAAGTTCAGTCCGGGCACCAGAACGGTACCCGAAATTGAATCCCATTCAAATGAATTGGGAGCCCGAACATCCATTATTTCCCATGATGTCATCTATGTGACAGCGTGAGAAATGCTGGCTCTGATCAGCAATAATCTTTCAAGTTATCACTGGTCAGAATGCTGTGGTTCCCATGCTGTCAGACATAAGACAGTGTGTGCGCAGCAGCTGTGACTGGAGGTAAAAAGTTTAATGTCGGTCACAGGCATCATCTGATGAGAGTACTGCTCTCATCATCATACTCCCAGTTTCGTTAATAGCAGCAAGAGCAGTCATAGTTTTATGAAAGTATTCATCAGCCGGCGCCTGTGCAATAAATAAGTAATAAAAAATTGGTAGTTTTGCTAATCAGTGCAGATACAACTGACAACTGCGGGCTGCAGCCCTCAGAGGTCAGCATTATCTTGGCTGGTTATAATAATAATAATTATAATAATAATCTTTATTTTTATATAGCGCTAACATATTCTGCAGCACTTTACAGTTTTTGCACACATTATCATCGCTGTCCCCGACGGGCTCACAATCTAAATTCCCTATCAGTATGTCTTTGGAATGTGGGAGGAAACCGGAGAACCCGGAGGAAACCCACGCAAACACGGAGAGAACATACAAACTCTTTGCAGATGTCGCCCTTGGTGGGGTTTGAACCCAGGACTCCAGCGCTGCAAGGCTGTAGTGCTAACCACTGCGCCACCGTGCTGCCCGTGCTGGTCATCAAAATTATCGGGGTTCAATGCCATTATTTTAAATAATTTAAATAATATTAACAACCAGCCAAGCTAAAGCAGACAGCTGGGGTCTGGTATTCTCAGACTGGGAAGGAGCCTTGGATATTAGCCCTCCCAAGCCTCAGAATAGCAGCCCACTGCTTCCCCAGAAAAGGTGCATATAGATGCGCCAATTCTGGCACTTTGCCTGACTCTTCCCATTTGCCCTGGTGTTGTGACAAGTGGGATAATATTTGTGGGGTTGATTTCATCAAACCACAGGTTTTCACTCTGTGGTGGCCTAGGACCTCATCAACCCCTCATTATCTTCAAACTACTACACACCCATACCCTCCTTCCAGGTTGGCACACTGCAAAAAGAAGCACCAGTATGGTATCTGTGTTTCCTCATCTCCTGAGATGTCCTGCAGTGGTCCACTGACCGTGTGCACTGGCCCTCCCATATACTCCTCCTCTGACATAACACATTGTTGGGCATCAGTGCACTCAGTGTCTTTCTCTTGTGGGGCAGGACCAGGTGGATGGGCCATGGAACCATAGCCAGCGGAGTCCTCAAAAGGCAGAAGTGACTGCTGAGCGACTTGTGGCTCAGACAGCTTGGCTATTTTGTAAGGGGATGATATGGAGGGAAACAGGTGGAAGACAATGCCAGGTAGCTAGAGTTACTTTCAACCATCCAATCTAGCACCTTTTCAGTATCTTGTGGCCTTACCATTCTTCCAACATTACTTGGGCCTCCAAAACGATTAGGATTAAGAACACGGCTGTGTTCGAAACGCGTTCAGTGCAGTGAGAGCTGCTATGTGATTCCTTTGTCATACCACTTGCTTTTGGAGTCCACATTTTTAACTTTTTCATGTGAATAAAGCTATTTTTGAATTTTACCCTGAGACTATTTCTCTTTCCTGGAGCTGGATCTCCCTTGTTTTTCCTGTACATATGACGTCGTTGGCTGGACGTTTTGATCCTTGCTCGGATTTTATCTTGGAATTTGGACTCCGTTTGGGTGAGCTGAAGATTCTCTCTTTGTTTACACCTCCAAAAAGATGCTGAATATCCTGTACCTGATTGTACGGAGGAAGGTGTTGTATTTTGGGATGTAGCAGGTACAGAATTACCACATCCTCTCACTGCAGCAGCTCCATCATCACGACTAGCAGCACCACGGTCACGTCGCTTGTTTGATGCTTTCATATTTACGGCCATGATACACAACACTGGAAGTCGACTGTGCACCAGTAAAATGCAAAATGCACTCCTTTATTTGAAATCAAAACTCCCCACCCTCTTTTACCCATTTATTACTGTAAAATAAAAAAATATAACACCATACTCCTCACCTTTCCACTGATTGATAATTAATGTCTCACAACAATTCGGATGGATTGCAGAGCAGACATATCAATGATGCGACTGCTCTCCCTGTCAGTTGGAACACACTGAGCAGTGAGCAGAGCGTGAGATTCGCTGCCTGCTGTGGTGACATTATTAAGGTCACTGCCGGTCACATGCAGCGCTTCACATGCTCTGCTCAGTATGAGCCGGCTAGCATGCAGAGTGGTTGCATTACTGATTGACTGCTCTCCAAACAATCTGAATCGTCGCGGAACGCGACCATTAATGGATTATCGGCAGGCAGGTGAGCAATATGGTGTTTTATTAGTTTATTTTACAGTAATAAATGGGTAAAAGGGGGTGGAGGGTTTTTATTTCAAATAAAGGACTTTATTCTGGCTGTGTCTTTATTACAATATGACTATGCGGTTAGTAATTGGGGTGTTTTATAGACATCTCTCCATTACTAAGCCCTGGGCTTGATGTCAGCAGCCATAATCTAGCTGACATCAACCCCAGAAATATTACCCTACTTACCACCACATGGTAAGTGAGAGGAGCTGGGCAAAGCGCCAGAATTGGAGCACACAAAAAATGTGCCTTTTCTGGGGTGGCTCCGAAATGCTTTTTTAGGCTGGGGAGGGCCAATATCCATGGCTCCTTCCCAGTCTGAGAATACCAGCACCCAGTTGTCTGCTTTAACTTGGCTGGTTGTCAAAAATGTGGGGGACCCCACGCCGGTTTTTTATCTAAATGACTAAAAGATATGGCTTGGGGACCCCTCTATTTTTGATAGCTATTTTTGGTATTCTCAGATTGGGAAGGGGCCATGGATATTACCACTCTCCAGTCTAAAAATAGCAGCCCTCAGCAGCTCCAGAAAAGGCACATTATATTAACCAGGTTTACCTGCGCTGGTTATCAAAAATAGATGGGAACCCATGCCATTTTTTAATTTATTTTATTGAACAGGTGCCAGCTGAAGAATACTCTCCTCAGCCTCTCCTGCTGTCCCTGCCATCAACGAGAGCAAGAATATGCTCATGAGAGTAGTACTCTCATCAGCCGACGCCTGTAATCAGCGGTAACCTTTTTAACGCCGGTCAGAGCTGATTTAATCTGTTTGACAGCTTGGGAACCACAGCACTCTCACCTGATTTAATGAACTTACCACCGATCAGAGCCAGTGTTTCTATCACTGACACACAGATGACGTGGGAAACACCTGATGTTCAGGCCACCAAACCCGGACAAAAACATGGACTTCCTGGAAAAGTCTATGTTCGGGGTCTGTTCACGAACACTAAGTGTTTGGCATGGACCCCAAACTTTACCATTCGGTTGGCCCATTCCTAATGATTACATCATTAGATCGCACCTGCTGCATGAAGCCTCAATCCACAAATGCGCAGACTGGAGCAGCGTATTGATAAAATGGAGCTAGGTGAGTAGTTGTGGGCCATTATACTGTGAGGCCATCATACTGTTTTGGGGTATCATCATATTGTGTGTGTGGGGAGCTGTGTGGGCATCATACTATGTGTAGTCGGCTGTGAGGCCATTGTACTGTGTGGGGGATAAGATGGGGTATTATACTATGTGAGGAACTGTTGGAGCATTATACTGTGCGGGGGATTGAGGAGGTCATTACACTGTGTACAAGCTTTGGTGGCCATCATACTTAAAGTGAAGACTGTTGGGGCCACCATTTTGAGTGTGAGGAGACAGAGGAGGATCATACTATCTGCAGACATACTATGGTAGGGTTGTGGGGGCCATTATATTGTGTGGGAGGCTGTGGGGGGGATCGAGCTGTCTGTGGAAAGTATGAGGACATCATATTGTGAGAGAGGCTGTGGGAGCATCATACCAAATGGGGAGCTTTGCAGGGATCATACTCTGAGGAGCTGTAGGGCACCATACTTTGAAGGGAACTGTAGGCATCATGCTGTTAGGGCATTAGACTGTGTTGGAGGCTGTGGGGACATCATGCTGTAAATGCATCATAATTATGTTAGAGAGTTAAGTTTACATCATACTGTGAAGGGTCACTGTGCGGATGTCACATGTGGAGGGGCCACTTGGGGGGCCTCATAATGAGTATCAGCTATTATGAAAGCATAAAACTGTATGGAGTCCATGAAAAAGGCATCATACTGTGTGAAGAAGCTATGAGGGCATTATGTTTGGTGTATAAAGCTAACATACTGTGTATGAAGGGGCTTTTTAAGTGTCATCAATGATTTTCAGTAGGGGCTGAATTACCCTTTCCATATCCCTTTCCGTGACTGCACCTATGCACTGTGACCACAATGACAAATGTTTTTTATAGGGTGGAGAGTAAAGGTTCATCCCAAGTAGGACTTTTTCTATGGGCCCCATGATATCATTGTAGTTCCCTGCTGCATATATTAGACAAACTACTCTTATTATGCCTTTATGCCAGTTGCTCAGTGCCTTAGGGAAAGGGTGGGGAATCTTTTTTCTGCCAAGGGCCATTTGCATATTTATACCATCCTTCATGGGCCATCCAAATTGTACACTAACTCTGCCCACAAAGTACACAATGACACTAGTGTCAGGATGTAATCTTTCATTGCTTGCACCTCAACACTTAGTAGTGAACACTGTGTGCGAGTGCTCACAGAGCAAGAAGAATTAATGTACCGGCGGTCATCAAGATACAGCTTGCAGCCCAAGTATTGTGGTCCCCAGGAATCTTCCCATGAGCCAGATAAAGGGTAATTGAGGGCCATAAATGACCTGTGGGCCTTAGGATGTGTTCATAATGCGTCCTGGTTCAGTTTACCTCTAGGATCACCACTTTTCTGGAGTTCCGCTATCCTCACATGCTGAACAATGACTGTCTCTGGAGGCCAACTATTAAAGCCTCAGACCACTCCCTGGGGTTGAGATAAGGTGGACAACCTCGCACCCGCTCTATGGTTGTCCACAAAAAAACAGCCCTTTAAACAAATTAGCTGTGAATCCCTTGCAGCATTTAATGTGATGGAGTAAAATCTCTGGGTTTTATTTACATCACTGAAGCCGTTAAGCGCAGCGAAACATATCTCCACTCCAGCACTTTACCAGTGAATTTGTCACATTATTTACAATCAACTTGTTGTTCATACTGTATGTTCAGGCTTTTGGAGATTCTTGTAACCATTTCATGCTTTCAAAAACGGCATGCGTTTAAAAGTGACATGTCCATTCTTAAGGTGCTTTCAATTTGGAAAACACTCAATCCTTACAAGTCAATGGGACAGCTAAAAAGATGGCTGAAAGACACCAGACGGGCAGTTTGACACATTTTTTTAGTGGTGTTTTCACCATAAAAATGCTAGTATTTTCTTCATGCTCTGGAAAAGACAACTAGAGAAGATGATTCCGGTTTACGAAACTATTGAGAAGGAGAATGTCCTAGAATATCTTTTGTTTGAACAACAGATGATTTTAAACAGCAGTAAAAATGCAAGGTGAACCTTAAGGCTATGTTCCCACAATGATGTTTTGGTGCGTTTTTTAACCCTTCATATTTTTGCTGTGTCTTGTAGATCCAGCAAAGTGGATGGGATTTATAGAAATGTACTGCCCCTGTGCTTTTTTTTACTCAATTTAAACTGATCTGCAGTGTGTGTTTCAAATCTGCAACATTTCAATTTCTTTTGTGGGTACACTGAGTTATTGTCATTTTTAGGACATGGTTAATGTCCTGTTCTCTGAGGGTTAATTTTGCTGGCCTCCCCTTCGATGTGGGAGGGGTATTTATACTCACTCCAGACTAGGATTCTCTGTCAGCTGTACTTTCTGTTCTAGTTTGTGTGCCTGACCCCTGGACTGTGTGCCTGGGTTGCAATTGTGTTTCTTGTTCTCTGTGCGTTACTCTGTTTGTTTGTTCTTCTGTATTTCTGACCTCTGGCTTCACTTCTGACAATCCCCTGTCTCACCTCTTTGGTACTTCGTGATCTCCTGGCTCCAATCTTAGCTTGTTCGACTACTCTCTTGTGTTTATCCTTTCTCTGTTTCCCGGCGTCTGGCTCCGCCCCGATCACCTCCCACTCTGTCACATGGTTCAGGTCCTGTTTGTACCTGGTTAGTAACCCGGCGCTTTGCCCAGCTCCCTTGCTGCTGTGTGCGGCGTTTCCCACAGCAGTATTACCCGGGAGCCATGACAGTTATGTGCAGATTTTTCCTACAGACTTACATTAGATGCAGAACATCAGCAGTTAAAAAAATACACATGCAATTTTAGTGTGCTTCCATGGTGGAAACAAATGGTAAGTGCATGTAGTCCGCACCTAAGAATATCAATAAAAATGTTTCAAGGTGTAATATTAACCCCTTCATGACCCAACCTATTTTGACCTTAATGACCTGGCCATTTTTTGCAATTCTTACCAGTGTCCCTTTATGAGGTAATAACTCAGGAACGCTTCAACGGATTGTAGCGATTCTGAGATTGTTTTTTGTGACATATTGGGCTTCATGGTTTTGGTAAATTTAGGTCAATAATTTTTGCGCTTATTTGTGAGGAAAATGGAAATTTGGCGAAAATTTTGAAAATTTCACAATTTTTACATTTTGAATTTTTATTCTGTTAAACCAGAGAGTTATGTGACACAAAATAGTTAATAAATAACATTACCCACAAGTCTACTTTACATCAGCACAATTTTGGAAACAAAATTTTGTTTTGCTAGCAAGTTATAAGGGTTAAAATTTGACCATCAATTTCTCATTTTTACATGAAATTTTACAAAACCATTTTTTTTTAAAGGAACACCTCACATCTGAAGTCAGTTTGAGGGGGGTCTATATGGCTGAAAATACCCAAAAGTGACACCATTCTAAAAACTGCACCCCTCAAGGTGCCCAAAACCACATTCAAGAAGTTTATTAACCCTTCAGGTGTTTCACAGCAGTGGAAGCAACATGGAAGGAAAAAATGAACATTTAACTTTTTAGTCACAAAAATGATCTTTTAGCATCAATTTTTTTATTTTACCAAGGGTGAAAGGAGAAATTGGACCCCGAAAGTTGTGGTCCAATTTGTCCTGAGTACACTGATACCCCATATGTGGGGGGGAACCACTGGGTGCACGACAGGGCTCGGAAGGGAAGGAGCGTCATTTGAATTTTTGAATGAAAAGTTGGCTCCAATCTTTAGCGGACACCATGTCGCATTTAGAGAGCCCCTGCTTGCCTAAAGATTGGAGCTCCCCCCACAAGTGACCCCATTTTGGAAACTAGACCCCCCAAGGAACTTATCTAGATGCATAGTGAGCACTTTATACCCCCAGGTGCTTCACAAATTGATCTGTAAAAATGAAAAAGTACTTTTTTTCACAAGAAACCCCACACAAGTGACCCCATTTTGGAAACTAGACCCCAAAGGAACTTATTTACTGTAGATGTGTGGTGAGCACTTTGAACACCAAACTGCTTCACAGAAGTTTAGAACGCAGAGCCGTGAAAATAAAAAATCATTTTTCATTCCTCATTCCTCAATAATGATTTTTAGCCCGCAATTTTTTATTTTTACAAGGGAAACAGGAGAAATTGGACCCTAAAAGTTGTTGTCCAGTTTGTCCTGAGTACACTGATACCCCATATGGGGGGGTAAACCACTATTTAGGCACACGTCGGGGCTCGGAAGGGAAGTAGTGACGTTTTGAAATGCACAATTTGTGGAATGGTCTGCGGGCGTCACATTGCGTTTGCAGAGTCCCTGATGTGCCTAAACAGTAGAAACCCCCCACAAGTGACCCCATTTTGGAAACTAGACCCCCTAAGGAACTCATCTAGATGTGGAGTGAACACTTTGATCCCCCAAGTGCTTCACAGAAGTTTATAACGCAGAGCCGTGAAAATAAAAAATAATTTTTCTTTCCTCAAAAATTATTTTTTAGCCCACAATTTTTTATTTTCACAAGGGTAACAGGAAAAATTGGACACCAAAAGTTGATGTACAGTTTGTCCTGAGTACGCTGATACCCCATATGTGGGGGTAAACCACTATTTGGGCACACGTCGGGGCCCGGAATGGAAGTAGTGACGTTTTGAAATGCAGACATTGATGGAATGGTCTGCGGGCATCACGTTGCATTTGTAGAGCCCCTGATGTGCCTAAACAGTAGAAACCCCCAACAAGTGACCCCATTTTGGAAACTAGACCCCCCAAGGAACTTATCTAGATGTGTAATGAGCACTTTGAACCCCCAGGTGCTTCACAGAAGTTTATAACGCAGAGCCGTGAAAATAAAAAATAATTTTTTCTTTCCTCAAAAATCATTTTTTAGCCCACAATTTTTTATTTTCACAAGGGTGACAGGAGAAATTGGACACCAAAAGTTGTTGTCCAGTTTGTCCTGAGTATGCTGGTACCCTATATGTGGGGGTAAACAACTGTTTGGACACACGTCGGGGTGCGGAATGGAGGGAGCACCAGTTGACTTTTTGAACGCAAGATTGGTTGGAATCAATAGTGGCGCCATGTCACGTTTGGAGACCCCGATGTGCCTTAAACAGTGGAAACCCCTCAATTCTAACTCCAACACTAACCCCAACACATCCCTAACCCTAATCCCAACTCTAACCATGATCCAAATCACAACCCTAACCCCAACACACACCTAACCCTAATCCCAACCCTAACCACAACCCTAACCCCAACACACCCCTAACCCTAATCCCAACCATAACCCTAACCACAAGCCTAACCCTAACCCCAACACACCCCTAACCCTAATCTTAACCCTAATTCCAACCCTAACCCTAATTCCAACACTAACCCTAATTCCAACCCTAAGGTTATGTGTCCACATTGCGGATTTGTGTGCGGAGTTTTCCGCACCGTTTTTGATAAATCCACAGGTAAAATGCACTGCGTTTTACCTGCGGATTTACTGCGTATTTCCAGTGTTTTTTTGTGCGGATATCACCAGCGGATTCCTATACAGGAACAGGTGTAAAATGCTGTGGAATCCACACAAAGAATTGACATGCTGCGGAATATACCGAGCGGTATTTTCCACACCTTGGGCACAGTAGATTTGGTTTTCCATAGGTTTACATGGTACTGTAAACGTGATTGAAAACTGCTAGGAATCCGCAGCCAAATCCGCACCATGTGCACATGGCCTAGTTCTAACCCTAATTCTAACCATAACCCTAACCCTAATTGCAACCCTAACCCTAACCCTAGTTCTATCCCTAACCCTAGTTCTAACCCTAACTCTAGTGGAAAAATAAAAATAAATATATTTTCTTTATTTTATTATGCTCCCTACCTATGGGGATGATAAAGAGGGGGGGGGGGGTTATTTACTATTTTTTATATTTTGATCACTGTAATATGATCTATCACAGTTATCAAAATGAATGAATGAATCTGCCGGCCGGCATGCACCCACCATTTTGGAAGATGGCGGCAAACATGCAGAAGACAGACACTGGAGGTCGGTAAGTATGAGGGGGTGGGATCGGAGCACAGGGGAGTGGACAGAAGGATGGAGGGGAGTAGAGGACAGTACGGAGGATGGAGGGGAGGAGATCAGTGGTGGTGGCGGGGGCAGATCGTGGTCTCCAGCCATGGCCGATGATATTGCAGCATCGGCCATGGCTGGATTGTAATATTTCACCAATTTTCATTGGTGAAATATTATGATTGCTCTGATTGAAAATGAAAGTGAAACGTCACTTTCAACAGCCAATCAGAGCGATCGTAGCCACAGGGGGGCGAAGCCAACCTCCCTGGGCTCAAGTACCACTCCTCCTGTCCCTGCAGGTCGGGTGAAATTTCAGTTAACCCTTTCACCTGATCTGCAGGGACGCGATCCTGCCATGACGCCACATAGGCGTCACAGGTCGGATTGGCACCGACTTTCATGACGCCTACGTGACGTCACAGGTCGGAAAGGGGTTAAGTATACTGAGATGAGGAGACATAAAGCCTCAATGCTCCTCTGGGAAATATACAGATTGTCATTTCAGAGATGAAGAGGACTAGAACTCTAGTGCCACCTATAGAAAGTAGCAATACTAAAACTCAATGTCGACTCTTTATCAAGCCTAGTCACAAGACTTAGAATAAAAGCCAAAAACAGGATCTCAATTGGCAGACACTGTGTGCATACCAGCAAGAGACAAAAACCTCAGCATTAAAAACGCATGTTGAAAAACGTGCACAAAAATGCAGTGAAAAACCATAACCTAATTTAAATAATAGGTACAGAAATTCTACAGTATCAAAAACTCACCAAAATCACATTGTGGGAACATAGCCTTATGGTATATGCACACTGAATTTTTTGAGAAATTTTTGTAGTATGGAAACAATGGAAACTGAACAGAAATTCTTGAAATCCTTCTAAAAAAATGCAAAACTCCTTTGAAGTTTTTGTTGCAAAAACTCAGTAAAAAGACTCTATGTGCATATAGCCTTTTGATATATTCACACTGCCACCCCAATTCATCAAAACCGATGATTTTCATGAGCATGGTGAAGTCAGACGTAGCACTCTTAATGAATCAGGATCGTCTGACAAGTGGCATACACCATGTCACAAATCTTTCTGGCATAAAGATTTCTAGGGTAAGGAACATCTCATCTGTCATGCACAGTGTGTTAAGACTAAGTGCAACACGTGGGGGTGAGGGGAAGGAAGCACAAACATTAGGGAAAGGGGGAGTGGAGACCCCTAGGCAGATCTAGTAGAACCCTGCCACACCAATCGCCAAGCAGGAAACCTAAGCCCTGAATATCCCTAGAGCTAGGCCCCGAATAGGGAAGGAGGGAGGAGCAGTGATCGGTCCCCACTGTACACTAAAGACAAGAAGAAAGACAAACATAGGGGAAGAAACTTAGCTTGAGCACCAGAGAGTAGGTAAGCCGACTGCTATAGCTCCAAGCTTTCACAAGGGAAAATGTGAATATCACCAGCGGCTCCCTGAAACAGACAGTCTATAAACACACAGGTCCAGGTGCATCAATTAGAGCCGGAGGGAGGCTGCCACTGGATCCAAACGTCAGAAGGATTAGGAAGGCGTCTGCAAGGCCAAATGCAGAGATCTTCTGCAGCCAGATGCAGAACGACTGTTGCATCTGACACACCTGTGACAACATCAGAGCTCTTCATGAATTAGGCAAGCTAAAGCATCGTGTACCCATCTCGCCCAAGCTCTGCCCTTTTTCTCAGAACTGGGTTAAACTGGGCAGAAAATAACAAAAGTTACAAAATTTTTGTGCAAGTTTTGCAAGCATTTTGCTGCTCTTTAAAGCTTATTGAGCAAGTTTTCTGATGTAGAAGCTTTGATGAATCAAGGCCTACATTTTCTTTTCCCAAATACTATAAGTTTTGTAGTGGGAGCTGTTTCAGGAAATTATCTTTCTTTTGGGGAGTTTTTCATTTTCAAAGTGGTTTTGAAAAGTTTTTCAAGAGATTTTGAGGAGGATTTTGGAGAAATTACTCAAAAATCCAAAAATCATTCTGTAGGTATGGGAAGTCAGGTCTAAATTAATGTCAACCTTTTCAAATCACTGTCAATTAGCTTCCATGTAGCTAGTGTAACTGCAGCCTAATCTATCGGATCACTGCCCTGGCCAATGCAGGCCATTTATCCAGACTTGGCTTTTGTTCAAATGTGGATTTATCATCATGGTACTAATTCAGATGTTTGTGCACTGTAGCAATAAAAATATAGAATTGAGCATTAGTAAAGGGATAGACAGAAAATTGCCTATTGTATACATATTTTTTTCTTAAATGTACTTAAATAATTTGGAATATATGTCCATTTATTTAAACTTTACATATGACTGTTTTAATAAAATATGAAAAAATAAATATTGCAAATTTAACACTGTTCACTGGTGTCCGATACCAAACTCCAAACACAGACTTCTTAAAGGAAGTTTAGTTTAACGTTTGAGTTTGGTGTCGAATAAAGTTTGTTTAAAGGCTGCATTGCTGCCAGTCAACCAGCTTTAAGGTTGTAGTCGCTTCCAGAGCCATCGCAGCCATGTCAAGCTGTGAATTGCAAGCACACCACGTGACCATGAGCTGGATAAATGCTGGTTCACGAGTGCTGCCGCTATTCTGCTCTGATTAGCTTAGGGACAGGACACATCTGGAGTGAGAGACAGTGTTAGCATGCTGCCAAAAAGTCTCTGTGTCCTCTGCACCCGTGTTTATGGGAGTAGCGTACCTAAAAGCAATTATTTTTTACCCTGCACCTGTGTCTGTGGGAGTATTGTGCATAAAAGCAAAGTGTTGCACTCTGCACCTATGCACCTCTTTTTCTCATCTGCATCCGTGTCTGTGTGAGTAATATGCTTTTAAGCCATGGTTTTTACTCAAACCATATCTGTGTCTAAAAACCACCCTTTTTATACTGCATGTAGTGGAAATGAGAGGCAAAATAACTGATTTAATGACCAGTAGCAGTTTCACTGTACTATACATGTGTACTCGTTAGTTGTGGGAGAGGGCCTCATCTTCCAAACTTTTTCCAATACAATAATTCACAATTATAAAAAAAAATATAATATTTTTTTTTAATTGTCTGAAAAAGTTTTCAGAGGCCAAGTCAAGTTCTTATTTTGTCCCTTCTGTTAGGAGTCGAGTTTCCTCTGCTGCACAGGGGGAATCTCGATCCGTCTCCGCTGCGGTCTCCCATTCTCCTCCAGCCGCAGTGGAGTCTGCTCAGCAGGGACGTCGCTCCCAGTGTTTTGCTCGCTCTCTCTCTGTTCGGAGAGTTACTGTTGCTTCTTCAGCTCCTGCCATTAAAGTCAGTGCTGGTCAGCGGCGAGCGGACTTCCCTGGGACTAAGTCCTTGTTTGCGCACACTGAGCATGCCCAGAGCAAGATCTCCCGTTGGAGATCGAGGGTCATGTGCTCTGGCTCTGCAGCGCATTCCATTGGTCCTCTTGGCAGGCCCTGGAAGGGCAAAGTTTCTGTGGCCACTTCCTGTCCTGCAATTATATAAACTGCGCATGACCGCACGGCCATGCGCTAGTGTACAATTGAATACGTGTGTTTGTTGTGAGTGCAAGTCGTTCATTAAATACCCCTACCCTATTGTATGACTGTTCGCGTATGGAGTATGGCTGCTATCTAGCGCCCGACAAATCACTCAACGTGTCACACACGTATCAGCGTCTATTGCTGTGACCGCCAGTGCGGCGCCACGCGCCAGTAGTGCGCTTCCTGACCCACGTCTGGGTGCTTAGTGGTGCCTGCCAGCACGGCACAGTTCGCACTTAGGCAACTCTTATAATTAGAGCACCGAACACACCCTGTTGCGGTGTTGTGCCAGCAAGTGGTCTAATCGGACTTCAATCCTAGTTGGGGTTAAGTTCGCTGACTGCTTGCTCGCCTTCTATGTGCGGTACCACGATCCTGTGATGCAACAGGATCGCTTCCTTCACGTTGGGTGAAGTTTAACCCACGCGAGTATACTTATGAGTACCGCCATATAGTCCGTCATTAGAGTTGAGCGACCTTGACCTTTTTAGAGTCGAGCCGGGTTTCGCAAAACCCGACTATCTCAAAAGTCGGGTCGAGTGAAATCGGCCGATTATGACGTAAAGTCGGGATCGACCGAAACCCGAAACCCAATGCAAGTCAATGGGGCAGCATAGTCGGCAGTGAGTGGGGGCCAGGAAAACACCTAGAGTGCCCATTTTAATGTCAAAACCATCCATTCTTCTTAATGAAGCTTGTCAAGCGTAATTTACCTTATAATAATTGGAAGGCATTTGAAATTGGGGGTCATTTGGCTAAAGTTGTGGTGGGTAGGGCTGGTTCAAGTAATTAGTGGGCCCAGGAAATCTGGACCACGTCACGGCAGTGGAGCAGGGAGAGGTAAGTATTTCAACTTTGCAAGTGCTGTGAACCTGAGCAAGCAGGGGGGGCCCACTCGTTGGCATTGGCACTGGCACAGGGCCCCTCAAAGTACAGCGGTGTGTTTGCACGGCGGGGGCGCCTCCCACCGGCAGCAACACTTTTGCGTACCATGAGAGGCCCTGTGCCAGTGACGTCGCCAACTAGTATTCCTCCCCCCACCTGATGGAGGAACCTGCACTTTCATCTGCACCTTCCTGTTTGTCCCCGTGTAAGGTGGTATGGTATGCGGGAAGGGGGACCTGACTTTCAGCAGGGTCACAATCTTGCAGTGTAGCGTGCACGGGAAATGTTGCGTTATGGGTCAATGTACCAGCAGACTCATCTATCACTGGCTGGGCAATGGGCAGGATTAGGAGGAAACACAGATATAGGCCCAAAGAATAAAGTGGGCTAAATGCAGTTCAAAATTGGTAACACAGGACTAATCAGGGGGCATTGCAGTGGAGGACAACTGGAATGAGAGGCTGACACAGAGAGTAGGCCCAAATCAGTAAGTAGTCGAAATGCAGTTCAAAATTGGCAACAGTAGTAAACAGGCGGCACAGCTTTGTTCAGTGGAGGAGAACAGCAAGGAGTGGCAGACACCGATAGTAGGCCCCAACCCAACTAGTAGGCCAAATGCAGTCTAACATTAACAACTACTTAACGAGCGCCTGAAAACGGAATTTCAGGACAGGAAACCAGGAGAACAGCAAGGAGCGGCAGACACCGATAGTAGGCCCCAAACCAACTAGTACGCCAAATGCAGTTGTTCCGTTTAACCACAATTTAATGAGAGCCTGAAGATAGAAGTTCAGGAAAGGCAACCTGGAGAACACCTTGGAGTGGAACACACCATCTCTCTACACCCCATACCCAATTTGTAGGTCTAATGCAGCGTAGTTTCCAACAACTACTAAACGAGAGCATGATGATCGAAGCATTGGCGAGGAAACCTGGGGAACACCTTGGAGTGGAACACACCATCTCTCTACAGTGGAACACACCATCTCTCTACACCCCATACCCAATTTGTAGGCCTAATGCAGCGTAGTTTCCAACAACTACTAAACGAGAGCCGGAAGATCGAAGCTCAGGAAAGGCAACCTGGGGAACACCTTGGAGTGGAACACACCATCTCTCTACACCCCATACCCAATTTGTAGGCCTAATGCAGCGTAGTTTCCAACAACTACTAAACGAGAGCCGGAAGATCGAAGCAATGGAGAGGAAACCTGGGGAACACCTTGGAGTGTAACACACCATCTCTCTACACCCCATACCCAATTTGTAGGCCTAATGCAGCGTAGTTTCCAACAACTACTAAACGAGAGCCGGAAGATCGAAGCAATGGAGAGGAAACCTGGGGAACACCTTGGAGTGTAACACACCATCTCTCTACACCCCATACCCAATTTGTAGGCCTAATGCAGCGTAGTTTCCAACAACTACTAAACGAGAGCCGGAAGATCGAAGCAATGGAGAGGAAACCTGGGGAACACCTTGGAGTGTAACACACCATCTCTCTACACCCCATACCCAATTTGTAGGCCTAATGCAGCGTAGTTTCCAACAACTACTAAACGAGAGCATGAAGATCGAAGCAATGGAGAGGAAACCTGGGGAACACCTTGGAGTGGAACACACCATCTCTCTACACCCCATACCCAATTTGTAGGCCTAATGCAGCGTAGTTTCCAACAACTACTAAACGAGAGCATGATGATCGAAGCATTGGCGAGGAAACCTGGGGAACACCTTGGAGTGGAACACACCATCTCTCTACAGTGGAACACACCATCTCTCTACACCCCATACCCAATTTGTAGGCCTAATGCAGCGTAGTTTCCAACAACTACTAAACGAGAGCCGGAAGATCGAAGCTCAGGAAAGGCAACCTGGGGAACACCTTGGAGTGGAACACACCATCTCTCTACACCCCATACCCAATTTGTAGGCCCAATGCAGCGTAGTTTCCAACAACTACTAAACGAGAGCCGGAAGATCGAAGCTCAGGAAAGGCAACCTGGGGAACACCTTGGAGTGTAACAAACCCTCTCTCTACACCACGGAAGGGCTGATTCTTAGGAAGGAAGGCTGTCGGAAAGAAGCAGGGCGCGTCCGAGGGTGATTATATTCTTATTAGGTATATACTCACCCTCGGACGCGCCCTGCTTCTTTATTTGTAATGAATGTTTATTTGCAATGTGGTTTTGACTTACTCTATTTTTTTGGTAAATAATGATTTTATTATTTTCATTGTTTTGCATCTTCTTGGCAATAATATAAAGAAGACGCGACAGGACAACACTCGGTGGATGCCATATCTGTGTTTAAAATTGAAAAAACTTTTCAGTTAACTACTTGTAGGAGAAAGTTATTGTAGCTGGTGGCCATTTTTAGTACTGTACCAGATTTTTGTTGTATGTGTTTGTTTTTAATGTTAAAATGTCTGCATTTGATATCTCTCCAGTATTTTTTTTTTTATAAGCAAAATACTTATTTTTATATTTTCTGATGTTGGTTCCAGGGGTACACGGGCAGCAGTGGTGTGGTCAGTGGAGGCCTAGTGGAAGGAGTGACCGCAGACAGGCATCGAAGGCCTAAAATAATAACACATGGCTGTAGGCAATTTTAAATTGGTTCCAGGGGTACACGGGCAGCAGTGGTGTGGTCAGTGGAGGCCTAGTGGAAGGAGTGACCGCAGACAGGCATCGAAGGCCTAAAATAATAACACATGGCTGTAGGCAATTTTAAATTGGTTCCAGGGGTACACGGGCAGCAGTGGTGTGGTCAGTGGAGGCCTAGTGGAAGGAGTCACCGCAGACAGGCATCGAAGGCCTAAAATAATAACACATGGCTGTAGGCAATTTTAAATTGGTTCCAGGGGTACACGGGCAGCAGTGGTGTGGTCAGTGGAGGCCTAGTGGAAGGAGTGACCGCAGACAGGCATCGAAGGCCTAAAATAATAACACATGGCTGTAGGCAATTTTAAATTGGTTCCAGGGGTACACGGGCAGCAGTGGTGTGGTCAGTGGAGGCCTAGTGGAAGGAGTGACCGCAGACAGGCATCGAAGGCCTAAAATAATAACACATGGCTGTAGGCAATTTTAAATTGGTTACAGGGGTACACGGGCAGCAGTGGTGTGGTCAGTGGAGGCCTAGTGGAAGGAGTGACCGCAGACAGGCATCGAAGGCCTAAAATAATAACACATGGCTGTAAGCAATTTTAAATTGGTTCCAGGGGTACACGGGCAGCAGTGGTGTGGTCAGTGGAGGCCTAGTGGAAGGAGTCACCGCAGACAGGCATCGTAGGCCTAAAATAATAACACATGGCTGTAGGCAATTTTAAATTGGTTCCAGGGGTACACGGGCAGCAGTGGTGTGGTCAGTGGAGGCCTAGTGGAAGGAGTGACCACAGACAGGCATCGAAGGCCTAACATAACAAAAATGTCAATACAATGGTATTGTCAGTGGCAGGCATTGAAGGATGTCAGCGCATAGACTAAACATTGGTGGAGCTGTGAGATAATTTTGCAAGTGGTAGAGCACTGTTTGAGCTGGGGTGGGGGGAAACTGTCTTGTGGCCGGCGGTACAGGCCCAGGGCCCCTCATATTACAACGGTGTGTCTGACGTTGGGTGCGCACCACCACCGCCAGAGACACTTTATTGTACTAGGAGGGACCCAGTGGCAGTGCCGTCGACCAAAAGCGGGCTCACCCACCTCTTCAGACAAACTGCACTCTCACGGGTGCTGTCGCCAAGTGTCGATACCACGGCCCCGTGTGGGGAGTTTGGCCATTTAGTGAGGTGTAAACATGTCGTATGCTGGACAATCAGGTGCAGAAAATTATGAGATTGGAAAAGGCATTCAGAATAGTCCACAGGCAAGACCTTTTCATAGGAAAGCTAGGTGTCAGCCGGGCAAGGTGGGGAAAAAGATTTCGAAATCCAGTTGTGGTTCATTTTAATGAAGGTTAGATCATCTACATTTTGGGTAGCCAGACGAGTCCTTTTTTCTGTTAGTATTGAACCTGCAGCACTGAATACTCTTTCTGATAGGACACTAGCTGCCGGGCAAGCAAGCTCTTGCAATGCATATTCTGCCAATTCTGGCCAGGTGTCTAATTTTGATGCCCAGTAATCAAATGGGAATGACGGTTGAGGGAGAACATCGATAAGGGATGAAAAATAGTTTGTAACCATACTGGACAAATGTTGTCTCCTGTCACTTTGAATTGATGCTGCAGTACCTGTCTTGTCTGCGGTCATAGCAAAATCACTCCACAACCTGGTCAGAAAACCCCTCTGGCCAACGCCACTTCTGATTTCTGCCCCTCTAACTCCTCTGGTCTGCTGGCCCCTGCAGCTCGTGTGAGAACGATCACGGGCGCTGTGTGCAGGGAATGCCAGAAGCAAACGGTCAACAAGAGTTGATTGTTTGGTTGCTAATATTATTTCCAAGTTCTCATGTGGCATTATATTTTGCAATTTGCCTTTATAGTGAGAATCAAGGAGGCAGGCCAACCAGTAATCGTCATCATTCATCATTTTAGTTATGCGTGTGTCCCTTTTGAGGATACGTAAGGCATAATCCGCCATGTGGGCCAAAGTTCCAGTTCTCAAATCTGCGGTTGTGCTTGGTTGAGGGGCAGTTTCAGGCAAATCCACGTCACTTGTGTCCCTCAAAAAACCAGAACCCGGCCTTGCCGCGCCACCAATTTCCAGTGGCCCCGGAAAAGCTTCCTCATTAAAAATATAATCATCCTCATCATCCTCCTGGTCCTCCTCCTCCTCTTCGCCCGCTACCTCGTCCTGTACACTGCCCTGGCCAGACAATGGCTGACTGTCATCAAGGCTTTCCTCTTCCTCAGCTGCAGACGCCTGATCCTTTATGTGCGTCAAACTTTGCATCAGCAGACGCATTAGGGGGATGCTCATGCTTATTATGGCGTTGTCTGCACTAACCAGCCGTGTGCATTCCTCAAAACACTGAAGGACTTGACACATGTCTTGAATCTTCGACCACTGCACACCTGACAACTCCATGTCTGCCATCCTACTGCCTGCCCGTGTATGTGTATCCTCCCACAAAAACATAACAGCCCGCCTCTGTTCACACAGTCTCTGAAGCATGTGCAGTGTTGAGTTCCACCTTGTTGCAACGTCTATGATTAGGCGATGCTGGGGAAGGTTCAAAGAACGCTGATAGGTCTGCATACGGCTGGAGTGTACGGGCGAACGGCGGATATGTGAGCAAAGTCCACGCACTTTGAGGAGCAGGTCGGATAACCCCAGATAACTTTTCAGGAAGCACTGCACCACCAGGTTTAAGGTGTGAGCCAGGCAAGGAATGTGTTTCAGTTGGGAAAGGGAGATGGCAGCCATGAAATTCCTTCCGTTATCACTCACTACCTTGCCTGCCTCAAGATCTACAGTGCCCAGCCACGACTGCGTTTCTTTCTGCAAGAACTCGGACAGAACTTCCGCGGTGTGTCTGTTGTCGCCCAAACACTTCATAGCCAATACAGCCTGCTGACGTTTGCCAGTAGCTGCCCCATAATGGGAGACCTGGTGTGCAACAGTGGCAGCTGCGGATGGAGTGGTTGTGCGACTGCGGTCTGTGGACGAGCTCTCGCTTCTGCAGGAGGACGAAGAGGAGGAGGAGGGGGTGCGAACGGCTACAGCCAATTGTTTCCTAGACCGTGGGCTAGGCAGAACTGTCCCAAACTTGCTGTCCCCTGTGGACCCTGCATCCACCACATTTACCCAGTGTGCCGTGATGGACACGTAACGTCCCTGGCCATGCCTACTGGTCCATGCATCTGTTGTCAGGTGCACCTTTGTGCTCACAGATTGCCTGAGTGCATGGACGATGCGCTCTTTAACATGCTGATGGAGGGCTGGGATGGCTTTTCTGGAAAAAAAGTGTCGACTGGGTAGCTCGTAGCGTGGTACAGCGTAGTCCATCAGGGCTTTGAAAGCTTCGCTTTCAACTAACCGGTAGGGCATCATCTCTAACGAGATTAGTCTAGCTATGTGTGCGTTCAAACCCTGTGTACGTGGATGCGAGGCTAAGTACTTCCTTTTTCTAACCATAGTCTCATGTAGGGTGAGCTGGACTGGAGAGCTGGAGATCGTGGAACTAGCGGGGGTGCCGGTGGACATGGCAGACTGAGAGACGGTGGGAGATGGTATTGTTGCCACCGGTGCCCTAGATGCAGTGTTTCCTACTACGAAACTGGTGATTCCCTGACCCTGACTGCTTTGGCCTGGCAAAGAAACCTGCACAGATACTGCAGGTGGTGCGGAAAATGGTGGCCCTACACTGCCGGAAGGGATGTTGCGTTGCTGACTAGCTTCATTGGCCGAGGGTGCTACAACCTTAAGGGACGTTTGGTAGTTAGTCCAGGCTTGCAAATGCATGGTGGTTAAATGTCTATGCATGCAACTTGTATTGAGACTTTTCAGATTCTGTCCTCTGCTTAAGGTAGTTGAACATTTTTGACAGATGACTTTGCGCTGATCAATTGGATGTTGTTTAAAAAAATGCCAGACTGCACTCTTTCTAGCATCGGATACCTTTTCAGGCATTGCAGACTGAGCTTTAACCGGATGGCCACGCTGTCCTCCAACAGGTTTTGGCTTTGCCACACGTTTTGGGCAAGATACGGGCCCGGCAGATGGAACCTGTTGCGATGTTGATGCCTGCTGCGGCCCCTCCTCCTCCGCTTCAGAACTGCTGCCGCCTGCACCCTGTTCCCCCAATGGCTGCCAATCGGGGTCAAGAACTGGGTCATCTATTACCTCTTCTTGTAGCTCGTGTGCAACTTCGTCTGTGTCACCGTGTCGGTCGGTGGTATAGCGTTCGTGATGGGGCAACATAGTCTCATCAGGGTCTGATTCTTGATCAGCACCCTGCGAGGGCAATGTTGTGGTCTGAGTCAAAGGACCAGCATAGTAGTCTGGCTGTGGCTGTGCATCAGTGCACTCCATGTCAGATTCAACTTGTAATGGGCATGGACTGTTAACTGCTTCACTTTCTAAGCCAGGGACGGTATGTGTAAAGAGCTCCATGGAGTAACCCGTTGTGTCGCCTGCTGCATTCTTCTCTGTTGTTGTTTTTGCTGAAGAGGACAAGGAAGCGACTTGTCCCTGACCGTGAACATCCACTAACGACGCGCTGCTTTGACATTTACCAGTTTCACGAGAGGAGGCAAAAGAGCTAGAGGCTGAGTCAGCAAGATAAGCCAAAACTTGCTCTTGCTGCTCCGGCTTTAAAAGCGGTTTTCCTACTCCCAGAAAAGGGAGCGTTCGAGGCCTTGTGTAGCCAGACGACGAACCTGGCTCCACAGCTCCAGACTTAGGTGCAATATTTTTTTTCCCACGACCAGCTGATGCTCCACCACTACCACTACCCTCATTACCAGCTGACAATGAACGCCCCCGGCCACGACCTCTTTCACCATACTTCCTCATTGTTTTAAAAACGTAAACAAACTAACGGTATTTGTTGCTGTCACACAAATTACACGGTGAGCTATAACTTCAGTATGATTTAGCTACCCCTTTACAGGTGAGTGAGACCACAACGAAAATCAGGCACAATGTTACACACTCTGTTGTTGGTGGCAACAAATGAGAGAGATGCCACACACGCAGGACTGTCACTGAAGCACAAATGTAAATATTAATCTCCCACTGATTTGATTTTTTTTTTTTTTTAAGGGAGACTTTAGGAAAAAAAAATAATAGAATAAAATGATTTTTTCAGGAAGAATTTAGAAACCAAATAAAATAAAATGATTTTTTCAGGGAGAATTTAGAAAACAAATAAAACAAAAAAAGGCTTTCTATGGTCCACTGAGTGAGAGATGACGCACACAGGAGTCAGGAGTGGCACACAAGCCCAGAGGCCAATATTTATCTCCCACTGATTGATGTAGTGATTTTTTCAGGTAGATTTTGGAACCCAAATCAAGCTAAAAAAAATAATAGGCTTTCTATGGCCCACAATTGGAGAGAGAGAGAGAGATGGCACACCCAGGAGTCAAGACTGGCACACAAGCAGAAAGGGCAATATTAATCTCCCACTGATTTGTTTTTTTTTTTTTTTTCAGGGAGACTTTAGGAAAAAAAAAATAGAATAAAATGATTTTTTCAGGAAGAATTTAGAAACCAAATAAAATAAAATGATTTTTTCAGGGAGAATTTAGAAAACAAATAAAACAAAAAAAGGCTTTCTATGGCCCACTGAGTGAGAGATGACGCACACAGGAGTCAGGAGTGGCACACAAGCCCAGAGGCCAATATTTATCTCCCACTGATTGATGTAGTGATTTTTTCAGGTAGATTTTGGAACCCAAATCAAGCTAAAAAAATAATAGGCTTTCTATGGCCCACAATTGGAGAGAGAGAGAGAGATGGCACACCCAGGAGTCAAGACTGGCACAAAAGCAGAAAGGGCAATATTAATCTCCCACTGATTTGTTTTTTTTTTGTTTTTTTTTCAGGGATACTTTAGGAAAAAAAAAATAGAATAAAATGATTTTTTCAGGAAGAATTTAGAAACCAAAGAAAATAAAATGATTTTTTCAGGGAGAATTTAGAAAACAAATAAAACAAAAAAAGGCTTTCTATGGCCCACTGAGTGAGAGATGACGCACACAGGAGTCAGGAGTGGCACACAAGCCCAGAGGCCAATATTTATCTCCCACTGATTGATGTAGTGATTTTTTCAGGTAGATTTTGGAACCCAAATCAAGCTAAAAAAAATAATAGGCTTTCTATGGCCCACAATTGGAGAGAGAGAGAGAGATGGCACACCCAGGAGTCAAGACTGGCACACAAGCAGAAAGGGCAATATTAATCTCCCACTGATTTGATTTTTTTTTTTTTTTCAGGGAGACTTTAGGAAAAAAAAAATAGAATAAAATGATTTTTTCAGGAAGAATTTAGAAACCAAATAAAATAAAATGATTTTTTCAGGGAGAATTTAGAAAACAAATAAAACAAAAAAAGGCTTTCTATGGCCCACTGAGTGAGAGATGACGCACACAGGAGTCAGGAGTGGCACACAAGCCCAGAGGCCAATATTTATCTCCCACTGATTGATGTAGTGATTTTTTCAGGTAGATTTTGGAACCCAAATCAAGCTAAAAAAAATAATAGGCTTTCTATGGCCCACAATTGGAGAGAGAGAGAGAGATGGCACACCCAGGAGTCAAGACTGGCACACAAGCAGAAAGGGCAATATTAATCTCCCACTGATTTGTTTTTTTTTTTTTTTTCAGGGAGACTTTAGGAAAAAAAAAATAGAATAAAATGATTTTTTCAGGAAGAATTTAGAAACCAAATAAAATAAAATGATTTTTTCAGGGAGAATTTAGAAAACAAATAAAACAAAAAAAGGCTTTCTATGGCCCACTGAGTGAGAGATGACGCACACAGGAGTCAGGAGTGGCACACAAGCCCAGAGGCCAATATTTATCTCCCACTGATTGATGTAGTGATTTTTTCAGGTAGATTTTGGAACCCAAATCAAGCTAAAAAAATAATAGGCTTTCTATGGCCCACAATTGGAGAGAGAGAGAGAGATGGCACACCCAGGAGTCAAGACTGGCACAAAAGCAGAAAGGGCAATATTAATCTCCCACTGATTTGTTTTTTTTTTGTTTTTTTTTCAGGGAGACTTTAGGAAAAAAAAAAATAGAATAAAATGATTTTTTCAGGAAGAATTTAGAAACCAAAGAAAATAAAATGATTTTTTCAGGGAGAATTTAGAAAACAAATAAAACAAAAAAAGGCTTTCTATGGCCCACTGAGTGAGAGATGACGCACACAGGAGTCAGGAGTGGCACACAAGCCCAGAGGCCAATATTTATCTCCCACTGATTGATGTAGTGATTTTTTCAGGTAGATTTTGGAACCCAAATCAAGCTAAAAAAAATAATAGGCTTTCTATGGCCCACAATTGGAGAGAGAGAGAGAGATGGCACACCCAGGAGTCAAGACTGGCACACAAGCAGAAAGGGCAATATTAATCTCCCACTGATTTGATTTTTTTTTTTTTTTCAGGGAGACTTTAGGAAAAAAAAAATAGAATAAAATGATTTTTTCAGGAAGAATTTAGAAACCAAATAAAATAAAATGATTTTTTCAGGGAGAATTTAGAAAACAAATAAAACAAAAAAAGGCTTTCTATGGCCCACTGAGTGAGAGATGACGCACACAGGAGTCAGGAGTGGCACACAAGCCCAGAGGCCAATATTTATCTCCCACTGATTGATGTAGTGATTTTTTCAGGTAGATTTTGGAACCCAAATCAAGCTAAAAAAAATAATAGGCTTTCTATGGCCCACAATTGGAGAGAGAGAGAGAGATGGCACACCCAGGAGTCAAGACTGGCACACAAGCAGAAAGGGCAATATTAATCTCCCACTGATTTGTTTTTTTTTTTTTTTTCAGGGAGACTTTAGGAAAAAAAAAATATAATAAAATGATTTTTTCAGGAAGAATTTAGAAACCAAATAAAATAAAATGATTTTTTCAGGGAGAATTTAGAAAACAAATAAAACAAAAAAAGGCTTTCTATGGCCCACTGAGTGAGAGATGACGCACACAGGAGTCAGGAGTGGCACACAAGCCCAGAGGCCAATATTTATCTCCCACTGATTGATGTAGTGATTTTTTCAGGTAGATTTTGGAACCCAAATCAAGCTAAAAAAATAATAGGCTTTCTATGGCCCACAATTGGAGAGAGAGAGAGAGATGGCACACCCAGGAGTCAAGACTGGCACAAAAGCAGAAAGGGCAATATTAATCTCCCACTGATTTGTTTTTTTTTTGTTTTTTTTTCAGGGAGACTTTAGGAAAAAAAAAAATAGAATAAAATGATTTTTTCAGGAAGAATTTAGAAACCAAAGAAAATAAAATGATTTTTTCAGGGAGAATTTAGAAAACAAATAAAACAAAAAAAGGCTTTCTATGGCCCACTGAGTGAGAGATGACGCACACAGGAGTCAGGAGTGGCACACAAGCCCAGAGGCCAATATTTATCTCCCACTGATTGATGTAGTGATTTTTTCAGGTAGATTTTGGAACCCAAATCAAGCTAAAAAAAATAATAGGCTTTCTATGGCCCACAATTGGAGAGAGAGAGAGAGATGGCACACCCAGGAGTCAAGACTGGCACACAAGCAGAAAGGGCAATATTAATCTCCCACTGATTTGATTTTTTTTTTTTTTCAGGGAGACTTTAGGAAAAAAAAAAATAGAATAAAATGATTTTTTCAGGAAGAATTTAGAAACCAAATAAAATAAAATGATTTTTTCAGGGAGAATTTAGAAAACAAATAAAACAAAAAAAGGCTTTCTATGGCCCACTGAGTGAGAGATGACGCACACAGGAGTCAGGAGTGGCACACAAGCCCAGAGGCCAATATTTATCTCCCACTGATTGATGTAGTGATTTTTTCAGGTAGATTTTGGAACCCAAATCAAGCTAAAAAAAATAATAGGCTTTCTATGGCCCACAATTGGAGAGAGAGAGAGAGATGGCACACCCAGGAGTCAAGACTGGCACACAAGCAGAAAGGGCAATATTAATCTCCCACTGATTTGTTTTTTTTTTTTTTTTCAGGGAGACTTTAGGAAAAAAAAAATAGAATAAAATGATTTTTTCAGGAAGAATTTAGAAACCAAATAAAATAAAATGATTTTTTCAGGGAGAATTTAGAAAACAAATAAAACAAAAAAAGGCTTTCTATGGCCCACTGAGTGAGAGATGACGCACACAGGAGTCAGGAGTGGCACACAAGCCCAGAGGCCAATATTTATCTCCCACTGATTGATGTAGTGATTTTTTCAGGTAGATTTTGGAACCCAAATCAAGCTAAAAAAATAATAGGCTTTCTATGGCCCACAATTGGAGAGAGAGAGAGAGATGGCACACCCAGGAGTCAAGACTGGCACACAAGCAGAAAGGGCAATATTAATCTCCCACTGATTTGTTTTTGTTTTTTGTTTTTTTCAGGGAGACTTTAGGAAAAAAAAAATAGAATAAAATGATTTTTTCAGGAAGAATTTAGAAACCAAAGAAAATAAAATGATTTTTTCAGGGAGAATTTAGAAAACAAATAAAACAAAAAAAGGCTTTCTATGGCCCACTGAGTGAGAGATGACGCACACAGGAGTCAGGAGTGGCACACAAGCCCAGAGGCCAATATTTATCTCCCACTTTTTTTTTTTGTTCCAGGGAAAATTTATAAACCCAATAAAAAAAATAATAAATAGGCTTTCTATGGCCCACTATCTGAGAGACAGAGAGAGATGGCACGCTTAGGACTGGCACACAAGTCCAAAGGCCAATATTAATCTCCCTTTTTTTTTTAAGGGAGAATTTATAAAACCAAAAAAAAAAAAATAAATAGGCTTTCTATGGCCCACTATTTGTGAGAGAGATGGCACGCTCAGGACTGGCACACAAGCCCAGAGGCCAATATTAATCTCCCACTTTTTTTTTTTTTTTTTTCCAGGGAAAATTTATAAACCCAATAAAAAAAAAATAAATAAATAGGCTTTCTATGGCCCACTATCTGAGAGAGAGAGATGGCACGCTTAGGACTGGCACACAAGCCCAAAGGCCAATATTAATCTCCCACTGATTGATTTATTGATTTTTTCAGGTAGAATTTAGAACCCAAATAAAGCAAAAAAAAAAAAAAAATGGGCTTTCTATGGCCCACTGAGTGAGTGATGATGCACACAGGAGTCAGGAGTGGCACACAAGCCCTGAGGCCAATATTTTTCTCCCACTGATTGATGTAGTGATTTTTTCAGGTAGATTTTAGAACCAAAATCAAGCAAAAAAATAAATAGGCTTTCTATGGCCCACTGAGTGAGTGATGATGCACACAGGAGTCAAGAGTGGCACACAAGCCCTGAGGCCAATATTTTTCTCCCACTGATTGATGTAGTGATTTTTTCAGGTAGATTTTATAACCCAAATCAAGCAAAAAAATAAATAGGCTTTCTATGGCCCACTGAGTGAGAGATGACACAGACAGGGATGGCAATCTAGCAGAAATGTCAATCTTAATCTCCCACAAAAAAAAAAAAAAAAACAACAGGGAGTGTCCTTCAATTACTATCTCCCTGCAGTAATCTCAGCCAGGTATGGCAGGCAGCAATAAGGAGTGGACTGATGCACAAATTAAATAAAAAGTGTGTACAAACCAAAAAGATAGCTGTGCAGAAAGGAAGGAACAAGAGGATTTGTGCTTTGAAAAAAGCAGTTGGTTTGCACAGCGGCGTACACACAGCAATGCAGCTATCAGGGAGCCTTCTAGGGCAGCCCAATGAGCTACAGCGCTGAGGGGGAAAAAAAAAAAAAATGTAGCTTCCACTGTCCCTGCACACCGAAGGTGGTGTTGGGCAGTGGAAATCGCTACAGCACAAGCGGTTTGGTGGTTAATGGACCCTGCCTAACGCTATCCCTGCTTCTGACGAAGCGGCAGCAACCTCTCCCTAAGCTCAGATCAGCAGCAGTAACATGGCGGTCGGCGGGAACGCCCCTTTATAGCCCCTGTGACGCCGCAGACAGCAAGCCAATCACTGCAATGCCCTTCTCTAAGATGGTGGGGACCAGGACCTATGTCATCACGCTGCCCACACTCTGCGTTTACCTTCATTGGCTGAGAAATGGCGCTTTTCGCGTCATTGAAACGCGACTTTGGCGCGAAAGTCGCGTACCGCATGGCCGACCCCGCACAGGGGTCGGATCGGGTTTCATGAAACCCGACTTTGCCAAAAGTCGGCGACTTTTGAAAATGAACGACCCGTTTCGCTCAACCCTATCCGTCATTACTCAGCAGCAGGTTCCATCTCTGCACGGTGGACCCCGGGCTACGAACGCACCGTACACTATCAGTCTTATTATTTGGTGCGTTCCGCTAGCCCTAACATTACACTAGCGCCAGGGTCTGGCTAGTGATGACGGACAAACAGCAATCCCTGCGGTGTATACAGCAGCTGGAGGGTAGGTTGGCGGCTCTCGAGAGCGCAACCCCAGCTGTGGATGTTACCGCAGTTGCTGTACAGGCTGCCAGCGTGGCTGCAGCAACTTTGTCCATTGCCACCCCTGTTCCGACATTTTCTCGCCTCCCGCTGCCAGAAAAATTTTCTGGTAATAGCAAATTTTGTAGGGGATTCGTGAGTCAGTGCTCTATTCATCTCGAGCTTCTGGCTGCACGTTTCCCCACAGAGCAGGCTAAGGTGGGATTTATTGTGTCTCTATTGTCGGACAGGGCGTTGGAATGGGCTACGCCGCTGTGGGAGCGTGGCGATCATGTGGTGCAGAGTGCTCCTCTGTTTTTGAGCACTTTAAAACAGGTCTTTTTAGGACCTCAAGTCACCCATGACACTGCGCTCCAACTGCTGGCATTAACTCAGGGTGAGTCCTTGGTCAGTCATTTTGCCGTCCAATTCCGCACTTTAGCAACTGAGCTGGAATGGTCGGATAAAACTCTTATCCCCATATTTTGGAGGGGCTTGGCTGACCATGTAAAGGACGCTCTGGCCACTAGGGAGATTCCTGCCACACTGGAGGAGTTAATAACAGTCTCCACTCGAATTGACCTCCGTTTTAACGAGCGGAGGTTAGAGCGAGCCCAGTGTAGGCAGAGGTTTCGGCTGGCTCCTACTTTCGCCAAACCTCTGGAATCTCCGGTCCTGGTTCCTGAGTCACATGAGGCCAGGGAAGTGTCACAAGCGGGACCTAAGTCCCGGACCGCTTGTGCACTCAGGGTCTGTCATGTTTGCCAACAGTCTGGACATTTAGCCACCAGATGTCCTCAGCGGTCGAGGAAACGTCAGCGTCTAGTGGTCGTAGGTGGAGGTACACTAGACACGGCGACGTTTGCCTCTAAATTGTCCTTTAAGGGGACAATTACTTTAGGCTCATTCTCCCACTCGGTAGAGCTCTGCGTGGATTCTGGGGCGGAGGGCAATTTTATGTCTTCTGCCTTCGCCCAACGCCACGCAATACCTCTGGTTATGCTAGCTCAACCTGTAACGGTACGAGTGGTGAATGGGTCGACTCTGCCCTCACAGATAACTCACCAGACCATCCCTTTTACTCTGTCCATGTCGCCATCTCATCAGGAGATTATTTCTCTGCTCGTCATTCCAGAGGGAATTGATGAAGTCCTGTTGGGAATACCTTGGCTATGGTACCACTCTCCTCATATCGAGTGGTCCTCAGGCAGAATTCTGGGATGGGGTGAATCTTGTGAGGGTAGGTGTCAGAGGGAGTGCGTTCAGGTAGCTACAACTGAGGTACCCGCAGATCTTTCCTCTCTCCCCAAGCAGTATTGGTCGTATGCAGACGTATTCTCCAAAAAGGCGGCGGAGACCCTTCCGCCCCATCGCCCCTATGACTGTCCTATTGACCTCTTGCCTGGTGCTGAGCCTCCCCGGGGTCGAGTCTATCCGCTATCTCTCCCGGAGACGGAGGCAATGTCACAGTACATCCAGGAAAATCTGGCAAGAGGGTTCATCAGGAAGTCAGTGTCACCTGCTGGGGCAGGGTTCTTCTTCGTGCAGAAGAAGAGTGGGGAATTGCGTCCATGCATAGACTACAGGGGTCTTAACGCCATCACCGTTAAGAATAAATACCCTTTGCCTTTGATATCTGAACTGTTTGACAGGCTTCGGGGAGCAAGGGTATTTACTAAATTAGATCTGCGGGGTGCTTACAACCTGATTCGCATCCGTGAGGGGGACGAATGGAAGACTGCTTTTAACACCAGGGATGGGCACTATGAATATCTGGTGATGCCCTTTGGGCTCTGTAATGCCCCAGCCGTTTTCCAAGACTTTGTGAACGATATCTTCCGGGATATGCTTTCCACCTCAGTCGTAGTCTATCTGGATGATATTCTCATCTACTCTTCAGATATTGACTCCCACCGGAGAGATGTTTGCAAAGTCTTCGACCTCCTACGGGCAAACTCCCTCTATGCCAAGTTGGAGAAGTGTATGTTTGAGCAGGAGTCCTCACCTTTCCTAGGCTACATCATCTCAGCCCAGGGATTGGCTATGGATCCTGCCAAACTACAGGCTGTGATGGACTGGCAGGAACCCCATTCTCTTAAAGCGGTGCAGCGCTTTATGGGGTTCATCAATTATTATCGCCAGTTCATCCCGCATTTCTCAACTTTGGTAGCTCCCTTGGTTGCCCTCACCAAGAAGGGGGCGAATCCCAAATTGTGGTCTGAGGAGGTCTCCAAGGCTTTTATCTCTATAAAGTCACACTTCGCTAGCTCTCCCATTCTTCATCGCCCCGATGTTGATAAGCCATTTATCATGGAGGTGGATGCCTCTTCTGTTGGTGCTGGAGCAGTCCTCTTCCAAAAGGATGCTCAAGGTCGGAAGCATCCTTGCTTCTTTTTCTCCAAGACCTTCGCACCAGCAGAGAGGAATTATTCCATCGGGGACAGGGAGTTGCTAGCCATGAAGTTGGCTTTCTCAGAGTGGAGACATCTCTTGGAGGGAGCACGTTTTCCCTTCCAAGTCTTCACAGATCACAAAAATTTGGTGTATCTGCAGACAGCTCAGCGGTTGAATTCTCGCCAGGCCAGATGGTCCTTGTTCTTCTCCCGGTTTCATTTCACCCTCCATTTCCTTTCTGGGGAGAAGAACATTCGGGCCGACGCTCTCTCTCGCTCCGTTGTGTCATCTGCGGAGGAGGAGGAGGAGCCTCGGCTTATTGTCCCCACCGAGAGTTTGAGAACCGTGGCCCCGTTTCGCTGGAGTCTGTGCCCCCGGGCAAGACTTTTGTTCCATCTAGTTTGCGACCGGAGGTTCTCTCTTGGGCGCACTCATCCAGGGTGGGTGGACATTTTGGTACTAAAAGGACATCAGAGTTACTGGCGAGGACATACTGGTGGCCGCATATGGCTCGTGATGTCGCGGAGTACGTTCGGGCGTGTGTCTCTTGCGCCAGGAACAAGACTCCTCGGCAACGGCCAGCTGGTTTGCTATATCCTCTGCCCGTGGCTGACAGGCCCTGGGAGATGGTCGGGATGGACTTTGTGGTTGGCTTACCCAAGTCTCGTAATTGCACCATTATCTGGGTGATCACCGATCATTTTTCCAAAATGGTGCATTTGGTGCCTCTTCCACGGCTACCATCTGCACGGGCGTTGGCTGTCTTGTTTATCAAGCATATCTTTCGCTTACACGGTATGCCAGACAAAATTGTTAGTGACCGGGGTCCCCAGTTTGCGTCTCGATTCTGGAGGGAGCTATGTCGTCTACTCAGTATTGAGTTAAATCTCTCTTCGGCATATCATCCCAAGACGAATGGGTTGGTAGAAAGGGCCAACCAGACCTTGGTCACATATCTGCGACATTTTGTTTCTGCCAGACAGGATGACTGGGCATCCTTGCTACCGTGGGCAGAGTTTGCACTTAACAATGCCGTAGCCGACTCCACCGGTCAGACTCCATTCCTCTTAAATTATGGCCAGCATCCGCGTGTTTCTGTGCCCATGCCTGTGTCTTCCGCTGATCCCAGGGTGGCAGACTGGGCTGTGGAGGCACGGGACATTTGGGATCGCACGCAGGATGCCATTACCACCGTCCTCCGCCGATGTTCATCGGCACCCCGCTCCGACTTTTGCCCCTGGCGACTTGGTGTGGCTCTCTGCCCGTAACATCAGGCTGCGAGTTGAGTCCACTAAGTTTGCTCCTCACTACTTGGGTCCCTTCAAGGTTCTCGAACAGGTTAATCCTGTGGTCTACCGCCTGGCTCTTCCTCCACGCTTGGGTATCAACGACACCTTTCATGTGTCCCTCTTGAAACCCGTATACATGTCCCGGTTTTCCGAGTCATCTGCCGGGACATCGGGTTCGTCTACGGACGATTACGAGGTGAACGCTATTTTGGGGTGCAAGGTGGTACGCGGCAAAAGGTTTTATTTGGTGGATTAGGGTTATGGTCCAGAGGACAGGTCTTGGGAGCCTGCTGAAAACATTCGGGCCCCACAGCTCATTGCTGCCTTCAAGCGTAGCAGGGCCCAAGGAGGGGGGGGGCCCTAGGAGGGGGGGTAATGTTAGGAGTCGAGTTTCCTCTGCTGCACAGGGGGAATCTCGATCCATCTCCGCTGCGGTCTCCCATTCTCCTCCAGCCGCAGTGGAGTCTGCTCAGCAGGGACGTCGCTCCCAGTGTCTTGCTCGCTCTCACTCTGTACAGAGAGTTACTGCTGCTTCTTCAGCTCCTGCCATTAAAGTCAGTGCTGGTCAGCGGCGAGCGGACTTCCCTGGGACTAAGTCCTTGTTTGCGCACACTGAGCATGCCCAGAGCAAGATCTCCCGTTGGAGATCGAGGGTCATGTGCTCTGGCTCTGCAGCGCATTCCATTGGTCCTCTTGGCAGGCCCTGGAAGGGCAAAGTTTCTGTGGCCACTTCCTGTCCTGCAATTATATAAACTGCGCATGACCGCACGGCCATGCGCTAGTGTACAATTGAATACGTGTGTTTGTTGTGAGTGCAAGTCGTTCATTAAATACCCCTACCCTATTGTATGACTGTTCGCGTATGGAGTATGGCTGCTATCTAGCGCCCGACAAATCACTCAACGTGTCACACACGTATCAGCGTCTATTGCTGTGACCGCCAGTGCGGCGCCACGCGCCAGTAGTGCGCTTCCTGACCCACGTCTGGGTGCTTAGTGGTGCCTGCCAGCACGGCACAGTTCGCACTTCGGTGCTCTAATTATAAGAGTTGCCTAACACACCCTGTTGCGGTGTTGTGCCAGCAAGTGGTCTAATCGGACTTCAATCCTAGTTGGGGTTAAGTTCGCTGACTGCTTGCTCGCCTTCTATGTGCGGTACCGCGATCCTGTGATGCAACAGGATCGCTTCCTTCACGTTGGGTGAAGTTTAACCCACGCGAGTATACTTATGAGTACCGCCATATAGTCCGTCATTACTCAGCAGCAGGTTCCATCTCTGCACGGTGGACCCCGGGCTACGAACGCACCGTACACTATCAGTCTTATTATTTGGTGCGTTCCGCTAGCCCTAACACCTTCTTATTGCATTTCTCCTCAAATGTTAGGACACCTAATATCCTGTGCTGACCAGAGACTTTTTTCTGGAAGTCTTGTATTGTTGGCATTCGGATGCCGAATATAGTTTGTTGAAAGGCTACAGTGCAGCCAATCAACAAGCTTTTAGGGTGAGGGCACTTCCGGAGCCATAATAGCCAAGTATTGGCGTGGCTGTGATTGGCTGGCGCACCATGTGACCTGGTCTTTATAACCGCCGGATCATGGGTGGTGCTGCCATACTGCTCTGATTAGCGTAGGGACAGGATGAAGCTTGGGTGAGGAACAGTGTTAGATTCTGTGTGTGCACTCTGCCAAAAAGCCTCTTGCTAAGTTTTTTTTTCTAATTATTTTTTATTTCAATTATGGGAGGCCCCCCAAAAATTGGGAATGGCGCTGAGCCCACATCAAAGCCGCGACATATCAGCTGTTTTGAACAGCTGACATGTGCACGCAATAGCGGCAGGTGGAATCGTGATCCACAAGCTACTATTAACAAGTTAAATGCCGCTGTCAAATGCTGACAGCGGCATTTAACTACCGCTTCCGGCCACCAGGCCGGAAATGAGCGCATCGCCGACCCCTATCACATGATCGGGGGTGAGCAATGCATTGGCATAACAACCAGAGGTATCCTTGAGGCCTCTATTGTTGTTGATGCCGGCTTGCTGTGAGCGCCATCCTGTGGTTGGCGCTCATAGCAAGCCTGTAATTCAGCTACATAGGAGTGATCAAATGATCGCTTCTATGTAGCAGAGCTGATCAGGCTATGCCAGCTTCTAGCCTCCCATGGAGGCTATTGAAGTATGGCAAAAGTAAAAAAAAAAATTTTTTAAATATGAAAAAAATTAAAAAAAATATAAAAGTTTAAATCACCCCCCTTTCGCCCCATTCAAAATAAAACAATAAAAAAATCAAACCTACACATATTTGGTATTGCCGCATTCAGAATCACCCAATCTCTCAAAAAAAGAGGTTAAACTGATTGCTAAACGGCGTAGCGAGAAAAAAATTAGAAACGCCAGAATTACATTTTTTGGTAGCAGTGACATTGCATTAAAATGAAATAACGGGCGATCAAAAGAATGTATCTGTACAAACGTGGTATCATGAAAAACGTTAGTTCAGTACGCAAAAAATAAGCCCTCACCTGACCCGAGATCACGAAAAATGGAGACGCTGCGGGTATCGGAAAATGAAGCAATTTAAAAAAATTTTTTTTTAAAGCCCTTCCGGCTATTGAACACATGTGAATCCGCATGTGTTAATTGAACTGTGTGGATTCACCACATCCACTACATTATACGGGTCAAATTTCTCTTGTGGAGACTCGTGTCTTCGCAAGATAAATAGACATGACAGGGAGATCCTTTGAGCTGGATTTGGTGAGCTCAGTTTGTCGGTGCAGTGGACAGTAGCAGCCGACACCCTGTCTAGGGGTTGGCTGTTGTGCAGGTGGGTCATCGCACCTTTCCAGTCTGTCCCTAACTCTGCTGACCAACTATTCCCTCTTTTCCCCTCACTTCTTCCCTCTGCAAATCCCTTAATTGGCTCCCAATTCCACAATTTATTCATTTCAAGCTAACACTGACCTTCAAAGCCGTCCATAATATGTCTCCCACATATATATCTGAACTAATCTCCCCATATTTCAAAGAAAATAATCTCTAGTCCTCCTAAGACCTTCTCATCCACAATCGTACATTCCTCATCCAATCACTTGCAAGACTTCTTCAGAGTACCCCCATCCTCTGGAATTCTGTGATCCAACATGCCCGATTATCCCCTACATTCAGAACTTTCAATCAGATCTTGAAAACCAATCTTTTCAGAACAACTGATAGCCTGCAATGACCCCGCTGCTACCTCACCACTACCAGAGCTGCCAGCTCACCAAAACCGGAGTTGCTGCAACCCACGAGCCTCCTGTCTCCTTTTCCCAATATCCTGTAGAATGTAAGGCCGCAAGGGTATGGTCCTCTCCCCTCTGTACCTGTCTGTCATTATTAGTTTGCTCATAATATTTCTATTTGTGCTTTGTATGTATAAATGCACCTGTTCTGTGATAGTCTCAGGGTTCTGTTTGAAGCACAGAGAGCATCATGAAGACCAAGGAACACAATAGGCAGGGTCGTGATACTGTTGTGGAGAATTTTAAAGCCAGATTTGGATACAAAATGATTTCCAAAACTTTAAACATCCCAAGGAGCACTGTGCAAGCGAACATATTGAAATGGAAGGCGTATCAAACCACTGCAAATCTACCAAGACCCGGCCGTCCCTCTAAACTTTCATCTCAAACAAGGAAAAGACTGATCAGAGATGCAGCCAAGAGGCCCATGATCACTCTGGATGAACTGCAGAGATCTACAGCTGAGGTGGGACAGTCTGTCCATAGGACAACAATCAGTCATACACTGCACAAATCTGGCCTTTATGGAAGAGTGGCAAGAAGAAAGCCATTTCCCAAAGATATCCATAAAAAGTGTTGTTTAAAGTTTGCAACAAGCCACCTGGGAGACACACCAAACTTGTGGAAGAAGGTGCTCTGGTCAGATGAAACCACAATCGAACTTTTTGGCAACAATGTCAAACAATATATTTGGCGTAAAGGCAACACAGCTCATCACCCTGAACACACCATCCCCACTGTCAAACATGGTGGTGGCAGCATCATGGTTTGAGCCTGCTTTTTTTCAGCAGGGACAGGGAAGACGGTTAAAATTGATGGGAAGATGGATGGCCCAAATACAGGACCATTTCTGAAGAAAACCTGTTGGAGTCTGCAAAAGACCTGAGACTGGGACGGAGATTTGTCTTCCAACAAGACAATGATCCCAAACATAAAGCAAAATCTACAATGGAATGGTTCACAAATAAACATATCCAGGTGTTAGAATGGCCAAGTCAAAGTCCAGACCTCAATCCAATCGAGAATCTGTGGAAAGAGCTGAAAACTGCTGTTTACAAATGATCTCCATCAAACCTCACTGAGCTCGAGCTGTTTGCCAAGGAAGAATGGGCAAGAATTTCAGTCTCTCGATGTACAAAACTGATAGAGACATACCCCAAGTGACTTTCAGCTGTAATCGCAGCAAAAGGTGGCACAACAAAGTATTACGTTAAAGGGGCCGAATAACATTGCACGCCCCACTTTTCAGTTTTTGAATTTCCACAAAAATTTAAAATAACCAATAAATGTTGTTCAACTTCACAATTGTGTTCCACTTGTTGTTGATTCTTCACCAAAAATTTACATTTGGTATCTTTATGTTTGAAGCATGATATGTGGGAAAAGGTTGAAAAGTTCTAGGGAGCTGAATACTTTCGCAAGGCACTGTAGTCCTCACACCTTCCTTCCTTTCCTGGTTCCAGATTATTATTTTAAGTCATTTCCCTTTCCACATTTGTTTGCAGGACATATGTCTTCCTCTTACGCCCATTTTGGGTTTTTTTTGCAGCCCCCTAACCCTTAATATGGTCATTTTACATTTTAAAGCATCAAAGTTCAGGTCCCCATTGACTTCTATTGGGTTCAGGGTCAAATTCTTATACCCAAATCAAACTTTGAGAACCCGAACCTCCGCGGGTGCTCTCATCCCTACTGGCTGCCAGACCTAATATTAGACTGAAACTTCCTGTTTTGTACAAATGACTTTTCAGCAGTCTTATTATCACAGACAGGGTTAAAATGTCTGATAACACATCTATGTACAGAAGATAACAGAAATCACCATTAATATAGATTATTAATAATTAATAAAGATTAATAAAAGCTGAAAAATACATTATAGATAGTTTTTTTACTCATTTAACAAAGAAACCTGCTTTAACCAGTTGGTCATTTTTCTGAATACATGTTTCTTTTAAAGAGTATTTGTAGAATACTTGTTCTAAACTAGCATGTTATTAATAAATGTTTTGCTGCGTCTTTATCTTTCTTGCTATCACCTCCTGTTCCAATAAGCTCAAAAGAAACTGGTACAAAATCATAAAGATGAGAATGAACCTCTACTGATTAATACTTCACAAGGATGGAATAGCATTTAATGTGAAGTACTTTGGAAGAAAACGGTTTTAAGAATTATATAAATAAAATCCAGTCGTATTAATTTTATAGTTTGTCAGTCAATCTTGTAGTTTTTCTCTCTGGGTTAGCGACACTGATCTTATAACCAGTCTGGAGACTGCTACGCTCCACAATGTGTCCCTGTCTGACCCAGAATGAGTCATTTTTTTTTATCTACTCCAGGCACCAAATTCAGCCTGCAAATCTTCCTGTGACATGAAGTGTCGAGAAAAAAAACATTTAGATCCATATCATAAGTAGCCTTGGGAGAGCTTTTTCTAGAATGGGCAAAAATTCACATAATTTTTCTTGCTCATCTTAAGGTGCCTTTTGTCAGTTTTTAATAGTTCTTCAACCATTTCATGGGCTTGTTGGAAGACAAATCCTCAGGCCACCACTGTCATACGGGTTGGTCCTATCCATCTGGGGGACCGAGAGAAGAGTAAGACACCACTTCTGGGAATAGAAGTCAACCCTTCTTGTATTGAGAAACCACTACTAGGAATAAATGCCATTCCTGATCACTGTGAATCAACACTAGTGGGAACAGATGCTACAATTTTCCACAAAGAAGTGAGTAATAAGAGGAGCGCAAAAGAGACAAAATTACTATTTACAGGATGTAGCCTTTATGTGTAGAGTTGTCTTTTTTTCCTAAACAGGAATGAAAGTGATATCCCCAGCGAAATCCATTGGAAAATCAAATGTAACACACTGTTAAGGAAAACAAAATGATTAATTACATTTATTTCACTGTATTCTTATTCAACCATTGATTTAGGTATGTGAACAATGACTGTTCATGCATTCCCTTTTATAATGAGACTAGCTGAAGAGCCCGGCGTTGACTGGGCATAGTAAATATCAGTGGTTAATTATAGAACCTCACTTCTCTTATTTTCCCATCACACCTCTCATTTTCCTTCTCTCACATCTTTCATTTTCACCCTCAGATCTCTCATTTTCTCCCTCACTCCTCTCATTCCCCCCTAACACTTGTCATTTCGACCTCACATCTGTCATTTTCTGATCACTCTACTATTTTCGCTCATTCCTCTCATTTTGCACTCACACCTTTTCATTTTCACCTCACACCTCTCATTTTCACCTCAGTATATACATGTTTGTCATCTCCCTTATATATAGTATACACCTGTATGTCATCTCCTGTATATAGTATATACCTGTATGTCATCTCCCCTGTATATAGTATATACATGTATGTCATCTCCCCTGTAAATAGTATATACCAGCTGTATGTCATCTCCTCCTGTATATTGTATATACATATGTGTCATCTCCTCCTGTATATAGTATATACCTGTATGTCATCTCTTCTGTATATTGTATATACCTGTATGTCATCTCCTCCTATATATAGTATATACCTGCATGTCATCTCCTGTATATAGTATTTACCTGTATGTCATTTCTCCTGTATATAGTATATACCTGCTGTATGTCATCTCCTCCTGTATATAGTGTATACCTGTATGTCATCTCCTCCCGTATATAGTATATACCTGTATGTCATCTCCTCCCATATATAGTGTATACCTGTATGCCATCTCCTCCTGTATATAGTATATACCTGTATGTCATCTCCTCTGAATATAGTATATACCTGCTGTATGTCATCTCCTCCTCTATATACCTATGTGTCATCTCCTCTTTTATATAGTATATACCTGTATGTCATCTCCTCCTGTATATACCTGTGTGTCATCTCCTGTATATAGTATATACCTGTATGTCATCTGCTCCTGTATTAGACCGCGTTATTTGGTCAGTATTTTTACCTCAGTATTTGTAAGCTAAATTGGCATGTGACTGACAGCTGCCGTATTTCCGATATGGTACATTTGTTGCTCTTGTAGTTTGTCTGCTTATTAATCAGATTTTTATTTTTGAAGGATAATACCAGACTTGTGTGTGTTTTAGGGCGAGTTTCATGTGTCAAGTTGTGTGTATTGAGTTGCATGTGGCGACATGCATGTAGCGACTTTTGTGAGATGAGTTTTGTGTGGCGACATGCGTGTAGCAACTTTTTGTGTGTCGAGTTGCATGTGACACGTTGGTGTAGCAAGTTGTGTGCAGCAAGTTTTGCGCATGGCGAGTTTTGCGCGTGGCGAGTTTTGTGTGGTGCGTTTTGAGTATGTGCAAGTTTTGTGTGAGGCAACTTTTGCATGTGTTGCAACTTTTGTGCATGTGGCAATTTTTCCGCGTGTGCAAGTTTTGTGTGTGGCGAGTTTTCCATGAGGTGAGTTTTGCACATGTGGCTAGTTTTGCACGTGTGGCTAGTTTTGTGTGAGCCTAGTTTTGCATGTGGCAAATTTTGCACGTGGCGAGTTTTGAGTGGGGACTTTTGTGTTTCGACTTTTATGTGGCGAGGTTGGTGTATGTGTGGTAAAATGTGTGCTGAGGGTGGTATATGTGTTCAAGCACGTGGTAGTGTGTGGTGCATTTTGTGTGTGTGTTCATATCCCCGTGTGTGGTGAGTATCCCATGTCGGGGCCCCACCTTAGCAGCTGTACGGTACATACTCTTTGGTGCCATCGCTCTCATTCTTTAAGTCCCCCTTGTCTCCAACACTTTTCCTTTCACTTTTTCCCCATTATGTAGATAGAGGCAAAATTGTTTGGTGAATTGGAAAGCGCGGGGTTAAAATTTTGCCTCACAACATAGCCTATGACGCATTCAGGGTCCAGATGTGTGACTGTGGAAAATTTTGTAGCTGTAGCTGCGACGGTGCAGATGCCAATCCCGGACATACACACATACATACACACACACATTCAGCTTTATATATTAGACTAGCTGAAGAGCCCGGCGCTGCCTGGGCATAGTAAATATCTGTGGTTAGTTATAGCACCTCACTTCTCTTATTTTCCCATCACGCCTCTCATTTTCCCCATCACATCTTTCATTTTCCCTCTCACATCTCTCATTTTCTCCCTCACACCTCTCATTTTCCCCCTCACTCCTCTTATTTCCCCCTCACTCCTCTCATTCCCCCCTAACACTTGTCATTTCGACCTCACATCTGTCATTTTCCGATCACTCCACTATTTTCCCTCACTCTTCTCATTTTGCACTCACACCTTTTCATTTTCACCTCACACCTCTCATTTTCACTTCAGTATATACATGTTTGTCATCTCCCTTATATATAGTATACACCTGTATGTCATCTCCTGTATATAGTATATACCTGTATGTCATCTCCCCTGTATATAGTATATACATATATGTCATCTCCTCCTATATATAGTATATACCTGTTTGTCATCTCCTCCTGTATATAGTATATACCTGTGTGTCATCTCCCCTGTATATAATATATACCTGTAAGTCATCTCCTCCTGTATATAGTATATACCTGTAGGTCATCTGCTCCTGTATATAGTATATACCTGTGTATCATCTCCTCCTGTATATAGTATATACTTGTATGTCATCTCCTCCTGTATATAGTATGTACCTGTATGTCATCTCCTCCTCTATATAGTATATACCTGTGTCATCTTTCCTGTATATAGTATATACCTGTGTGTTATCTCCCCTGTACATAGTATATATCTGTATGTCATCTCCTCCTGTATTAGACCTCGTTCACACGTTATTTGGTCAGTATTTTTACCTCAGTATTTGTAAGCTAATTTGGCAGCCTGATAAATCCCCAGCCAACAGGAAGCCCTCCCCTTGGCACTATATATTAGCTCACACATACACATAATAGACAGGTCATGTGACTGACAGCTGGCGTATTTCCTATATGGTATATTTGTTGCTCTTGTAGCTTGTCTGCTTATTAATCAGATTTTTATTTTTGAAGGATAATACCAGACTTGTGTGTGCTCTAGGGCGAGTTTCGTGTGTCAAGTTGTGTGTGTTGAGTTGCATGTGGCGACATGCATGTAGTGACTTGTGAGATGAGTTTTGTGTGGCGACATGCGTGTAGCAACTTTTTGTGTGTCGAGTTGCATGTGACAGGTTAGTGTAGTAAGTTGTGTGCAGCAAGTTTTGCGCATGGCAAGTTTTGCGCGTGGCGAGTTTTATGTGTGGTGCCTTTTGAGTATGTGCAAGTTTTGTGTGAAGCAACTTTTGCATGTGTTGCAACTTTTGTGCATGTGGCAATTTTTCCGCGGGTACAAGTTTTGCGTGTGGCGAGTTTTCCCATGAGGTGAGTTTTGCACGTGTGGCGAGTTTTGCGTAAGCCTAGTTTTGCATGTGGCGAGTTTTGAGCGGCGACTTTTGTGTTTCGACTTTTATGTGGTGAGGTTGGTGTATGTGTGGTGAAATGTGTGCTGAGGGTGGTATATGTGTTCAAGCACTTGGTAGTGTGTGGCGCATTTTGTGTGCGTGTTCATATCCCCGTGTGTGGTGAGTATCAAATGTCGGGGCCCCACCTTAGCAACTGTACGGTATATACTCTTTGGCGCCATCGCTCTCATTCTTTAAGTCCCCCTTGTTCACATCTGGCAGCTGTCAATTTGCCTCCAACACTTTTCCTTTCACTTTTTCCCCATTATGTAGATAGGGGCAAAATTGTTTGGTGAATTGGAAAGCGCGGGGTTAAAATTTCACCTCACAACATAGCCTATGTCGCTCTCGGGGTCAAGACGTGTGACTGTGCAAAATTTTGTGGCTGTAGCGGCGATGCCTCCAATACTTTTCCTTTCACTTTTTCCTCATTATGTAGATAGGGGCAAAATTGTTTGGTGAATTGGAAAGCGCGGGGTTAAAATTTCACCTCACAACATAGCCTATGACGCTCTCGGGGTCCAGACGTGTGACTGTGCAAAATTTTGTGGCTGTAGATGCGACGGTGCAGATGCCAATCCCGGACATACATACATACACACATACACACACACATTCAGCTTTATATGTTAGACTAGCTGAAGAGCCCGGCGTTGCCTGGGCATAGTAACTATCTGTGGTTAGTTATAGCACCTCACTTCTCTTATTTTCCCATCACGCCTCTCATTTTCCCAATCACATCTCTCATTTTGTCCCTCACACCTCTCATTTTCTCCCTCACTCCTCTCATTCCCCCCTAACACTTGTCATTTCAACCTCACATCTATCATTTTCTGATCACTCCACTATTTTTCCTCACTTCTCTCATTTTGCACTCACACCTTTTCATTTTCACCTCACACCTCTCATTTTCACCTCAGTATATACATGTTTGTCATCTCCCTTATATATAGTATACACCTGTATGTCATCTCCTGTATATAGTATATACCTGTATGTCATCTCCCCTGTATATAGTATATACATGTATGTCATCTCCCCTGTAAATAGTATATACCAGCTGTATGTCATCTCCTCCTGTATATTGTATATACATATGTGTCATCTCCTCCTGTATATAGTATATACCTGTATGTCATCTCTTCTGTATATTGTATATACCTGTATGTCATCTCCTCCTATATATAGTATATACCTGCATGTCATCTCCTGTATATAGTATTTACCTGTATGTCATTTCTCCTGTATATAGTATATACCTGCTGTATGTCATCTCCTCCTGTATATAGTGTATACCTGTATGTCATCTCCTCCCGTATATAGTATATACCTGTATGTCATCTCCTCCCATATATAGTGTATACCTGTATGCCATCTCCTCCTGTATATAGTATATACCTGTATGTCATCTCCCCTGAATATAGTATATACCTGCTGTATGTCATCTCCTCCTCTATATACCTATGTGTCATCTCCTCTTTTATATAGTATATACCTGTATGTCATCTCCTCCTGTATATACCTGTGTGTCATCTCCTGTATATAGTATATACCTGTATGTCATCTGCTCCTGTATTAGACCGCGTTATTTGGTCAGTATTTTTACCTCAGTATTTGTAAGCTAAATTGGCATGTGACTGACAGCTGCCGTATTTCCGATATGGTACATTTGTTGCTCTTGTAGTTTGTCTGCTTATTAATCAGATTTTTATTTTTGAAGGATAATACCAGACTTGTGTGTGTTTTAGGGCGAGTTTCATGTGTCAAGTTGTGTGTATTGAGTTGCATGTGGCGACATGCATGTAGCGACTTTTGTGAGATGAGTTTTGTGTGGCGACATGCGTGTAGCAACTTTTTGTGTGTCGAGTTGCATGTGACACGTTGGTGTAGCAAGTTGTGTGCAGCAAGTTTTGCGCATGGCGAGTTTTGCGCGTGGCGAGTTTTGTGTGGTGCGTTTTGAGTATGTGCAAGTTTTGTGTGAGGCAACTTTTGCATGTGTTGCAACTTTTGTGCATGTGGCAATTTTTCCGCGTGTGCAAGTTTTGTGTGTGGCGAGTTTTCCATGAGGTGAGTTTTGCACATGTGGCTAGTTTTGCACGTGTGGCTAGTTTTGTGTGAGCCTAGTTTTGCATGTGGCAAATTTTGCACGTGGCGAGTTTTGAGTGGGGACTTTTGTGTTTCGACTTTTATGTGGCGAGGTTGGTGTATGTGTGGTAAAATGTGTGCTGAGGGTGGTATATGTGTTCAAGCACGTGGTAGTGTGTGGTGCATTTTGTGTGTGTGTTCATATCCCCGTGTGTGGTGAGTATCCCATGTCGGGGCCCCACCTTAGCAGCTGTACGGTACATACTCTTTGGTGCCATCGCTCTCATTCTTTAAGTCCCCCTTGTCTCCAACACTTTTCCTTTCACTTTTTCCCCATTATGTAGATAGAGGCAAAATTGTTTGGTGAATTGGAAAGCGCGGGGTTAAAATTTTGCCTCACAACATAGCCTATGACGCATTCAGGGTCCAGATGTGTGACTGTGGAAAATTTTGTAGCTGTAGCTGCGACGGTGCAGATGCCAATCCCGGACATACACACATACATACACACACACATTCAGCTTTATATATTAGACTAGCTGAAGAGCCCGGCGCTGCCTGGGCATAGTAAATATCTGTGGTTAGTTATAGCACCTCACTTCTCTTATTTTCCCATCACGCCTCTCATTTTCCCCATCACATCTTTCATTTTCCCTCTCACATCTCTCATTTTCTCCCTCACACCTCTCATTTTCCCCCTCACTCCTCTTATTTCCCCCTCACTCCTCTCATTCCCCCCTAACACTTGTCATTTCGACCTCACATCTGTCATTTTCCGATCACTCCACTATTTTCCCTCACTCTTCTCATTTTGCACTCACACCTTTTCATTTTCACCTCACACCTCTCATTTTCACTTCAGTATATACATGTTTGTCATCTCCCTTATATATAGTATACACCTGTATGTCATCTCCTGTATATAGTATATACCTGTATGTCATCTCCCCTGTATATAGTATATACATATATGTCATCTCCTCCTATATATAGTATATACCTGTTTGTCATCTCCTCCTGTATATAGTATATACCTGTGTGTCATCTCCCCTGTATATAATATATACCTGTAAGTCATCTCCTCCTGTATATAGTATATACCTGTAGGTCATCTGCTCCTGTATATAGTATATACCTGTGTATCATCTCCTCCTGTATATAGTATATACTTGTATGTCATCTCCTCCTGTATATAGTATGTACCTGTATGTCATCTCCTCCTCTATATAGTATATACCTGTGTCATCTTTCCTGTATATAGTATATACCTGTGTGTTATCTCCCCTGTACATAGTATATATCTGTATGTCATCTCCTCCTGTATTAGACCTCGTTCACACGTTATTTGGTCAGTATTTTTACCTCAGTATTTGTAAGCTAATTTGGCAGCCTGATAAATCCCCAGCCAACAGGAAGCCCTCCCCTTGGCACTATATATTAGCTCACACATACACATAATAGACAGGTCATGTGACTGACAGCTGGCGTATTTCCTATATGGTATATTTGTTGCTCTTGTAGCTTGTCTGCTTATTAATCAGATTTTTATTTTTGAAGGATAATACCAGACTTGTGTGTGCTCTAGGGCGAGTTTCGTGTGTCAAGTTGTGTGTGTTGAGTTGCATGTGGCGACATGCATGTAGTGACTTGTGAGATGAGTTTTGTGTGGCGACATGCGTGTAGCAACTTTTTGTGTGTCGAGTTGCATGTGACAGGTTAGTGTAGTAAGTTGTGTGCAGCAAGTTTTGCGCATGGCAAGTTTTGCGCGTGGCGAGTTTTATGTGTGGTGCCTTTTGAGTATGTGCAAGTTTTGTGTGAAGCAACTTTTGCATGTGTTGCAACTTTTGTGCATGTGGCAATTTTTCCGCGGGTACAAGTTTTGCGTGTGGCGAGTTTTCCCATGAGGTGAGTTTTGCACGTGTGGCGAGTTTTGCGTAAGCCTAGTTTTGCATGTGGCGAGTTTTGAGCGGCGACTTTTGTGTTTCGACTTTTATGTGGTGAGGTTGGTGTATGTGTGGTGAAATGTGTGCTGAGGGTGGTATATGTGTTCAAGCACTTGGTAGTGTGTGGCGCATTTTGTGTGCGTGTTCATATCCCCGTGTGTGGTGAGTATCAAATGTCGGGGCCCCACCTTAGCAACTGTACGGTATATACTCTTTGGCGCCATCGCTCTCATTCTTTAAGTCCCCCTTGTTCACATCTGGCAGCTGTCAATTTGCCTCCAACACTTTTCCTTTCACTTTTTCCCCATTATGTAGATAGGGGCAAAATTGTTTGGTGAATTGGAAAGCGCGGGGTTAAAATTTCACCTCACAACATAGCCTATGTCGCTCTCGGGGTCAAGACGTGTGACTGTGCAAAATTTTGTGGCTGTAGCGGCGATGCCTCCAATACTTTTCCTTTCACTTTTTCCTCATTATGTAGATAGGGGCAAAATTGTTTGGTGAATTGGAAAGCGCGGGGTTAAAATTTCACCTCACAACATAGCCTATGACGCTCTCGGGGTCCAGACGTGTGACTGTGCAAAATTTTGTGGCTGTAGATGCGACGGTGCAGATGCCAATCCCGGACATACATACATACACACATACACACACACATTCAGCTTTATATGTTAGACTAGCTGAAGAGCCCGGCGTTGCCTGGGCATAGTAACTATCTGTGGTTAGTTATAGCACCTCACTTCTCTTATTTTCCCATCACGCCTCTCATTTTCCCAATCACATCTCTCATTTTGTCCCTCACACCTCTCATTTTCTCCCTCACTCCTCTCATTCCCCCCTAACACTTGTCATTTCAACCTCACATCTATCATTTTCTGATCACTCCACTATTTTTCCTCACTTCTCTCATTTTGCACTCACACCTTTTCATTTTCACCTCACACCTCTCATTTTCACCTCATCACCTCAGTATATACATGTTTGTCATCTCCCTTATATATAGTATACATCTGTATGTCATCTCCTGTATATAGAATATACCTGTATGTCATCTCCCCTGTATATAGTATATACCTGCTGTGTGTCATCTCCCCTATATATAGTATATACCTGAATGTCATCTCCTTCTATATATAGTATATACCTGTATGTCATCTCCTCCTGTATATAGTATATACCTGTGTGTCATCTCCCCTGTATATAGTATATGTCTGAGTGTCATCTCCTCCTGCATATAGTATATACCTGCATGTCATCTTCTATATATAGCATATACCTGTATGTCATCTCCTCCTGTATATAGTATATACCTGTGTGTCATCTCCACTGTATACAGTATATATCTGAGTGTCATCTCATCCTGCATATAGTATATACCTGCATGTCATCTTCTATATATAGCATATACCTGTATGTCATCTCCTCCTGTATATAGTATATACCTGTATGTCATCTCCTCCTGTATATATATGTACCTATATGTCATCTCCTCCTCTATATAGTATATACCTGTGTGTCATCTCTCCTGTATATAGTATATATCTGTGTGTCATCTCCCCTGTATATAGTATATACCTGTGTGTCATCTCCTCCTGTATTAGACCTCGTTCACACGTTATTTGCTCAGTATTTTTACCTCAGTATTTGTAAGCTAAATTGGCAGCCTGATAAATCCCCAGCCAACAGGAAGCCCTCCCCCAGGCAGTATATATTAGCTCACACATACACATAATAGACAGGTCATGTGACTGACAGCTGCCGTATTTCCTATATGGTGCAATTGTTGTAGTTTGTCTGCTTATTAATCAGATTTTTATTTTTGAAGGATAATACCAGACTTGTGTGTGTTTTAGGGCGAGTTTCGTTTGTCAAGTTGTGTATGTTGAGTTGCGTGTGGCGACATGCATGTAGCAACTTTTGTGAGATGAGTTTTGTGTAGCAACATGCGTGTAGCAACTTTTTGTGTGTCGAGTTACATGTGACAGGTTAGTGTAGCAAGTTGTGTGCAGCAAGTTTTGCGCATGGCGAGTTTTGCACGTTGCGAGTATTATGTGTGGTGCCTTTTGAGTATGTGCAAGTTTTGTGTGAGGCAACTTTTGCATGTGTTGCAACTTTTGTGCATGTGGCAATTTTTCCGTGTGTGCAAGTTTTGCGTGTAGCGAGTTTTTCATGAGGAGAATTTTGCACTTGTGGCGAGTTTTGCAAGAGCCTAGTTTTTGCATGTGGCGAGTTCTGCGCGTGGCGAGTTTTGAGTGGCGACTTTTGTGTTTTGACTTTTATGTGGCGAGGTTGGTGTATTTGTGGTGAAATGTGTGCTGAGGGTAATATGTGTTCAAGCACATGGTAGTGTGTGGTGCATTTTGTGTGTGTTCATATCCCCGTGTGTGGTGAGCATCCCATGTCAAGGCCCCACCTTAGCAACTGTACGGTATATACTCTTTGGCGCCATCGCTCTCATTCTTTAAGTCCCCCTTGTTCACATCTGGCAGCTGTCGATTTGCCTCCTACACTTTTCCTTTCATTTTTTCCCATTATGTAGATAGGGGCAAAATTGTTTGGTGAATTGGAAAGCGCGGGGTTAAAATTTCACCTCACAACATAGCCTATGACGCTCTCGGGGTCCAGACGTGTGACTGTGCAAAATTTTGTTGCTGTAGCTGCGACGCTTCCAACACTTTTCCTTTCACTTTTTCCCCATTATGTAGATAGGGGCAAAATTGTTTGGTGAATTGGAACACGCGGGGTTAAAATTTCACCTCACAACATAGCCTATGACGCTCTCAGGGTCCCGACGTGTGGCTGTGCAAAATTTTGTTTCTGTAGCTGCGACGCCTCCAACACTTTTCCTTTCACTTTTTTCCCCATTATGTAGATAGGGGCAAAATTGTTTGGTGAATTGGAAAGCGCGGGGTTAATATTTCACCTCACAACATAGCTTATGACGCTCTCGGGGTCCAGACGTGTGACTGTGCAAAATTTTGTTGCTGTAGCTGCGACGCTTCCAACACTTTTCCTTTCACTTTTTTCCCCATTATGTAGATAGGGGCAAAATTGTTGGTGAATTGGAACGCGCGGGGTTAAAATTTCGCCTCACAATGTAGCCTATGACGCTGTCGGGGTCCAGACGTGTGACTGTGCAAAATTTTGTGGCTGTAGCTTCGACGCCTCAAACACTTTTTCTTTCACTTTTTCCCCATTATGTAGATAGGGGCAAAATTGTTTGGTGAATTGGAACGCGCGGGGTTAATATTTCACCTCACAACGTAGCCTATGACGCTCTCAGGGTCCAGACGTGTGACTGTGCAAAATTTTGTTGCTGTAGCTGCGACGCTTCCAACACTTTTCCTTTCACTTTTTTCCCCATTATGTAGATAGGGGCAAAATTGTTTGGTGAATTGGAACGCGCGGGGTTAAAATTTCGCCTCACAATATAGCCTATGACGCTCTCGGGGTCCAGACGTGGGACTGTGCAAAATTTTGTGGCTGTAGCTTCGATGGTGCAGATGCCAATCCCGGACATACACACATACACACACACACACACACACACATACACATTCAGCTTTATATATTAGACTAGCTGAAGAGCCCGGCGTTGCCTGGGCATAGTAAATATCTGTGGTTAGTTATAGCACGTAACTTCTCTTATTTTCCCATCACGCCTCTCATTTTCCCAATCACATCTTTAATTTTCCCCCTCACATCTCTCATTTTCTCCCTCACACCTCTCATTTTCTCCCTCACTCCTCTCATTCCCGCCTAACACTTGTCATTTCGACATCACATCTGTCATTTTCCGATCACTACACTATTTTCCCTCACTCCTCTCATTTTGCACTCACACCTTTTCATTTTCACCTCACACCTCTCATTTTCACCTCAGTATATACATGTTTGTCATCTCCCTTATATATAGTATACACCTGTATGTCATCTCATGTATATAGTATATACCTGTATGTCATCTCCCCTGTATATAGTATATACCTGCTGTGTGTCATCTCCCCTGTATATAGTATATACCTGTATGTCATCTCCTCCTATATATAGTATATACCTGTATGTCATCTCCTCCTATATATAGTATATACCTGTATGTCATCTCCTCCTATATATAGTATATACCTGTATGTCATCTCCTTCTATATATAGTATATACCTGTATGTCATCTCCTCCTGTATATAGTATATACCTGTGTGTCATCTCCCCTGTATATAGTATATATCTGTGTGTCATCTCCTTCTGGATATAGTATATACCTGTATGTCATCTTCTATATATAGCATATACCTGTATGTCATCTCCTCCTGTATATAGTTTATACCTGTAGGTAATCTGCTCCTGTATATAGTATATACCTGTGTGTCATCTCCTCCTGTATATAGTATATACCTGTATGTCATCTCCTCCTGTATATAGTATGTACCTGTATGTCATCTCCTCCTTTATATAGTATATACCTGAGTGTCATCTCCCCTGTATATAGTATATACCTGTGTGATCTCCTGTATTAGACCTCGTTAACACGTTATTTGCTCAGGATTTTTACCTCAGTATTTGTAAGATAAATTGGCAGCCTTATAAATCCCCAGCCAACAGGAAGCCCTCCCCCTGGCAGTATATATTAGCTCACACATACACATAATAGACAGGTTATGTGACTGACAGCTGCCGTATTTCCTATATGGTACATTTGTTGCTCTTGTAGTTTGTCTGCTTATTAATCAGAATTTTATTTTTGAAGGCTAATACCAGACTTGTGTGTGTTTTAGGGCGAGTTTCGTTTGTCAAGTTGTGCGTGTTGAGTTGTGTGTGGCGACATGCATGTAGCGACTTTTGTGAGATGAGTTTTGTGTGGCAACATGCGTGTAGCAACTTTTTGTGTGTCGAGTTGCATGTGACAGGTTAGTGTAGCAAGTTGTGTGCAGCAAGTTTTGCGCATGGCGAGTTTTGCACGTGGTGAGTTTTATGTCTGGTGCCTTTTGAGTATGTGCAAGTTTTGTGTGAGGCAACTTTTGCATGTGTTGCAAATTTTGTGCATGTAGCAATTTTTCCGCATGTGCAAGTTTTGCGTGTGGCGAGTTTTCCATGAGGTGAGTTTTGCACTTGTGGCGAGTTTTGCGTGAGCCTATTTTTTGCATGTGGCGAGTTTTGCGCGTGGTGAGTTTTGAGCGGCGACTTTTGTGTTTCGACTTTTATGTGGCGAGGTTGGTGTATGTGTGGTGAAATGTGTGCTGAGGGTGGTTGTTATGGCTGGCAATCAGGCAACACAGCGTGCAGTAATCAGCGCACATACAGAGATCTGGCAATAACCAAAAACAATAGGACGAGCTCTGAGACGTGGAATCTCTGTAGACTGCAGTACCTGATCTATCCTCACACAACTATAAGCAGCAGTGGATTGCGCCTAACAACTACCTATGCAACTCGGCACTGCCTGAGGAGCTGACTAGCCTGAAGATAGAAATACAAGCCTGACTTACCTCAGAGAAATACCCCAAAGGAATAGGCAGCCCCCCACATATAATGACTGTTAGCAAGATGAAAAGACAAACGTAGGAATGAAATAGATTCAGCAAAGTGAGGCCCGATATTCTAGACAGAGCGAGGATAGCAAAGAGAACTATGCAGTCTACAAAAAACCCTAAAACGAAAACCACGCAAAGGGGCAAAAAGACCCACCGTGCCGAACTAACAGCACGGCGGTGCACCCCTCTGCTTCTCAGAGCTTCCAGCAAAAGACAATAGCAAGCTGGACAGAAAAAACAGAAAACAAACTAGAAGCACTTATCTAGCAGAGCAGCAGGCCCAAGGAAAGATGCAGTAGCTCAGATCCAACACTGGAACATTGACAAGGAGCAAGGAAGACAGACTCAGGTGGAGCTAAATAGCAAGGCAGCCAACGAGCTCACCAAAACACCTGATGGAGGAAGCCCAGAGACTGCAATACCACTTGTGACCACAGAAGTGAACTCAGCCACAGAATTCACAACAGTACCCCCCCCTTGAGGAGGGGTCACCGAACCCTCACCAGAACCCCCAGGCCGACCAGGATGAGCCACATGAAAGGCACGAACAAGATCTGGGGCATGGACATCAGAGGCAAAAACCCAGGAATTATCTTCCTGAGCATAACCCTTCCATTTGACCAGATACTGGAGTTTCCGTCTAGAGACACGAGAATCCAAAATCTTCTCCACAATATACTCCAATTCCCCCTCCACCAAAACAGGGGCAGGAGGCTCCACAGATGGAACCATAGGTGCCACGTATCTCCTCAACAACGACCTATGGAATACATTATGTATGGAAAAGGAGTCTGGGAGGGTCAGACGAAAAGACACCGGATTGAGAATCTCAGAAATCCTATACGGACCAATAAAACGAGGTTTAAATTTAGGAGAGGAAACCTTCATAGGAATATGACGAGAAGATAACCAAACCAAATCCCCAACACGAAGTCGGGGTCCCACACGGCGTCTGCGATTAGCGAAAAGCTGAGCCTTCTCCTGGGACAAGGTCAAATTGTCCACTACCTGAGTCCAGATCTGCTGCAACCTGTCCACCACAGAATCCACACCAGGACAGTCCGAAGACTCAACCTGTCCTGAAGAGAAACGAGGATGGAACCCAGAATTGCAGAAAAATGGAGAGACCAAGGTAGCCGAGCTGGCCCGATTATTAAGGGCGAACTCAGCCAACGGCAAAAATGACACCCAATCATCCTGGTCAGCGGAAACAAAACATCTCAGATATGTTTCCAAGGTCTGATTGGTTCGTTCGGTCTGGCCATTAGTCTGAGGATGGAAGGCCGAGGAGAAAGATAGGTCAATGCCCATCCTACCACAAAAGGCTCGCCAGAACCTCGAGACAAACTGGGAACCTCTGTCAGAAACAATATTCTCAGGAATGCCATGTAAACGAACCACATGCTGGAAGAACAAAGGCACCAAATCAGAGGAGGAAGGCAATTTAACCAAGGGCACCAGATGGACCATTTTAGAAAAGCGATCACAGACCACCCAAATGACCGACATTTTTTGAGAAACGGGAAGGTCAGAAATGAAATCCATCGAAATATGTGTCCAAGGCCTCTTCGGGACCGGCAAGGGCAAAAGCAACCCACTGGCACGTGAACAGCAGGGCTTAGCCCTAGCACAAATTCCACAGGACTGCACAAAAGCACGCACATCCCGTGACAGAGATGGCCACCAGAAGGATCTAGCAACCAACTCCCTGGTACCAAAGATTCCTGGATGACCGGCCAGCACCGAACAATGAAGTTCAGAGATAACTTTACTAGTCCACCTATCAGGGATGAACAGTTTCTCGGCCGGACAACGATCAGGTTTATTAGCCTGAAATTTCTGCAACACTCTCCGCAAATCAGGGGAGATGGCAGACACAATGACTCCTTCCTTGAGGATACTCGCCGGCTCAGATAACCCCGGAGAGTTGGGCACAAAACTCCTAGACAGAGCATCCTGTTGTGAATTTGCTTTTTGGCTCCCTCTAGTGGTTACTAGTTTTTTGACTCTGGTTTTTCTGTCTTTCCTTTTATCCGCACCTGGGTCGTTAGTTAGGGGCGTTGCTTTATAAGCTCCCTGGACACTCAGTTCTATGCCTGGCAACGTAGTTATCAGAGCTAATCTGCTGTGCTCTTGTCTACTGATCCTGGTCCGGTTATTCAGCTAAGTCATTTACTTTGCTTTTTGCTATTTGTTTTTGGTTTTGTATTTTTGTCCAGCTTGTTCCTAATCTGTATCCTGACTTTTGCTGGAAGCTCTAGGGCGCTGGTGTTCTCCCCCCGGACCGTTAGACGGTTCGGGGGTTCTTGAATTTCCAGTGTGGATTTTTGATAGGGTTTTTTGTTGACCATATAAGTTACCTTTCTATATTCTGCTATTAGTTAGCGGGCCTCTCTGTGCTAAACCTGGTTCATTTCTGTGTTTGTCATTTCCTCTTACCTCACCGTTATTATTTGTGGGGGGCTTCTATCCTGCTTTGGGGTCCCTTTCTCTGGAGGCAAGAGAGGTCTTTGTTTTCCTCTACTAGGGGTATTTAGATTCTCGGCTGGCGCGAGTCATCTAGGATCAACGTAGGTATGACCCCCGGCTACTTCTAGTGTTGGCGTTAGGAGTAGATATATGGTCAACCCAGTTACCACTGCCCTATGAGCTGGATTTTTGTATCTTGCAGACTTCCACGTTCCTCTGAGACCCTCGCCATTGGGGTCATAACAGTTTGCCAGGCCTATATTAAATGTTTAATGCATTGCAAAAGAGGGATTATAAGAAAGAAGATTCTGAGTTTTTTTTTCTCCTCTCTCATTTTTTTTTTTTTTCTTCATCCCCTTTACCTCAGAGTGGCTTATGCTTGCTGCAGACATGAATGTCCAGACCTTGATTACAAGTGTGGACCAGCTGGCTACTCGTGTGCAGGGCATACAAGATTATGTTATCAGAAGTCATGGGTCAGAACCTAAGATACCGATTCCTGAACTGTTTTCCGGAGACAGGTTTAAGTTTAGGAATTTCAAGAATAATTGTAAATTGTTTTTGTCCCTGAGACCCTGTTCATCTGGAGACTCCGCTCAGCAAGTAAAAATTGTTATTTCGTTCTTACGGGGTGACCCTCAAGATTGGGCTTTTTCGCTGGCGCCAGGAGATCCGGCATTGGCTGATATTGATGCGTTTTTTCTGGCGCTCGGTTTACTTTATGAGGAACCCAATCTTGAGATTCAGGCAGAAAAGGCCCTGCTGGCTATGTCTCAGGGGCAGGACGAGGCTGAAGTGTATTGCCAAAAATTTCGGAAATGGTCCGTGCTGACACATTGGAACGAGTGTGCACTGGCCGCTAATTTTAGAAATGGTCTTTCTGATGCCATTAAAGATGTTATGGTGGGTTTTCCCATTCCCACAGGTCTGAATGATGCTATGGCACTGGCTATTCAAATTGATCGGCGATTGCGGGAGCGCAAGACCGCAAATTCCCTCATGGTGTTGTCTGAACAGACACCTGATTTAATGCAATGTGATAGAATCCTGACCAGAAATGAGCGGAAAATTCATAGACGCCGGAATGGCTTGTGCTACTACTGTGGTGATTCTACACATGTTATCTCAGCATGCTCTAAACGTATAGCTAAGGTTGTTGGTCCGGTCACCGCTGGAAATTTGCAACCTAAATTTATTCTGTCTGTAACTTTGATTTGCTCACTGTCGTCTTATCCTGTCATGGCGTTTGTAGATTCAGGTGCTGCCCTGAGTCTTATGGATCTGTCATTTGCTAAGCGCTGTGGTTTTACTCTTGAACCATTAGAAAATCCTATTCCTCTTAGGGGTATTGATGCTACGCCATTGGCAGCAAATAAACCGCAGTATTGGACACAGGTTACCATGTGCATGACTCCTGAACACCGCGAGGTGATACGTTTTCTTGTTTTACATAAAATGCATGATTTGGTTGTTTTAGGGCTGCCATGGTTACAGACCCATAATCCCGTCCTGGACTGGAAGGCTATGTCAGTTTCTAGTTGGGGCTGTCGTGGTATTCATGGGGATATCCTGCCTGTGTCTATTGCTTCTTCTACGCCTTCGGGAGTTGTTGGCCATGAAGTGGGCATTTGAGGAGTGGCGTCATTGGCTCGAGGGTGCTAAGCATCGTGTGGTGGTCTTGACTGATCACAAAAATCTGATGTATCTCGAGTCTGCTAAACGCCTTAATCCGAGACAGGCCCGCTGGTCATTGTTTTTCTCCCGCTTTGATTTTGTTGTCTCGTATTTACCAGGTTCAAAGAATGTGAAGGCCGATGCTCTTTCTAGGAGCTTTGTGCCTGATGCTCCTGGAGTCGCTGATCCTGTTGGTATTCTTAAGGATGGAGTTATCTTATCAGCTATTTCTCCGGATCTGCGACGTGTGTTGCAGAGATTTCAAGCTGATAGGCCTGAGTCTTGTCCACCTGACAGACTGTTTGTTCCGGATAAGTGGACCAGCAGAGTCATTTCCGAGGTTCATTCCTCGGTGTTGGCAGGTCACCCGGGAATTTTTGGCACCAGAGATCTGGTGGCCAGGTCCTTTTGGTGGCCTTCTTTGTCAAGGGATGTGCGGTCATTTGTGCAGTCCTGTGGGACTTGTGCTAGAGCTAAGCCTTGCTGTTCTCGTGCCAGCGGGTTGCTCTTGCCCTTGCCTGTCCCGAAGAGACCTTGGACACATATCTCCATGGATTTCATTTCTGATCTTCCGCTATCTCAGGGCATGTCTGTTATCTGGCTGATATGTGATCGCTTCTCCAAGATGGTCCATTTGGTTCCTTTGCCTAAGCTGCCTTCCTCTTCCGATCTGGTTCCTGTGTTTTTCCAGAACGTGGTTCGTTTGCACGGCATCCCTGAGAATATTGTGTCAGATAGAGGATCCCAGTTCGTTTCCAGGTTCTGGCGATCCTTTTGTAGTAGGATGGGCATTGATTTGTCGTTTTCCTCTGCTTTCCATCCTCAGACTAATGGACAGACGGAGCGAACCAATCAGACTTTGGAGGCTTATTTGAGGTGTTTTGTCTCTGCTGATCAGGACGATTGGGTGACATTCTTGCCGTTGGCTGAGTTTGCCCTTAATAATCGGGCTAGTTCCGCCACCTTGGTTTCGCCTTTTTTCTGCAACTCTAGTTTCCATCCTCGCTTTTCTTCAGGTCATGTGGAGTCTTCTGACTGTCCTGGGGTGGATTCTGTGGTGGATAGGTTGCAGCGGATCTGGAATCATGTGGTGGACAACTTGAAGTTGTCACAGGAGAGGGCTCAGCGCTTTGCCAACCGCCGCCGCGGTGTGGGTCCCCGACTACGCGTTGGGGATTTGGTGTGGCTTTCTTCCCGCTTTGTTCCTATGAAGGTCTCCTCTCCCAAATTTAAACCTCGTTTTATTGGTCCTTACAAGATATTGGAAATCCTTAATCCTGTATCTTTTCGTCTGGATCTTCCTGTGTCGTTTGCTATTCACAATGTATTTCATAGGTCCTTGTTGCGGCGGTACGTTGTGCCTGTAGTTCCTTCTGCTGAGCCTCCTGCTCCGGTGTTGGTTGAGGGCGAGTTGGAGTACGTGGTGGAGAAGATCTTGGATTCTCGCCTCTCCAGGCGAAGACTTCAGTACCTGGTCAAGTGGAAGGGCTATGGTCAGGAGGATAATTCCTGGGTGGTCGCCTCTGATGTTCATGCGGCCGATTTAGTTCGTGCCTTTCATGCCGCTCATCCTGATCGCCCTGGTGGTCGTGGTGAGGGTTCGGTGACCCCTCACTAAGGGGGGGGTACTGTTGTGAATTTGCTTTTTGGCTCCCTCTAGTGGTTACTAGTTTTTTGACTCTGGTTTTTCTGTCTTTCCTTTTATCCGCACCTGGGTCGTTAGTTAGGGGCGTTGCTTTATAAGCTCCCTGGACACTCAGTTCTATGCCTGGCAACGTAGTTATCAGAGCTAATCTGCTGTGCTCTTGTCTACTGATCCTGGTCCGGTTATTCAGCTAAGTCATTTACTTTGCTTTTTGCTATTTGTTTTTGGTTTTGTATTTTTGTCCAGCTTGTTCCTAATCTGTATCCTGACTTTTGCTGGAAGCTCTAGGGCGCTGGTGTTCTCCCCCCGGACCGTTAGACGGTTCGGGGGTTCTTGAATTTCCAGTGTGGATTTTTGATAGGGTTTTTTGTTGACCATATAAGTTACCTTTCTATATTCTGCTATTAGTTAGCGGGCCTCTCTGTGCTAAACCTGGTTCATTTCTGTGTTTGTCATTTCCTCTTACCTCACCGTTATTATTTGTGGGGGGCTTCTATCCTGCTTTGGGGTCCCTTTCTCTGGAGGCAAGAGAGGTCTTTGTTTTCCTCTACTAGGGGTATTTAGATTCTCGGCTGGCGCGAGTCATCTAGGATCAACGTAGGTATGACCCCCGGCTACTTCTAGTGTTGGCGTTAGGAGTAGATATATGGTCAACCCAGTTACCACTGCCCTATGAGCTGGATTTTTGTATCTTGCAGACTTCCACGTTCCTCTGAGACCCTCGCCATTGGGGTCATAACAGCATCCGCCTTCACATTTTTAGAGCCCGGAAGGTATGAAATCACAAAATCAAAACGAGCAAAAAATAACGACCAACGGGCCTGTCTAGGATTCAAGCGCTTGGCAGACTCGAGATAAGTCAAGTTCTTATGATCAGTCAATACCACCACGCGATGCTTAGCACCCTCAAGCCAATGACGCCACTCCTCGAATGCCCACTTCATGGCCAGCAACTCTCGGTTGCCCACATCATAATTACGCTCAGCAGCAGAAAATTTCCTGGAAAAGAAAGCACATGGTTTGAACACTGAGCAACCAGAACCTCTCTGTGACAAAACCGCCCCTGCACCAATCTCAGAAGCATCAACCTCGACCTGGAACGGAAGAGAAACATCAGGTTGACACAACACAGGGGCACAGCAAAAACGACGCTTCAACTCCTGAAAAGCTTCCACGGCAGCAGAAGACCAATTAACCAAATCAGCACCCTTCTTGGTCAAATCGGTCAATGGTCTGGCAATGCTAGAAAAATTACAGATGAAGCGACGATAAAAATTAGCAAAGCCCAGGAATTTCTGCAGACTTTTTAGAGATGTCGGCTGAGTCCAATCCTGGATGGCCTGAACCTTAACCGGATCCATCTCGATAGTAGAAGGGGAAAAGATGAACCCCAAAAATGAAACTTTCTGCACACCGAAGAGACACTTTGATCCCTTCACGAACAAGGAATTAGCACGCAGTACCTGGAAAACCATTCTGACTTGCTTCACATGAGACTCCCAATCATCTGAGAAGATCAAAATGTCATCCAAGGAAACAATCAAGAATTTATCCAGATACTCACGGAAAATGTCATGCATAAAAGACTGAAAAACAGATGGAGCATTGGCAAGTCCGAACGGCATCACCAGATACTCAAAATGACCCTCGGGCGTATTAAATGCCGTTTTCCATTCATCTCCCTGCCTGATTCTCACCAGATTATACGCACCACGAAGATCAATCTTAGTAAACCAACTAGCCCCCTTAATCCGAGCAAACAAGTCAGAAATCAATGGCAAGGGATACTGAAACTTAACAGTGATCTTATTAAGAAGGCGGTAATCAATACACGGTCTTAGCGAACCATCCTTCTTGGCTACAAAAAAGAACCCTGCTCCCAATGGTGACGACGATGGGCGAATATGTCCCTTCTCCAGGGACTCCTTCACATAACTGCGCATAGCGGTGTGTTCAGGTACGGACAAATTAAATAAACGACCCTTAGGGAATTTACTACCAGGAATCAAATCGATAGCACAATCACAATTCCTATGCGGAGGTAGGGCATCAGACTTGGACTCTTCAAATACATCCTGAAAGTCCGACAAGAACTCTGGGATGTCAGAAGGAATGGATGACGAAATAGACAAAAATGGAACATCACCATGTACTCCCTGACAACCCCAGCTGGTTACCGACATAGAGTTCCAATCCAATACTGGATTATGGGTTTGTAGCCATGGCAACCCCAACACGACCACATCATGCAAATTATGCAGTACCAGAAAGCGAATAACTTCCTGATGTGCAGGAGCCATGCACATGGTCAGCTGGGCCCAGTAATGAGGCTTATTCTTGGCCAAAGGTGTAGCATCAATTCCTCTCAACGGAATAGGACACCGCAAAGGCTCCAAGAAAAATCCACAACGTTTAGCATAATCCAAATCCATCAGATTCAGGGCAGCGCCTGAATCCACAAACGCCATGACAGAATACGATGACAAAGAGCACATTAAGGTAATGGACAAAAGGAATTTGGACTGTACAGTACCAATAACGGCAGAGCTATCGAACCGCCTAGTGCGTTTAGGACAATTAGAAATAGCATGAGTAGAATCACCACAATAGAAACACAGTCTGTTCAGACGTCTGTGTTCTTGCCGTTCTACTTTAGTCATAGTCCTGTCGCACTGCATAGGCTCAGGTTTACTCTCAGGCAGTACCGCCAGATGGTGCACAGATTTACGCTCGCGCAAGCGACGACCGATCTGAATGGCCAAGGACATAGACTCATTCAAACCAGCAGGCATAGGAAATCCCACCATTACATCCTTAAGAGCTTCAGAGAGACCCTTTCTGAACAAAGCCGCTAGTGCAGATTCATTCCACAGAGTGAGTACTGACAATTTCCTAAATTTCTGACAATATACTTCTACATCATCCTGACCCTGGCATAAAGCCAGCAGATTTTTCTCAGCCTGATCCACTGAATTAGGCTCATCGTAAAGCAATCCGAGCGCCAGGAAAAATGCATCAACATTACTCAATGCAGAATCTCCTGGTGCAAGAGAAAACGCCCAGTCCTGTGGGTCGCCGCGCAAAAAAGAAATAATAATCAAAACCTGTTGAATAGGATTACCAGAAGAATGAGGTTTCAAGGCCAAAAATAGCTTACAATTATTTCTGAAGCTCAGGAACTTAGTTCTGTCACCAAAAAACAAATCAGGAATCGGAATTCTTGGTTCTAGCATCGATTTCTGATCAATAGTATCTTGAATCTTTTGTACATTTACAACGAGATTATCCATTGAGGAGCACAGAGCCTGAATATCCATGTCCACAGCTGTGTCCTGAAGCACTCTAATGTCTAGGGGAAAAAAAAGACTGAAGACAGAGCTAAGAAAAAAAAATGATGTCAGGATTTCTTTTTTCCCTCTATTGAGAATCATTGGTGGGGCTCCTTGTACTGTTATGGCTGGCAATCAGGCAACACAGCGTGCAGTAATCAGCGCACATACAGAGATCTGGCAATAACCAAAAACAATAGGACGAGCTCTGAGACGTGGAATCTCTGTAGACTGCAGTACCTGATCTATCCTCACACAACTATAAGCAGCAGTGGATTGCGCCTAACAACTACCTATGCAACTCGGCACTGCCTGAGGAGCTGACTAGCCTGAAGATTGAAATACAAGCCTGACTTACCTCAGAGAAATACCCCAAAGGAATAGGCAGCCCCCCACATATAATGACTGTTAGCAAGATGAAAAGACAAACGCAGGAATGAAATAGATTCAGCAAAGTGAGGCCCGATATTCTAGACAGAGCGAGGATAGCAAAGAGAACTATGCAGTCTACAAAAAACCCTAAAACGAAAACCACGCAAAGGGGCAAAAAGACCCACCGTGCCGAACTAACAGCACGGCGGTGCACCCCTCTGCTTCTCAGAGCTTCCAGCAAAAGACAATAGCAAGCTGGACAGAAAAAACAGAAAACAAACTAGAAGCACTTATCTAGCAGAGCAGCAGGCCCAAGGAAAGATGCAGTAGCTCAGATCCAACACTGGAACATTGACAAGGAGCAAGGAAGACAGACTCAGGTGGAGCTAAATAGCAAGGCAGCCAACGAGCTCACCAAAACACCTGATGGAGGAAGCCCAGAGACTGCAATACCACTTGTGACCACAGAAGTGAACTCAGCCACAGAATTCACAACAGGTGGTATATGTGTTCAAGCTCGTGGTAGTGTGTGGCGCATTTTGTGTGTGTGTGTTCATATCCCCGTGTGTGGTGAGTATCCAATGTCGGGGTCCCACCTTAGCAACTGTATGGTATATACTCTTTGGCGCCATCGCTCTCATTCTTTAAGTCCCCCTTGTTCACATCTGGCAGCTGTCAATTTGCCTCCAACACTTTACCTTTCACTTTTCCCCATTATGTAGATAGGGGAAAAATAGTTTGGTGAATTGGAAAGCGCGGAGCTAAAATTTCACCTCACAACATAGCCTATGACGCTCTCAGGGTCCAGACGTGTGACTGTGCAAAATTTTGTTTCTGTACCTGCGACGCCTCCAACACTTTTCCTTTCACTTTTTTCCCCATTATGTAGATAGGGGCAAAATTGTTTGGTGAATTGGAACGCACGGGGTTAAAATTTCACCTCACAATATAGCCTATGACGCTCTCGGGGTCCAGACGTGTGACTGTGCAAAATTTTGTGGCTGTAGCTGTGACGGTGCAGATGCCAATCCCGGACATACACACATACACACACACACACACACACATTCAGCTTTATATAGTAGATTTAGGGCTGTGCTGCATGAAATGAACCACTATTATATTCACTCTACCTCACTCTTAAAGCCTCCTGTCAATCAATCTTGATGGGTGTGTACCTTTTTATTCCAGTGACGCAACTATCAGATGACTGATACAGTAATTTTAGACTAATCTAATCCATCAGATAGGGATTTAGTAAATTATTTTGTAAAGAACATTATTTGTAGAGAAGACATGATGTTACTTCCGAAATGGCAAATTATGTTATTCTGAAGTTAGTCCATATACATTCTGTAGAAAACCACAGATTTTAATCGCTTAATTCCAATTTTGGGAATCAGGAAGAAATGTCATACAAACTTTCCAGTTTTTAGATTAGAAATGTCTGAATTTACAATATTCAGCTCACCTATCTGCCTTTTGAATGACCACCAGCTTTTATCAAAGATTTAATCTACTGGTCAGTCAATAACCTTGGAATGTCAGATGCTTGGATGCCTCAAGGCAAAACAAACAGTCATGCCTCAAACTTTACTTTTTCTTCTTTGGAAACGTTCATATTATTTTGTCCATGGCTGACTTTTCTTCCTTTTAGTAAACTTCCAGCAGCTACTCAACAAAATGTTGATATTCTATTCATACAAGTGACAATAGTATCAAAAAAGTATCCTTACTAGATGCAAAGAGAGATAGTAAGAGGTCTTTTCCAAAGAAAAAAAGAAACTACCCGAATATTTGCATCTATACTACTGGACAAAACTTATATAGTTCTATGTTAGTTTAAATAGGAACATATAGACAAAAAATGTATATTGAACAAAGTAGAAAATGTATTAATAATCGCAACAAGGCAAAACAAAAATTAATTTAAAAATAGCCATGAGTGCCTTAAGGAGCTCTAATAGATCTCAGTGGCACCACCTTGGGAAAACAAGCAAGGCAGGTACAAGTACAACTAAATGGCAATCTATGGCGATTTTATACTAAGTGTCTGTGATATAGACAAATAAATGCATCCTGAAACAATTGGTAATCCATATCAATGAATTACAGTCATATGACATGAGGATGAAGGTTTCAGGATCAGAACCTTAAATGATAGTGAAAAGTTGTCTTACCTAAACCCAGATGGTGGTGCCACTTCCCCTACGCGCGTTTTGTCGGTGTGCCTTCGTCAGGGGGAGACAGTATTGCTACTAAATGTGTTCTGCATAATAGATTTTTATCACCTAAACATATAGATGCCCAGTCTTGCTCACAAGTTAATTTTAAATTGATTGGCATTGTTGGAATAATAAACGAGACCACCGTTACCTTCCTGTGAATTTCATAAAATACTACAACATATCAGAATGATATAATTTAAAGATATTATCATGACATGCTACACAACACTTTGACAAGCTCCAAGTCAAATCAAAAATACATAGAGTCCTACAGCATAAATATCACTCAACAGTATAAGAGAATTATTATTTTTTTTAATTTTTAGACAAACATGGTCTATATGTTCCGATCAACTTGACTTATTTCACCCCAAAAAAAGTCAGTGTGGTAGATCGGCTCACTCGGCTGCACACACGGTAGACATGGGTACACTGCGGCATTAAAAACTTCCTTTGGTTTCTTGTAGGCAGCATAAACCAAAGTGTGGTAAAGAAAATACAGCCCTCTGGGCAAAACAGGAAAACAAAACAAAATGGTGGCAGAACAAACATAGTCCTTCTGTGAGCAGGGTTCCTCCCAATCAAGAGAATGGTGGAGAAGACCCTGGTTGACCTATCTTAGGCCAATAAATAAAAAAATATATCATACTACACTGGATGTTGCTGATGACACCCTATGTATGTATTATGTAATCATAAAGGCTTGAAACGATAAGAGTGAAATTCAATAATTTTTATATTCCTTCAGAAAATGATGTGCAGGCAAAGCTTTGGGCGCTCAGTCAGAGGTTTTCCCCCCTTTGACAATGACCCTGCTGCAGTATTGAATTATAATAGATAATTCCAAAATTATTATCACAAAATGAATTAAAACATACATATAAAATGTTTTCCTCCCATGCCTTGAAAACCCCTTTAAATAGAAGAAAGACAATTTTTATAGAATAGAACAAGAAGAAAAGCAGATTGTAGATTGTAAAGTTTCTGTGGAGAATCTGGGACATGTCATCAACAGGGGGTAAGCACCTGGCATTCACACATACAAGGCTAAAATATAGGACGAAAGGGAGAGAAAAGAACAGAACATGGTAATAGCTGCTGCTACAAAGTGTATTCATTTATTTTGCATGAGCAAATAACGGAGCTACCGAAATGAAAGAATACACCAGCAAAAATAACTTATTAACGCTAAAGATGCAAAAAAATAAATAAATAAAATAAATAAATTTGTGCTCCAATCATTACTGAGAACTGGTACAAGAATAAATTTACATGTGCAATTTTGTGGTATTATTTCTATTCTATTTTATAGTTGCAGAGGAGGGTCTGATGACATTTTATGTCAACTATATGCAATAATTCACATGTAACACAGGTAAACTACAAGCACTTGATAAGCAGGTGTCCAACTTCAGGGACCACCACTGAATCTGAAAAGGAGATGTAAAGTATTGTTTTGTCTGTGGAAACCTGTCGATACAGTATATGAGGTAAGTATTGAACACGTCACCAATTGTCTAAGGAAATATATTACAGAAGGTGCTATTGAAATGAAATTCTCACCAGATGTCGGTAAAAACTAGTGTTGAGCATTCCGATACCGCAAGTATCGGGTATCGGCCGATACTTGCGGTATCGGAATTCCGATACCGAATTCCGATACTTCCCGCGTATCGGATACCGGAATCGGAAGTTCCCAGAATTCAAACTGCACGCAGCAGCCAATGAGGAATGAATGGAAGTGTGGGCACATCCTGTTTAGCATGGTGGGCATGTAAGTACTGGCAAGGCTGTGATTGGCTGCTGAAATGATGTCACTCTGCACTATAAAAACGCTGCTGCCATTTTGCGCTCACTCTGCTGTGATTTCAGTTAGGGACAAGACGCTGTGTTCTAACTGAGGGCCAGATAGCTAATTGCTTTATTTTGCTTTCCCAAGGCTAATTTAGCAAAACGCTGTGTGTTGTTCACTGTTCACCTTGCTCTTGCCTTGCAGCGCTGTTTTAACAGCGTTCTGCAAGGTCTCTGTGTGTGTGTGCAGCTCACTCTGTAGTCTGTGTGCAGCCATATACCCAGTTGTATTCAGCTCAGGGGGGGTTCACACTGCCTCATACAGTTCTATCCATTGTCCTTTTTTGCTCATAGTGCAGCCTGCTGCACATTTTTTCTAAAATTTCCTATTAGTGTTTTTCCACCCGTCTCCAGCTAAATTGTGGAAAAACACTACATAGGATAACCTAGAGGGGGGTTTTTGGGCCTTGCAGCACCGTTTACGGCTGTCTGCACGGTCTCCGTGTGAGCACAGCTCGCCCTGTAGTCTGTGTGCAGCCACAGCCGGTTGTATTCAGCTCAGGGTAAGTCACTGCCTCATACCGTGAAAAAACTTTTCCTTTTTTTCAAATAGTACAGCCTGCTGAAAATTTTTCCAAAAATTTCCTATTAGTGTCTTTCCACCCGTCTCCAGCTAAATAGTGGAAAAACACTACATAGGATAACCTAGAGGAGGGTTTTTGGGCCTTGCAGCGCCGTTTACGGCTGTCTGCACGGTCTCCGTGTGAGCGCAGCTCGCCCTGTAGTCTGTGTGCAGCCACAGCCGGTTGGATTCAGCTCAGGGTGCGTTACTGCCTCATACCGTTAAATAACTTGTCCTTTTTTTCAAATAGTGCAGCCTGTTGAAAATTTTTTTTTAAATTTCCTATTAGTGTCTTTCCACCCGTCTCCAGCTAAATAGTGGAGAAACACTACATAGGATAACCTAGAGGAGGGTTTTTGGGTCTTGCAGCGCCGTTTACGGCTCTCTGCACAGTCCCCGTGTGAGTTAAACTCGCTCTGTAGTCCGATCTGCAGAAAAAAAAAAAGTAAAGTTCACCAAACACCACTTAACACTTGTGTAGGCCACATTTTATAAATAATAAAGTCTAGTCCACACTTTACAACATTAGTGTTTCTTACACCTGTTAGGAGGAGCATTTCAGGAATAAGCACACTAAGGCCTTAGTACTTTTCTGCTTATCTTTATCTGTCAACCAAGATGAAGAGGGCAGGGAGTAAGGCACGTGGGCGTGGGCGCGGAGCAGGGAGAGGAGCAGGGAGAGGACGTGGTGATTCTGTGCCTGCTGCGGGCACCGGTGACTCATCATCACTCAGTTTCAGCAGGGAACAGTCCTTCATGCGCAGCTTTGTCGGAGAGCGCCGTGCACCGCTGCTGCGTGAAGATCAAATTGAAGCCGTTGTCGGATGGATGGCAGCTAACGCATCGGCATCGACTTCAATTAGTGCCACATCCTCTCAGGCACAGACCACTGGAGAGCAGCCATCTGTCTCTTCACCACCTGCCAATTTGGCCAGGCAGTCAGAGAGCCCAGGGCAGGAGCCGTCTCTACTTCTGTTCTCTGAATCTCTTGGCTTGGAAACAGGGGGCCAGCCAAGCAGCATTGGAGAAATGGAAGAAGAGGCAGTGTGCAGTGATGCCCAACAGCTTTGTCTCTCTGACTCTGAAGAGGTGGGTGGGCCAGTGCCTGCGGTGACCACAGCGCAGTACGCATCTGATGATGAAACTCAGGTGCCGCTTTCTGGTGCATACTGTGCTGCCGAGACTACCCAGGAGGAGCAGTTGGTGGCAGAGGGTAGTGGAGATGATGAGGTCGTTGACCCATCGTGGCATGAGGAACAGGAAGGTGGTGGGAGCAGCTCTGAGGAAGAGATTCCCCTTACGGGCTAAAGAGGGAGAGGGAGGGGGAAAACTGCGGAGCCTGTAGCCTCCACTTTGGCACCCGTTAGGAGCCTGTCTCTTTCAAAAGCCAAAAAGGGCGCTCCCAAGACTTGCAGTGCCTGGTCCTTTTTTGACACAGTTGCAGATGACATTTGTTTTGTCAAATGCAAGCTGTGTCATCAGAAAGTCAAAAGAGGTAAAAGTGTCAGCAACCTCAATACCACAAATATGTGGAAACATGTGCGGACCAGGCACGCGGTGGAGTTACAAAAACACACTGAAGACGTAGGCCAACCAACAGCGGCAGCTACCACCTCTTCAGCTCGTGTTGCCTCTTCCTCCAGCTCACACACAGCTGGTTTGGCTTCCTCCCAGGATCGCCATGGAAGAACCTCTGGCACTGTTGTCCAGAGACCTAGTGTAATTCCACCCACAGCACCACATTCCCAGTCATCCTCACACTCCCAGTCTACTCTACAGCCATCGGTAGTACAGGCATGGGAGAAAAGGCGGGCATTCTCGGCCAACCACCCCCGAGCACAGGCTCTGAATGCAGGCATTGCCAAACTTCTGTCCCTGGAAATGCTCTCATTCAGGCTGGTGGAGACTGACAGCTTCCGTGACTTGATGGCATTGGCAGTCCCACAGTACAAGGTGCCCAGCCGCTTTTGCTTCAGCAGGCAAGCTGTCCCTGCCCTGCACAAGCATGTGGAGGGACACATAAAACATGCGCTACTGAACGCCGTCAGTAGCAAGGTCCACCTCACCACCGATGCGTGGACCAGTCAACATGGACAGGGGCGATACATTTCTCTCACTGCACATTGTGTTAATGTTGAGCTAGGTACAGATCGTGCGAGTGGCGCAGGCCGTGTCCTGCCCACTCCAAGGATTGCAGGAATCCAGTCTGTAAGCATTGACTCCTCCTCATACACAAGTTCCTCAGAATCATCGCTGCAGGAGCTGTCACAGTCCACCTCCACATGGACCCGTGAACGTTTACCTATGACCGACATGAGCACAGCCGTGGCCAAACGTCAACAGGCCGTCTTGAAACTAGTTTCATTGGGGAATCGAAGCCACACAGCGCAGGAGCTCTGGAATGCCATCAAGCAGGAGAGCGATGTGTGGTTAGTGCCAGCGAATCTCCAGCCAGGCATGGTAGTGTGTGACAATGGCCGAAATCTGGTGGCAGCTTTGGCCATTGGCAACCTCACTCACATCCCATGTCTGGCACATGTGCTCAATTTGGTTGTGCAGAGTTTTCTGAGGGACTATCCGGATCTTGATGCACTGCTGCACAAGGTCCGCCTAGAGTGTGCTCACTTGCGACGTTCCAGCTTGGCAAGATCCCGCATTGCTGCTCTGCAGCGCCGATTCCGCCTTCCGGAACACCGCATCATATGTGACCTACCTACCAGGTGGAATTCCAAGTTACATATGTTGGAGCAGTTGTGTGAGCAGCAGCAAGCAGTAATGGAGTACCAGCTGCATCAGGCGCTAAAAAGTCGCAGTCAGCGCCGATCAGACTTCACAACCACAGAGTGGGCCACTATGAAGGACGTCTGCCAGGTTTTGCGTCCTTTCGATTATTCCATGCGGATGGCAAGTGCAGATGATGCACTAGTCAGCATGACTGTCCCCCTTATCTGCCTGCTTCAACAAACTTTGCAAGCGTTAAGGGATGATGTTGTGGAAGAGGTGGAGGATGAGGAGTCACCTTTTCCATCAGCTTCTGGAGAGTCAGCCCCACGTGGTTCCTCACAAAGGGGTACGCAGGGGCCACTTTGTGAGGAGAATGAGGAGGAGTCAATGGAGGAGGAAGAGCTCCGTCCAGAGGAGGGAGTGAGACAATTGTCCAGTGGTCAGTGTGTACAGCGAGGGTGGGGTGATGACGAGCGGGCAGAGATCATGTCTCAAGCTGGGGACAGCGTTTCTGGGCCAGTTGGCAGTCTGCAGCACATGGTGGATTTCATGCTGCAGTGCCTGAGAAACGACCGCCGCATCGACCACATTCTCAACATGCCTGATTATTGGGTGTTCACCCTCCTCGATCCTCGCTACCGGGACAAGGTCCAAAACCTCATCCCAGCGTTGACCCGGGAGCGTAAAATGCAGGAGTACCACGACACACTGGTGAATTCCATCATCTTCTCCAGTCCAACTGAGAGGCGTGCTGCTAGTGCTTTACAAAGCAGCTCAGTGCGTCGAGGCAGTGGGGGAGGCTCTGCACAAAGAGGGAGCAGAAGCAGTGCCTCTGCCCAAGGCAAGCCCAGTATGGCACAACGGTGGCAAACTTTTGTGTGCCCGCCCCAAATGTCTACACCATCACCGGCGGCTCCAGTCAGCAGGAGGCAACGGTTCCGTCAGATGATGACAGACTACATGGCTTGCCCTCTTACTGTACTCCCAGACGGCTCTTCCCCGTTCAAGTTTTGGGTCTCTAAGCTGGATACATGGCCAGAGCTAAGCCAGTATGCAATGGAGGTGCTGGCTTGCCCTGCGGCTAGTGTCTTATCGGAACGTGTCTTTAGTGCCGCAGGTGGTGTACTAACAGACCGTCGCATGCGACTATTCTCCGATAACGTTGACCGGCTTACTTTCCTGAAAATGAACCAGGCCTGGATCTCGCAGGAATTTGCCACTCCTCTGCCTGATTAAGTAATTGGGTGTCATCCAGGTCTCCTGATGTGTTCATCTTTCTACCACCTGAACTGCTATTCCTGGGCTCCAACACCGCCAGTTGCGGCTCAGAAGTGCAGGCTGCACAGTCAAAACATACAACCCAGTGTTATTGGGTTTCAGTAACGTCAGCTGATCCCCAGCTGTGTAGCCGGCAATGTGTCCTGCGACCGCCACGCTGGCACATCAACCTAAATGTAAGGGAACCTGTCCCCCCCCCCGGCGTTTGTTACTGAAAGAGCCATCTTGTGCAGCAGTAATGCTGCACGAGGAAAAGGTAGCTCTTTTAGTTTAGCTCCGTGCATACGCAGAACTTAACACTTATAAAATGTGTTCACTGATACCGTTATACCGTCCCGGAGCTGGGACTTTCCTTCATAATGTGACGCAGCACAGCCGTCATTCCTACCCTCTTGGTGCCATGCGCTGCCTCCTCAGCGTTGTTTTAAGCTGTCACGGAGCCTGCGCTGTTCTGTTATCCTTTGGCCATGGCCAATTTGTGCTGCCTGTCTTCTGACATAATTTGGTGTCAGGCTGGCTGCGCCTGTGCGCCCGCGCTGCCCGAGAACCCGCCTCGCAGTGTCTTCTGATTAAATCACACTGTGAGCCTGGGATCCATGGGCATGCGCAGTGCATATCTTCACCTCGGGCTCTCGCTCATCTCCCTCCGCCTTCTTTAGACTGTGCGCCGTCAGCTGATCCCTAATAGTATGCCACGGCCGTGAGGCCGCACAGTCTGAAGAAGAGGGAAGGAGGGGAGTGAGAGGCGAGGATATGCACTGTGCATGCCCATGGATCCAAGGCCCGCAGTGGGATTACATTAGACGACACTGCGAGGTGAGATCTGGAGCAGCGTGGACGCACAGGCACTGACAGCCTGACACCAAATTATGTCAGAAGACAGGCAGCGCAAATTGGGCATGGCCAAGGGATAACAGACCAGCGCAGGCTCCGTGACAGCTTAAAACAACGCTGAGGAGGCAGCGCACGGCACCAAGGGGATAGGAATGACAGCTGTGCTGCGTCCCATTACGAAGGAAATTCCCACCTCCGGGACGGTTTTACGGTATAAGGGGACACATTTTTAGTGTTTACTTCTGTGTTTGCAAGGAGCATAATTACAAGAGCAACCTTTTCCTTTTGCATCCTTAGTGCTGCACAAGATGGCTCTTTCAGCTACAAACGTCTTGGGGGGGGGTTAAAGGTTCCCTTTCAACTTGCTCCAATCGGGCTTCGGCCTACACTCTGTTCCTCTGCTCCTCCTGCTGTCCCTGGGCTCTAACACCGCCAGTTGGTGCCTGGAAGTGCTGTCTGCACAGTCAACAGTCGCTCCTCTGGTATTGGGGTTCAGTAACGTCAGCTGATCCCCAGCTGTGTGTGCGGCAATACCTCCAATCTGCTCCTCCTGCTGTCCCTGGGCTCTAACACCGCCAGTTGGTGCCTGGAAGTGCTGTCTGCACAGTCAACAGTCGCTCCTCTGTTATTGGGGTTCAGTAACATCAGCTGATCCCCAGCTGTGTGTGCGGCAATACCTCCAATCTGCTCCTCCTGCTGTCCCTGGGCTCTAACACTGCCAGTTGGTGCCTGGAAGTGCTGTCTGCACAGTCAACAGTCGCTCCTCTGTTATTGGGGTTCAGTAACTTCAGCTGATCCCCAGCTGTGTGTGCGGCAATACCTCCAATCTGCTCCTCCTGCTGTCCCTGGGCTCTAACACCGCCAGTTGGTGCCTGGAAGTGCTGTCTGCACAGTCAACAGTCGCTCCTCTGTTATTGGGGTTCAGTAATGTCAGCTGATCCCCAGCTGTGTATCCGGCAACGTGTCATGCGACCGCCACGCTGGCACAACAAAAATGTAAGGGAACCTGTCCCCCCCCCCTAGGCGTTTGTTACTGAAAGAGCCAGCTTGTGCAGCACTAATACTGCACAAGGAAAAGGTCGCTCTTGAAATTATGCTCCTTGGAAACGCTGAACTACACACTCATGTAATGTGTCCCCTCACACCGTCCAACGTTGAGGAGGTGGCGCACGGCACCAAGGGGGTTGGAATGACGGCTGTGCTGTGTCACATTACAAAGGAAAGTCCCACTTCCGGGACGGTTTAACGGTGTGAGGGGACACATTATATGAGTGTGTACTTCAGCGTTTGCAAGGAGCATAATTTTAGGAGCCACCATTTTCCATGTGCAGTATTACTGCTGTACAAGATGGCTCTTTCAGCAACAAATTCCTGGGGGGGGGTTAAAGGTTCCCTTTCAACTTGCTCCACCGCCAGTTTTTGCCCGGACGTGCTAGCTGCTGTTATGACCTGGTGGTTAGGAGCACCCGGAATGACCTGATAGTTAAACCACATACAGGACGAACTCTGGGATGTGAGAACTCTGCTGACTGCAAGCCCTAATCCTATCACACACACTAGAAATAGCCTTGGAGCGCTCCTGACCAGACCTAGGCGCCTCATCACAGCCTAAGGGCTATCTAGCCATAGAGAAGGAAAATAAAGCCTACCTTGCCTCAGAGAAATTCCCCAAAGGTAAAGGAAGCCCCTCACATATATTGACTGTGAGTAAAGATGAAAGTCACAAACGCAGAAATGAAAACAGGTTTTCAGCAAAGGGAGGCCAGACTAACTAAATAGACAGAGGATAGGAAAGGTAACTTTGCGATCAGCACAAAAACCTACAAAGACCACGCAGAGTGTGCAAAAAAGACCTCCGCACCGACTCACGGTGCGGAGGGGCCACTCTGCATCCCAGAGCTTCCAGCTAGCAAGACAAAATCAATAAAACCAGCTGGACAAGAAAACAGAGAACAAAATAAGACTATAAGGAACTTAGCTTCTGCAGGAGCAGGCAGGTCACCAGAGAGATGCAGGAGCAAACTGAACGAATGCAAAAACATTGACAGCTGGCCTAGAGTAACGATCTGAGAGGAGTTAAATAGAACAGCCAACCAAAGGATAAACCACGTCACCTGTGTAAGGAACCTCAGAAGCCGCAGCTTCACTCATAGCCACCAGAGGAAGCCCATAGACGGAACTCGCCGAAGTACCATTCACAACCACAGGAGGGAGCTTGACAACTGAATTCACAACAAGCTGCACAGAGAAAAACACCAGTCAATGTGTCAGTGGGGTTCAGCACCGCCAACTGTTCCCCTGTTGTGTAGCTGGCAACGTGTCCTGCAAATGCCATGCAGGCACCTGAACTGAAATTAAAGGGAACCTGCCCCCACCCCCCCAGGTGTTTCTATGTATAACAGCCACCTTGTACAGCAGTACTGCTGCATTTGTACAAGGTGGCTGACTTTTTCTCCTTGCCCACGTTGAATTTAACACGTACAAAATGTGTCTCATTGCAGACCATTACAATGTCCCTGAGGTGTGACTTTCCTTTTTAATGACACGCAGCACCCCCCTTGGTAGCGCTGCCCATCTTCTGACATCATTGGTTGGCTGCCTGTGCCTGTTCGTCCGCCCTGCCCGACACAACCCCCCTCATTGTCTCATATATTTTGACTGCGAGGGTGTGATTGATGGGCATGTGCAGTGCATATGTTCGCCTGTCTTAACTCATCTCCTTCCGCCTTCTTCAGACTGTGTGGCCTCATGGCCGTGGCAGGCGATAAGGGATCAGCTGAGGCCGCCCAGTCTGAAGCAGGTGTAAGGACATGTGTGAGCGACGAACATATTTACTGCGCAAGGCCACAAATCCCAGCTCTGCAATGTGACTTTATTAAAAGACACTGCGGGTCTGGGATTCATGGCCATTGGTAACCGCACCGGCCAACATGAAATGAGGTGAGAAGACAGGCAGCGCTCACAGCGCATGGCCAAGGGATCACAATAGCGCAGACTCCTGTACAGCAAATAACAATGCTCAGGAGGCTGCGCCCAGCACCAAGGCGTTATTTATGTGCACCTGTGCTGCGTCTCCTTAAAAACACAAGTCACGCCTCCAATACAGTTCTACTGTACAATGGGCAAAATTGTGTACGTCTTTCATTCTGCGTGTGCAATGAGCAAAATTTAAAGAGCAACCTTTCACTTGTGGAGCATTACTGCTGCACAAGGTGTGGCTCTTCTACATTGTAACACGTGAGGGTGGGTTAAAGGTTACCTTTGAAATTGGTTCAATTAGGCTTCGGCCTACACTCTGCTCCTCCTGCAGACCCTGGGCTCTAACTACGCCAGTTGGGGCCCGGAAGTGCTGGCTGCACAGAGAAAAACACCCGCCATTGTGTCAGTGGGGTTCAGCACCGCCAGCTGTTCCCCTGCTGTGTAGCCGGCAACGTGTCCAGCACAAGCCACGCTGGCACAACAGACCAATAGCTGCCACCAGTGCAGGCTTCGGCCTACACTCTGCTCCTCTCCTCCTCCTGCTGACCCTGGGCTCTAACACCGCCAGTTAGGGCCCGGAAGTGCTAGCTGCACAGAGAAAAACACCAGCCAATGTCTTAGTGGGGTTCAGCACCGCCAGCTGTTCCCCTGCTGTGTAGTCGGCAACGTGTCCAGCACAAGCCACGCTGGCACAACAGAACAAAAGCTGCCACCAGTGCAGGCTTCGGCCTACACTCTGCTCCTCTCCTCCTCCTGCTGACCCTGGGCTCTAACACCACCAGTTAGGGCCCGGAAGTGCTAGCTGCACAGAGAAAAACACCAGCCAATGTGTTAGTGGGGTTCAGCACCGCCAGCTGTTCCCCTGCTGTGCAGCTGGCAACGTGACCTGCAAACGCCACGCAGGCACCTGAACTGAAATTAAAGGGACCCTGTCCCCCACCCCCAGGTGTTTCTATGTATAACAGCCACCTTGTACAGCAGTACTGCTGCATTTGTACAAGGTGGCTGACTTTTTCTCCTTGCCCACGTTGAATTTAACACGTACAAAATGTGTCTCATTACAGACCATTTCACTGCCCCTGAGGTGTGATTCTCCTTTTTAAATGACACGTAGCACCCCCCTTGGTAGCGCTGCCCATCTTTTGACATCATTGGTTGGCTGCTTGTGCCTGTGCGTCCGCCCTGCCCGACACAACGCCCCTCGTTGTCTGATCTATTTTGACTGCGAGGGTGTGATTGATGGGCACGAGCAGTGCATATCTTCGCCTGTCTTCACTCCCCTCCTTCCGCCTTCTTCAGACTGTGCGGCCTCATGGCCGTGGCAGGCGATAAGGGATCAGCTGAGGCCACCCAGTCTGAAGCAGGTGTAAGGACATGTGTGAGCGGCGAACATATTTACTGCACAAGGCCACGAATCCCAGCCCCGCACTGTGACTTTATGAAAAGACACTGCGTGTCTGGGATTCATGGCCATCCTTAACTGCACCAGCCAACATGAAATGAGGTCATAAGACGGGCAGCGCTAACTGCCCATGGCCAAGGGCTAACAAGAGCGCAGACTCCTGTACAGCAAATAACAACGCTCAGGAGGCTGCGCCCAGCACCAAGGCGTTATTTTTGGATACCTGTGCTGCGTCTCCTTAAAAAGACAAGTCACGCCTCCAATACAGTTCTACTGTACAATGGGCAAAATTGTGTACGTCTTTCATTCTGCGTGTGCAATGAGCAAAATTTAAAGAGCAACTTTTCACTTGTGGAGCATTACTGCTGCACAAGGTGTGGCTCTTCAACATTGTAACACCTGAGGGTGGGTTAAAGGTTACCTTTGAAATTGGTTCAATTAGGCTTCAGCCTACACTCTGCTCCTCCTGCAGACCCTGGGCTCTAACTACGCCAGTTGGGGCCCGGAAGTGCTGGCTGCACAGAGAAAAACACCCGCCATTGTGTCAGTGGGGTTCAGCACCGCCAGCTGTTCCCCTGCTGTGTAGCCGGCATAGTGTCCGGTAGGGTTGAGCAAAACGGATCGTTCATTTTCAAAAGTCGCCGACTTTTGGCAAAGTCGGGTTTCATGAAACCCGACCCGACCCCTGTGTGGGGTCGGCCATGCGGTACGCGACTTTCACGCCAAAGTCGCGTTTCAATGACGCTAAAAGCGCCATTTCTCAGCCAATGAAGGTGGACGCAGAGTGTGGGCAGCGTGATGACATAGGTCCTGGTCCCCACCATCTTAGAGAAGGGCATTGCAATGATTGGCTTGCTGTCTGCGGCGTCACAGGGGCTATAAAGAGGCGTTCCAGCCGACCGCCATCTTACTGCTGCTGATCTGAGCCTAGGGAGAGGTTGCTGCCGCTTCGTCAGAAGCAGGGATAGCGTTAGGCAGGGTCCATTAACCACCAAACCGCTTGTGCTGTAGCGATTTCCACTGTCCAACACCACCTTTTGTTTGCAGGGACAGTGGAAGCTACATTTTTTTTTCTCAGTGCTGTAGCTCATTGGGCTGCCCTAGAAGGCTCCCTGATAGCTGCATTGCTGTGTGTACGCCGCTGTGCAAACCAACTGCTTTTTTTCAAAGCACAAATCCTGTTGTTCCTTCCTTTCTGCACAGCTATCTTGTTTGTTTGTCCACACTTTTTATTTAATTTGTGCATCAGTCCACTCCTTATTGCTGCCTGACATACCTGGCTGAGATTACTGCAGGGAGATAGTAATTGTAGGACAGTCCCTGTTTTTTTTTTTTTTTTTTTTAAATTCTCCCTAAAAAAATAAGTTGTGGGAGATTAAGATTGGCATTTCTGCTAGAGTGCCATCCCTGTGTGTGCCATCTCTCTCACATAGTGGGCCATAGAAAGCCTTTTTATTTTTCTGTTTTTTTTTGGGGGGGGTTTATAAATTCTCCCTGAAAAAAAAAACAGTGGGAGATTAATATTGGCCTTTGGGCTTGTGTGCCAGTCCTGAGTGTGCCATCTCTCTCTCAAATAGTGGGCCATAGAAAGCCTATTTTTTTTTTTTTTTTTTTGGTTTCTAAATTCTCCCTGAAAAAATAAAAAAAAATCAGTGGGAGATTAATATTGGCCTTTCTGCTTGTGTGCCAGTCCTGACTCCTGGGTGTGCCATCTCTCTCTCTCAAATAGTGGGCCATAGAAAGCCTATTTTTTTTTTTATTTGGTTTCTAAATTCTCCCTGAAAAAATCATTTTTTTTATTTGGTTTCTAAAGTCTCCCTGAAAAAATAAAAAAAAATCAGTGGGAGATTAATATTGGCCTTTCTGCTTGTGTGCCATTCCTGACTCCTGGGTGTGCCATCTCTGTCTCTCAAATAGTGGGCCATAGAAAGCCTATTTATTTTTTTTTTATTTGGTTTCTAAATTCACCCTGAAAAAATAAAAAAAAATCAGTGGGAGATTAATATTGGCCTTTCTGCTTGTGTGCCAGTCTTGACTCCTGGGTGTGCCATCTCTCTCTCTCAAATAGTAGGCCATAGAAAGCATTTTTTTTTTTATTTGGTTTCTAAATTCTCCCTGAAAAAATCTTTTTTTTTATTTAGTTTCTAAATTCTCCCTGAAAAAATCATTTTTTTAATTCGGTTTCTAAAGTCTCCCTGAAAAAAAAAAAAAAAAACAGTGGGAGATTAATATTGGCCTTTCTGCTTGTGTGCCATTCCTGACTCCTGGGTGTGCCATCTCTGTCTCTCAAATAGTGGGCCATAGAAAGCCTATTTATTTTTTTTTTATTTGGTTTCTAAATTCACCCTGAAAAAATAAAAAAAAATCAGTGGGAGATTAATATTGGCCTTTCTGCTTGTGTGCCAGTCTTGACTCCTGGGTGTGCCATCTCTCTCTCTCAAATAGTAGGCCATAGAAAGCATTTTTTTTTAATTTGGTTTCTAAATTCTCCCTGAAAAAATCATTTTTTTTTATTTGGTTTCTAAATTCTCCCTGAAAAAATCATTTTTTTTATTCGGTTTCTAAAGTCTCCCTGAAAAAAAAAAAAAAAAACAGTGGGAGATTAATATTGGCCTTTCTGCTTGTGTGCCATTCCTGACTCCTGGGTGTGCCATCTCTGTCTCTCAAATAGTGGGCCATAGAAAGCCTATTTATTTTTTTTTAATTTGGTTTCTAAAGTCTCCCTGAAAAAATAAAAAAAAATCAGTGGGAGATTAATATTGGCCTTTCTGCTTGTGTGCCAGTCTTGACTCCTGGGTGTGCTATCTCTCTCTCTCAAATTGTGGGCCATAGAAAGCCTATTATTTTTTTTTTTATTTGGTTTCTAAATTCTCCCTGAAAAAATCATTTTTTTTTATTTGGTTTCTAAATTCTCCCTGAAAAAATCATTTTTTTAATTCGGTTTCTAAAGTCTCCCTGAAAAAAAAAAAAAAAACAGTGGGAGATTAATATTGGCCTTTCTGCTTGTGTGCCATTCCTGACTCCTGGGTGTGCCATCTCTGTCTCTCAAATAGTGGGCCATAGAAAGCCTATTTATTTTTTTTTAATTTGGTTTCTAAAGTCTCCCTGAAAAAATAAAAAAAAAATCAGTGGGAGATTAATATTGGCCTTTCTGCTTGTGTGCCAGTCTTGACTCCTGGGTGTGCTATCTCTCTCTCTCTCAAATAGTGGGCCATAGAAAGCCTATTATTTTTTTTTTATTTGGTTTCTAAATTCTCCCTGAAAAAAAATCATTTTTTTTATTTGGTTTCTAAATTCTCCCTGAAAAAATCATTTTTTTAAATTTGGTTTCTAAAGTCTCCCTGAAAAAATAAAAAAAAATCAGTGGGAGATTAATATTGCCCTTTCTGCTTGTGTGCCAGTCTTGACTCCTGGGTGTGCCATCTCTCTCTCTCAAATAGTGGGCCATAGAAAGCCTATTTTTTTTTTTACTTGGTTTCTAAATTTTCCCTGAAAAGATAAAAAAAAAAGTGGGAGATCAATATTGACATTTGTGCTTGAGTGACAGTCCTGCAGGTGTGGCATCTCTCTCATTTGGTGCCACCGAAAACAGAGTGTGTAACATTGTGCCTGATTTTCCGTGCGGTCTCACCCACCTGTAAAGGGATATCTAAATCATACTGAAGTTATAGCTCACCGTGTAAGTTGTTTTACAGCAACAAATACCGTTACTTTGGTTAAGTTTTTAAAACAATGAAGAAGTCTGGTGGAAGAGGTCGTGGCCGTGGGCGTTCATTGTCAGCTGGTAATGATGGTAGTGGAGCATCAGGTGGTCGTGGGAAAAAAAATATTGCACCTATGTCTGGAGCTGTGGAGCCAGGTTCGTCGTCTGGCTACAGAAGGCCTCGAACGCTCCCTTTTCTGGGAGTAGGAAAACCGCTTTTAAAGCCGGAGCAGCAAGAGCAAGTTTTGGCTTACCTTGCTGACTCAGCCTCTAGCTCTTTTGCCTCCTCTTTTGAAACTGGTAAATGTAAAAGCAGCGCGTCGTTAGTGGATGTTCACGGTCAGGGACAAGTCGCTTCCTTGTCCTCTTCAGCAAAAACAACAACAGAGAAGGATGCAGCAGGCGACACAACGGGTTACTCCATGGAGCTCTTTACACATACCGTCCCTGGCTTAGAAAGTGAAGCAGTTAACAGGCCATGCCCATTACAAGTTGAATCTGACATGGAGTGCACTGATGCACAGCCACAGCCAGACTACTATGCTGGTCCTTTGACTCAGACCACAACATTGCCCTCGCACGGTACTGATCCAGAATCAGACCCTGATGAGACTATGTTGCCCCGTCACGAATGCTCTACCACCGACTTACACGGTGACACAGACGAAGTTGCGCACGAGCTAGAAGAGGAGGTTATAGATGACCCAGTTGTTGACCCTGATTGGCAGCCATTGGGGGAACAGGGTGCAGGCAGCAGTAGTTCTGAAGCGGAGGAGGAGGGGCCGCAGCAGGCATCAACATCACAACCGGTTCCATCTGCCGGGCCCGTAGATGGGACAAAACGCGTGGCAAAGCCAAAACCTGTTGGAGGACAGCGTGGCCATCCGGTTAAAGCTCAGTTTGCAATGCCTGAAAAGGGATCCGAGGCTCGAAAGAGTGCAGTCTGGCATTTTTTTAAACAACATCAAATTGATCAGCGCAAAGTCATCTGTCAAAAATGTTCAACTACCTTAAGCAGAGGTCAGAATCTGAAAAGTCTCAATACAAGTTGCATGCATAGACATTTAACCACCATGCATTTGCAAGCCTGGACTAACTACCAAACGTCCCTTAAGGTTGTAGCACCCTCGGCCAATGAAGCTAGTCAGCAAAGCTACATCCCTGCCGTCACTCTAAGGCCACCATTTTCCGCACCACCTGCAGTATCTGTGCAGGTTTCTTTGCCAGGCCAAAGCAGTCAGGGTCAGGGAATCACCAGTTTCGTAGTAGGAAACACTGCATCTAGGGCACCGGCGGAAACAATACCGTCTCCAACCGTCTCTCAGTCTGCCATGTCCACCGGCACACCCGCTAGTTCCACGATCTCCAGCTCTCCAGTCCAGCTCACCCTACATGAGACTCTGGTTAGAAAAAGGAAGTACTTATCCTCGCATCCCCGTACACAGGGTTTGAACGCCCACATAGCTAGACTAATCTCGTTAGAGATGATGCCCTACCGGTTAGTTGAAAGTGAAGCTTTCAAAGCCCTGATGGACTACGCTGTACCACGCTACGAGCTACCCAGTTGACACTTCTTTTCGAGAAAAGCCAGCCCAGCCCTCCACCAGCATGTTAAAGAGCGCATCGTCCATGCACTCAGGCAATCTGTGAGTACAAAGGTGCACCTGATAACAGATGCATGGACCAGTAGGCATGGCCAGGGACGTTACGTGTCCATCACGGCACACTGGGTGAATGTGGTGGATGCAGGGTCCACAGGGGACATCAATTTCGGGACAGTTCTGCCTAGCCCACGGTCTAGGAAACAGTTGGCTGTAGGTGTTCGCACCCCCTCCTCCTCCTCCTCATCCTTCTGCAGAAGCGAGAGCTCTTCCACAGACCGGAGTCGCCAAACCACTCCATCCGCAGCTGGCACTGTTGCACACCAGTTGTTCCATTATGGGGCAGCTACTAGCAAGCGTCAGCAGGCTGTATTGGCTATGAAGTGTTTGGGCGACAACAGACACACCGCGGAAGTTCTGTCCGAGTTCTTGCAGATAGAAACGCAGTCGTGGCTGGGCACAGTAGATCTTGAGGCAGGCAAGGTAGTGAGTGATAACGGAAGGAATTTCATGGCTGCCATCTCCCTTTCCCAACTGAAACACATTCCTTGCCTGGCTCACACCTTAAACCTGTTGGTGCAGTGCTTCCTGAGAAGTTATCCGGGGTTATCCGACCTGCTCCTCAAAGTGCGCGGACTTTGCTCACATATCCGCCGTTCGCCCGTACACTCCAGCCGTATGCAGACCTATCAGCGGTCTTTGAACCTTCCCCAGCATCGCCTAATCATAGACGTTGCAACAAGGTGGAACTCAACACTGCACATGCTTCAGAGACTGTGCGAACAGAGGCGGGCTGTTATGTTTTTGTGGGAGGATACACATACACGGGCAGGCAGTAGGATGGCAGACATGGAGTTGTCAGGTGTGCAGTGGTCGAAGATACAAGACATGTGTCAAGTCCTTCAGTGTTTTGAGGAATGCACACGGCTGGTTAGTGCAGACAACGCCATAATGAGCATGAGCATCCCCCTAATGCGTCTGCTGATGCAAAGTTTGACGCACATAAAGGATCAGGCATCTGCAGCCGAGGAAGAGGAAAGCCTTGATGACAGTCAGCCATTGTCTGGTCAGGGCAGTGTACAGGACGAGGTAGCGGGCGAACAGGAGGAGGAGGACGAGGAGGATGATGGGGATGAGTATTTTTTTAATGAGGAAGCTTCTTCGGGGCCACTGGAAATTGGTGGCGTGGCAAGGCCGGATTCTGGGTTTCTGAGGGACACAACTGACGTAGATTTGCCTGAAACTGCCCCTCAACCAAGCAGAACCGCAGATTTGACAACTGGAACTTTGGCACACATGGTGGATTATGCCTTACGTATCCTCAAAAGGGACACACGCATTACAAAAATGATGAACGATGACGATTACTGGTTGGCCTGCCTCCTTGATCCTCGCTATAAAGTAAAATTGCAAACTATTATGCCACATGAGAACTTGGAACTAATATTAGCAACCAAACAATCAACTCTTTTGACCGTTTGCTTCAGGCATTCCCAGCACACAGCGCCCGTGATCGTTCTCACACGAGCAGCAGGGGCAGCAGACCAGAAGTGTTAGAGGTGCAGAAATCCGAAGTGGCGTTGGACAGAGGGGTTTTCTGACCAGGTTGTGGAGTGATTTTGCTATGACCGCAGACAGGACAGGTACTGCTGCATCAATTCAAAGTGACAGGAGACAACATTTGTCCAGTATGGTTACTAACTATTTTTCATCCCTTATCGATGTTCTACCTCAACCGTCATTCCCATTTGATTACTGGGCATCCAAATTAGACACCTGGCCAGAATTGGCAGAATATGCATTGCAGGAGCTTGCTTGCCCGGCAGCTAGTGTCCTATCAGAAAGAGTATTCAGTGCTGCAGGTTCAATATTAACCGAAAAAAGGACTCGTCTGGCTACCCAAAATGTTGATGATCTAACCTTCATTAAAATGAACCACAACTGGATTTCGAATTCTTTTGCCTCACCTTGCCCGGCCGACACCTAGCTTTCCTATGAAAAGGTATTGCCTGTGGACTACTCTGAATGACTTTACCAATCTCGTAATTTGCAGCAGCTGATTGTCCAGCATACAACATGTTTACACCTCCCTAAATGGCCAAACTCCCCACACGGGGCCGTGGTATCGCCACTTGGCGCAAGCACCCGTGAGAGTGCTGTTTGTCTGAAGAGGTGGGTGTGCCCGCTTTTGGTCGACGGCACTGCCACTGGGTCCCTCATAGTACAATAAAGTGTCTCTGGCGGTGGTGGTGCACACCCAACGTCAGACACACTGTTGTAACATGAGGGGCCCTGGGCATGTACCGCCGGCCACAAGAGAGTTCCCCCACCCCCAGCTCAAACATTGCTCTACCACTTGCACAATTATCTCTCACACTTCCACCAATGTTTAGTCTATGCGCTGACATCCGTAAATTCCTGCCACTGACAATACCATTGTGTTGACATGTATGATGGTACTTAACATAGTCAGGGGCAGTGTCCTATATTTACCCAAGTAAATACTTTGTGCCAAATTACTAGGTCTGAAACTACGCAGAGGAGCCCACCCCTGTACCTAATGATTGCACCCTTTTGTGTTTTCATTTTGTTGTAATGCGAGACATTAACATGTATTTATTGTTTGGGACTACTAACTGGCAGACACTCATTACAATCGGCCGCCGCTGACAACACCAATGGTGCCTGTGTACCCCTGCAAGAGAATTCAAAGTGCCTACAGCCCAATTTTATTATGTTAGGCCTTCGAAGCCTGTCTGCGGTCCCTCCTTCCACTAAGCCTCCACTGACCTGTCTACTACTGCCCGTGTACCCCTGGAACCAATTATAAAGTACCTACAGCCCAATTTTATTATGTTAGGCCTTTGAAGCCTGTCTGCGGTCCGTCCTTCCACTAGGCCTCCACTGACCTGTCTACTGCTGCCCGTGTTCCCCTGGAACCAATTTTAAAGTGCCTACAGCCCAATTTTATTATGTTAGGCCTTCAAAGCCTGTCTGCGGTCCCTCCTTCCACTAGGCCTCCACTGACCTGTCTACTGCTGCCCGTGTACCCCTGGAACCAATTATAAAGTGCCTACAGCCCAAATTTATTATGTTAGGCCTTCGAAGCCTGTCTGCGGTCCGTCCTTCCACTAGGCCTCCACTGACCTGTCTACTGCTGCCCGTGTATCCCTGGAGCCAATTTTAAAGTGCCTACAGCCCAATTTTATTATGTTAGGCCTTTGAAGCCTGTCTGCGGTCCGTCCTTCCACTAGTCCTCCACTGACCTGTCTACTGCTGTCCGTGTACCCCTGGAACCAATTATAAAGTGCCTACAGCCCAATTTTATTATGTTAGGCCTTCGAAGCCTGTCTGCGGTCCCTCCTTCCACTAGGCCTCCACTGACCTGTCTACTGCTGCCCGTGTACCCCTGGAACCAATTATAAAGTGCCTACAGCCCAAATTTATTATGTTAGGCCTTCGAAGCCTGTCTACGGTCCGTCCTTCCACTAGTCCTCCACTGACCTGTCTACTGCTGCCCGTGTTCCCCTGGAACCAATTTTAAAGTGCCTACAGCCAAATTTTATTATGTTAGGCCTTCGAAGCCTGTCTGCGGTCCGTCCTTCCACTAGTCCTCCACTGACCTGTCTACTGCTGCCCGTGTACCCCTGGAACCAATTTTAAAGTGCCTACAGCCCAAATTTATTATGTTAGGCCTTCGAAGCCTGTCTGCGGTCCGTCCTTCCACTAGTCCTCCACTGACCTGTCTACTGCTGCCCGTGTACCCCTAGAGCCAATTTTAAAGTGCCTACAGCCAAATTTTATTATGTTAGGCCTTCGAAGCCTGTCTGCGGTCCGTCCTTCCACTAGTCCTCCACTGACCTGTCTACTGCTGCCCGTGTTCCCCTGGAACCAATTTTAAAGTGCCTACAGCCAAATTTTATTATGTTAGGCCTTCGAAGCCTGTCTGCAGTCCGTCCTTCCACTAGTCCTCCACTGACCTATCTACTGCTGCCCGTGTTCCCCTGGAACCAATTTTAAAGTGCCTACAGCCAAATTTTATTATGTTAGGCCTTCGAAGCCTGTCTGCGGTCTGTCCTTCCACTAGTCCTCCACTGACTTGTCTACTGCTGCCCGTGTACCCCTGGAACCAATTTTAAAGTGCCTACAGCCCAATTTTATTATGTTAGGCCTTCGAAGCCTGTCTGCGGTCCGTCCTTCCAATAGTTCTCCACTGACCAGACCAATGCTGGCCGTGTACCCCTGGAACCCAGGTGAAAGTGCATGGAGCCTCCTTTTTTTCTTTGTTTTTTATTTAGAAAGCCCAGATGAACTACGCTGTACCACGGTTCAAGCTACCCAGTCGACATTTCTTTTGCGAGAAAAGCCATCCCAGCCCTCCACCGGCATGAAAAAGTCTGCATTGTCATAGCACTCAGGCAATCAAACAGTAGAAAGGTGCACCTGACAAGAGACGCATGGACCAGTAGGCATGTCCACAAAAAGTTACGTGTCCATTACGGCGCACTGGGTTAATGTGTTGGATGCATGGTCCACAGGGGACTGCCTACAAAGTCTGTCTGCAGTCCCTAATTCAAATTGTCCTCCGCTGACCACACCACTGCTGCCCGTGTACCCCTGGAACCAATTTTAAAGTGCCTGCAGCCTAATTATATTATGTTAGGCCTTCGAAGCCTGTCTGCGGTCCGTCCTTCCACTAGTCCTCCACTGACCTATCTACTGCTGCCCGTGTACCCCTGGAACCAATTTTAAAGTGCCTACAGCCCAATTATATTATGTTAGGCCTTCGAAGCCTGTCTGCGGTCCGTCCTTCCACTTGTCCTCCCCTGACCTGTCTACTGCTGCCCGTGTTCCCCTGGAACCAATTTTAAAGTGCCTACAGCCAAATTTTATTATGATAGGCCTTCGAAGCCTGTCTGCGGTCCGTCCTTCCACTAGTCCTCCACTGACTTGTCTACTGCTGCCCGTGTACCCCTGGAACCAATTTTAAAGTGCCTACAGCCCAATTTTATTATGTTAGGCCTTCGAAGCCTGTCTACGGTCCGTCCTTCCACTAGGCCTCCACTGACCTGTCTACTGCTGCCTGTGTACCCCTGGAAGCAATTATAAAGTGCCTACAGCCCAATTTTATTATGTTAGGCCTTCGAAGCCTGTCTGCGGTCCGTCCTTCCAATAGTTCTCCACTGACCAGACCAATGCTGGCCGTGTACCCCTGGAACCCAGCTGAAAGTGCATGGAGCCTCCTTTTTTTCTTTGTTTTTTATTTAGAAAGCCCAGATGAACTACGCTGTACCACGGTTCAAGCTACCCAGTCGACATTTCTTTTGCGAGAAAAGCCATCCCAGCCCTCCACCGGCATGAAAAAGTCTGCATTGTCATAGCACTCAGGCAATCAAACAGTAGAAAGGTGCACCTGACAAGAGACGCATGGACCAGTAGGCATGTCCACAAAAAGTTACGTGTCCATTACGGCGCACTGGGTTAATATCTTGGATGCATGGTCCACAGGGGACTGCCTACAAAGTCTGTCTGCAGTCCCTAATTCAAATTGTCCTCCGCTGACCACACCACTGCTGCCCGTGTACCCCTGGAACCAATTATAAAGTGCCTACAGCCCAAATTTATTATGTTAGGCCTTCGAAGCCTGTCTGCGGTCCGTCCTTCCACTAGGCCTCCACTGACCTGTCTACTGCTGCCCGTGTATCCCTGGAGCCAATTTTAAAGTGCCTACAGCCCAATTTTATTATGTTAGGCCTTTGAAGCCTGTCTGCGGTCCGTCCTTCTACTAGTCCTCCACTGACCTGTCTACTGCTGTCCGTGTACCCCTGGAACCAATTATAAAGTGCCTACAGCCCAATTTTATTATGTTAGGCCTTCGAAGCCTGTTTGCGGTCCCTCCTTCCACTAGGCCTCCACTGACCTGTCTACTGCTGCCCGTGTACCCCTGGAACCAATTATAAAGTGCCTACAGCCCAAATTTATTATGTTAGGCCTTCGAAGCCTGTCTACGGTCCGTCCTTCCACTAGTCCTCCACTGACCTGTCTACTGCTGCCCCTGTTCCCCTGGAACCAATTTTAAAGTGCCTACAGCCAAATTTTATTATGTTAGGCCTTCGAAGCCTGTCTGCGGTCCGTCCTTCCACTAGTCCTCCACTGACCTGTCTACTGCTGCCCGTGTACCCCTGGAACCAATTTTAAAGTGCCTACAGCCCAAATTTATTATGTTAGGCCTTCGAAGCCTGTCTGCGGTCCGTCCTTCCACTAGTCCTCCACTGACCTGTCTACTGCTGCCCGTGTACCCCTAGAGCCAATTTTAAAGTGCCTACAGCCAAATTTTATTATGTTAGGCCTTCGAAGCCTGTCTGCGGTCCGTCCTTCCACTAGTCCTCCACTGACCTGTCTACTGCTGCCCGTGTTCCCCTGGAACCAATTTTAAAGTGCCTACAGCCAAATTTTATTATGTTAGGCCTTCGAAGCCTGTCTGCGGTCCGTCCTTCCACTAGTCCTCCACTGACCTATCTACTGCTGCCCGTGTTCCCCTGGAACCAATTTTAAAGTGCCTACAGCCCAATTTTATTATGTTAGGCCTTCGAAGCCTGTCTGCGGTCCGTCCTTCCAATAGTTCTCCACTGACCAGACCAATGCTGGCCGTGTACCCCTGGAACCCAGGTGAAAGTGCATGGAGCCTCCTTTTTTTCTTTGTTTTTTATTTAGAAAGCCCAGATGAACTACGCTGTACCACGGTTCAAGCTACCCAGTCGACATTTCTTTTGCGAGAAAAGCCATCCCAGCCCTCCACCGGCATGAAAAAGTCTGCATTGTCATAGCACTCAGGCAATCAAACAGTAGAAAGGTGCACCTGACAAGAGACGCATGGACCAGTAGGCATGTCCACAAAAAGTTACGTGTCCATTACGGCGCACTGGGTTAATGTGTTGGATGCATGGTCCACAGGGGACTGCCTACAAAGTCTGTCTGCAGTCCCTAATTCAAATTGTCCTCCGCTGACCACACCACTGCTGCCCGTGTACCCCTGGAACCAATTTTAAAGTGCCTGCAGCCTAATTATATTATGTTAGGCCTTCGAAGCCTGTCTGCGGTCCGTCCTTCCACTAGTCCTCCACTGACCTATCTACTGCTGCCCGTGTACCCCTGGAACCAATTTTAAAGTGCCTACAGCCCAATTATATTATGTTAGGCCTTCGAAGCCTGTCTGCGGTCCTCCCCTGACCTGTCTACTGCTGCCCGTGTACCCCTGGAACCAATTTTAAAGTGCCTACAGCCCAATTTTATTATGTTAGGCCTTCGAAGCCTGTCTACGGTCCGTCCTTCCACTAGGCCTCCACTGACCTGTCTACTGCTGCCTGTGTACCCCTGGAAGCAATTATAAAGTGCCTACAGCCCAATTTTATTATGTTAGGCCTTCGAAGCCTGTCTGCGGTCCGTCCTTCCAATAGTTCTCCACTGACCAGACCAATGCTGGCCGTGTACCCCTGGAACCCAGCTGAAAGTGCATGGAGCCTCCTTTTTTTCTTTGTTTTTTATTTAGAAAGCCCAGATGAACTACGCTGTACCACGGTTCAAGCTACCCAGTCGACATTTCTTTTGCGAGAAAAGCCATCCCAGCCCTCCACCGGCATGAAAAAGTCTGCATTGTCATAGCACTCAGGCAATCAAACAGTAGAAAGGTGCACCTGACAAGAGACGCATGGACCAGTAGGCATGTCCACAAAAAGTTAAGTGTCCATTACGGCGCACTGGGTTAATATCTTGGATGCATGGTCCACAGGGGACTGCCTACAAAGTCTGTCTGCAGTCCCTAATTCAAATTGTCCTCCGCTGACCACACCACTGCTGCCCGTGTACCCCTGGAACCAATTATAAAGTGCCTACAGCCCAAATTTATTATGTTAGGCCTTCGAAGCCTGTCTGCGGTCCGTCCTTCCACTAGGCCTCCACTGACCTGTCTACTGCTGCCCGTGTATCCCTGGAGCCAATTTTAAAGTGCCTACAGCCCAATTTTATTATGTTAGGCCTTTGAAGCCTGTCTGCGGTCCGTCCTTCTACTAGTCCTCCACTGACCTGTCTACTGCTGTCCGTGTACCCCTGGAACCAATTATAAAGTGCCTACAGCCCAATTTTATTATGTTAGGCCTTCGAAGCCTGTTTGCGGTCCCTCCTTCCACTAGGCCTCCACTGACCTGTCTACTGCTGCCCGTGTACCCCTGGAACCAATTATAAAGTGCCTACAGCCCAAATTTATTATGTTAGGCCTTCGAAGCCTGTCTACGGTCCGTCCTTCCACTAGTCCTCCACTGACCTGTCTACTGCTGCCCCTGTTCCCCTGGAACCAATTTTAAAGTGCCTACAGCCAAATTTTATTATGTTAGGCCTTCGAAGCCTGTCTGCGGTCCGTCCTTCCACTAGTCCTCCACTGACCTGTCTACTGCTGCCCGTGTACCCCTGGAACCAATTTTAAAGTGCCTACAGCCCAAATTTATTATGTTAGGCCTTCGAAGCCTGTCTGCGGTCCGTCCTTCCACTAGTCCTCCACTGACCTGTCTACTGCTGCCCGTGTACCCCTAGAGCCAATTTTAAAGTGCCTACAGCCAAATTTTATTATGTTAGGCCTTCGAAGCCTGTCTGCGGTCCGTCCTTCCACTAGTCCTCCACTGACCTGTCTACTGCTGCCCGTGTTCCCCTGGAACCAATTTTAAAGTGCCTACAGCCAAATTTTATTATGTTAGGCCTTCGAAGCCTGTCTGCGGTCCGTCCTTCCACTAGTCCTCCACTGACCTATCTACTGCTGCCCGTGTTCCCCTGGAACCAATTTTAAAGTGCCTACAGCCAAATTTTATTATGTTAGGCCTTCGAAGCCTGTCTGCGGTCTGTCCTTCCACTAGTCCTCCACTGACTTGTCTACTGCTGCCCGTGTACCCCTGGAACCAATTTTAAAGTGCCTACAGCCCAATTTTATTATGTTAGGCCTTCGAAGCCTGTCTGCGGTCCGTCCTTCCAATAGTTCTCCACTGACCAGACCAATGCTGGCCGTGTACCCCTGGAACCCAGGTGAAAGTGCATGGAGCCTCCTTTTTTTCTTTGTTTTTTATTTAGAAAGCCCAGATGAACTACGCTGTACCACGGTTCAAGCTACCCAGTCGACATTTCTTTTGCGAGAAAAGCCATCCCAGCCCTCCACCGGCATGAAAAAGTCTGCATTGTCATAGCACTCAGGCAATCAAACAGTAGAAAGGTGCACCTGACAAGAGACGCATGGACCAGTAGGCATGTCCACAAAAAGTTACGTGTCCATTACGGCGCACTGGGTTAATGTGTTGGATGCATGGTCCACAGGGGACTGCCTACAAAGTCTGTCTGCAGTCCCTAATTCAAATTGTCCTCCGCTGACCACACCACTGCTGCCCGTGTACCCCTGGAACCAATTTTAAAGTGCCTGCAGCCTAATTATATTATGTTAGGCCTTCGAAGCCTGTCTGCGGTCCGTCCTTCCACTAGTCCTCCACTGACCTATCTACTGCTGCCCGTGTACCCCTGGAACCAATTTTAAAGTGCCTACAGCCCAATTATATTATGTTAGGCCTTCGAAGCCTGTCTGCGGTCCGTCCTTCCACTTGTCCTCCCCTGACCTGTCTACTGCTGCCCGTGTTCCCCTGGAACCAATTTTAAAGTGCCTACAGCCAAATTTTATTATGATAGGCCTTCGAAGCCTGTCTGCGGTCCGTCCTTCCACTAGTCCTCCACTGACTTGTCTACTGCTGCCCGTGTACCCCTGGAACCAATTTTAAAGTGCCTACAGCCCAATTTTATTATGTTAGGCCTTCGAAGCCTGTCTACGGTCCGTCCTTCCACTAGGCCTCCACTGACCTGTCTACTGTTCCCTGTGTACCCCTGGAAGCAATTATAAAGTGCCTACAGCCCAATTTTATTATGTTAGGCCTTCGAAGCCTGTCTGCGGTCCGTCCTTCCAATAGTTCTCCACTGACCAGACCAATGCTGGCCGTGTACCCCTGGAACCCAGCTGAAAGTGCATGGAGCCTCCTTTTTTTCTTTGTTTTTTATTTAGAAAGCCCAGATGAACTACGCTGTACCACGGTTCAAGCTACCCAGTCGACATTTCTTTTGCGAGAAAAGCCATCCCAGCCCTCCACCGGCATGAAAAAGTCTGCATTGTCATAGCACTCAGGCAATCAAACAGTAGAAAGGTGCACCTGACAAGAGACGCATGGACCAGTAGGCATGTCCACAAAAAGTTAAGTGTCCATTACGGCGCACTGGGTTAATATCTTGGATGCATGGTCCACAGGGGACTGCCTACAAAGTCTGTCTGCAGTCCCTAATTCAAATTGTCCTCCGCTGACCACACCACTGCTGCCCGTGTACCCCTGGAACCAATTTTAAAGTGCCTGCAGCCTAATTATATTATGTTAGGCCTTCGAAGCCTGTCTGCGGTCCGTCCTTCCACTAGTCCTCCACTGACCTATCGACTGCTGCCCGTGTACCCCTGGAACCAATTTTAAAGTGCCTACAGCCAATTATATTATGTTAGGCCTTCGAAGCCTGTCTGCGGTCCGTCCTTCCACTAGTCCTCCACTGACCTGTCTACTGCTGCCCGTGTTCCCCTGGAACCAATTTTAAAGTGCCTACAGCCAAATTTTATTATGTTAGGCCTTCGAAGCCTGTCTGCGGTCCGTCCTTCCACTAGTCCTCCACTGACTTGTCTACTGCTGCCCGTGTACCCCTGGAACCAATTTTAAAGTGCCTACAGCCCAATTTTATTATGTTAGGCCTTCGAAGCCTGTCTGCGGTCCGTCCTTCCACTAGTCCTCCACTGACCTGTCTACTGCTGCCTGTGTACCCCTGGAAGCAATTATAAAGTGCCTACAGCCCAATTTTATTATGTTAGGCCTTCGAAGCCTGTCTGCGGTCCGTCCTTCCAATAGTTCTCCACTGACCAGACCAATGCTGGCCGTGTACCCCTGGAACCCAGCTGAAAGTGCATGGAGCCTCCTTTTTTTCTTTGTTTTTTATTTAGAAAGCCCAGATGAACTACGCTGTACCACGGTTCAAGCTACCCAGTCGACATTTCTTTTGCGAGAAAAGCCATCCCAGCCCTCCACCGGCATGAAAAAGTCTGCATTGTCATAGCACTCAGGCAATCAAACAGTAGAAAGGTGCACCTGACAAGAGACGCATGGACCAGTAGGCATGTCCACAAAAAGTTACGTGTCCATTACGGTGCACTGGGTTAATGTGTTGGATGCATGGTCCACAGGGGACTGCCTACAAAGTCTGTCTGCAGTCCCTAATTCAAATTGTCCTCCGCTGACCACACCACTGCTGCCCGTGTACCCCTGGAACCAATTTTAAAGTGCCTGCAGCCTAATTTTGTTATGTTAGGCCTACTACGCCTGTCTGCGGTCCCTCCTTCCAATACTCCTCCAGTGTCCACGCCACTGCTGCCCGTGGACCCCTGGAGCCTATTTTTAATTGCATAGAGCATCCTTTTTTTAATAGTAGGCGTACAAAGTCTGTCTGCGGTCCACTATTGAAATTGTCCTCCACTGACCAGAGCAATGCTGCCTGTGTACCCCTGTAACCTATTTAAAACTGCATTGAGCCACATTTTTGGTTTAAGGCCTACTACCTGTGTCTGTCTGCTCCACTCAATACAGCTGTCCTCCTTTGAAAAAAGCTGAGCGTCAATAGTCTTGTTTTCAGCCTCTAGGAATTTGAAAACTGCATTGGGGCTACTACTTCGGTAGGGCCTACTAACGGTGTCTGCCGCTCCAAGGTGTTCCCCAGGTTTCCTCGCCATTGCTTCGATCTTCTGACTCTCGTTTAGTAGTTGTTGAAAACAATACTGCATTCGGTCTACAAGTTGGGTCTGGGTTGTAGAGACGGTGTCTTCCGCTCCAAGGTGTTCTCCAGGTTTCCTCTCCATTGCTTCAATCTTAAAGCTCTTGTTTAGTAGTTGTTGAAAACAACACTGCATTCGGCCTACAAGTTGGGTCTGGGGTGTAGAGACGGTGTCTTCCGCTCCAAGGTGTTCTCCAGGTTTCCTCTCCATTGCTTCAATCTTACAGCTCTTGTTTAGTAGTTGTTGAAAACAACACTGCATTCGGCCTACAAGTTGGGTCTGGGGTGTAGAGATGGTGTCTTCCGCTCCAAGGTGTTCTCCAGGTTTCCTCTCCATTGCTTCAATCTTAAAGCTCTTCTTAAGTAGTTGTTGAAAACAACACTGCCTTCGGCCTACAAGTTGGGTCTGAGTTGTAGAGACGGTGTCTTCCGCTCCAAGGTGTTCTCCAGGTTTCCTCTCCATTGCTTCAATCTTAAAGCTCTTGTTTAGTAGTTGTTGAAAACAACACTGCATTCGGCCTACAAGTTGGGTCTGGGGTGTAGAGACGGTGTCTTCCGCTCCAAGGTGTTCTCCAGGTTTCCTCTCCATTGCTTCAATCTTAAAGCTCTTCTTAAGTAGTTGTTGAAAACAACACTGCATTCGGCCTACAAGTTGGGTCTGGGTTGTAGAGACGGTGTCTTCCGCTCCAAGGTGTTCTCCAGGTTTCCTCTCCATTGCTTCAATCTTAAAGCTGTTCTTAAGTAGTTGTTGAAAACAACACTGCATTCGGCCTACAAGTTGGGTCTGGGTTGTAGAGACGGTGTCTTCCGCTCCAAGGTGTTCTCCAGGTTTCCTCTCCATTGCTTCAATCTTAAAGCTCTTGTTTAGTAGTTGTTGAAAACAACACTGCATTCGGCCTACAAGTTGGGTCTGGGGTGTAGAGACGGTGTCTTCCTCTCCAAGGTGTTCTCCAGGTTTCCTCTCCATTGCTTCAATCTTAAAGCTCTTGTTTAGTAGTTGTTGAAAACAACACTGCATTCGGCCTACAAGTTGGGTCTGGGTTGTAGAGACGGTGTCTTCCGCTCCAAGGTGTTCTCCAGGTTTCCTCTCCATTGCTTCAATCTTAAAGCTCTTCTTAAGTAGTTGTTGAAAACAACACTGCATTCGGCCTACAAGTTGGGTCTGGGTTGTAGAGACGGTGTCTTCCGCTCCAAGGTGTTCTCCAGGTTTCCTCTCCATTGCTTCAATCTTAAAGCTCTTGTTTAGTAGTTGTTGAAAACAACACTGCATTCGGCCTACAAGTTGGGTCTGGGGTGTAGAGACGGTGTCTTCCGCTCCAAGGTGTTCCCCAGGTTTCCTCTCCATTGCTTCGATCTTCTGGCTCTCGTTTAGTAGTTGTTGAAAACAACACTGCATTAGGCCTACTAGTTGGGTTGGGGCCTTCTATCTGTCTGCCGATCCTTGCTGTTCTCCTACAGTGAACAAAGCTGTGCCGCCGGTTTACTACTGTTGCCAATTTTGAACTGCATTTAGAATACTTACTGATTTGGGCCTACTCTCTGTGTCAGCCTCTCATTCCAGTTGTCCTCCACTGAACAAAACAATGCCCCCTGGTTAGTCCTGTTACCAATTTTGAACTGCATTTAGCCCACTTTATTCTTTGGGCCCATATCTGTTTCCCCCTCATCCTGCCCATTGCCCAGCCAGTGATAGATGAGTCTGCTGGTACATTGACCCATAATGCAACATTCCCCGTGCACGCTACACTGCAAGATTGTGACCCTGCTGAAAGTCAACTCCCCCGCATACCATACCACCTTACACGGGGACAAAGAGGAAGGTGCAGATGAAGGTGCAGGTTCCTTCATCAGGTGGGGGGAGGAATACTCGTTGGCGACGTCACTGGCACAGGGCCCCTCATAGTACGCAAAAGTGTTGCTGCCAGTGGGAGGCGCCCCCGCCGTGCAAACACACCGCTGTACTTTGAGGGGCCCTGTGCCAGTGCCAATGCCAACGAGTGAGCCCCCCCCTGCTTGCTCAGGATCACAGCACTTGCAAAGTTGAAATACTTACCTCTCCCTGCTCCACTGCCGTGACGTGGTCCAAATTTACTGGGCACACTAATTACTTGAACCATCCCTACCCCCCACAACTTTAGTCAAATGACCCCCAATTTCAAATGCCTTCCAATTATTATAAGCTAAATTACGATTGAAAAGCTTCAGTAGCAAGAATGGATGCTTTTGCCAATACAATGGGCTCTGTACATGTTTTCCTGGCCTCTACTCACTGCCGACTATGCTCCCCCATTGACTTGCATTGGGTTTCGTGTTTCGGTCGATCCCCGACTTTTCGCGATAATCGGCCGATTCCACTCGACTCGACTTTTGAGATAGTCGGGTTTCGCGAAACCCGGCTCGACTCTAAAAAGGTCAAGGTCGCTCAACTCTAGTGTCCAACACAAGCCACGCTGGCACAACAGACCAAAGGCTGCCACCAGTGCAGGCTTCGGCCTACACTCTGCTCCTCTCCTCCTCCTGCTGACCCTGGGCTCTAACACCGCCAGTTGGGGCCCGGAAGTGCTAGCTGCACAGAGAAAAACACCAACCAATGTGTTAGTGGGGTTCAGCACCGCCAGCTGTTCCCCTGCTGTGTAGCCGGCATCGTGTCCAGCACAAGCCACGCTGTCACAACAGACCAAAAGCTGCTACCAGTGCAGGCTTCGGTCTACACTCTGCTCCTCTCCTCCTCCTGCTGACCGTGGGCTCTAACACCGCCAGTTGGGGCCCGGAAGTGCTAGCTGCACAGAGAAGAACACCAGCCAATGTGTTAGTGGGGTTCAGCACCGCCAGCTGTTCCCCTGCTGTGTAGCCGGCATGGTGTCCAGCACAAGCCACGCTGGCACAACAGACCAAAAGCTGCCACCAGTGTAGGCTTCGGCCTACACCCTGCTCCTCTCCTCCTCCTGCTGACCCTGGGCTCAAACACCGCCAGTTTCTGCCCGGACGTGCTAGCTGCACAGAGAAGAACACCAGCCAATGTGTTAGTGGGGTTCAGCACCGCCAGCTGTTCCCCTGCTGTGTAGCCGGCAACGTGACCTGCAAACGCCACGCAGGCACCTGAACTGAAATTAAAGGGACCCTGACCCCCACCCCCAGCTGTTTCTATGTATAACAGCCACCTTGTACAGCAGTACTGCTGCATTTGTACAAGGTGGCTGACTTTTTCTCCTTGCCCACGTTGAATTTAACACGTACAAAATGTGCCTCATTACAGACCATTACAATGTCCCTGAGGTGTGACTTTCCTTTTTAATGACACGCAGCACCCCCCTTGGTAGCGCTGCCCGTTTTCTGACATCATTGGTTGGCTGACTGTGCCTGTGCATCCGCCCTGCCCGACACAACGCCCTTCGTTGTCTGATCTATTTTGACTGCGAGGGTGTGATTGATGGGCATATGCAGTGCATATGTTCGCCTGTCTTCACTCATCTCCTTCCGCCTTCTTCAGACTGTGCGGCCTCATGGCCGCGGCATGCGATAAGGGATCAGCTGAGGCCGCCCAGTCTGAAGCAGGTGTAAGGACATTTGTGAGCGGCAAACATATTTACTGCACAAGGCCATGAATCCCAGCCCCGCAGTGTGAATTATTGAAAACACACTGGGGGTCTGGGATTCATGGCCATCGATAACCGCACCGGCCAACATGAAATGAGGTTATAAGACAGGCAGCGCTCACAGCGCATGGCCAAGGGATAACAAGAGCACAGACTCCTGTACAGCAAATAACAACGCTCAGGAGGCTGCGCCCAGCACCAAGGCGTTATTTTTGGACACCTGTGCCGCGTCTCCTTAAAAAGACAAGTCACGCCTCCAATACAGTTCTACTGTACAATGGGCAAAATTGTGTACGTCTTTCATTCTGCGTGTGCAATGAGCAAAATTTAAAGAGCAACCATTCACTTGTGGAGCATTACTGCTGCACAAGGTGTGGCTCTTCAACATTGTAACACCTGAGGGTGGGTTAAAGGTTAGCTTTGAAATTGGTTCAATTAGGCTTCGGCCTACACTCTGCTCCTCTCCTCCTCCTGCTGACCCTGGGCTCTAACACCGCCAGTTTTTGCCCGGACGTGCTACCTGCACAGAGAAAAACACCAGCCAATGTGTTAGTGGGGTTAAGCACCGCCAGCTGTTCCCCCGCTGTGTAGCCGGCATTGTGTCCTGCAAACGCAACGCAGACACAAAGCTGCCTTCAGTGCACTATGCTCTCCCTGCTTACCCTTTGCTCCAACACCGCTAGTTGGGGCTCTAGGAAGACAGTCTTGAATAGGCAACGCATCCGTGTTCCAGCAACGCCAGCTGGTTCTCGGCAGTGTTTTTGTCACGGGTACTCCCTCGTGCCCAGCCTGGTTCCAGCACCGTCAGCTGTTTCCGGGTAGTGTCAAGCTCACTGAGACGCCTATGCTTGCCCCGTCGTGTTGTGGTCGGGTTAGCCAACTCCAGGGTGCCTCCAGTTTAGGAGCTTCCTATGTGGGCTGCGTGAATTGGCAGCCAAGGCTGGTTCTGTAGTGCCAGTAGGCCAAGCTCCCCCTGTAGGACTGTTGGGGTTCGGTAACTGCGGCTGCCTTGCGGCCTAGCTGTTCTCTCCTCTCCTGTGGACCTACTGGTCCACCACCTGGTTCCAGCACCGTCAGTTAGTTCTCAGCAGTGTCTTTTGCTCTTGTACCTTCTGCTCCCCTTCCTGGTTCCAGTAACGTCAGCTGGTTCCGGGCAGAGTCTTTGGCTTAGGTGCCTCCTTCTGGGTATCCAAGTTCCACCAACGTCAGGTGGTCCTTGGTAGTGCTGTCAGGCACGGGTACCTCCTGCTTAGTAACCGGGTTCCAGTAACGTCAGCTGATCCTCGGTAGTTCCATTGGCTCTTGTACCTTCTGCTCCCCATCCTGGTTCCAGTAACGTCAGCTGGTTTCGGGCAGAGCCTTTGGCTTAGGTGCCTCCTTCTGGGTATCCGAGTTCCGCCAATGTCAGGCGGTCCTTGGTAGTGCTTTTTAGCACGGGTACCTCCTGCTTTGTAACCGGGTTCCAGTAACGTCAGCTGGTCCTCGGTAGTTCCATAGGCTCTTGATTCTTGAACCTTCGGGTAGCCATCCGAGTTCCAGTTCCATCAGCTGGTTCTTGGCATTTTCTCAGCCTTCTTGTACCTTCTGCTACATTTCCAAGTTGAAGACCCTAAAGACGACGACCCGGAAGACCACCCCTAAGATGACGACGACACCAGAGACGACAACCAGTGAGATGACGACGACCCTGGAGATGACGACCCTGAAGACCACCCCGATGACGACGACGACGACGACGCCGGAGACGACGATGACGACGGCAGAGACGACGACCCTGGAGACGACTACCCTGGAGATGACGACATGGAAGACCGAGAAGCAGAAGAACAAGAGGCTGCAGAACAAAGAGCAGAAGAACATTAAGCATAACACTTAATATCAGAGCAAAAGATATTATCTAACTTATATGCAGAAGAAGACTAAGCAGTGTATGGGGGTGAGTCCGTTCCTCCTCGTGGTGCCCCTGGATAAAGCCTGATGCTGCAGGCCAAACTGAACGCGGACAAATGTAACTTTGGTGACAGGCAGAACGGAAGGTGTAATCTTCAAACTTTTATAGATAACAACTACGGCAATGCCTGTCACAAATGAGAATAATATGAAGAAGTAGAATAGGAAGAATAATAATAGTTGAATAAAATGAATATGAAGAATGTAATCCAAAAAAATAATAGGTAGAAGATGAAGAAGAAGATGAATAAGGTGAACAAGAAGTTGATGTCAAAGATGCTGATGATGATGAAGATGAAAGTGTGGGAAAAGTAAAAAAAAAGAAGGGGAAGGGCGTGGAATAGTGAAACATCAATATCTGACAAAATAAAAAATTTTTTACATAGTCAATATCTTTGTCACTCCGAACGTCTTTAAAAAAAAATAAATCATGCTATTCTATTTGATTGGGCTAAACCTCTATGCCTTTATTGTCTCCGCCACCTCCCCAAATACATCCTGCATTATTCTTAGTTGTTTTCCTTCATGTAGAATGAACCTACAAGGAAAGAAAGGGTTTATTTTAATTCCGATATTTTGGTCCCATTGACTTGCATTGGGATCGGGTATCGGTATCGGCGATATCCGATATTTTTTGAATATCGGCCGATCCAATCCGATACCGATACTTTCAGATATCGGAAGGTATCGCTCAACACTAGTAACAACCCATTCAATCCACACATGCAAAGAAATCAAACCATATATTAAGTTATGTGTAATAATGTGAAATGACACAAAGAAAAAAGTATTGAACAGTATTGAAAGAGGTGGAAAAATCCATGGAAAGTCATGATAGCAGCACGACTCGTTAAAGGGTTGATTGTGACTTGTAGGATCGCTACTTCCAACAGGTGGAAGTCCTCTTTTTCTCAGAAGAGGCAATTTGCATATTATATTTCCCAGAGGAGCATTGCACGGCGAATAAGCCTCCTTACCTTGACAAGCCAGAGATGGTATGTCACTCTCCATAAGGAGAAACGATACCCTTAGACCCCAGTTCAGAGCCTCTCACCTAGCCAAATCAGTTCTCATGCTTCGCACTGATGAGGGCCAACAGCCCGAAACACTGTGTCTGCGAATTGAGATATTGATTTGGCTTTTATCCTAAGTCATATTTCACGACTCGTTAAAGGGTTGATTGTGACTTGTAGGATCGCTACTTCCAACAGGTGGCGCTATAGAGGTTAAGTCCTCTTTTTCTCAGAAGAGGCAATTTGCATATGATAGCAGCTGAAATCTATCAGCAATTAGAAAGCAATTCTGCCCCTTAGAGAAAAATAATATCAGCTGGTTCAACTGATGGCTTATAAAAAGGTGTCTCATTACTAAGGCGCCACACAAAATACATCTCTTGATGGGTAAAACAAATGAGCTGTCTCAAGACCTTTGCAACCTTATTGTTGCAAACCTTACTGATCGCATTGCTTACAGAAGAATTTCTCAACTACTGAAAGTTCCAGTGTGCACTGTTGGGGCCATAATCAGGAAGTAGAAATGTGTTAAATACTTATTTCACCCACTTTATGTTCATTGTCACTTTAAATTGATCTTGCTAGGAGTCAGTGGCAGATTGGCTATCTAGGTTATTGAGCAGGGGCAGACACATCATTGGAACAGCCTTTTCAGCTGGATAGGGTCCAAGAGGTAAGGGGACCCACTTCTATCTCCAAAGCAGTTGGAATTGTGTATTATGATGAGCTATTTGATTGCAAAGGGCCCTTATATTGTTCTTGCCCAAGACCCCTTTTCTGTCTGTGTCCATCACTGCTGTTCGGCATGGTAAAAAGTTAAACCAACATATATGTTATACACTTTATTAGTGTTTTACAAATGTAATATCTACTGTATATGAAAAAAGGAAGAAGCTTTGTAACTGATAAGCTGTAACTGTAGACAACCATTTGCCATGAACTCAAACACCAGACTGCCAGACTTGTAGATATAGAAGTTCACTGTTTCTGTATCTGCTATCTACTATATAATTGTCTAAGGGTCACTTCCGTCTGCCGTTCTGTCTGTCTGTCACGGATATTCATTGGTCGTGGCCTCTGTCTGTCATGTAATCCAAGTCGCTGATTGGTCGTGGCAAAACGTCCACGACCATTGCCACGACCAATCAGCGACGGCCACAGTCCGGTGGCAATATGGCTGCTCTTTCCTCCCCGCAGTCAGTGCCCGCTCCATACTCCCCTCCAGTCATCCAGTCTGTTAGGACTGGCGGAACGCACAAAGTTTAAGATGTAATGGTATTAGGTGCGTTCGCAGCCCGAGGTCCACCGTGCAGGTGAAAACCCTGCTGCTAGTAGAGACAGACGATATGGCGGTACAATGTGAATACACACATGGGTTAACTTCACCCTGTGTGAAGGAAGCGAACCCTGTTGCGTCACAGGGCCGCAGTACCGCACCAAGAGTGCAAGCGAGGAGTCTCAGAACTCAATCCCAAGACTCAGGATTTGAGTTCATAAAGACCTCATGCGCTCGACACCACTACAGGGGTGTCAGAGAGACGGAAATAATATTATTTAAGAAGTGCGTGCAGTGCCGCACTGGCGGATGCCACTAACCACCCAGGCTTGGGTCAGGAAAGCGCAGAGGAAGAGCACGGCGCCGCACTGGCGGTCACAGCAATTAGAGGCTGTAATATGTGTAACGTGCTGATGGCTAAGTCGGGTGCTAGATAGCAATCATCCACCTTCCGCGAGCAGTCATACAATAGGGAGGGGATTTTAAAGAACGACTTTCACAACACACACACGTTTACAAAAGTCAATACTAGCGCATGGCCATGCGGCCATGCGAGCCTTAAATAGTTGCAGCACCTTTAGGACCTTCAGAGAAGGACCAATGGAGTTGCTGCAGTACCTGAGCAGGTGACCTCAGATCTCCACTGAGAGATCTTGCCCTGGGCATGCTCAGAGTGCAAAGCAGGACTTAGTCCTAGCACCTACAAGGACCTTCCAAGAAGGACCAATGACCTAGCTGCAGTATCTGATCATGTGACCCTCGATCTCCACTGAGAGATCTTACTCTGGGCATGCTCAGAACGTGAAAAGCAGGACTTAGTCCTAGAAGCGTCTTCTCGCCGCTGCCCAGCACTGACTTCAATGGCAGAAGCAGGAAATGCAGCAGTAACTCTTAGCACAGAGTCAGACTGAGCGAGACGCTGGGATCGACGTCTCTGCTGAGCAGGTTCCACTGCGGCCGGAGAAGAATGGAAGAGCGCAGAGGAGATGGCCCGAGATTCCCCCTGTGCAGAGGCAGGAGCTCGACCCCTAACACAATCAGCCCTCACACAAGGTTAATGCCAGCCTTACCGGAGCGCAGTGTAATGCACTCCGGTTACGCAGCTATTAACCCTGTGTGACCAATGTTTTACTATTGATGCTGCGTATGCAGCATCAACAGTAAAATGATCTAATGTTAAAAATATAAAAAAAAATAAAAAATCATTATATACTCACCTTCCGCCGTCTTTCCCGCTCCTTGAGACGCTCCGGTGACCGCTCCATGCAAGCGGCAGGTTCCGGTGGCAAGGATGGTATGCGAGAAGGACCTCGATGTCATCACAGGTCCTGCGCTCATACCAACCCTAGGACCGGAAGCTGCCGCGTGCACCGCACACAGGCGACAGGACTACAAGGGACCCTTGGAAGGTGAGTATATGTTTCTTTTTTCTTTTTTAACCTGTTACATATGTGGCTGGCAAGGCCGGCGTCAGCACCCGGCGCACCCAGGCAAGTATCGGGGCCCTGAGCAGGCAGGGGGCCCACTCGCCATCGGGGACACTGGCACGCTATAGTGCCCGCCCCCGTGAGTGGACCCCCCACCTGCTCCGGGCCCCAGCACTTGCGATACTTACCTCTCCTGGTTCCAGCGCTGCAGCGTCTTCCATCCTCTGACTGTGACATTCAGGTTAGAGGGTGCGATAACGTCACCAGTGCGCGCCCTCTGCCTGAGCAATCGCAGCACAGAGACAGGAAGATGCTGAGGAGTCCAGAACAGAGCAGTGACAAGCAACAAGAGGTTATTATTTCATTTTTTTTTATATTTGGAGCAATATATGGGAACCATCAGAAGGGGCCCATATATGGAGCATTATATGGGGCTAATTCTATATGGAGTATCTTATGGGGTCAATAATATAGGGAGCATCTTATGAAGCCAATTCTATAGGGAGCATTATATGGGGCCAATTTAATATGGAGCATCTTATGTGGCCAATTCAATATGGAGCAGTATATGGGGCCAATTACATATGGAGCAGTATATGGGGCCAATAATATATGAAGCATCTTATGGGACTAATATATGGAGCATTTTATATGGCCAATTATATATGGAGCATTATATGAGGCCCATTATACATGGAGCATCTTATGGGGCCAATTATTTTTAGAGCATTATATGGGACCCATTCTGTAAGGAGCATCATATGGGGCCCATTCTGTATGGAGCAATATATGGGACTCAGTATACTGTATGGGGCCGATCATATACTGTATGGAGCATTATATGAGGCCCATTATATATGGAGCAATAGATGGGGCCCATCATATACTGTATGGAGAATTATATGTGGCTCACTATACTGTATGGAGCATTATATGGGGTCAATTCCTTATGGAGCAATATATGCGGCTCATTCTGTATGGAGCACTCTGTGGTGCCCATTATACTGTATGGAGCATTATATGAGGCTCATTATTCTGTATGGAGCATAATATTGGGCTTATTATTCTGTTTGGAGCAATATATGGGGCTCATTATTCTGTATAGAGGACTATGTGGTGCCAATTATACTGTATGGAGCACTATATGGGGCCATTATACTGTATGGGGCAATATATGGGGCTCATTATTCTGTTTGGAGCAATATATGGGGCTCATTATTCTGTATAGAGGACTATACTGTCCGGTTTCTGGGCTAATGTAGAATGCACAATAGATATCACTCATGTAATGTAAGAAGTAAGTGAAATCTTTGGCATTGTACTATACCTATATTTCTCTGCCGTATCCGTGCATTATGAATTGTGGTATGTGTTAAAGTTAAAGTGTCTTTCGCCCAGGGCCCATGAAAACCTGGAGCCAGCCCTAGACTGGCTGCACAATATACTACGTGACTGACCAATATACTATGTGACTGGGCAGTATACTACGTGTCTGTGCTGTATACTACGTGGCTCTGTGCTGTATACTACGTGGCTCTGTGCTGTATACTACGTCGTTGTGCAATATACTACATGGCTGGGCAATATACTACGTGGCTGGGCAATATACTATGTGGCTGGGCAATATACTACGTCACTGGACAATATACTACGTCACTGGACAATATACTACGTCACTGGGCAACATACTATGTAACTGGGCAATATACTACGTGACTGGGCAATATACTACATAGCTGGACAATATACTACGTAGCTGGGCAATATACTACGTGGCTGGGCAATATACTACGTGGCTGGGCAATATGCTAGTCACTGGGCAATATACTACGTCACTGGGCAATATACTATGTAGCTGGGCAATATACTACGTAGCTGGGCAATATACTACGTGGCTGGGCAATATACTAAATGGCTGGGCAATATGCTACGTGGGCTGTGCAATGTACTACGTGGACATGCATATTCTAGAATACCCGATGCGTTAGAATCGTGCCACCATCTAGTAGACTTTATATATTTGATAGGTACTGTTGCTTATTGCCAGGAGGGTGTTTGCTGTGGAACAAGGGAGCTGTTTAACAGTAAAATAGCCATTATCCTCTCCATCAAAATAGCTTTTTTTTTATTCTCTTGGCATAATAGAGTGTGAAGATAAATTCTCATTCTCAGCAGCAATGCTTTCAAAAGCTGCAGACTATAAAGTGCATTTTATAAATCTCATTATTTTCACAAATCGTTAAGGTCCATCAACTTATTATAATATACATAATAATGGCATGGTAGCTCATGTTTCTGAGCTTAGTACCTTTTGGTCAAATAATTGCAATTATGGAGGCTTTTATTCCACAGATTCATATTTTGATGCAAAGATCATCAGGGGACTTAAAGTCTTTGTAACAATGTAAAGATTAGAGATCAGTGAACCTTTTACGGTGGGAAGAGCTGGGAAAAGTGCCAGAATTGGTACATCTAATAAATGCGTCATTTCTGGTTTTTAGGCTGGGGGGCACAACATCCATGGTCCCTTACCAGTTTGAGTTTACATTACATTAAAAAATACAGTTTGCCGCTACTTTGACCTCTAATTACCCCCTCCCATGAAACACGTCCCCCCATTCATCATACAGCACCACTATCCTAGCCAAAGTCCTAACAAAAGCATTAGTGCTCTTTCACACGTCTTGATATTCCTGGTACTGGAAAAAAGAGTACAGGAGATATCAGTGTCCGTCTGTCCGTGTGTTTAATACTTGTAGCATACGTGTGGCAACTGTGATCTGCGTAGCGGCGCCAAGGAATCAGTGATACTGCTCCTCAGCTCAGGGTGCTGAGACAGCTCACATCACTGCTTCTTGCTTGCGCTGCGATCAATAGTGGGGGGAGAATGTTGACAGATGTATTCAACTGTTAACAGCTAGAGTAGGTGGTGGCTGATGGGTGAATTTGAGAGCCGTCAACTGCACGATAAATGAGTAATTAAAAAAAAATTGACGTGGATTTCCCTGTTGTTTTTGATAACCAGCCAGGAAAGACTGATAGCTGTGGGCTGCAATCCTCAGATGTCAGCTTTAGCAAGGCTGGTTATCAAGAATAGAGGGGTCACCAGGCTGTATTTTTTACTTAATTATTTTAAAAAATGGCTGGTGTCCTCCCCCATGTTTGTCATCCAGCTAAGGTAAAGCTGACAGCTGGAAGCTGTTATTTTCAGGCTTTTAATGGGCTTTGGATATTGCCCCCTCCAGCCTAAAAATGGCAGTCCACAGCTGCTGCAGACAAGGCACATCTATTACATGAGCCAATTCTGGCACTTTGCCCTGTTTTTCCTACTTGCCCTGGTGCCGTGGCAAATGAGGTGATAGTTGGGGGGTTGATGTCACCTTTGTTTTGTCAGGTGACATCAGGCTTAGATGTTAGTTATTGAGAGGTTTCTATAAGATGCCCCCATTACTAGCCCCACAGTGATATTTTATAAGAAAAAAGACATCCAAAATAAAGTCCTTTCATTGATTCTAACTTAACCATACTCCCGTCATCGCACATTCCACAGAATGTTTCCAGTAACAGAAGTAAAATAATAAACAACAATACCCCTCACCTCACAAGATAGTCCATTTATCCCACGATGGGTCTAGCTCTTCTACATCTAGATAGCAGGCTGCATTGTTGCATGAGGCAACTATACAGCCTGCCATCCAGCAGAGATACTGAGCTCAGTGTCTCAAGGTGAATTCCAATGACCTGACTGATGTCACTCAAGTGTCGTCAGAAAGGTCCTGTGAGTTCACAGTAATTGAAATCAGTTCAACTCACTGACATCAGCATGAACACCGTGGGAATAGTTTTAACGGCGCTGGCGCTGATGTCAGAGAGTAGAACTGAGTTCATTAGCTGTGAAGTCCAAGGACCTTTCTCACAGCATCGGGAGAATGAGAATTTTCTTACTCTTGCGGTGATGTCAGTCAGGTCATAGAAGTTCACCGTGAGACACTGAGCTGAGCAAGCATGCACAGCTCAGTATCTCTGCTGGATGGCAGGCTGTACAGTTGCTTCATTCAACAATGCAGCCTGCCATCTATATGTAGCAGAGTTAGATTCATTAAAGCAGTCTGTGACATTCTTTCAATATAAGGACTTTATTATGGGTGAGTATTTATTTACAATATACCTGTAGGGCTATTAATGGATAGGCGTCTTATAGATGCCTGTCCAGTACAAATCCATGGGCTTGATGTTACCGGACAATACAAAGGGGACATCAACCTCACAAATATGAACCCCACTTGCCAACACACCAAGGCAAGTGGGAAGAGCAGGGCAAAGCACCAGAATTGGCTCATTTAATTGATGTGCCTTATCTGGGGCCGATGTGGGCTGCTATGTTTATTCTGGGGGAGCAATATCCATGGCCCCTTGCCAGCCTAGGAAGACCAGCCCCCAGCTGTCAGCTTTAGCTTGCCTGGTTGTCAAAAATGGGAGGGATCACATGCCATTTTTTCAAATATTTACTTAAATAAGTAAAAAATACAGCGTGGGGACTCCTCTGTTTTTGATAACCAGCCTTGCTTATGCTGACAGCTGAGGGTTGCAGCATGTAGCTGTCAGTTTTGCCTGACTAGTTACCAAAAATACAGGGGAACACCGTCATTTTTTAAAAGATATTTATTTGCAGGCAACAGCTGATGAATATTCCCATCTCTCGTTGTTAACAGTTGTATAAAACTGAACATTTGTCCCCTGCTAGTGCTGATTGTAGCTTGAGCAGGAGACCATGATGTGAGCAGTCTTTAGCACCCGGCACCGGGGAACATCAAGAACAATATGGCTGATTCCCAAGCGCCGTTATGATGTCATCCATATGCCAGTTGGATGGACATTTTGTGGCCCGTGCGGCTACTGGAAACACTAACATCTAAAAAAAACTTTAGTGGAAACTCGATTATTTACCGATCTTTGACCACATTTTGTCGACTTTGGAAAAATGCTCTGGAATCCAAACACGAATCTAAATGTGCAATGATCGTGCCGAATTTGAGGTTGGCAAACATTTTTCCAAACAAATTTGCTCATCTCTAGTAAAGATATTGTTTTGCAATGAAAACATAAATTGCAGGGTAATTATCATTTGTTAAATGTATCAACATGCTATAGGGGCTGCAAAGTGTTGCTGATTGGTGGAAATCCAGGTCCTGACACCCCCAAAATTTGCTGAAAAGTCAGATATGAAGCATCCAGCGTCTGCATAAGCTGCACAATTAGGGAGATGCACAGGCTCAATAGTAAGTCTATAGGTCCATATACCACACTCTGAAGTTATATTTAAGGTCTACTTAATCTGGTAAGTAGAGATGAATTCAATTTGAATCAATACGCTCATGTAAAATTTTTAGGAGAATTTTTAGCATCAACAACAGAGTGCTCACATGGCTTCAGGTGATAGTTTTTCCCAAGTGCCTTGCAAATATCACATAAAATGGTTCAGCATAGCCAATCAGTAGGGATACCATGTTCCTGTATAAAAGAAGGAGTAGGGAATTCTGCAGCAATTTTGTAGTGAACCTGGATAATGAAAAGATGTCACATCTCACAGCTTAGCTATAAAGGTAGTGAGAGAAAACCATAAAACACTGAAGAGAGTAGAGATAGTATGTCATAGCATAACACTGAAGAACAGATACCATCTTTTAACCCATGGCCATGCATGTTCAAGTCACTGTGACATCTCAAAGGCAGTGTTTGTGTTAAAAAGTACCTTGTCACTAGAGATGAGCGAATATGTTCGGTTCACTCCTTATTCGGCAAGCTATAGCGCTTATCGAATAAGCTGCAGCGGGAACCCGGCTGCCTAGAGTGCTCCGATAATCAGGTGTCTGGCGCCACAGCTGCATGTGCATGGAGAGCCTGTGTGTTGTGACTGTCACACAGCCGTGACACATGCAGCTGTGGCACCGGACACCTCATTATCGGAGTACTCCAGGCATCCGGGTTCCCTCTGCAGCTTCTTCGGTAAGCGCTATAGCTTGCCGAATAAAGAGGGAGCTGAACATATTCGCTCATCTCTACTTCTCACTTGTTACAAAAAGGAGTTACATATCTTGTAAAAACCCATGAGCTCCCTTTATGCTAAAAAAAAATTTCCCAGTTTTCGCTGCTTAGCTCCATTGCAGAAATTTTCGCATGGATAGCATTTGGAGTCCAATATGTGAAATTTCTGCTTGCAGTTCAATTTGACATTTCTTCCGTATTTACTTTTTGAAGGCATGCACTTTTACCACTCACTTTCAGATGTTGCCAATCACAGCTTGGCAGCTGATTTAGCAATCTAGCAGTCTCAAATGCTGCAGAGTTGTTATTAGCAGTGTCTTGGAGGGAGGGTTGAAAGCGCATGACCCCAGAGAAGACTCTGAAGAAACACACAGTTGGACAGCATGCAGAGATTTGACATACTGCACTCCAGAAAGAAATGTGATTATCTCTACAATGGACCAATGTAGTGCAAAACTGTAAAAAGTGTTAAAACTAGGGGAGAAACATGATTTTTATAAGATAATTAACTACATTTTTGTTTTTTAGCAAGCAACAGTTCTATTTTAAAGAGCTTGAATTAACTGGATTTGGTCTTAGAAGATATCAAAGATTTCTATAGAACATGTATTTTCAAAGAAAATGATATATTTCCGATTAGCTAGGAATTAATTTTTTAAAAATTGGCTAATTTGGATTTCAAAGGATTCACTCATTTGTATTGGTGACAGATATGGGGAATAGGTAAAGTTACTGAATACTCACTTAGAACTAGAGGTACGACCCTCTATTTCTTGGAGTCCTAGCCTGTGGGCTGCCTTTAGGATTTTCACAGCTTAGACTCATGAACTCAGAGTGAATGTTGACAAATGCTAAGTGTTGGCTTCACAGTAATAACTGTGTTGAGAGAAAAGTATTATCTAAAATAATGTTTGTTACTGTTTTTTAGAAATTCTGTAGACTTTTTTACTTTAATTTATAAGTGTGATTTACATACCTCTTCCGACAAGCCTACAACCTGCAGTAACCACCAATCCACCAAACAGCTGCACGACCAGCTCTATCCTCACCTATTGTATCCTCACCTATCCCATATAGACTGTGAGCCCTCACGGGCAGGGTCCTCTCTCCTACTGTACCAGTCGTGACTTGTATTGTTTAAGATTACTGTACTTGTTGTTATGCATACCCCTCCTCACATGTAAAGCGCCATGGAATAAATGGCGCTATAATAATAAATAATAATAGTTTATCATAAAAAGTGTAGACTGTTGAGGTTAAGGAGTTATACTATTTGGACAATAATTGTCCATATATATATACTATTAGGTGGCCAGATGTGGGAGGCCCTGTAAAAAAGGGTCTTGCCCAGCTGAGGACACAATAGAGGGAAGCTGCTCTCAGAGAGGCCCTCGTTAACGGATCACAGACTGTTGTTTGGCAGCAGGGTTAACAGCTTAACATATCTACCAGTGTATCCCTGTATTGGGAAGTTGGAGGATTGTTTGATTTGCTCGGCTTGTTTACCTGTAATAAGAAGCAGTGGTATCTCTGGAGGACTCTTGCAGGATGTGCCATTAATGAGAAGAGACTACCATCTGCTGGCCAGCCGAAATCAAGCAGACCCAAATTGTGTTGGAAGATTTTCAGGGGGAGCAGTGTTGTGTGCTGAACTGGATCAGGTGACCCACAGGACAGACTTCGCTGATATAAAAGAACTGCTTGCAAACCACAGGGAAATTTGGTGCCAGGGAAAAGAGCAGAGCAGGTGTGCTCCAGAAACACCGCTAAGACCAGCGTGACAGGCCTCAGCGGGAAATCTGCGCCACCCAGATGCCGGTCACCGCCTTACAAGGACTAGATTCCCTGCAGGAGACCCCCCAATTACCACCTATGCTGGTCAGAGGCAGGATCTGCGCCCTGTGCTGGTCATGCCTCCAAGGCCAGATGTTGCTTGTTAAGAGCAGAGGCTTAAGTTCTCTTTGTGCTGAACATAAGAGACTTCCACCAATTAGTCAAGCAGATAAGATCCATGAGGAGATTGCAACAGGCGAGGCAAACTGGCAATCGTGAAGAAACAGAGCCGTCACTTCCAGCTATCATATAAGATACTGGCGTTGGGGGGAGGATTATGATTACAGATTGGGAAGCTCAATGAGCTTTGATAGACTACATCAGAAAGAGACTTGCGGCCTAGTACAAAACCTGGTGACCCCTATTAGGCTCAGAGCTTCAGAAAGAACTTACATGGTGACACCCATGACTGGGCACACCACCTTTTGTGGTAAGAACATTAACGTTAAATTGTGAAAGACTTTCTTGAATATTCAAAAATTAGTTATTCTTTCTCCTGCTCATTTGCATACTTAGTAACATGAATTGTTTAAAGTCACTGTTGTATATAAATAGAATTATATCAATCATTAACTGTTTCCCACCTCGTGATCTCTCTTCATTGCATCCAGATACCTGCATTACATGTAAATCGCCCTTGCCCGAAACCGATAAGAACACACCTCTGTATGAGATAAAAAGTATTAAACTGTACTGCCTGTTGCTTTGTGTAACCAAGTATATTGTCAAATAAAGAGTGCCCTGTTTTTATGAACACACCTCGTGTCCTTGTCTTGAAGTCTAATGGACCTGGTGAAGAGTGGAATGGGACCGACTTGAAGTTAAAGGTTCCTATAGCAAAAATGCCAGCCTACATATACATCCATAACTCATTTTTTCTGTAATGTGGCAGACACATGACACTCGCTTATGGCTATCACTGTGGGCACCGTTACACCATGTAATGTCATGTAGAACTGGCGATTATCCACAGTGATATTGAGTGATCGCCAGATGTATCAATAGCCAGATCTACCAGCCTCCAGAAGCTTTCTCATTAAGAAAAGGGGTTGTCACTTGTTTACAATAATTTCCTGAAAATGTTATTAAATGGCAATAATTTGAAAAGGAAAGAGATAAAATACTAATAATGTTAGCTAGAAGAAGACATACTCCATAAATTATTTTACAGTACAATTGCTATAGATAAATCTTCAAAATGTTTCTGTGTATACACCACGTTATTAAAGGAATGAAAAGGGATAAATGAAAATACCAACTATACAAAATACTTGCACCAAACCACAGAGTGGAGCACAGGGTAGTAAAAGGAAGGAGAAGCCAAATAGAAGAGGATGAGCACACAGACACAACTCTAAGCAACAACCTCATGAACACTTTTCAAACATGAACTATACCTCCAACTCCAGAACCAGGAAATAAGAACTAAAACTGGCAATCCCGAAGTGCCAGAGGTGAGCATATACAGAATAGATGAGTGGCCAACTCTGAACAGCTGAGACAATTCATGAAGGAAAGTCCCAGGAGCTAAAACTTTATAGATTAACCCTTGCATTGCTAGCAAGGAAAAACACCGCATCGTTTAATATGATGGTTAAGTACTTCTAACATGAAATCAGACACAGTAGTCTTCTGGCCCCTCAGTCGCGATATCCCCATGACAATAAGTGACTATACCATAGGATGACATTCAAGCATAGTTAGTAGTAAAATTCTGAGCCAGATGATTAATACTATAATGTTAATTAAGCATATCAACACGTAGTATAAATTAATGGTCATAACATGAGCTCAGATAGTAAGCATCACGTGAAACGCATGTCAGAGCAGTGTGGAGGGCTCACTGTATTTTAGAAAATTTTTCATTTTCTTAGCTAATTTTAGATTGTGTTTTGCTTTTATGATATGTATTTTGCGGTAAAAATGATCTGGCAATATGATCCTCTAGGACAGTGTGACTACAGTGATTAAAAACACACAACTTACACAATTTTTTTATTTTGCTGACTTAAGAATTTCTGAGATTAAAGAAAAAATGTCTTGTGCAGGGCCGGCATCAGCACCCGATGCACCCGGGCAAGTGCCGGGGCCCTGGCGAGAGAAGGGGGCCCACTCATGCTGTCATAGATACAGCTGGCACAAGCATCTTCTCACTCAGTCAGTGCAGCCAGGCAGGCAGGCAGCAGGCACATAGGGGTTAAGAGAACGCAGCGAGCCGTGACTTTGTGGGCGGAGAGAGCACGTTATCCTGCTCTACTCTCCACCCCTGGCTGGCTGCAGTGCTGAACTTATCAGGCAGATTCCGGAGGAGCTCCTACCGGCACCTGAGTGAGTGCGATGGTATCGCTGTATTCTGAGGTTCTGGGTGAGCTGGGCGGCTGCAGGTTGCACGCTGCACCCCACCAGTTTCTCCCCTCTCCTCCTCCAGACATCACCCACATTTTTAGGCAGCAGAGACAGACAACAGCAGACTGAGCCACAAGTCCAACTGCAACCACTGCTGATTAACCCATGGCATGCCAGTCCTGCATGCCGCACCTGAACCTGCACCAGTGGGGTAGGAAGAAGCTTAACCCCTTCCCATCTGTATGAAGGTTATTGCTGAACCTTAAAGATAACAATCCGACCCGCATAAATGGGGTTAACCAGATGCCAGGAGGAAAGGGAGCTGCTGCCATGGATAAAACTGAGCTGTGGGCTGTACGTTGGGGCCCCGTGGCCCCAGACTGGTGACTGGAGGGACTCTGCCCAGTGCTGGCATGTGGGTGACTTCTGCTCTGGAGTCTCAGCTTCTCTCCTCCACATCACACTGTGCAGTCACAGCAACATTGGTTGTGTCTGTCCAGGGCCCGGCAGCTGCCACCGCTCCCACCACGGACATGGCAGTCACTTAACCCTTCCCCTGCGGCCACCGGCAACAAATCCACTTTATTCCTTGATTAAATCAGGTTCCAACCCAATAGAGGAGCAGACATTTCCTGCTGCCATTAGGGTCCGGGAGGGGGTGTCCTGTGACATTGGCTGCCCTGCTACTCTGTAGTGGGGTTGACAAGGGTAACATGGGGTAACGATGAAGGAGAAATGCACAGGATAATAGTGAGCGCGACAGAGCGCAGTGTATGGTATGGAGCAGTCAGGGGGTAGGCTGCAGGATCCCCCCATACTGTACATGACTGCTCAGGAGAGGGAGGCTTTTAATGAGCTTCTAATGAGGGGGCACTCATTGGGTCATTAGGGTTTGTGGAAAGGATTCAGCATCAGGTCCCTCATTAATGCCCGAGCCGCTTGTTACTTTGTAGCACAGATCTGTCGGGGCCGCAAAACCAAACAACGTTGTTTATGAAAAGTCTTTGTTTTATAGAAAAACTCAAAATAGAAAAGATTTTCTGAAACAACAACGCCCTGCTCACGACACTGCACAGTACCTCTCCTGTATATATACACTGCACAGCACCTCTCCCCCTGTATATGTACACTGTACAGTACCTTTCCTCCTGTATATATACACTGTACAGCACCTCTCCTGTATATATACACTGCACAGCACCTCTCCCCCTGTATATATACACTGCACAGCACCTTTCCTCCTGTGTATACACACTGCACAGCACCTCTCCTGTATATATACACTGCACAGCACCTCTCCCCCTGTATATATACACTGCACAGCACCTTTCCTCCTGTATATATACACTGCACAGCACCTCTCCCCCTGTATATATACACTGCACAGCACCTTTCCTCCTGTATATACACACTGCACAGCACCTCTCCTGTATATATACACTGCACAGCACCTCTCCTGTATATATGCACTGCACAGCACCTCTCCCCCTGTATATATACACTGCACAGCACCTTTCCTCCTGTATATATACACTGCACAGTACCTCTCCTGTATATATACACTGCACAACACCTTTCCTCCTGTATATATACACTGCACAGTACCACTCCTCCTGTCCTGTATATATACACTGCAGAATTTACAATAGCTGTCACTCATGTAAGAAGTGAAATCTGGCATTGTACTATACATTTCTCTGCCGTATCTGTGCATCATAAATCGGGGTATGTGTTAAAGGGGGGGCCCACTGAGACTCTTTCGCCCGGGGCCCTCAAAAACCTGGAGCCGGCCCTGGTCTTGTGTTACCATTTTCTGAGACTTGTAGCATCATTTTTCAATTGATGGAACTGTGCAAGAACCTTTTTTGTGGGGAGAGCTTTAATTTACTATATATTGGTACCAATTTGAAGGATAGACAGCTTTTTGTTTTTGATAATTTTGCATTGCATGATTTGGGGAGTTGTTGTGACTGAACAATGTCAGCATAGGTTAAATAATTTTATTTTTTTGATAGATCTAACTTTTATGGATGCAGAGAGACCAAATATTCTTTTTAATGTCCTTATTTTTGAATAGGGATAAAGATGACTATTCAATCTTTCATGTTTTCTTTATATTGCAAAAAAAAAAAATCAACCTCATTACTTTTCACTTTTTTATTTAGATACCCTAGTGGATTTGAACTCACCTTCTTTTTAGAATGTGAACTTCACAAAAACTCCAAGATAGCAATCGATCCTCAGAGGATCCAGTTTGATTCAAATTTTCTGGAATTTGTGGTTTCACTCTAATTTGAGTATTGAGATTAGATATTGAGACTAGATTAGTAGTTCACAAAACAAATAATGTCCCATAACTATTTCCAATACTGCTGAAGCACCAGAGAAGGCAAACATCATTTTGCATTACCGCACGGAATTCCTCATAATTCCCTGCAGCGATGACATTTTACGGATTGTCACACATTGCACAATAGTGGTCAATACCTGAGCCATCACAGCTCAGTGGTTCCCAGTGGATTACAGCTTGTACGGCATCTCCAGAATCACTTGGTAAATCTCTCTCTTCTGTAGAGTATAAGCTATTATGGTTAACGGAGTCCTTTCTCTCCTGTAGAGAGTAAGCTCTTATGGTCAGCGGTGTCCTTTCTCTTCTCTTCCCCACGTGCATTTTCTGTGCAGTTATAAACTTTACAGTATTGTGAATTGTGCAAATGTATTCACCCTAAACTGAATTTTTATAGAAAATTTGGCGAAGTCAGCTAATTTGAATTTCTAACGATCCGCTTATCTCACATACGCACCTGAGGTTGTGTTGCAGGGAGAGGTGATGAGTGCCTGAGTAGATGCCCTACTGGGATGGGATCGTGCCACATAAATTGACAGCGGCATTTAATTGGTTACACACCAAGGATCAGAACAAGCTGCCTATTGATCTATTAATGCTGCACCCATATTTGTAGATTAGCCAAAATTCATTAAATATTCATATTCCTGAAAATATTTTACTGTCAGTCAATTCCCCAAAGGTCAATGACACATTGTTTCTCCATGATGTCATGGTCTCTTAGAAAAAATGAATGTGATGAATTTGCATTTATCCTCATACAGTGAAGTCAAAGTGAAAATAGTGTTCCTCAGGAGCTTCATTTATAATTCATTTTATTAAGAATTAACAAGTATCCTCATCAATGAAACATTGTATTCCATAAATAAAGCTTAATATCTGCTGAATAAAAACCTACATTTCCCTCCTGTCCTTGGTTTATAATAGAGTAATAACATCTAACTTCACATTGACAATGCTTATGAACCCTATATTCGTAATATATATATATATATAGTACAGACCAAAAGTTTGGACACACCTTCTCATTTAAAGATTTTTCTGTATTTTCATGACTATCAAAATTGTACATTCACACTGAAGGCATCAAAACTATGAAGAAGGAGAGTGATGGGGTGCTACGCCAGATGACCTGGCCTCCACAGTCACCAGACCTGAACCCAATCGAGATGGTTTGGGGTGAGCTGGACCACAGAGTGAAGACAAAAGGGTCAACAAGTGCTAAGCATCTCTGATAACTCCTTCAAGATTGTTGGAAGACCATCCCTGGTGACTACCTCTTGAAGCTCATCAAGAGAATGCCAAGAGTGTGCAAAGCAGTCATAAAAGCAAAAGGTGGCTACTTTGAAGAACCTAGAATATAAGACATATTTTCAGTTGTTTCACACTTTTTTGTTAAGTATATAATTCCACATGTGTTAATTCATAGTTTTGATGCCTTCAGAGTGAATGTACAATTTCCATAGTCATGAAAATACAGAAAAATCTTTAAATGAGAAGGTGTGTCCAAACTTTTGGTCTGTACTGTACTGTATATATGTATATATATATATATATATATATATATATATATATATATATATATATATATGGATTGAACAGGAGGTATAGCAAGTATTGGATTGGGTGCAGAAATGGCTTATTTGAGTGGTACTCATTAGGGGCAGCACGGTGGCTCATTGAAGAGCACTGCAGCCTTGCAGCGCTGGAGTCCTGGGTTCTAATCCCACCTTGGACAACATCTGCAAAGAGTTTGTATGTTCTCCCCGTGTTTGCGTGGGTTTCCTCTGGGTTCTCCGGTTTCCTCCCACATTTCAAAGACATACCGATAGGGAATTTAGATTGCGAGCCCCATAGGGGACAGTGATGATAATGTGTGCAAAACTGTGCGCTGCGGAATATGTTATCATGATATCAAGATTATTATTATTATTTTATTGCTTTACAGCTTTCAGAAGTCGTTTTTTTCTAATTTGCAGTTGGACAACCTTTTTAACAAAAAAAAGCATGAGTGTCCTACCAATAGTCTTGAACAGCCATTTACATATAAGAAAAACACGATTTCTCTGAAACAAGTCATCGGATTGCACATATCTAGATAATATGTGACACAATTTTCCACGATCTACATGCCCATATAGTCGCCATAGGATGGTTGATCCTACTGACAGATTCCCATTAAAGGGGACTTCATAGAGACTTGGCAGAATTTGACTTACAGTACTTAGTATGTGCACTGGGAGAAGTTGGGCTGGCATTTATTACCGCTTTTGGGCTTGCATCCTTTTGTGCACCAGGTATTAGATGAAGCTCTACTTTGTTTTCGCACACCCTCTGCTGCCATTTGACGGTTTTGTATTATTAGGAACTAATTTGTTAATGAAAAAAACGAGAGGGGGCTTCTTCATATCTTGAGGCATTATGCATAATTGAGGCATTGACATCTCCACTACAGAAAAAAAAAATCTTTCTAGGTGAGAATAGCTAAGTGATCAGGCATTTGATAATGTCACACTTTTTTTTAATCATTGCAATTGCTTTCTTAGGATAATAGCTGACTAGTCATGTTCATTTACATAGGGCAGTGATGTAATACTAAACACAGCCAATGAAAAAGAATGGCACTATTTCTGTGAAAAAATACAAAATATACGCGGTAGTATGCTCATGCAACCCCTTTTAAAATGTCAACGTGACATTAAACTCCAGTCCATCTGGCCATATAATTGTACAATTTCTTATCCGTTTCTGATTATTTTCCAGTAATAATCATACATGGCTAATCCACCATATGCAGGATGCTGTGTAGAAACCACATTTGATTATTCTCTAACATATCCCTTTTACAGTGTAATATATATTAGTATAAAGCAGATAATTCAATTTAATCTGCAGACAAAACATCTGTGGATACCATGACACTGGTTAATCTGTAAAAGGTCTTGTTATACATGAGCCGCAACAATAATGTATATTATTGATAAACTATCTTGTACCAGATGAGGCCACGTTACAAGCGAAGGAGTGCAATAACATCAACAGCTTAATGAGGCATTTACATGTCAGTACCAAGGACAATATTCTACTATTAACACAAGGCTGAAAATTTCTTGCATGGGGCCATATTGCTAGATGCATCTGTACACCCACCAATCAAGTAGAGGCAACTCAAAGTAACATAGTGAAAAAACTAATGACTGGCTGCAGTGGTCACATTAACATCCGGACTACTCAGGAAGTACCAAGACTGGTAGGGGACCTGAGCAGTATTGGAACAAGTCTAACAAGGAATCAGTAAAGTAACAATCAGCTTCAGCTGATGTGATGAAAGTCCATTTTGCAATGTGTACTTTCGAGTGGGTTGAGACTGGGAAGCCATTCAAAAAGTGAAGTGCCACAGCATGGAGAGAGAGTTGAGGGGGTAGAGAGTTATGATTTCCGACAGCTCCTTTGCGCATGCTAGGGCGATGCCATCTTGGTGGAGGACATTTTTTTTTCTTCTCCAGCAAGATGTGCCGCTGGCGCCTGCGCAACGGCAGCTATCAAATCTTTATACAAGCCAATAGCTGCTTCTACACAGGTGCGGCGGGAGCCATTTTCACCATGACTTTTGTTTTTACTTCGCTCAAGTAAATCTGCAAAAGGGAATAAGTGCAAAGTACACATGGGATTATGCACCTGCCTGCCGAAGTGTTTTTTTTTTTTAATCAGTATGTGATGGTATTCATTATGCAAACTAGGGGGCAGGTCAGTGAGGAATCAGTTACCTGTCAGCAGTCTGCAGTATGAATACCTAAGCAGAGCATCACATACATGAGCCCCGCCTTAGGGAACGAGCATATCATTTACACAAAACTGAAGATAAAGATTGCACAACCACAAGACAGGTTTCATCAACCAAGATATTATTTTATTCAGCATAATGACGCCGACCTGACACTGTGTGTAGGTTACTGTGCACAATCCTGCCGACAGGTTATCCTTAAATAAAATTTAGCTGTGCTGAAATAATCTTATAAATGTGCCCCTGCTGTGTACTGTGTAATGGCGGTGTCTGACCGTACAGGAACATGGTCCAATCATACCACAGCTCCTTGACTGGGAGGAAGCAAAAGAGTATACTGGCATAATAGCACCAAATCCCAAATAATTCTTTCTTTGAGGCAAAACATTTTTTAAAAACAGGCAGTGAAATGTTTACCTCACAAAATGAATCAGCTGTGATCCCTTGCTGTAATGTCTGTCTAATCAATTTTGCTTCCTCCCCAGCCCAGGAGCTGTGTGGTATGAACAGACCATGTTCCTGTATATGCGAGTGAATATTTTGTATGCCTGGTGTTTTCAGTTTACCCTCGTTTGTGTAGCCTTGTTTGTTGGGTTGGTGTACTGCGGTGCACAGTAGCGCCCCTCTGTCCTGGGTAGGGCGAGCTAGGGCAGCCTGTAATGTCAGAGACAGGGAAGGATCACCCGACAGCTGAGTCAAGACACCAAGTGTTCAAAAAAATGCCATCTTTTGGGTATAATTTACCAAGCCCTGCATCTTTAATGCTCTGGTTCCAGTAGGACTATCACAGCAAAATCTTAAGCGTTGGGAAGTATGCTGTGAGATTCATGCACAATCATTAGGCTCCGGCCCCCCTCCCCTCTTCTGACCGACACTTTGGCTCCTGCCACATAGGATCTCCCGGCCATTTGAACCAGGCATCATTTGGTGTAATGTATTTTTTTTTTTTTTCCGTACTTGTCTGGTTTGCATATTGGTCGTGCTCACTGCTTATTTTTTGCAGCCGTCACCACAGTCCTAGATAAGTTTTGAATTTTGCAGAGTCTATTAGCCAGGGAGTTATTTGTGTGGCATATGTTCATTGGCTTCAGGGATTGACTCCTATATACTGGGGCTGGGAGCCTCATTTATTGCATATTTGTATATATCTACAGTATATGTGATTTTTTGCTTATCCATCTAGGTCATCTTTTGCTATATCAGCAGCAGTGTTCGGTGTGGGACATATATTTAGGTACTTAATAAGGAGAACTAAGGGGGGAGGGGAGGGGAGTTTGTATACCATCTATTGGGCATTAGTCTTGTGTATATGTTTTTTAAATTGTTTTATCAGATTGTTTGTCTGTGTGCACTTTTCTAATAAAAGCCATATTGTTTATTTATCTGGTGATCTCCCTTTCAGAGTATTCTTTCTCTTTATATATTCGTTCATTGTTTCTGTAAGCTGTTGGATTGATCCCAGTGTTTATATATATACATAGGTTCATGGTGCCCTCCGTTTTATATACATTCAATCATTAGGATAAATTACCCCAACATTATTGGATTTTGAATGGCGGTACACTAGGACTCCTATGAAGCTTTTGCTCTGTAGCCATGAATTTTCCAGAAGATTCATGGTTCATTAGTAATTTTTGTTAATGTTAGACCACCTGATTCTGGATAAATTAAGTTTTATAGTAAATATGTAAGTCGATTGAACACAAAGGATCTAAAAATCTGTTTCTTTTTAATAAAACACAAAATTGCCAACATATTAAAATTTTATATTGGTTTCACATCCCTACCTGGTACTATTCTAACTAAATCTTTTCCCATCACCAGGTGCCATTGTATTAATTCTGCGAGCGGAACTGGTGATGGAGGAAACCTTGTGTTCAAGAGCACTGGGCAGGGCAGACACTGTTCAGCCAGAGATAGAGCTCAGGTAGAATGGGTAAGTGCCCTGTCCTGTAGCTCATCGAAAATAATTGACTCCATGCTGTTGACTATGGGGGTAAAACACTTCACTGAAATACTTAAATTGCCAGAGTACTGTTGGGAGTTGCCAGTTATAAGTCTACACTGATTTGCTTCACCTATGTGAATTTTCATTGATTTTCATTGTGTAGTCTAGACTGACTTATTCCACCATTTTCCTGATCTCATCCTCCCTTCCTGTTTTCGTCTAGTGCCCTCTTTGGTTTTGACCTGGTTAGTCAACCTGCTTCTGCCAGCTCACTCCACCGGCCAGTAACAACCCTGTGGCTGCAGCCAGGGTACGCTGTTGTCAGTTAAGATTTTCAGATTCCTTTATAAAGGGTTAAATGGTAAAGGCCAGGGTATACTAGGGACTAGCTAAACAGAATAGCATGAGCAAAGTCTGTCTGTGGATGCCCTATAAAGGAGCTGCCAGGTTTCCACAAACAGTTAACCCTTATAATTTGGGTTGTAATCATCATTGTTAAATACATTCTGTAAATAACCTCTGAACTTGACCAAGTGTGCTCCAGTCTTGTCACATAAGAGATTTTGTTATGAAGCTTTTCCGAAAATAGAGCTTACCAATGAATAGCCCTTTTTTTGAAATGCTACATGCAATGCATAATTTTTTTCTTCTTTTTAAATATAATTTTTTTTCTACATTAGCGAGCCGAGCATACATCCAGTTCAAATACTTACGTTTGACTTTGTAGTTATTCTTTGATACAGAACCCCCACGCTGAGATATATGGGAATGATATAGATGACGTACATATAGACATAGGAATGTATTAAAGACCATCCACATCTAGTGCTCTCTGATCTAGTATTTTATACAGATTCATTATAATGGACCACGGCCCTGTTGCTTCCACATTGTCACACTCATTGAATTTTTAAACATGTTGACACTATAGCTGAACTCCGCACAAAAAATCCAGCGCTTGAAAATGATCTTATTAATGGTTATTGGGGATTTTACCTGCAGATATAATGACCTCTGGACTTAATGTTTCATTGACTGAAAATTACAATTCTTAACGTATTTAGTGTAAAATGAAAATCTGTGAAGTGGTAATGTATTCTTGTTTTTACTGTTCTCCCTCTTTAGCAATCATATGAATATGACCCCTCGGAACAAGAGAAAACAAATAATGAAATATATAACCAATTTTGATAAGCCTCTGGATATTGTGTAACACAGAGGGATAGGAATTAGCATTTACCCATTATTCAAGTTTATAGCTATTGTCAGCAGAGGCTGCACTTTAGCGTCCATAGCGTGACTGCAGCACCCAAACGTTTTCTGATGGTGCTCACCTCAACTTAGGGTATGTGCATACAAAGTTTTTTTTTCTCCCTGGCACCCAACCTTAGGAGTTTCTCAAGAGGAAGAGGCTTTCGGAAACTAGAGGGATTTTTTTTTAATGAAGGGTATTTTTTTTTTCGCTTTTGTTTATTATTTTTCCGGAGCACTTTATCAATGGTTTTTACCACCAGCTTTTTTTAGTGTTTTTCCAGATAATGACAGTGTTTATTTAACTCCATTCAAAAATGAAGAAACCACTGGCGTTTTTTCAAGCAAAAACATTGACAAAATGCTCAAAAAGATGCCCAGGTGTCTTGAGCCTTTCCTTTGACATCTATAGTAAAGTACAATACATCCACAGAAAAGAAAACACCAGAGTTGTCAGATTGCTTCTTTTAACCACTTTGGTGTTTTTGGAAGCATATGAACAACAAGTCGTTTTAACAAATATGCATGTGCTCATTCTTTTGAGCATTTAGGTAGTAGTTTTTCAGAAATCAGCGAATGGAAAAGATCCAGCTTCCAATCCAATAACTGTTAAAAACATATACTTTAATGTAGCTCAGTTAAGAAATTAAGCAGCACTGGGCACATGTTGTGCATTTATTTCCACATTCAACCATAAATGGGAGGATAGGAGGCAGATCCTTAAAAAGCATTGGTCTATTTTGAATGCTGAGCCCTCCCTGGGAACAACCCTTGGTGGCTGCCCTTCCATGACTGTAAGGAGGTCTAAAAATCTCAAGGATCTCCTGGTGAGCAGTCACTATATTCCTACCCTCAACTACCATTTTGGTTCTAGAGGCTGTTATGGACCTGGTGGTTAGGAGCACCCGGAACAACCTGATGGTTAAACTCACACAGGACAAGCTCTGGGAAGTGGGAGCTCTGCTGACCGCAACCCCTAATCCTATCACACAACTAGAAATAGCCGTGGAGCGTACCTAACACGACCTAGATGCCTCTTCACAGCCTAAGAGCTAACTAGCCCTAAAGATAGAAAATAAAGCCTACCTTGCCTCAGAGAAATTCCCCAAAGGAAAAGGCAGCCCCCCACATATATTGACTGTGAGTTAGGATGAAAGTCACAAACACAGAAATGAAACAGGTTTCAGCAAAGGGAGGCCAGACTTACTAAACAGACTGAGGATAGGAAAGGTATCTTTGCGGTCAGCACAAAAAACTACAAAAAGACCACGCAGAGTGTGCAAAAAAGACCTCCGCACCGACTCACGGTGCGGAGGTGCCAATCTGCATCCCAGAGCTTCCAGCTAGCAAGGAAAAATCATGATAGCCAGCTGGACAAGGAAACAATGAACAAATAATTAACTATCAGGGACTTAGCTTCTGCTGGAGTAGACAGGTCACCAGAAAGATCCAAGAGCGAACTGAACCAGTACAAGAACATTGACAGCTGGCATGGAGTAATGATCTGAGTGGAGTTAAATAGAGCAGCCAGCCAAAGAATAACCTACGTCACCTGTGGAAGGAACCTCAGAAGCAGCAGCTCCACTCACAGCCACCAGAGGGATTCCATGGACAGAACTCGCCGAAGTACCATTCATGACCACAGGAGGGAGTTCGATCACAGAATTCACAACAAGAGGCCCAACACCTGGTTCTATACCATGCGGTCGCTGTCTTGCCTGCACAAATGTCCTACGCTGCACCACATTCTGTTCCTCTGTAAAAAACAATTTGATATTAGACATCGGATATCGTACAGTAGCATGAATGTTATCTATTATGCCACATATGGCTGCTCTAAAATCTATATAGGTTTGATGTCGCGAGAACTGAGAGTACGTGTGCGTGAGCAGGTGCGGGACATTTGTGCAGCCAAGACGGCGACTGACGTTGCCCTTCTCAAAATAATCCCATGTCATTTTAAACAATACCATGACAGTGAACCCTCCTCTTTTAAAGTGAGTTGGATTGATGTCATTCATTTATACTCCCCTTGAAAAAGCGGTGCATTGGACATGCGAAACACGCGTTGGGGTCTTCTTACACTGGGCCCAGGGTCCTCCAACTTCTGCCTTTGGTAAGTGCTTGTCACTCCATGTGTTCCGATTTGAATCAAGTCACTTGGCATTTAATTTGAGAGGGGATTGCCTGCCACTGATAAATCTTATTGCACGGGCACTTTACATAATACATATTTCTATGCACAATCGGGCAGTTGCAATTGTTGGCCCTCTGGTCCTTTTTCTACGGATGGGTTACTGAAAGCCCTATTTGATGACATTAATATGTCACTGTGGTTTTTGTGTTTAATAAGTGTGTATGTTGGCATGCAGAGAACATCCACTAAAAACAAGTGTACGTTCGAAATGCATTTTGCAAGCCGAAACATTTTAATTTGCACGTTACTGAACGCCAAGTGGCAGCGTGATCACGCGCTTCCTCATCGCTTATACACATTGTCAAGGGTGATATGATCCTTTTTTCTCCTTTTTCAACCTGAAAAATATGTACTATAATGTGCACAAACCCTTATAACACCAAAGTGAAAAGTTTAGTTCATGCAGCCCTGCATGGGTCCAGATGTTGAATGTGTAATGAAAGAAATGGAGAATGGAGCATGACTACAAGAGATGTTGAGGTATATACAGTGGGGCAAAAAAGTATTTAGTCAGTCAGCAATAGTGCAAGTTCCGCCACTTAAAAAGATGAGAGGCGTCTGTAATTTACATCATAGGTAGACCTCAACTATGGGAGACAAACTAAGAAAAAAAATCCAGAAAATCACATTGTCTGTTTTTTTATCATTTTATTTGCATATTATGGTGGAAAATAAGTATTTGGTCAGAAACAAACAATCAAGATTTCTGGCTCTCACAGACCTGTAACTTCTTCTTTAAGAGTCTCCTCTTTCCTCCACTCATTACCTGTAGTAATGGCACCTGTTTAAACTTGTTATCAGTATAAAAAGACACCTGTGCACACCCTCAAACAGTCTGACTCCAAACTCCACTATGGTGAAGACCAAAGAGCTGTCAAAGGACATCAGAAACAAAATTGTAGCCCTGCACCAGGCTGGGAAGACTGAATCTGCAATAGCCAACCAGCTTGGAGTGAAGAAATCAACAGTGGGAGCAATAATTAAAAAATGGAAGACATACAAGACCACTGATAATCTCCCTCGATCTGGGGCTCCACGCAAAATCCCACCCCGTGGGGTCAGAATGATCACAAGAACGGTGAGCAAAAATCCCAGAACCACGCGGGGGGGCCTAGTGAATGAACTGCAGAGAGCTGGGAACAATGTAACAAGGCCTACCATAAGTAACACACTACGCCACCATGGACTCAGATCCTGCAGTGCCAGACGTGTCCCACTGCTTAAGCCAGTACATGTCCGGGCCCGTCTGAAGTTTGCTAGAGAGCATTTGGATGATCCAGAGGAGTTTTGGGAGAATGTCCTATGGTCTGATGAAACGAATCTAGAACTGTTTGGTAGAAACACAACTTGTCGTGTTTGGAGGAAAAAGAATACTGAGTTGCATCCATCAAACACCATACCTACTGTAAAGCATGGTGGTGGAAACATCATGCTTTGGGGCTGTTTCTCTGCAAAGGGGCCAGGATGACTGATCCGGGTACATGAAAGAATGAATGGGGCTATGTATCGTGAGATTTTGAGTGCAAACCTCCTTCCATCAGCAAGGGCATTGAAGATGAAACGTGGCTGGGTCTTTCAACATGACAATGATCCAAAGCACACCGCCAGGGCAACGAAGGAGTGGCTTCGTAAGAAGCATTTCAAGGTCCTGAAGTGGCCTAGCCAGTCTCCAGATCTCAACCCTATAGAAAACCTTTGGAGGGAGTTGAAAGTCCGTGTTGCCAAGCGAAAAGCCAAAAACATCACTGCTCTAGAGGAGATCTGCATGGAGGAATGGGCCAACATACCAACAACAGTGTGTGGCAACCTTGTGAAGACTTACAGAAAACGTTTGACCTCTGTCATTGCCAACAAAGGATATATTACAAAGTATTGAGATGAAATTTTGTTTTTGACCAAATACTTATTTTCCACCATAATATGCAAATAAAATGATAAAAAAAACAGACAATGTGATTTTCTGGATTTTTTTTTCTCAGTTTGCCTCCCATAGTTGAGGTCTACCTATGATGTAAATTACAGACGCCTCTCATCTTTTTAAGTGGTGGAACTTGCACTATTGCTGACTGACTAAATACTTTTTTGCCCCACTGTATATATATTTACTAGATGGAGGCCCGATTCTAACGCATCGGGTATTCTAGAATGCACAGCCACACAGTATATAACACAGCCCACGTAGTATATAGCAGAGCCACGTAGTATATAACACAGCCCACGTAGTATATAGCATAGCCAGGTAGTATATAACACAGCCAACACAGTATATAACACAGCCCACACAGTATATAACACAGCCACGTAGCATATAGCATAGCCATGTAGCATATTGCACAGCCACGTAGTATATTGCACAACCATGTAGTATATAACACAGCCCACGCAGTATATAACACAGCCCATGCAGTATATAACACAGGTCATGCAGTATATAACACAGCCCACGCAGTATATAACACAGCCCACATAGAATATATCATAGCCACGTAGCATATAACATAGCCCACGCAGTATATAGCACAGCCCACGTAGTATATAGCATAGCCACGTAGTAAATAGCATAGCCACGTAGTATATTGCACAGCTACGTAGTATATTGCACAGCCACGTATTATATAACACAGCCCACGCAGTATATAACACAGCCATGTAGTATATAGCACAGCGTCGTAGTATATAACACAGCCCACGCAGTATACAACACAGGCCGCGCAGTATATAACACAGCCCATGCAGTATATAGCAATGTGAGCACCATATCCCTGTTAAAAAAACAATTAAAATAAAAAATAGTTATATACTCACCTCCCATCGGCCCCCGGATTCAGCCGAGGCCTTTGCCGATGCTCCTCGCGACGTTCCGTTCCCAGTAATGCCTAGCGGCAATAACCCGTGATCATGTAGCAGTCTCACGAGAGCGCCACGTGATCTCCGGGCATTGCCTCAATGCATTCTGGGGACCGGAGCGCGAGGAGCGGGAAAGGCTGCAGCGGACTTCGGAAGGTGAGAATATAATGTTTATTGTTTTTTTTAATTATTTTTAACATTATATCTTTTTACTATTGATGCTGCATAAAGTTTGTCCAGGAAGGTGGCTGACTGGTTGCGCCTGGCCGGGCGCGACCAATAAGCGAAGCGTGATTTAAATCCGTCGCTGATTGGTCGCGGCCGGGCGTGATCAATTAGCAAAGCGGTGTTTAAATCCCGCGTCAATGTCGCTGATTGGTCGCGGCTGGCTGGGCATGACCAATCAGCGAAGTGGTGTTTAAATCCCGTGCCAATGTCGCTGATTGGTCGCGGTTGGCCGGCAGCAACCAATCAGCGAAACAGTGGGACTGGAGCATTGCGAGGAGCAGGAAAAGCTGCCATGGATGCGCTGACTGGAGGGGAGTAGGGAGCGGCACTGACTGGAGGAGAGTAGGGAGGGGCCTAAGCCTGCCAGCCGCGACCAATCAGCAATGCGGGATTTCCATTACAGACAGACAGACAGACAAACAGATGAAAGTACCCCTTAGACGATTATATAGATAGATTATAGTGGTAGATCACCTCACTCGGCTGCACATGGAGGTAGACACAGGTGCAATGTCTCTTTAAATCGTCAATTGTGTTATAATACATATGGCATAAACAGGGCAAAACAGGTAAAACAAACTAAAAAAAATGCACAGTCTGTGCAGCTGTGGGGATCCACCCACTTAGGATATCACAGCCAGTTTCAGTATAGTTCACATAAACAAAACCACTTCTCTGAAGCTGCCAACTCCAGAACCACTGGACACTGAATGCCTCAGGAGGCTGACTATTTAAACCTTAGCCCACATCTTGAGGTGGAGATAAGGTGGACAACCACCCACCCACTCTATAGTTGTCCACAAAAAAATGGCCAATTAACCCCTCTCATCACAGTGTGGTAGAGCAAACTTCTGGACTTTAAATCATTGAAGCTAATAGCCTCGGTTAAACATATCTCCACTCCAGTGCTTTGCATAGTGGCAAACCCTAAAAATGGTTATCATATGGAGATCATTGCAAGATTTTCACCATTTCCATCATCATATATTGCACATCCATTGCTTTCAGTGTTAGTGTTGACATTTTACCCTGAATCCTGAATCATTTCATGATTGCAGGAGCTGATTTCAGAAAGGGAGATGTCCTCCTCTTTAATTAGACAGCGTGATTTGAACTACAAGAAGTTTTCCACTGCTATAATATCGAGGACATGTCTAGGTCATCAATATCAGATCTGTGTTCTTGTGAACTGACAGATTTTTAATTCTATAGTTTACAGCTCATTGCCTAAGTTATCGGCCATCACTGCAGTCAGCAGAGGTGGTCAGTTTATTAGGCAACGACTGCACATCTTCAAACCCTTTCCTTTAAAGATTGTGTTCTCCCTCTGCACAGGGTAGATCCCAAGCCTTGCCTGCATCTGTGGTCTCCCATTCTGTTTTGACCTCTGCAGGTGCTGCTGAGCATAGACGTTGGTCCCAGCATCTTGTGCTGGCACGTGCTATTCGTCTGGTTACTGCTGGTTCTTCAGTCGGTTGTCAGCTCTCTAGTGATGTGTCATCTCCGGATTTATCCACGGGCAAGGTCCTGTCCAACTGGACTTGAGCTGCACGTATAATAGCTTTTCAGAGGCGCACGCTGGTGCGCTAGTATCAAGCTAATCTCATGTGTGAGTGTAATTTGCAACTGTGTGGTCAGTGTCAGCATGTGCTCAGGGTCAGCTGATAGCCGTTAGAATTCTGCCACCTCCGGAGAGGAGTTTGTTCGTATGGATTCAGGGCTGTCGTATAGCCACTAGAATTCTGGCACCCCTGGAGAGGTGTTGTTTGAGTGCTCTTACTGACTGTCTGACCACTGTTGCTGCCTGCTCCGTTGGTGGGCTTTGATCCTCTGTGAAGTTAACAGGGATCGTGTCTAATCTTTCGTTGCCATGTGCGAGTGACACAGCTCTATTGCAGAGCACCAGATTCGCTACTGTGTGCAAGTGACACTACTTCATGTGCTGCTCACTGAGTGATTTTAACTCAGTGCGAGCAAGCAATCACCCACATCATTCTCCGTCATTGTTCACATTAGCTGCAGTTTTACATCTCTGCACGGTGGACCCTGGGTTGTGATTGCACTTCCCCATTACATCTATTTTGTGCAATCCGCCAACCCTAACAGTAAGCTATGCTCTGAATATTCAGATCACCAACTTCAGTCCCACTGTTTGCTTGTAGCAAAGGAGGGCACAGTTTCGGCAAGTAGTGTAATCATGCTGCCATTCGGAATGGTCAGTGTTCAGGAGCACGTCACTTTGGCCAGCAGGACACATGATCATGAGAACTTCTTTAGGCTTTATGCACACAATGAGCCTCAGTCGCTGGCGCAACGGTCAAGTTTTCCCATGCAATGCAATTTCAAGAAAATGCATATTTTTCTTAAGCGGCTTTGCTGGGGTTTTTGCCATCGTTCTTTTAGTGGCTATGCTGGTTGGCTTCCAAGCGAAAAACCATAAGAAGAATGAGCATGTCACATCTTTTAACCACTTTAGGATTTCCAAACCCTGAAGCAGTTAAAAGAAGTGCCATAAGATGAAAATGTCATTTTGACAATACTATGCATTTTTTGCGTCTCTTTTGCGCCAGTTTTACATGATAATTCTGGTCGGAATCTGGCTGAAAAAGTCATCTGCACATAGATGAAGAAGGAGATGGAACAAAACCATCTATGGCTGTCCTCATCTCTCTGAAAAGACCTTATAGCAGCTGCATGGGAGGCCTTGAATAAGTGTTTGGACTGGTTTAGGCAAACAAATTTTCGGTAAACGTGGTGTTCATGTGGACAACGGACTGCACTTAGACAGCAAACTAGTCCATGATAGTCAATGTGCAAGTGCACATGAGCAATTACAATTAAAAATGCAGCATGTGCTTTCCAGCACAAACAGGTCATGTAACAGTGCAACAGTTTCTGCACTTGTCGGCTGTACGGATATTTGCAAACAGACCTAGCCATGCCCACAATTAATAGTCATCTGAGTTCAGGCTTTCATGGCATTTCCAATTTTCATGTCACCATGGTAAAACTTCCAGGTTGCAATTGGTTCAAAGACAAGAAAGTAGCTAAAATTTGAGCACTCATTACCAATGCATTGTGTATTCTTTTATCTCTAATGGTTGCTAGTACTACCTTCACAGCAAAATTACAGAAACCATTGCAGGAGCGAGGAGATAATTAATATTGCGAGCAGAGTATGCCAGTTTTTCCTGCAGAAGCATTGAATGCTTTCACATTTAAAGACATTGAATGAGCGATTATTGATTTCTTGTTTTCAGAGACTTTTCTTTCCACGTACGCCAACTGTCAAGTGGGAAACAGAAAGACAATCTGTTGAATAGAGTCTGAAAATTGCCCCCATTCTGAGCACTGAGCGCAGTCCGGGACACTGACAATCAGACCGAAGAGGGAATATTTACACTGCGACTGTTTCTAAAGCTATAATCAGCAAGTCAAGAAATAAAATTGTACATCAGGGCTCCGCTCAACAGCCTATGACTGAACTGATGTTTTACTGTAGGCTATAAGTATCTGGGGTACTGGTGTGAATGGACAATTATCTACTGACCAGTTTTGGTTTTCGCTAAGCCAAAACCAAACACCCAACAATACAGTGCATAGAACACAACTTGAAACGTGCTAAAAGCTGTGGAAGTGTTACAAGTCAACATAGCCGACAGGTACAATGCAAAGTGATATCACAATATCTGTATATAGATTACCTATTTTCATCAAAAGAAATAGCTAGCCCCCTTAATGGTACAGCCAGTTGTCTGTATTCTGTTTTTTCCCTCTCTAATTCTTCCAAGAGGCATAGTTTTTTTTCTATTGACATAGCCATTTGACGTACTAAGTATAAAATAAAATTCCAAGTGAGGTGAAATGGTAATAAAATGGCAATTGTGTCATGGTTTTTGAAATTTTGTTTGTTCCGTAAAAGTTACATAGCAAAATTAATCTCCAGGACAGTGCGCTTATGAAGATACCTTACATGTATTTTTTATGTTTTAGTGACATAAAATATTCAGAACTCTAAAAAAAGTTAATACCTATATCTTTTTTCTTTTGTTCTACTTTTTTTATTTCTTTATTTTTGGATGGGGAAATAGGTGTGAAAAAATTATGTTTTTTTATCTTTTACAATATATTAAAAACTTTACAAATTTTCACTTTGCGATTCTTTGATAGCTTGTACTATGCGATAAGAACATGGAGATTGTTTGATCATTTGTATTTCAGAAGATAGAAGATGATTATTTGTACCATGAAGCCCAGAAAGCAGCTAGACTTCACATCAGGATGCCCCTAACTAACATAACAACCGATCAACATCCCATATTGGGAGCAGGAAGAGGAGCAATGGCCACAGGAAAAGAAAACACACCAGGATTTCGTAATTTGTATGCTGCTGTCAGAAATTGGCAGCAACATGTAAGTGATTTAACAGCAGTGAGCGTTTAAAGAGACAATTATTTTTTTTAAAAAAATAGGTGGTCATGAGGGCACAATAGTCCTAGTATTCTTCATGCTTGTCTTGATGAGGGGGTGGGGTAGAGTGTGAGGCGCTGGATTCAGTAAGAGGCATATGCCAAAGTGGCATAAGGCTTCATGCACCTCGCCACAAAACTTACTCCATTCTAGATCTCGAGTAGGATTTGTGGTATAAGAAACACAACTGCTCATCATGAAATTTGATGAGAGGATGACACCATGCCATGTTACTAGGGTTGAGCGAAACGGGTCGTTCATTTTCAAAAGTCGCCGACTTTTGGCAAAGTCGGGTTTCATGAAACCCGATCCGACCCCTGTGCGGGGTCGGCCATGCGGTACGCGACTTTCGCGCCAAAGTCACGTTTCAATGACGCGAAAAGCGCCATTTCTCAGCCAATGAAGGTGAACGCAGAGTGTGGGCAGTGTGATGACATAGGTCCTGGTCCCCACCATCTTAGAGAAGGGCATTGCAGTGATTGGCTTGCTGTCTGCGGCGTCACAGGGGCTATAAAGGGGCGTTCCCGCCGACCGCCATCTTACTGCTGCTGATCTGAGCTTAGGGAGAGGTTGCTGCCGCTTCATCAGAAGCAGGGATAGCGTTAGGCAGGGTCCATTAACCACCAAACAGCTTGTGCTGTAGCGATTTCCACTGTCCAACACCACCTTCGGTGTGCAGAGACAGTGGAAGCTACATTTTTTTTTTCTCAGCGCTGTAGCTCATTGGGCTGCCCTAGAAGGCTCCCTGATAGCTGCATTGCTGTGTGTACGCCGCTGTGCAAACCAACTGCTTTTTTCAAAGCACAAATCCTCTTGTTCCTTCCTTTCTGCACAGCTATCTTTTTTGTTTGTCCACACTTTTTATTTAATTTGTGCATCAGTCCACTTCTTATTGCTGCCTGCCATACCTGGCTGAGATTACTGCAGGGAGATAGTAATTGTAGGACAGTCCCTGTTTTTATTTTTTTTTTGTGGGAGATTAAGATTGGCATTTCTGCTAGAGTGCCATCCCTGTGTGTGCCATCTCTCACTCAGTGGGCCATAGAAAGCCTATTTATTTTTTTGCTTGATTTGGGTTCTAAAATCTACCTGAAAAAATCACTACATCAATCAGTGGGAGAAAAATATTGGCCTCTGGGCTTGTGTGCCACTCCTGACTCCTGTGTGTGCCATCTCTCACTCAGTGGGCCATAGAAAGCCTATTTATTTTTTTGCTTGATTTGGGTTCTAAAATCTACCTGAAAAAATCACTACATCAATCAGTGGGAGAAAAATATTGGCCTCTGGGCTTGTGTGCCACTCCTAACTCCTGTGTGTGCCATCTCTCACTCAGTGGGCCATAGAAAGCCTATTTATTTTTTTGCTTAATTTGGGTTCTAAAATCTACCTGAAAAAATCACTACATCAATCAGTGGGAGAAAAATATTGGCCTCAGGGCTTGTGTGCCAGTCCTGACTCCTGTGTGCGCCATCTCTCACTCAGTGGGCCATAGAAAGCCTATTTATTTTTTTGCTTGATTTGGGTTCTAAATTCTACCTGAAAAAAAATCACTAAATCAATCGGTGGGAGATAAATATTGGCCTCTGGGCTTGTGTGCCACTCCTGACTCCTGTGTGTGCCATCTCTCACTCAGTGGGCCATAGAAAGCCTATTTATTTTTTTGCTTGATTTGGGTTCTAAAATCTACCTGAAAAAATCACTACATCAATCAGTGGGAGAAAAATATTGGCCTCTGGGCTTGTGTGCCACTCCTGACTCCTGTGTGTGCCATCTCTCACTCAGTGGGCCATAGAAAGCCTATTTATTTTTTTGCTTGATTTGGGTTCTAAATTCTACCTGAAAAAAATCACTAAATCAATCGGTGGGAGATAAATATTGGCCTCTGGGCTTGTGTGCCACTCCTGACTCCTGTGTGTGCCATCTCTCACTCAGTGGGCCATAGAAAGCCTATTTATTTTTTTGCTTGATTTGGGTTCTAAAATCTACCTGAAAAAATCACTACATCAATCAGTGGGAGAAAAATATTGGCCTCTGGGCTTGTGTGCCACTCCTGACTCCTGTGTGTGCCATCTCTCACTCAGTGGGCCATAGAAAGCCTATTTATTTTTTTGCTTGATTTGGGTTCTAAAATCTACCTGAAAAAATCAATACATCAATCAGTGGGAGAAAAATATTGGCCTCTGGGCTTGTGTGCCACTCCTGACTCCTGTGTGTGCCATCTCTCACTCAGTGGGCCATAGAAAGCCTATTTATTTATTTTTATTTGGTTTCTAAATTCTCCCTGAAAAAATCATTTTATTTTATTTGGTTTCTAAATTCTTCCTGAAAAAAATCATTTTATTTTATTTTGTTTCTAAAGTCTCCCTGAAAAAAAAAAAAAAAAAACAGTGGGAGATTAATATTGCCCTTTCTGCTTGTGTGCCAGTCTTGACTCCTGGGTGTGCCATCTCTCTCTATCTCTCAAATTGTGGGCCATAGAAAGCCTATTTATTTTTTTGCTTGATTTGGGTTCTAAATTCTACCTGAAAAAATCAATAAATCAATCAGTGGGAGATAAATATTGGCCTCTGGGCTTGTGTGCCACTCCTGACTCCTGTGTGTGCCATCTCTCACTCAGTGGGCCATAGAAAGCCTTTTTTTTTTATTTGGTTTCTAAATTGTCCCTGAAAAAATCATTTTATTTTATTTGGTTTCTAAATTCTTCCTGAAAAAATCATTTTATTTTATTTTGTTTCTAAAGTCTCCCTGAAAAAAAAAAAAAAAAAACAGTGGGAGATTAATATTGCCCTTTCTGCTTGTGTGCCAGTCTTGACTCCTGGGTGTGCCATCTCTCTCTCTCTCTCAAATTGTGGGCCATAGAAAGCCTATTTATTTTTTTTGCTTGATTTGGGTTCTAAATTCTACCTGAAAAAATCAATAAATCAATCAGTGGGAGATAAATATTGGCCTCTGGGCTTGTGTGCCACTCCTGACTCCTGTGTGTGCCATCTCTCACTCAGTGGGCCATAGAAAGCCTATTTATTTTTTTTATTTGGTTTCTAAATTCTCCCTGAAAAAATCATTTTATTTTATTTGGTTTCTAAATTCTTCCTGAAAAAATCATTTTATTTTATTTTGTTTCTAAAGTCTCCCTGAAAAAAACAACAACAAAAAAAAACAGTGGGAGATTAATATTGCCCTTTCTGCTTGTGTGCCACTCTTGACTCCCGGGTGTGCCATCTCTCTCTCTCTCTCAAATTGTGGGCCATAAAAGCCTATTTATTTTTTTGCTTGATTTGGGTTCTAAATTCTTCCTGAAAAAATCAATAAATCAATCAGTGGGAGATAAATATTGGCCTCTGGGCTTGTGTGCCACTCCTGACTCCTGTGTGTGCCATCTCTCACTCAGTGGGCCATAGAAAGCCTTTTTTTTTGTATTTGGTTTCTAAATTGTCCCTGAAAAAATCATTTTATTTTATTTTGTTTCTAAAGTCTCCCTGAAAAAAAAAAAAAAACAGTGGGAGATTAATATTGCCCTTTCTGCTTGTGTGCCAGTCTTGACTCCTGGGTGTGCCATCTCTCTCTCTATCTCAAATTGTGGGCCATAGAAAGCCTATTTATTTTTTTGCTTGATTTGGGTTCTAAATTCTACCTGAAAAAATCAATAAATCAATCAGTGGGAGATAAATATTGGCAAATAAATATTGGCCAATCAATAAATCAATCAGTGGGACATAAATATTGGCCTCTGGGCTTGTGTGCCACTCCTGACTCCTGTGTGTGCCATCTCTCACTCAGTGGGCCATAGAAAGCCTTTTTTTTTTTGTATTTGGTTTCTAAATTGTCCCTGAAAAAATCATTTTATTTTATTTTGTTTCTTGTTAGGTCTCGAGTTCCCGCTTCTGCACAGGGGGAATCTCGAGCCATCTCCGCTGCGGTCTCCCATTCTTATCCAGCCGCAGTGGAATCTGCTCAGCAAGGACGTTGGTCCCAGTGTCTTGCTCGCTCTCACTCTGTACAGAGAGTTACTGCTGCTTCTTCAGCTTCTGCCATTAAAGCCAGTGCTGGTCAGCAGCGAGCGGACTTCTCTGGGACTAAGTCCTTGTCTGCACACACTGAGCATGCCCAGGGCAAGATCTCCCGTTGGAGATCGAGGGTCATGTGCTCAGGCTCTGCAGCACATTCCATTGGTCCTCTTGGCAGGTCTTGGAAGGGCAAAGTTTCTGTGGCCACTTCCTGTGCTGCAATTATATAAACTGCGCATGACCGCACGGCCATACGTGTGTTTGTTGTGAGTGCAAGTCGTCCTTGGATACCCCTTCCCTATTGAATGTCTGTTCGCGGAAGGTGTATGGTTGCTATCTAGCGCCCGACTTATCCTACAGCACGAATCACACATTACAGCGTCCAGTTGCTGTGACCGCCAGTACGGCGCCGTGCACTTCCTCTGTGCTTTCCTTACCCAAGCCTGGGTGGTTAGTGGCGTTCGTCAGTGCGGCACCGCATGCACTCTTGTGCCTTAATATTGTTGTTTAGCTTCTTTACACGCCCAGTTGCGGTGTTGTGCCAGCAAGGGTCTAATCGGACTTCAATCCTAGTTGGGGTTGAGTTCGCTGACTACTTGCTCGCGCTCTATGTGCGGTACCGCGATCCTGTGACGCAACAGGATCGCTTCTTTCACGCTGGGTGAAGTTTAACCCACGTGTGTATACTTATGAGTACCGCCATATAGTCCGTCATTACTTGGCAGCAGGTTCCATCTCTGCACGGTGGACCCCGGGCTGCGAACGCACCATACTCTATCTGTCTTATTATTTGGTGCGTTCCGCTAGCCCTAACATTTCTAAAGTCTCCCTGAAAAGAAAAAAAAAAAAAACAGTGGGAGATTAATATTGCCCTTTCTGCTTGTGTGCCACTCTTGACTCCTAGGTGTGCCATCTCTCTCTCTCTCTCAAATTGTGGGCCATAGAAAGCCTATTTATTTTTTTGCTTAATTTGGGTTCTAAATTCTACCTGAAAAAATCAATAAATCAATCAGTGGGAGATAAATATTGGCCTCTGGGCTTGTGTGCCACTCCTGACTCCTGTGTGTGCCATCTCTCACTCAGTGGGCCATAGAAAGCGTATTTTTTTTTTATTTGGTTTCTAAATTCTCCCTGAAAAAATCATTTTATTTTATTTGGTTTCTAAATTCTTCCTGAAAAAATCATTTTATTTTATTTTGTTTCTAAAGTCTCCCTAAAAAAAAAAAAAAAAATCAGTGGGAGATTAATATTGACATTTGTGCTTGAGTGACAGTCCTGCGTGTGTGGCATCTCTGTGATTTGGTGCCACAGAAAACAGAGTATGTAACATTGTGCCTGATTTTCCTTGTGGTCTCACCAACCTGTAAAGGGATATTGAAATCATACTGAAGTTATAACTCACCGTGTAAATTGTTTGACAGCAACAAATAAAGTTACTTTGGTTAAGTTTTTAAAACAATGAGGAAGTCTGGTGCAAAAGGTCGTGGCCATTGGCGTTCATTGTCAGCTGGTAATGATGGTAGTGGTAGTGGAGCATCAGGTGGTCGTGGGAAAAAAAATATTCCACCTAAGTCTGGAGCTGTGGAGCCAGGTTCGTCATCTGGCTACATATGGCCTCGAACGCTCTCTTTTCTGGGAGTAGGAAAACCGCTTTTAAAGCCGGAGCAGCAACAGCAAGTTTTGGCTTACCTTGCAGACTCAGCCTCTAGCTCTTTTGCCTCCTCTTCTGAAACTGGTAAATGTAAAAGCAGCGCGTCGCTTGTGGATGTTCACGGTCAGGGACAAGTCGCTTCCTTGTCCTCTTCAGCAATAACAACAACAAGAGAGAAGGATGCAGCAGGTGACTCAACGGGTTACTCCATGGAGCTCTTTACACATACCGTCCCTGGTTTTGAAAGTGAAACACTTAACAGGAAATATTGCATCTAGGGCACCGGCGGAAACAATACCGTCTCCAACCGTCTCTCAGTCTGCCATGTCCACCGGCACACCCGCTAGTTCCACGATCTCTAGCTCTCCAGTCCAGCTCACCCTACATGAGACTCTGGTTAGAAAAAGGAAGTACTTATCCTCGCATCCGCGTAAACAGGGTTTTAACGCCCACATACCTAGACTAATCTCGTTAGAGATGATGCCCTACCGGTTAGTTGAAAGCGAAGCTTTCAAAGCCCTAATGGAGTACGCTGAACCATGCTACGAGCTACCCAGTCAACACTTTTTTTCCAGAAAAGCCATCCCAGCCCTGCACCAGCATGTTAAACAGTGCATCATCCATGCACTCAGGCAATCTGTGAGTACAAAGGTGCACCTGACTACAGATGCATGGACCAGTAGGCATGGCCAGGGACGTTACGTGTCCATCACGGCACACTGGGTGAATGTGGTGGATGCAGGGTCCACAGGGGACATCAATTTCGGGACAGTTGTGCCTAGCCCACGGTCTAGGAAACAGTTGGCTGTAGCCGTTCGCACCCCCTCCTCCTCCTCCTCGTCCTCCTGCAGAAGCGACAGCTCTTCCACAGACCGCAGTCGCCCAACCACTCCATCGGCAGCTGACACTGTTGCACACCAGTTGTCCCATTATGGGCCAGCTACTGGCAAGCGTCAGCAGGCTGTATTGGCTATGAAGTGTTTAAGCGACAACAGACACACCGCGGAAGTTCTGTCCGAGTTCTTGCAGCAAGAAACGCAGTCGTGGCTGGGTACAGTAGATCTTGAGGCAGGCAAGGTAGTGAGTGATAACGGAAGGAATTTCATGGCTGCCATCTCCCTTTCCCAACTGAAACACATTCCTTGCCTGGCTCACACCTTAAACCTGGTGGTGCAGTGCTTATTGAAAACTTATCCTGGGTTCTCCGACCTGCTCCTCAAAGTGCGTGGACTTTGCTCACATATCCGCCGTTCTCCTGTACACTCCAGCCGTATGCAGACCTATCAGCGGTCTTTGAACCTTCCCCAGCATCGCCTAATCATAGACGTTGCAACAAGGTGGAACTCAACACTGCACATGCTTCAGAGACTGTGCCAACAGAGGCGGGCTGTTATGTTTTTGTGGGAGGATACACATACACGGGCAGGCAGTAGGATGGCAGACATGGAGTTGTCAGGTGTGCAGTGGTCGAAGATACAAGACATGTGTCAAGTCCTTCAGTGTTTTGAGGAATGCACACGGCTGGTTAGTGCAGACAACGCCATAATAAGCATGAGCATCCCCCTAATGTGTCTGCTGATGCAAAGTTTGACGCACATAAAGGATCAGGCGTCTGCACCAGAGGAAGAGGAAAGCCTTGATGACAGTCAGCCATTGTCTGGTCAGGGCAGTGTACAGGACGAGGTAGCGGGCGAAGAGGAGGTGGAGGACGAGGAGGATGATGGGGATGAGTATATTTTTAATGAGGAAGCTTTCCCCTGGAAATTGGTTGCGTGGCAAGGCCGGGTTCTGGTTTTTTGAGGGACATAAGTGACGTAGATTTGCCTGAAACTGCCCCTCAACCAATCACAACCGCAGATTTGACAACTGGAACTTTGGCCCACATGGCGGATTATGCCTTACGTATCCTCAAAAGGGACACACGCATTACTAAAATGATGAACGATGACGATTACTGGTTGGCCTGCCTCCTTGATCCACGCTATAAAGGCAAATTGCAAAATATTATGCCACATGAGAACTTGGAACTAATATTAGCAACCAAACAATCAACTCTTGTTGACCGTTTGCTTCAGGCATTCCCAGCACACAGCGCACGTGATCGTTCTCACACGAGCTCCAGGGGGCAGCAGACCAGTAGTGTTAGGGGTGCACACATCAGAAGTGGCATTGGACAGAGGGGTTTTCTGACCAGGTTGTGGAGTGATTTTGCTATGACCGCAGACAGGACAGGTACTGCTGCATCAATTGAAAGTGACAGGAGACAACATTTGTCCAGTATGGTTACAAACTATTTTTCATCCCTTATCGATGTTCTCCCTCAACTGTCATTCCCATTTGATTACTGGGCATCAAAATTAGACACCTGGCCAGAATTGGCAGAATATGTATTGCAGGAGCTTGCTTGCCCGGCAGCTAGTGTCCTATCAGAAAGAGTATTCAGTGCTGCAGGTTCAATATTAACCGAAAAAAGGTCTCGTCTGGCTACCCAAAATGTTGATGATCTAACATTCATTAAAATGAACCACAACTGGATTTCGAATTCTTTTGCCCCACCTTGCCCGGCCGACACCTAGCTTTCCTATGAAAAGCTCTTGCCTGTGGACTACTGTGAATTACTTTTCTAATGTCTAATTTGCTGCAGCTGATTGTCCAGCATACGACATGTTTACACCTCCCTAAATGGCCAAACTCCCCACACGGGGCCGTGGTATCGCGACTTGGCGCAAGCACCCGTGAGAGGGCTGTTTGTCTGAAGAGGTGGGTGTGCCCGCTTTTGGTCGACGGCACTGCCACTGGGTCCCTCATAGTACAATAAAGTGTCTCTGGCGGTGGTGGTGCGCACCCAACGTCAGACACACTGTTGTAACATGAGGGGCCCTGGGCCTGTACCGCCGGCCACGAGAGAATTCACCCACCCCCAGGTCAAACATTGCTCTACCACTTCCACAGTTATCTCTCACACTTCCACCAATGTTTAGTCTATGCGCTGACATCCTTCCATTCCTGCCACTGACAATACCATTGTGTTGACATGTATGATGGTACTTAACATAGTCAGGGGCAGTGTCCTCTATTTACCACAGTAAATACTTTGCGCTAAATTAGTAGGTCTGAAACTACGCAGAGGATCCCACCCCTGTACCTAATGATTGCACCCTTTAGTGTTTTCGTTTTGTTTTAATGCGAGACATTCACATTTATTTATTGTTTTGGACTACTAACTGGCAGACACTCACTACAATCGGCCTCCGCTGACCAGACCACTGCTGCCCGTGTGCCCCTGGAACCAATTTTAAATTGCCTACAGCCAGCCCAATTTAATTATGTTAGGCCTTCGAAGCCTGTCTGCGGCCCGTTCTTTCAGCTACTACTACACTGACCTGTCTACTGCTGCCCGTGTACCCCTGGAACCAATTATAAAGTGCCTACAGCCTGTCCAATTTTATTATGTTAGGCCTTCGAAGCCTGTCTGCGGTCCCTCCTTCCACTAGGCCTCCACTGACCTGTCTACTGCTGCCCGTGTACTCCTGGAACCAATTATAAAGTGCCTACAGCCTGTCCAATTTAATTATGTTATGCCTTCTAAAGGCCCCTTCACATTTAGCGACGCTGCAGCGATACCGACAACGATCCGGATCGCTGCAGCGTCGCTGTTTGGTCGCTGGAGAGCTGTCACACAGACCGCTCTCCAGCTACCAACGATGCCGGTAACCAGGGTAAACATCGGGTAACTAAGCGCAGGGCCGCGCTTAGTAACCCGATGTTTACCCTGGTTACCATGCTAAAAGTAAAAAAAAACAAACACTAGATACTTACCTACCGCTGTCTGTCCCCGGCGCTGCGCTCTGCTTCTCTGCTCTCCTCCTGTACTGTCTGTGAGCCGGAAAGCAGAGCGGTGACGTCACCGCTCTGCTTTCCGGCTCACAGCCAGTACAGGAGGAGAGCAGAGCACAGCGCCGGGGACAGACAGCGGTAGGTAAGTATGTACTGTTTGTTTTTTTTTACTTTTAGCATGGTAACCAGGGTAAACATCGGGTTACTAAGCGCGGCCCTGCGCTTAGTTACCCGATGTTTACCCTGGTTACCAGTGAAGACATCGCTGGATCGGTGTCACACACGCCGATCCAGCGATGTCTCCAGGGAGTCCAGCGACGAAATAAAGTTCTGGACTTTATTCAGCGACCAACGATCTCCCAGCAGGGGCCTGATCGTTGGTCGCTGTCACACATAACGATTTCATTAACGATATCGTTGCTACGTCACAAATAGCAACGATATCGTTAACAATATCGTTATGTGTGAAGGTACCTTAAGCCTGTCTGTGGCCCGTTCTTTCAACTACTACTACACTGACCTGTCTACTGCTGCCCGTGTACTCCTGGAACCAATTATAAAGTGCCTACAGCCAGCCTATTTTATTATGTTAGGCCTTCGAAGCCTGTCTGCGGTCCCTCCTTCCACTAGGCCTCCACTGACCAGACCACTGCTGCCCGTGTACCCCTGGAACCAATCATAAATTGCCTACAGCCAGCCCATTTTATTATGTTAGGCCTTCGAAGCCTGTCTGCGGTCCCTCCTTCCACTAGGCCTCCTCTGACCAGACCACTGCTGCCCGTGTACCCCTGGAACCAATTTTAAATTGCCTACAGCCAGCCCATTTTATTATGTTAGGCCTTTGAAGCCTGTCTGCGGTCCCTCCTTCCACTAGGCCTCCACTGACCTGTCTACTGCTGCCCGTGTACCCCTGGAACCAATCATAAAGTGCCTACAGCCTGTCCAATTTTATTATGTTAGGCCTTCGAAGCCTGTCTGCGGTCCCTCCTTCCACTAGGCCTCCACTGACCAGACCACTGCTGCCCGTGTACCCCTGGAACCAATTTTAAATTGCCTACAGCCAGCCCATTTTATTATGTTAGGCCTTCGAAGCCTGTCTGCGGTCCCTCCTTCCACTAGGCCTCCACTGACCTGTCTACTGCTGCCCGTGTACCCCTGGAACCAATCATAAAGTGCCTACAGCCTGTCCAATTTTATTATGTTAGGCCTTCGAAGCCTGTCTGCGGTCCCTCCTTCCACTAGGCCTCCACTGACCAGACCACTGCTGCCTGTGTACCCCTGGAACCAATTTTAAATTGCCTACAGCCAGCCCATTTTATTATGTTAGGCCTTCGAAGCCTGTCTGCGGTCCCTCCTTCCACTAGGCCTCCACTGACCAGACCACTGCTGCCCGTGTACCCCTGGAACCAATCATAAATTGCCTACAGCCAGCCCATTTTATTATGTTAGGCCTTCGAAGCCTGTCTGCGGTCCCTCCTTCCACTAGGCCTCCACTGACCTGTCTACTGCTGCCCGTGTACCCCTGGAACCAATTTTAAATTGCCTACAGCCAGCCCATTTCATTATGTTAGGCCTTCGAAGCCTGTCTGCGGTCCCTCCTTCCACTAGGCCTCCACTGACCTGTCTACTGCTGCCCGTGTACTCCTGGAACCAATTATAAAGTGCCTACAGCCTGTCCAATTTAATTATGTTAGGCCTTCGAAGCCTGTCTGCGGCCCGTTCTTTCAACTACTACTACACTGACCTATCTACTGCTGCCCGTGTACTCCTGGAACCAATTATAAAGTGCCTACAGCCTGTCCAATTTAATTATGTTAGGCCTTCGAAGCCTGTCTGCGGCCCGTTCTTTCAACTACTACTACACTGACCTGTCTACTGCTGCCCGTGTACTCCTGGAACCAATCATAAAGTGCCTACAGCCTGTCCAATTTTATTATGTTAGGCCTTCAAAGCCTGTCTGCGGTCCCTCCTTCCACTAGGCCTCCACTGACCTGTCTACTGCTGCCCGTGTACCCCTGGAACCAATCATAAAGTGCCTACAGCCTGTCCAATTTTATTATGTTAGGCCTTCGAAGCCTGTCTGCGGTCCCTCCTTCCACTAGGCCTCCACTGACCAGACCACTGCTGCCCGTGTACCCCTGGAACCAATTTGAAATTGCCTACAGCCATCCCAATTTTATTATGTTAGGCCTTCGAAGCCTGTCTGCGGCCCGTCCTTCCACTAGGCCTCCACTGACCAGTCTACTGCTGCCTGTGTACCCCTGGAACCTATATAAAAGTGCCTACAGTCCAATATTTTTTTATGTTAGGCCTTCGAAGCCTGTCTGCGGCCCGTTCTTTCTACTACTCCTCCACTGACCAGACCACTGCTGCCCGTGTACCCCTGGAACCTATTTTTAATTGCATAGAGCATCCTTTTTTTAATAGTAGGCGTACAAAGTCTGTCTGCGGTCCACTATTGAAATTGTCCTCCACTGCCCAGAGCAATGCTGCCTGTGTACCCCTGTAACCTTTTTTAAGCTGCAGTGAGCCACATTTTTGGTTTAAGGCCTACTACCTGTGTCTGTCTGCGCCATTCAATTCAGCTGTGTTCCTTTGAAAAAAGCTGAGCGTCAATAGTCTTGTTTTCAGCCTCTAGGAATTTTAAAACTGCATTGGGGCTACAACTTTGGTAGGGCCTACTAACGGTGTCTGCCGCCACAAGGTGTGCCCCAGGTTTCATCCACATTCCTTCGATCTTCCTACTCTCATTTAGTAGTTGGTGAAAACTACACTGCATAAGGCCTACAAATTGGGTATGGGGTGTAGAGACGGTGTGTTCAGCTCCAAGGTGTTCCCCAGGTTTCCTCTCCATTGCTTCAATCTTAATGCTCTCGTTTAGTAGTTGTTGCAAACTACACTGCATTAGGCCTACAAATTGGGTATTTGGGTGTAGAGACGGTGTGTTCCACTCCAAGGTGTTCCCCAGGTTTCCTCGCCATTGCTTCTATCTTAATGCTCTCGTTTAGTAGTTGTTGGAAACTACACTGCATTAGGCCTACAAATTGGGTATGGGGTGTAGAGACGGTGTGTTCCACTCCAAGGTGTTCCCCAGGTTTCCTCGCCATTGCTTCAATCTTAATGCTCTCGTTTAGTAGTTGTTGGAAACTACACTGCATTAGGCCTACACATTTGGTATGGGGTGTAGAGACGGTGTGTTCAACTCCAAGGTGTTCCCCAGGTTTCGTCCACATTGCTTCGGTCTTCCGACTCTCGTTTAGTAGTTGTAGAAAACTACACTGCATTAGGCCTACAAATTGGGTATGGGGTGTGGAGACGGTGTGTTCCACTCCAAGGTGTTCCCCAGGTTTCCTCGTCATTGCTTCAATCTTAATGCTCTCGTTTAGTAGTTGTTGGAAACTACACTGCATTAGGCCTACAAATTGGGTATGGGGTGTAGAGAGACGGTGTGTTACACTCCAAGGTGTTCCCCAGGTTTCGTCCACATTGCTTCAATCTTAATGCTCTCGTTTAGTAGTTGTTGGAAACTACACTGCATTAGGCCTACACATTTGGTATGGGGTGTAGAGACGGTGTGTTCAACTCCAAGGTGTTCCCCAGGTTTCCTCTCCATTGCTTCAATCTTAATGCTCTCGTTTAGTAGTTGTTGGAAACTACACTGCATTAGGCCTACAAATTGGGTATGGGGTGCAGAGAGACGGTGTGTTCAACTCCAAGGTGATCCCCAGGTTTCCTCTACATTGCTTCAATCTTAATGCTCTCGTTTAGTAGTTGTTGGAAACTACACTGCATTAGGCCTACAAATTGGGTATGGGGTGTAGAGAGACGGTGTGTTCCACTCCAAGGTGTTCCCCAGGTTTCCTCTCCATTGCTTCAATCTTAATGCTCTCGTTTAGTAGTTGTTGGAAACTACACTGCATTAGGCCTACACATTTGGTATGGGGTGTAGAGAGACGGTGTGTTACACTCCAAGGTGTTCCCCAGGTTTCGTCCACATTGCTTCGATCTTAATGCTCTCGTTTAGTAGTTGTTGGAAACTACACTGCATTAGGCCTACAAATTGGGTATGGGATGTAGAGACGGTGTGTTCCACTCCAAGGTGTTCCCCAGGTTTCCTCGCCATTGCTTCAATCTTAATGCTCTCGTTTAGTAGTTGTTGGAAACTACACTGCATTAGGCCTACACATTTGGTATGGGGTGTAGAGACGGTGTGTTCCACTCCAAGGTGTTCCCCAGGTTTCCTCGCCATTGCTTCGATCTTAATGCTCTCGTTTAGTAGTTGTTGGAAACTACACTGCATTAGGCCTACAAATTGGGTATGGGGTGTAGAGAGATGGTGTGTTACACTCCAAGGTGTTCCCCAGGTTTCGTCCACATTGCTTCGGTCTTCCGACTCTCGTTTAGTAGTTGTAGAAAACTACACTGCATTAGGCCTACACATTTGGTATGGGGTGTAGAGACGGTGTGTTCCACTCCAAGGTGTTCCCCAGGTTTCCTCTCCATTGCTTCAATCTTAATGCTCTCGTTTAGTAGTTGTTGGAAACTACACTGCATTAGGCCTACAAATTGGGTATGGGGTGTAGAGAGACGGTGTGTTCAGCTCCAAGGTGTTCCCCAGGTTTCCTCTCCATTGCTTCAATCTTAATGCTCTCGTTTAGTAGTTGTTGGAAACTACACTGCATTAGGCCTACAAATTGGGTATGGGGTGTAGAGACGGTGTGTTCCACTCCAAGGTGTTCCCCAGGTTTCCTCTCCATTGCTTCAATCTTAATGCTCTCGTTTAGTAGTTGTTGGAAACTACACTGCATTAGGTCTACAAATTGGGTATGGGGTGTAGAGATGGTGTGTTCCACTCCAAAATGTTCCCCAGGTTTCCTCGCCATTGCTTCAATCTTAATGCTCTCGTTTAGTAGTTGTTGGAAACTACACTGCATTAGGCCTACACATTTGGTATGGGGTGTAGAGACGGTGTGTTCAACTCCAAGGTGTTCCCCAGGTTTCCTCTCCATTGCTTCAATCTTAATGCTCTCGTTTAGTAGTTGTTGGAAACTACACTGCATTAGGCCTACAAATTGGGTATGGGGTGTAGAGAGATGGTGTGTTACACTCCAAGGTGTTCCCCAGGTTTCGTCCACATTGCTTCGGTTTTCCGACTCTCGTTTAGTAGTTGTAGAAAACTACACTGCATTAGGCCTACAAATTGGGTATGGGGTGTAGAGACGGTGTGTTCCACTCCAAGGTGTTCCCCAGGTTTCCTCGCCATTGCTTCAATCTTAATGCTCTCGTTTAGTAGTTGTTGGAAACTACACTGCATTAGGCCTACAAATTGGGTATGGGGTGTAGAGTCGGTGTGTTCCACTCCAAGGTGTTTCCCAGGTTTCCTCGCCATTGCTTCAATCTTAATGCTCTCATTTAGTAGTTGTTGGAAACTACACTGCATTAGTCCTACACATTTGGTATGGGGTGTAGAGACGGTGTGTTCAACTCCAAGGTGTTCCCCAGGTTTCCTCTCCATTGCTTCAATCTTAATGCTCTCGTTTAGTAGTTGTTGGAAACTACACTGCATTAGGCCTACAAATTGGGTATGGGGTGTAGAGAGATGGTGTGTTACACTCCAAGGTGTTCCCCAGGTTTCGTCCACATTGCTTCAGTTTTCCGACTCTCGTTTAGTAGTTGTAGAAAACTACACTGCATTAGGCCTACAAATTGGGTATGGGGTGTAGAGACGGTGTGTTCCACTCCAAGGTGTTCCCCAGGTTTCCTCGCCATTGCTTCAATCTTAATGCTCTCGTTTAGTAGTTGTTGGAAACTACACTGCATTAGGCCTACAAATTGGGTATGGGGTGTAGAGACGGTGTGTTCCACTCCAAGGTGTTTCCCAGGTTTCCTCGCCATTGCTTCAATCTTAATGCTCTCATTTAGTAGTTGTTGGAAACTACACTGCATTAGGCCTACACATTTGGTATGGGGTGTAGAGACGGTGTGTTCAACTCCAAGGTGTTCCCCAGGTTTCCTCTCCATTGCTTCAATCTTAATGCTCTCCTTTAGTAGTTGTTGGAAACTACACTGCATTAGGCCTACAAATTGGGTATGGGGTGTAGAGAGATGGTGTGTTACACTCCAAGGTGTTCCCCAGGTTTCGTCCACATTGCTTCGATCTTAATGCTCTCGTTTAGTAGTTGTTGGAAACTACACTGCATTAGGCCTACAAATTGGGTATGGGGTGTAGAGACGGTGTGTTCCACTCCAAGGTGTTCCCCAGGTTTCCTCTCCATTGCTTCAATCTTAATGCTCTCGTTTAGTAGTTGTTGGAAACTACACTGCATTAGGCCTACAAATTGGGTATGGGGTGTAGAGACGGTGTGTTCCACTCCAAGGTGTTCCCCAGGTTTCCTCGCCATTGCTTCGATCTTAATTCTCTCGTTTAGTAGTTCTTGGAAACTACACTGCATTAGGCCTACAAATTGGGTATGGGGTGTAGAGACGGTGTGTTCCACTCCAAGGTGTTCCCCAGGTTTCCTCGCCATTGCTTCGATCTTAATGCTCTCGTTTAGTAGTTGTTGGAAACCACACTGCATTAGGCCTACAAATTGGGTATGGGGTGTAGAGACGGTGTGTTCCACTCCAAGGTGTTCCCCAGGTTTCCTCGCCATTGCTTCAATCTTAATGCTCTCGTTTAGTAGTTGTTGGAAACTACACTGCATTAGGCCTACACATTTGGTATGGGGTGTAGAGACGGTGTGTTCAACTCCAAGGTGTTCCCCAGGTTTCCTCTCCATTGCTTCAATCTTAATGCTCTCATTTAGTAGTTGTTGGAAACTACACTGCATTAGGCCTACAAATTGGGTATGGGGTGTAGAGAGACGGTGTGTTCCACTCCAAGGTATTCCCCAGGTTTCCTCGCCATTGCTTCGATCTTAATGCTCTCGTTTAGTAGTTGTTGGAAACTACACTGCATTAGGCCTACAAATTGGGTATGGGGTGTAGAGACGGTGTCTTCCACTCCAAGGTGTTCTCCAGGTTGCCTTTCCTGAGCTTCTATCTTCAGGCTCTTGTTAAATAGTGGTTAAATGGAACAACTGCATTTGGCGTACTATTTGGTTTGGGGCCTACTAACAGTGTCTGCCGCTCCTTGCTGTTCTCCTGGTTTCCTGTCCTGAAATTCCATTTTCAGGCTCTCGTTAAGTAGTTGTTAATGTTAGACTGCATTTGGCCTACTAGTTGGGTTGGGGCCTACTATCGGTGTCTGCCACTCCTTGCTGTTCTCCTCCACTGAACAAAGCTGTGTCGCCTGTTTACTACGGTTGCCAATTTTGAACTGCATTTCGACTACTTACTGATTTGGGCCTACTGTCTGTGTCAGCCTCTCATTCCAGTTGTCCTCCACTGCAATGCCCCCTGGTTAGTCCTGTGTTACCAATTTTGAACTGCATTTAGCCAACTTTATTCTTTGGGCCTATATCTGTGTTTCCTCCTCATCCTGCCCATTGCCCAGCCAGTGATAGATGAGTCTGCTGGTACATTGACCCATAACGCAACATTCCCCGTGCACGCTACAGAGCAAGATTGTGACCTTGCTGAAAGTCAGGTTCCTCTTCCCGCATACCATACCACCTTACACGGGGACAAAGAGGAAGGTGCAGATGAAAGTGCAGGTTCCTTCATCAGGTGGGGGGAGGAATACTAGTTGGCGACGTCACTGGCACAGGGCCTCTCATAGTACGCAAAAGTGTTGCTGCCGGTGGGAGGCGCCCCCGCCGTGCAAACACACCGCTGTACTTTGAGGGGCCCTGTGCCAGTGCCAATGCCAACGAGTGGGCCCCCCCTGCTTGCTCAGGATCACAGCACTTGCAAAGTTTAAATACTTACCTCTCCCTGCTCCACTGCCGTGACGTGTTCCAGATTTCCTGGGCCCACTAATTACTTGAACCAGCCCTACCCCCCACAACTTTAGCCAAATGACCCCCAATTTCAAATGCCTTCCAATTATTATAAGGTAAATTACGATTGACAAGCTTCTGTAACAAGAATGGATGTTTTTGCCATTAAAATGGGCAGTGTAGGTGTTTTCCTGGCCTCCACTCACTGCCGACTATGCTCCCCCATTGACTTGCATTGGGTTTCGTGTTTCGGGCGATACCCGACTTTTCGCGATAATCGGCCGATTCCACTCGTCTCGACTTCTAAGATAGTCGGGTTTCGCGAAACACGGCTCGACTCTAAAAAGGTCAAGGTCGCTCAACCCTACATGTTACATCTATGTTCCGACCAGAGCTGTGGAGTCAGAGTCGTGGAGTTAGAGTCAGATTCAGTGTCATGGAAATTGAGGAGTCGGAGGTTTGGCTTACCGACTTCACAGCCCTATCAGGGCTGTGGAGTCAGAGTCGTGGAGTTGGAGTCCGAGCCCATTTTGGTGCAGTCAAAGTCGGAGTCGGAGTGGGTGTCATGGAAATTGAGGAGTCGGAGGTGGGGGTTTGGCTTACTGACTCCACAGCCCTGGTTCCGACACAGCTCTGTCGTCTTTGTCAGAGCAGGGTAAAAATTACGCAAAAATACAGACAGCCAAAAATTTTGAAGCCTCACATTATGCAAATATTTCATGACTTTAAAAGCTTTTCATGCCAGAAAATCTTTGATTAATCACGGCCAAAGTCTTCAAGAAATTAATTTAACTCTTTTGCCATTTTTTACTGGTTGAGGATTTAAAAAAACAAAACAAAAAGAAAGCAAAAAAACACACTTCAATCATATTTTCGATCACAAAAACAATGACGAATCATCAGAGAGCAGGCTAACATAATTTTATACGGATGCATGGATTCTCTTTCACCTTTATATCGATTCGTAAGCTCTTATTGTCATTGGAGTTCTCCCTCTCTCCCCTCCCGTAATTGTATTCTCCAAACAATTTCCAATTTCTAAGCACTCTTACTTGCTGCAAATCGAATTTTGGTTGAAAATTCAATGAAGTCGTCAAATATGAGTTTCAAAAGATCCACTCATCTCTAATATATATATTTTACGCTATACACTATATACAGAGCTCCTGTGTATAATATCACGGGTGGTCACTGTATTTATTACCTGTGTTCAGTCACTATTTGGTGGTATCGTCATGGTGTAGTCTGTGCATGGTTGAGTATGGAGATCACTTGTTCTCTTTGCCACCAGTAAAGAGAAGATTCCTTATTTATATTACAGATTCAATGATCAAAAGTTTAACTCCTCCCTGTGAAATACCTTTACACTGTGGCAGAGATGCACTTAAGGGTTTCTTTGGTGAAAACATATTTCCACCTATCCACAGTAAAGTAATATCTTACTGATTAGTGGGGTCTTACTGCTGGGACCCTCTTTGCTCAATGGAATACCGAAGGAAGTGTTATCCCTGTTAGAATGGAGCAGCATGTTTGATCACCATTCCATTCTTTTTCTATATGGCTGCCATGCACTGCTTTCAACTTTTCTTGCAGACTCGGAATAAAGTTGTTGGATGTTAATTTCTTTTCACTGAAAAACCTTTTTAATGCAAGCCACCATAATTGTATATCACAGTTATAGTGTGGTCACAGTAACTACGCAGGAATCCTATATTTTACAGTCGACACTCTGCTCTAACAGATATACAGTAATACATAACAGTGATTTACACATAGATGCAGTGGGTTCTCCAAGAGTCATTTCTGCCTGTTTACTGCCATATGCATCCCTGTCTGACACTGCTTGCAATGGTGTGTGATCTGTGACATGAAACTGCCTTCCATAATCTCACCTTTGTAGCTGAGTTTGGTTGTTGCTTACCCAGCTCTAATCCTCCTGCACAGCTGTTTGTTTCAGTTAATCACTGCATTACAACCTACTTATAATGTTGAAGATCATTATCACCTGTTTAGTATAATAGGTTACTCATACTTACTGTATGACTATAATCCTGTAAAATACCTGACTGTGCCAGTGACCCTAGAAGAATTGACGCTGTTATAAAAGCAAAGGCCGTGTTAGGAGTCGAGTTTCCTCTGCTGCACAGGGGGAATCTCGATCCGTCTCCGCTGCGGTCTCCCATTCTCCTCCAGCCGCAGTGGAGTCTGCTCAGCAGGGACGTCGCTCCCAGTGTCTTGCTCGCTCTCACTCTGTACAGAGAGTTACTGCTGCTTCTTCAGCTCCTGCCATTAAAGTCAGTGCTGGTCAGCGGCGAGCGGACTTCCCTGGGACTAAGTCCTTGTTTGCGCACACTGAGCATGCCCAGAGCAAGATCTCCCGTTGGAGATCGAGGGTCATGTGCTCTGGCTCTGCAGCGCATTCCATTGGTCCTCATGGCAGGCCCTGGAAGGGCAAAGTTTCTGTGGCCACTTCCTGTCCTGCAATTATATAAACTGCGCATGACCGCACGGCCATGCGCTAGTGTACAATTGAATACGTGTGTTTGTTGTGAGTGCAAGTCGTTCATTAAATACCCCTACCCTATTGTATGACTGTTCGCGTATGGAGTATGGCTGCTATCTAGCGCCCGACAAATCACTCAACGTGTCACACACGTATCAGCGTCTATTGCTGTGACCGCCAGTGCGGCGCCACGTGCCAGTAGTGCGCTTCCTGACCCACGTCTGGGTGCTTAGTGGTGCCTGCCAGCACGGCACAGTTCGCACTTCGGTGCTCTAATTATAAGAGTTGCCTAACACACCCTGTTGCGGTGTTGTGTCAGCAAGTGGTCTAATCGGACTTCAATCCTAGTTGGGGTTAAGTTCGCTGACTGCTTGCTCGCCTTCTATGTGCGGTACCGCGATCCTGTGACGCAACAGGATCGCTTCCTTCACATTGGGTGAAATTTAACCCACGCGAGTATACTTATGAGTACCGCCATATAGTCCGTCATTACTCAGCAGCAGGTTCCATCTCTGCACGGTGGACCCCGGGCTACGAACGCACCGTACACTATCAGTCTTATTATTTGGTGCGTTCCGCTAGCCCTAACAGCCGGTCACACCAAATATTGATTTGATTGAGAATTCTCTTTTGTTCATTCACTTTTGTATTTTGTCAATTGATCATAATAAACTATTCACACTGCTATTTTTTAAAAACTATTCTTAATTTACAGAATTTTCTCCATACATGCTTGAAAGTTTTGCACACTACTATACAGCAGCAACTATACGAGTGTCTCTGTAAGGCCGGGATCACACTACAGCGAGATATGGCCGAGTCTCGCAGGTTAAAAACAAGCTCTGGCACCAGCACTCCGGAGCGGAGCGTGCAGCTCCATGTATTGCTATGCGGCCACACGCTCCGCTCCGGAGTGCCAGCGCCAGAGCTTGGTTTTAGCCTGCGAGACTCGGCCGTATCTCGCTGTGTGTGATCCCGGCCTAAGAAGCATTTCAAGGTCCGGGTGTGGCCTAGCCAGTCTGAGCTGAACCCAATAGAAAATCTTTGGATGGAGCTGAAACTTAATGTTGCCCAGCCACAGCACCAAAATCTGAAAGATCTCAATGGAGCAGTGGGCCAAAATCCCTGCTGCTGTGTGTGCAAACTTGGTCAAGAACTACAGGAAACTTTTCACCTCTGTAATTGCAAACAAAAGTTTCTGTTCATCTATTAAGTTGTTTTTCTAGTTTATCAAATACTTATTTCATGCACTAAAATGCAAATTGATTATGTAAAAATCACACAATGTTTTCTGTTTTTTAAAGTTGAAGTGCACCTACGATAAAAATTACAGACCTCTCCATACTTTGTAGGTGGGAAAACTTGCAAAATTTGTAGGATATCAAATACTTATTTTCCCCACTTTAGGTGCATATATATGTACAGTATAATTTATAAAAGAATACATTAGTAATATTTCATATTTCTTTACTTCCTATTAATGTATGGCTGAAATCAAATAAACGTATTGCAATTTTTCTTGAAGTGTGACAAGCCAGAGTATCCAGAAATTCCCTTGAGCAATGGTGCTACAAAAACTCTTTGCAGTGTTGAGGAATTGTTCTAAGGAGCCATGATACCACTTTATTAATACAGTATTTGACATATCAGTTACTAACACCATAACTCCTCCAATCTCAAAACCTTTCTTTACGGGTGAGAACACAGAAGAGGCACTGGCAAATTAAAGAAGCACTATCAAATTATTTGTCCTCTTAATATATTGCAATCATCATATTATATAGCACTGTGTACTTACAATTGCCCATATTACCTTTCTACCCAGATAATTATTCTGTTTTATATTAGGTCTATGACATAATGTCATTAAAACTGATTAGCTGAATCCTTCTAAGCTCTATGTAGAAACAAAACATATTTTTCCGTGCATTGAGTCATCACTAGTGATGAGCTAATTTGTTTGGAAAATTATTGCCAAACATAAATTCGGTACAAATATGGCACGTTCCGATTCGTGATCGGAGACTTGAGCAAAATTTTATAAAATCGGTAACATTTGGTAAAAACTGCAGGAAAATATTTGCGTTGCTACAAAAGTATTTTCAGCACTTTTGCAATGATAATGGTGGAGCATCACGAGCTTAGGGCAGGTGTTTGATGAGGGTAGGGGGTTTGCAGAGGTCCGAGGCGTGGCATGCCTGCAAACAGTAATTTTTTTCTAACTTTATGTGTGCACATTGCGGCTTGTCAACCAGGGCACAGGAAACATCTACAATGTCCTGACACAATGGCATAAGACCTTGGCTGCTGAACTCACATGTCCCTCTCCAGATAAAGAGCAAACATTTTGTTTTAGTGCCATTTTGACACTGTAACAGCGCAGAGAGTCTGCTCCTTATGTTGGCAGTGTTAGCAGCTAGATTTTAGGTAGTTAGCTAGGCGGTGGTTTCTTACTCAGATAGTTTAGCTAGGTAGTGTCCTGTGTGGCTGTGAAATTGACTTTACAGCAATTTTTTTTTTTACATTACTGAGGTCCATAGGCAAAGACAGCAGGGCACATGTCATACAAGTGTGTTGTGCAGCACGAGTATAGTGTTCTAAATCTTATCTTTTCACTAACTAAATGTGAAACAGCATGCCATATCCCACCATGACATTTATAGCTGTGGTAACATTATTCTGTGATTTGAGCTATCGAGCATGAAGAAATATTTTTGGGGGGCATTTGCTACCGTGAGTCACCTTGCCATATCTCACCTTGTTATTTAGTGGCAGTGAAATTCCACAGTATGCATATCTCATGCACATTAAAAAATATATATTAGTTTTTTCTGTTGCTAAACGTGATACAGACCGCCATATCCCACGTTGTCATTTTGTGGCAGGAAAATTATTATCTGTGCAGAGCTGTTTCAAATAGAAAAACAACATTTTTGGGGGTTTTACAAACGTGATACAGCAGGCTAAATTTGAATTTGAAATTGTTTTGGAGCATATCTCTTAGGTTATATAGGCATCACCCACACTAAAAATTCGTATTATTATTAACATCGTACAGTAGGGGACATCTCACTTTCAAATTGTTTGTAGCATCTAGTCTGTTAGAGAGGGCTTATCCACAGCCCCCAAAAATTCTTATGTTACTAACATCATACAGTAGGGGAGATCTAACTTTAAAATTGTTTGGAGCATATATTCTTTGTCATACAGGCCTCATCTACACTCAAAAAATTCTCTCTTCTGTGACTGTACTGTGATGTCAGGGCAGGAAGAGGAGGAGGGAGACTCCAAGGGTGAGGAATGCTGTAACGCCTCAGTGAGGCGAGCTACCTAGACTGGACCCTCTGGCCCATGAACCGACCCTCCCCTGGGTGAGTAGAACCTAGTGGGACTGACCCCTACACAGGGACCATCAGGGGCAAGCCCAGGGGACTTAATACCATGGCAGCAGGTACCGAGAGAGGCGGCTCGTAGGGAAGCAAGGGTAGGATGGGGTAGCAGAAATGGATCCGAGAAGAGACTGGGAGACGTTGGTTGACTAGGGGTAGGGGTGAGAAAGATGGGAACAAGAAACCAAGAATGTGGAGCCAAAAGGATAGGAACCGAATTCGAGGACTACCGGGGAATCACACTGAGGCAGGTGACAGTGGCAGACACTGTGGACTGAACAAGAGAAAAGTCAGATAAGGATAGTGCAGAGACAGTGAAGTGCATGGATAAGAGTACGGGGCCCAAGTTACTAGCATGGAGCTCATGTAATAATCAGGCACCTCCACAGAGGCGAAGCAGCCTAATATACCCAATACCTTACCCCTATAGGTTGGATGGAGATCATGGTCAGGGCACGTCGGCTCCATAAGATGCGCGTGGCTGTGTACCATGCTGCCCAGGGAGCATGCGCGGGTGTTGGGATCTTGCCGCTGACTACGAGATCGGAAGTGCAGGAGAAACACGGTGAGACGAGCGATGAGCAGCACACGCTGGAGCAGATGGAATGGGCGAGCAGCGGAGGACCGGGCTGCGGCAGTAACAAATGTGATAACGCAGAGGATGATGTTGAGGTGGTAGATCTCAGTTGACATGAACACAGAGGCACATCGCTGAGTAGGTCATCTGAGGAGGAAGACGAGGAGGATACATTGCGCTGTATGTTGCAGACACACAGTGATGCAGCCATAACGAGCAATGCATCCTCAGCCACAACTGTGGCTGTCATAAGCAGCGTTTGCGGGTCTGCAACTCGCAGGGGTGGCAAGGGTTGCCTTGCCTGGGTTTTTTTGATCCTACAAAGGTTGAGCCAACTCATGTAGTCTGTCAACTTTGCTCAAAAAAAAAACGGAGTAGAGGTAAAAAGTGCAATAATTTGATTTCTACATGTATGAAACCTTCACATGCGTAACAGAGGTGCGTTAGTCTTGGAATACCACTGCACTAAAACGCGGTCCAGCGGACCTCAACAACCAACAATTGTATCTGCTGTTTCTTCCTCCTCCTCTGTTATCGTGCCAACTTTTGAGACGCAGGTCTCCAACCGCAGAACATCGGGTTCTTTACCTGCTCCAGTCATGCTGACTGGGAGCCAGCCATCAGCTGTAATGGAAGCGGATAAGCCTGCTGTTTTTGACAGATCTCAGAGAATGAGCACACCACAACTTTCTCAATCCACCGTAACATCTCCGCCAGCACCTCTCTCACGGTCCAGCAGTTTGTCCGGTTAACTATACTCTGCCTACTCTCAGCACTTCTGCCAGCCCACGGTACCGTAGTTGTATTCATGTAAAAGATTGTTTCTTCCACCCCTGGGCTAACAAGCTTTACTTAACATGCAAAATTCCCTATAATTTGTAGATGGCGGAGTGTCAGGTAGTTACATTTATATTCTGAGACTTTGGTGACTTTTTGATGCTGCACTTTTTTGGCCGATCGAAAAATGTAGCATCTAACAGTTTCTGCAAAGTAGCAAAATGGATGGTATTCATAGAAATCTCGTGCTACTGAGTGCAATTTTTTTTAGTTAACAACACAGCATAAACTGACCTGTTGTGCATTTTTTAAACTCACAACATATCAGTTTCTATTGCAGGTATGTTGAGTTTTAATGAGCGGATATTCTCCATAGAATTGGATGTAGAAAATCCACAGGTAAAAACATGCATTTTTTGTGTATTTCCACATGAGCTACATCACCGAGGTCAGCCACCTCGGTGACACATATCTTCCATCTAAGACATTACCATCTGTCTTCTTACAATAAATTTACTTTCTCCCCCTATAAATATGATCATTTAAATGTACTTGTTTTACGTGCTTTTTTTTTTGCTCTTTGTGCAGCTGTTTGTTTCTCCATGTTCTATTATTTTTCATGTGCTTCCTTACCATGTGCCAAAGGCTTTGTTAGAAGCCTCTACTAAAAAAAAACAAAATATAAATTAAGCAGCACGCTCCTTTTTTTCTGGTAATATTACAAACATCACGACGGAAATCATTGATTCCCATTTAGTCAATTGCATTCATCGTGTTCCCATCATGTCATAACAGAAACTGCTATCATTTTTGTTTTTCTGTTTCTATAATGGGAAAGAAAAACATTAATAATGGCACTGACGTAAACCTAACGTAATAATAATAGGAGGAAGAGATAAAATGCAGTCTGCTATTTATCCAATACATCTAATTGGGAAAGAGCTACCAAACCACCATGAAAATGGACCTACCAGAGATAAACACCACAACAAGAATGTATCACTTAATCAACTTTTATTACATAATTCAAGTAACAATACTACAATCATTAGAAAGGTATCCAAATAAAACAAACAATCAGTACATACCACAGGACATATAAAAATATTATAATAACAGCAAATACCCAGAATATACAAGTTCGATCCCTATCACGGATGAAAAAATAAATATATAAATATATATTCTATTAACGGACACCAGGTTTAGAAAGATAATCTATTTCAAACAGCACATCTAGTCGTTAAAGGTATACAGCATTTACATAGCAAAATTCATATGTGTTGACTAAGTGTTAATAATTGATAAAAAAATATAAAGTGCTATGTGCCAGGACAATTTATGTATATAAATATATTTTGATAAGCATATGCAAATGCCAACCAATTCAACTAAAAAAGTGTTAAGTGCTATAAGAATATAGCCAGATGCTCAAAGCCACAACAAATGCCTGTAAAAACTGAGCCTAAAAACCAATAAGTGCTACGTGCTATGCTCAAAATCCAAATGAAGATGTGCAAACAGCAAAAAAACTAACAATAAAAGGCCAGTGTAATGTATTAAAAAACAACAACTGGAAAATGCTATGTGCCAAGACAATTATATAAATATATTATATAAGCATATGCAAATGCCGTCCAACTAAAAAAGTGCTAAGTGCTGTGTAAAAATATATAGCCAGATGCTCTTAGCCCCAGTAAATGGCTGTATAAAAAGAACTGAGCCTAAAACCAATAAGTGCTACGTGCTATGCTCCGGACACCCATATATCAGTGCCAGAGGGAAGATAGATGTAGGATACGCTGCCTCCACCTGCAGATGATCATGAAGTAGGGAAGTGTTGGAAACCATAAAGTGTCCGGAAGGGATCTATAGTAATGTAATGAGCGGTAAATACCTTGGGCAGCTGGGTCCTGTGGTTGCGCACACCCGACGCGCGTTTCGGACAAACTCCTTCGTCAGGAGTGCTGTTTGAAATAGATTATCTTTCTAAACCTGGTGTCCGTTAATAGAATATATATTTATATATTTATTTTTTCATCCGTGATAGGGATCGAACTTGTATATTCTGGGTATTTGCTGTTATTATAATATTTTTATATGTCCTGTGGTATGTACTGATTGTTTGTTTTATTTGGATACCTTTCTAATGATTGTAGTATTGTTACTTGAATTATGTAATAAAAGTTGATTAAGTGATACATTCTTGTTGTGGTGTTTATCTCTGGTAGGTCCATTTTCATGGTGGTTTGGTAGCTCTTACCCTTCAATGGTGGTGGTTATCATCACACATTGTCACAGAGTACCTTAAATTAATATACAAATATTTTACACATTTATATTTCTTTGTAGGACATATCTTGTAAGATTGTGTGGTACTTCTGTGGTTCAATAATATATCTAATTGGGAAAGTAGCAATGGTCACATATTTGTCATATGGTTTCTATGAATCTCACCTCTTAGGCAATGCTATAAATTGAAGATGCTCACTAGCCTTATTAGTGTAGGCAAAGAGATGAAGGGCAAGGATTGATTAATACGTATATGTATTCCCAGTTTTTTCCCAATTATTAGACCGTATCCATTTCAACTGTAGAGGTCTCATGGGTGCGGAACTAAACACTTAGAGATGGCACCATCCTCAGCCTATGTTTTTATTTAACCAAGAGATCATATCTGCAAGATTATATTTTCCAAGTCATATGCAGACACTACTAGAGATTTACTAAGTCAAACACACCAGAATTCCCACAAATTATGGCAAAAATGAAGGTCTACAATGTGGTTCCAATTAAGGGCTTTAGACATAATTTACACTTGTATAAAAAGGGAATAAAAACGAGACAGCCAAGACGAGTTGCAAAATGCATCAAAGGTATTCAAGGTATGTACGTACAATGCGGATGTGTGAACAAAGCTTTATGAAAAATTCAACCATCTGAACTGTATAGAATATTGCCTTCCTATATTGTTACCACATTGGTAGTTGTGATCTCCAGGTAGGGAAATTGTAATTACTTCTACCTCTATGACAGATTCAATGCAATAATAACTTTTAAAATCTGAAAGGCTACAAATAAAAAAAATGTAAAAGTCTAAAAAAAAGAAAAAGTACAGGTACTTGAAAATCGTTGAATGTACTAATCAGCATTCCAAATTCACTGCTCGGACGCTCTGCTTGGCTGGGTGAATTCTTTACACACTGTTCAGAGTACAGGCAATCTTTCCTGAACGTCGGTGTTAAAATGATTATTAAAACAACAGAAAGAATCCCTTGAGGCTTTTGTCATTGTGAGCGGAGATAGTGCGCAGGTCATTTCAGAATGTGTGCTTACCGTATCAATAATTTACCTCTCTACATTCAAGACCTGCCAAGTAGCAACTGATGTAGCATTGCATTTCCTAATTGATTTGGCACAAAAAATCATTCACAATTCAGACATATTAAAAACTGGTTCAATAATATAACCAGCCAGTTATTAAGGCTTTTACATAAGTAAATAACTATTTAGAATGAAGAGATTTCTATATTTCTTCCCATTTTGTAATTTACATTCATTAGAATTTACGGTACATTTACAATTAAAAACAATTAAAAATGTAAAAGGAAACTGTAGATTGAGCAGCATGATACAGACAATAGCTGCATGATTACAGACAAGTACCATACATTTAACTCTGAGACACTGCGACATTTCAGAATAACCTAATTTCGATAAGTCCTCCAGAGACTAATCTGTCTCAGATGACTAGTCCAAGGCGGGTCCCTTTCCTGGTGTCTATAACTGACAGGTTTCTCATTACACATGAGAAAAATCTGAATTCTAAAGAGTTCTATAGTTATGTAAAAAGATTCAAATAAATCTGATGACAGTTTCCCTGTGAGGCATGTTGCAGGATGCAGTGACAGGCAGGAGACAGAGCAAGGGTTAACTGGGTTTTAATCAACAGTGGGATACTCCACGCAAGGAGGTAAAGGGTTAAACAGGGAATATAACAGTTTAATGGTAAAATTGTGGGTAGGGTTAAAGAACAGTGAAGACAGTAGAGACAGTTCTTGTGGGGTTAACTTATCCTATCCGCTGATCCTCAGGCCGTGGCTGTTGTGAAGCGATGATGGCTCCAACAATGGCTGACGCAACGCTTGTCCATGTAGGTCCTGGAAATAACAGTGGTCCATCTTCTGGTGGCAGCGGTTGGTCTCCGATACCTTCCGCTGAGCCTCTAGTCCATGCATCAGTATGGCTGGAAGGATTGAAGCCACTGCACTGTCTGAGCCCAACGTGGTCCGGCAAAAGTATACTGCGGAAGCAGAGCGCTGATAGCAGTTCCACTCTCGGTCTCTCTCAAGCGCAACTGCGCAGTACTCACGGGCCCGGAGCCTGCGTCGTGCCGGTGCTCGAGGAAAGGAACACTCACCCTTCTGCTGCACACTGTCTCTTCCTGCATAGTCTGCCTGTTCCCAACCTCGCTATTGCCTCAGAGACGTAGCCAAACCCTCTGCTGCTAAGTGCAAAGGTTGGTCCGGTTCTCTAAGATTTCCCCTGGACAGCAGAGGAGACAGCCCCGACAGTTCAGTACCCGGCGTAAAACAGGTACCGCTGGTCCGGTCCTTCTTCATACATCCCTATGAGATTGATCAGTATTGATTGGGTGTTGTATGCCTGAGATATAATAACTGTTTTAGAACGGAGTTATAGGGTGACTTTGGCTGTAACATCAGACTAAAATTCCTGAGGTTTTGCTTCTACGTCACAGCGCGATAAAAGAGAATGAGGCAGCTTAGCGACCTCAATTGTACTGCATCAAGCAAGTCACAAAAATCCAAATTGGTTGAACGTTTAGTGACTTGTCACAGTACTCTTGGGTCACAATGTGTCCTTATTCACTTCCGCAACAGTCCCAGTGAGTTATGTGTCCCCTTGGGAAAATTAATTGCCCACCCTGACTAACACGGTCCAAAGATATATTTTTTTGTTTCCAAGAAACTTCATAAAAGACTTCAACAACAGATTGAATGCAACTTATTTTTTGATTATTATCCTGTTTTTCCTTTTGCAGCAATATTTTTACAATACTCCCCATTGTGTTGTACTTGTTTTCCTTTTATCTTCTCCCTCATGAGCTTTACGACAAGGATCAAGGCAGCCCGGACACTAATGCTCATCTGATCCTGCCTCACTCCAAGGACATAAACCGAGCTGTAACATCTTTACTCGGAAGAAGAATATAACATTTTAAAGGTCAGACATGAGCTCGCTGTCTGGACGGTAGTCCATGCTATGTTGGTGAACCACTTTGTGCATGTCAGAATAAGGACTAGATGACAGCAAGGTGTATGGTTCTTGTCAAATACATCAGACCCACTTATTGTATAATCAGCCTCTGGAAGATGCAGGCAGCCTTTCATTTCTTGCTCTCTTTTCTATACAGTACTTTTGGTTCTAAAAATATACTTCTAAAAGACAATAAATCTATTATGTTTCATTTCTCCTATGAGATATTCAAAGAATTGTGCAGGAAATATTTTTTCAATATTTTACATGAAAAAGATGAAGACAACCTTCGAACCCTTAGAAACCATCAATATAGATGGCATATAGAGGTATAATAAAAAATAATCTTGATCAATAATTATTCTGCAAGGAAACTTGATTTCTGCAAACAAATGGAAAATCTTGTTTTGGATCTTAGCATTTCATAGCGAGTCCGAGCTTCTGTGGTGGCCTCATGTCTATTCAGTCCACCAGTAAAATCAATTATTTATTGAATCCAGAATTTCACATGTCTTTTAATGTGAAGCTACTAACACAGATATTGGACCGTGTGCTTTGTTAGTTACAGATTAGTATATGATGTTGAATAAACCCTAATCAGCATATACATTAAGATTAATAACATAAGGTTTTTATGACTTTTTTTTAAGTTAAGAGTGTAGAATTTTATAATACATTTTTACTGTTCTCTGAAATTCATATACAAATCAAAGGTGATTTGTCAGATAGTTTATGCCTACCAAACTATCTATAGCTTAGGATAAAGTCCTGTAAGAAACTTTCCAACATACCTCTGTGGCAGCAATTGGCAGATGTATCAAAGTACAGAAAATAAAGTTTGTTTCCATTAAAGGAAATCTGTCACTAGGTTTTTGCTATGTAGTCTGGGAGCAGTAAGGGGCTGAGATCCTGATTCCAGAAATATGTCATTTGCTGGTCTGCATACTGTCAGTCATTTTGATACAATCACTGTTTTCTCTGCAGCAGATCTAGCAGTGCTCACAATGCTGAGCCTTATATAACCCCCGTCCACACCACTGATTGACATCCTATTGTGTACACTGTACATCAGAAAGCTGCCAGTCGGTGGTGTGGGCCTGGTTAGGCTAGGAGGCACAAGACATCTATTCCTGTGCAGATAATCTCCTACTGATAAAACACTGGTTTTATTTAAGCCCTTAACGACCGCCGATACGACTTTTAACGGCGGCAGTTAAGGGTACTTAAACCACAGCGCCGTTAATTAACGGCGCTGTGGAAAAAGTGAATAGCGCCCTCCAGAGTCGGATATTCTCTGGGGTCTCAGTTGCCGGGGGTAGCCGAGACCCCAGAGAACATGATTCAGGGTTTTTTTACCGACCACCGGGATGCGACCGCCGGTAATTAACCGTTTACTGTTGGTCGTAAAAAAACAAGCAATCCGCGATTTCCAATTTAATTTCTCTGTCCTCCGATGTGATACCACATCAGAAGACAGCGAAATGGGGTCCCCAATAGCCCCCCAATACTCACCCATCTCCCCCGATGCTCCTCTTGGCTCCCAATGGACGCCGCCATCTTTTTACGGGGAAAAAAATGGCGGGCGCATGTGCGGTGCGCCCGCCGGCCGGCACCCAGCAGATCTTTGGGGTCTCGGCTGCCGGGGGTAGCCGAGACCCCAAAGAACATGATCAGAATCGTTTTTTAACAACCCCTATTTTGCGATCGCCGGTAATTAACCGTTTACCGGTGAACGCAGCAACAACAAAAAAAGCGGTGTGTCATTCTCTGTCCTCCGATGTGATCGCACATCATAGGACAGAGAAATAGGGGGATTCGGGGACCTTATCATACTTACCGGTGTCCCTGGGTCCTCCTGCATCCCCTCGCATGCCTGCCGTGATGTGTCGGGCAGCAGAGGAAGATTCTTCCTCTTGTTTTATATTGGTCACTGTGAGATCCTATGACAGTGATCAAAATTCAAAAAATAGCAAATAACCCTCACTTTATCACCCCCTTAGTTAGGAAAAAATGATAAAATAAAAAAAGTATGTATTTTTATTTTCCAATTAGGGTTAGGGTTACAGTTAGGGCTAAAGTTTGGGTTATGGCTAGGGCTGGTGCTAAAGTTAGGGTTGGGGCTAAAGTTAGGGTTAGGGCTAAAGTTAGAGTTAGGATTGGGGCTAAAGTTAGGGTAAGGGTTGGGGCTAAAGTTAGAGTTAGGGCTTAAGTTAGGGTTAGGGCTAGGGATAGGGTTGGTGCTAAAGTTAGGGTTAGGGCTAGGGTTAGGGTTGGTGCTAAAGTTAGGGCTAGGGTTGGCACTAAAGTTAGGGTTAGAGTTGGGATTAGGGTTAGGGTTGGGATTAGGGTTAGGGGTGTTTTGAGGTTAGGGTTTTGATTAGGGATATGGATTGGGTTGGGATTAGCATTAGGGGTGTGTTGGGTTTATGGTTGGAGTTAGAATTGGGGGGTTTCCACTGTTTAGGTACATCAGGGGGTCTCCAAACACGACAGCCAAGTTTGCATTCAAAAAGTCAAATGGTGCTCCCTCCCTTCTGAGCTCTGCTGTGCGCCCTTACAGTGGTTTACCACCACATATAGGGTATCGGCATACTCAGGAGTGATTGGACAACAACTTTTGGGGTCCATTTTCTCCTGTTACCCTTGCAAAAATAAAAAAAAATGGGGCTAAAAAATCATTTTTGTGGGGAAAAAATGATTTTTTATTTTCATGGCTCTACGTCAAACTTCTGTGAAGCATTTGGGCGTTCAAAATGCTCACCACATATCTAGATAAGTTCCTTGGGGGTCTAGTTTCCAAAATAGGGTCACTTGTGGGGGGTTTCTACTGTGTAGGTACATCAGGGGCTCTGAAAATGCAACATGACGCCCGCAGACCATTCCATCAAAGTCTGCATTTTAAAACGTCACTACTTCCCTTCCGAGCCCCGATGTGAGCCCAAACAGTGGTCACCCCCCACATATGGGGTATCAGCGTACTCAGGACAAACTGGACAACAAATTTTGGGGTCTAATTTCTCCTGTTACCCTTGGGAAAATAAAAAATTGCGAGCTAAAAAATCATTTTTGAGGAAACAAAAGGCTTTTTCATTTTCAAGGCTCTACGTTATAAATTTCTGTGAAGCACTTGGGGGTTTAAAGTGCTCACCACACATCGAGACAAGTTCCTTAAAGGGTCTACTTTCCAAAATGAGGTCACTTTTGGGGGTTTCCACTGTTTAGGCACATCAGGTGCTCTCCAAACGCGACATGGCGTCTGATCTCAGTTCCAGCCAATTCTGCATTGATAAGTCAAACGGAACTCCTTCTATTCCAAGCTCTGCCATGCACCCAAACGGTGGTTTATCCCCACATATGGGGTATCGGCATACTCAGGACAAATTGCACAACAACTTTTCAGGTCTAATTTCTCCTGTCATTCCTGTGAAAATAAAGATTTGGGGGCGAAAAGATCATTTTTGTAGAAAAAATGCGATTTTTTATTTTCAAGGACTACGTTATAAACTTCTGGGAAGCATCTAGGGGTTTAAAGTGCTCACCACACATCTAGACAAGTTCCTTAAAGGGTCTAGTTTCCAAAATAAGGTCACTTGTGGGGGTTTCCACTGTTTAAGCACATCAGAGGCTCTCCAAACACGACATGGCGTCCGATCTCAATTCCACCCAATTCTGCATTGAAAAAGTCAAACGGCGCTCCTTCTCTTTCAAGCCCTGCCGTGCGCCCAAACAGTGGTTTACCCCCACATATGGGGTATCAGCATATTCAGGAGAAATTTCTCAACAAACTTTGTGGTTCATTTTCTCTTTTTACGTTTGTGAAAATAAAAAAATTGGTTCTGAAGTAAAATGTTTGCAAAAAAAAGTTAAATGTTCATTTTTTCCTTCCACATTGTTTCAGTTGCTGTGAAGCACGTCAAGGGTTAATAAACTTCTTGAATGTGGTTTTGAGCACCTTGAGGGGTGTAGTTTTTAGAATGGTATCAAGTTTGGGTATTTTCTGTCATGTACACTCCTGAAAGTGACTTTAAATGTGAGATGTTCCCTAAAAAAATGGTTTTGTAAATTTTGTTGTAAAAATGAGAAATTGCTGGTCACCTTTTAACCCTTATAACTTCCTAACAAAAAAAAATTGTTTACAAAATTGTGCTGATGTAAAGTAGATATGTGGCAAATGTTATTTATTAACTATTTTGTGTGACATATCTCTTTGATTTAAGGGCATAAAAATTCAAAGTTTGAAAATTGCAAAATTTTAAAATTTTTCGCCATATTTCCGTTTTTTTCATAAATAATCGCAAGTAATATCGAAGAAATGTTACAACTTCTATGAAGTACAATATGTCACGAAAAAACAGTCTCAGAATCAGCAGGATCTCTTAAAGCGTTCCAGAGTTATAACCTCATAAAATGACAGTGGTCAGAATTGTAAAAATTGGCTCGGTCATTAAGTACCAAATTGGCTCTGTCATTAAGGGGTTAAAAATCAACACAAAGCCTAGTAAGTGACAAATCCCTTTAATCAGGGTCGCCTCCTCTACCTCATTCTGACCTCAGGTTGCCTATAAGTGTTCCAACTCTCTACAATAAACCTCGCCTGATAACTGGCATGGCATTGACGAACACTACCCAATTGTGATAGTCCTTGTGATTTGCATGTGCTAAGTGGTCTCAGACAAAGCACATCAGCAGTACCCACTTTGCTGTGAGCAACCATCTCACTGACATATGAAGTACTTTCCCTGTTAGCTAACATGCAATAAATCACTGATGCTGCTGCCAACAGTAGGCTGAATACTGGGCAGCATACACAGCACATGAGCAGGAGTTTTATACAGATTACTGGGACTTTAAAGGTTTGCGCACATGTGCTGCCCCGGCTGGTCCACTTCGGTAATGGTACTGGGTTACGGCGGTCCAAGTGCTGGTCGAGATCGACCGGGGGCGCGCCAGTCTTTGTCAATTGAGGGTTAATGATAAAAATAACTAAAAGGTTTGTGATGCCAGTTCGAATGTTCAGCCTGGTATGGCCGGGCACTGATGAAGGTCCCTGGGAGTTAGGTGGTGATGGACAGCGCCAGATGATTAACCCCTTCCCAACTAGGGCTGGCTCCCAGGGGAGTTGGAGTAGGACTGGTGCAGCAGAGAATAATCAGCATTAGACAGGGTAATAATAAGTTTGTACCTTTCACAGGGTCCTTCTCCAATACCACACAATCAACAGAGCAAGAGAATAGTGAAAAATTCCAAAAGTTTTATTTAGGCGCAAAAACACAAAAGGTCCATATACGATCCACACAAGACTGATCTGTGTGTCACCTCTCCTCATTCACAGGTTAGGGAGGTGGGTCGCAGGGGCTCATTGTTTCAACAAGCTAGGTCAAGATGTCATTAGCATATTAGCAAACAATACTGCGGAGGCTGATACCAGATGACAGCAACAGCCACCCATCAATTAGCAAACAACTCATCCTACAAGAGAACACCATGAAAACAAGTAAAATAGAAATATACAGAAAAATGATCCCCACATAGCATATCCCACCATCACAACCTCTCCACACTCATAATAAGGGAGCATGCTATGAGGTCTACACAGACCTCTGGCCTGCTCACTTTAGTCCACATTGCTCAATAGTTTATAGTTCCTTTTACAGAGGCAGGGGTTGCAATAATCATGAGCACTTGTCCATAAATTCCCGGGTCCTGGCTTTATGGGCATACCAGGTTTTTTGACTGGACTGCGCCATTCGCTGATGTCCATGAGTCAAGGTAGCTAGCTGGGCGACAGTCTCTGAACTCTAGAACGTATGGAATGAAGGGCGTTCCGGTGTCTGCGATATCTCCCTCCAATTGTTCTTTCAGAAGAGTGAGAGGCCCATGGACCTTCTGCTCCCACAAAATGACTTTGTAACTCCCCAATGTCATTTCCAAGGAGGTTATCTGAAGGAAGTCCTCCCATAACTCCAATCCAACACAGTTTTTCTCCCAAACCATAATCCCAACTCACCAACGCTCGCTGTATATATTTTCGGACATTCCCCGTCAGGACAATGAGAATTCCCGGGCCCTGGTGAATTGCCTCGGGTCAAACCACACGTGATTCTAAATCCCAACACTTTCTATCCATCAATTAAGAGATCCTGCAAGTGGCAATGCCATTGCTCTGTATTTCTGATGGACAAAGGCCGGAGTCCTTACACTCCAGGAGGGGTATCTATGGTGCAGTGGTCGGTGGTCCACTCTGGTGGGGGTGGTGGTAGCTCTTCCTCAGGTGGGATGGAGTGTACAGGATGCATTGGATGAGGTGGGGCTGCGTGGGGCTCCCTCCGAATCCTTGAGGGACAGCCAGACTTCAAATGTCTAGGTCGCCGACACCCATAACATCTCCTCTCTGTGATACCCCCAGGTTGTGGTCGGAACTGTTGGGGCACAGGATTGTGAGGTGTGATTGCCATCGGCTTGTGACTAGGTGGAAGGGCAGATATAATCGAAGGGGGCAGGGGCGCGGGAGCAGGCAGTGGTTCATTGTCCAGAAGCCTCCTCCATTGTGGTCAGATAGCAAGGGCTTCATTAGCCAGGGCTGCAGATCTAACCACGGTGCACGGCGTGTGCTCCCGGACCCATTCCCATACCTCTGCGTGGCACTTGGCAAGAAATTGTTCTATAAGGAACGCCTGTATAACATCTTCCACAGCAAAGGCATTTTCTGCTTCCAGCCATCTCCGACATTCCTAGGATATCTTATGTGCATACATCCTAAATGATCCCCCCATGGTGCAAGGGAGGTCTCGGAACTTGGCCCTATATGAGTCCGGGGTGATAGCATGGTAATCCAGGATAGTCTGCTTTACAATGTTATAATCCTGATTCTGCTGTGAGTCAATGGTTCGGTAAGCCTCCACTATGCTACCATTCAGGAGTCCCACTAGCAAATGCATCCAACCAGAGTGGGGCACCTCCATCACAGCACACTGCTGCTCAAAGTCCTTGAAGAACCCCTCCACATCTCCAGAAGCCTCATCAAATGGCTTAAACTCTATCCGGGTGATCCGTACAGGCTCTCGGATCGTTGGGTTTACACTCCACATTGCATTACTCCCTCTTTCCAGCTCCATTGCTTCTTGTCTCTGTTGTGCCCGGCGGGCAGCCTACTCCTTATACTCCTGAGAGACGCCTGGGCCCAGAACCGCCATCTCTTCTTCGTACCACACCACCCACTGAGTTTTTGGGGTGGGGGTCCTCACCTCCTGGGCTTGTCCTTCAGACATATGGGAGTAGGTGGTCTGGCTAGCACCCAGCAGTAGATCAATTAAGGCCTCTTTAGTCAGTCCCTGGTAGTTCAGGCCCAGGACTCTGGCTCTCTCCTGTAAACTGCATACAGTCCAATTTCTGTCATCACTCTGTGTGTGGTTCTCCATTAGGTTACACTCTGTTGATCCCTCTGCTTGCCACCAGTTGTCACAGGGTCCTTCTCCGATACCACACAATCAACAGAGCAAGAGAATAGTGAACAATTCCAAAAGTTTTATTTAGGTAAAAACACGAAAGGTCCATATACGATCCATACAAAACTGATCTGATTGTCACCTCCCTGATATTTACAAGTCCCTCTCCTCATTCACAGGTTAGGGGGGTGGGTTCGCAGGGGCTCATTATTTCAACAAGCTAGGTCAACATGTCATTAGCATATTAGCAAACAATATTGTGGGGGCTGATATCAGATGGCAGCAACAGCCACCCATCAATTAGCAAACAACTCATCCTACAAGAGAACACCATGAAAACAAGTAAAATAGAAATAAACAGAAAAATGATCCCCACATAGCATATCCCACCATCACTGTACCTTTTACTGAAGCTCTGCAAACAGTTCTAGAAGCTTCCATACAATTCACATACAGGAATTTGGTCAGACCTGCATGGTGAGAGTTCAGTTTCTCTGCTATGACGTAGTGAAGTCTTCCTCCTGCTAATTATACCTCTGGTAACCAATTCCTTGTACCCCCAGGGGTCCAAGGTAAACAGTTAAGGCCCCTTCACATTAAGCGACGCTGCAGCGATACCGACAACGATGTCGATCGCTGCAGCGTCGCTGTTTGGTCGCTGGAGAGCTGTCACACAGACAGCTCTCCAGCGACCAACGATCCCGAAGTCCCCGGGTAACCAGGGTAAACATCGGGTAACTAAGCGCAGGGCCGCGCTTAGTAACCCGATGTTTACCCTGGTTACCAGCGTAAAAGTAAAAAAAAACAAACAGTACATACTTACCTACCGCTGTCTGTCCTCGGCGCTCTGCTTCTCTGGTCTGGCTGTGAGCACAGCGGCCGGAAAGCAGAGCGGTGACGTCACCGCTCTGCTTTCCGGCTGACCGACGCTCACAGCCAGTACAGGAGGAGTGCAGAGCACAGCGCCGGGGACAGACAGCGGTAGGTAAGTATGTACTGTTTGTTTTTTTTTACTTTTACGCTGGTAACCAGGGTAAACATCGGGTTACTAAGCGCGGCCCTGTGCTTAGTAACCCGATGTTTACCCTGGTTACCAGTGAAGACATCGCTGGATCGGCGTCACACACGCCGATCCAGTGATGTCCAAGGGAGATCCAGCGATGAAATAAAGTTCTGGACTTTGTTCAGCGACCAACGATCTCCCAGCAGGGGCCTGATCGTTGGTCGCTGTCACACATAACGATTTCCTTAACGATATCGTTGCTACGTCACAAAAAGCAACGATATCGTTAACGATATCGTTATGTGTGAAGGTACCTTTACTGGATCCATGATCTCATCCAGCAGAGAATAATTAGCCCTAGACAGGGTAATAATCAGTTACTACCTATTACTGAAGCTCTGCAAACAATTCTAGAAGCTTCCATACAATTCACATACAGGAATTTGGTCAGACCTGTTTGGTGAGAGCTCAGTTTCTCTGTTGTGAAGTAGTGTAGCCTTCCTGCTGCTAATTACACCTCTGGTAACCAATTCCTTGGACCCCCAGGGGTCCAAGGTAAACAGTTACTGGATTTGTGAACTCCAGCAAGCAGGCTGCTTGAATCCTGTGGAGAACACTTTCTCTTGCAGCAATATCCCTGATTGTATGCACTGCTGAGCTCCTGGGCAAAAGCACACTACTGCTTGTTATATGAAAACCAAGCAGTTTTTCAGTTTCGCATGAACCCTGGAAGTCTCTGTGTTCTAGGGACTGATACCCTGCCTCATGCAGCTAGTCCTGGCATAGGGAGCATGCTCCTCTCCTCTGCCTGCGGACCTCCAAGTTCCTACCTCTTCCTACATGTTCACTGCTCTGCACATTGCAACCTCTCAGAAGCACCTCCTCCCACCTGAGGGATTGTGCACACTTCCTGGTTCAAAGAAAAATGCTAAATCTTCCAGTAAGGGATTGGGTAAAACGTATAGATGTAGTTTTTCCCAGCACAGAAACCAGTCCTCACCATAGCTGACAATACATATATAAGTATATCACACATGCAGACATTTTGTGGCACTACAGACACACACATGACCGATTATATCAAAAGAAAGCCATCTTACGGATAGCACTCCTACCATTGTCATTCTATGGGGCTGTGCACATCTGATTTTTTAGTTGGACTGAGTGGTCCGAGGAAAAAAATTGGAGGCATCTCGGATTTTGATTCAAGAGTAGGATAAAAATCGACAATGCATGTCAATGGGTATGTGGAAATGACATCCGAATGCAGTCCAATGTTCACGGACTGACATAATGAAGAAGGTGGAGAAACTTTTTTTTCTCCATCTCCGAGAAAAACTGATCCCACTCTGATTAAAGTCTGATCAGCATAATTGGACCATTTTCTCAGATGGACAGAAAACGGCTGTGTGCGCCTATCCTTAGGTATGGACTGGCCCATAGGGTAACAAGAAAATCCCCCCGGTGGGCCCTTGTGCAGATCTGGGCCCCAAACCCCACTGTATGAGCAGTACTTGATATAATTCAATTGATTCTGTATAGAAAAAAGCAACATCTCATTATTCATTAATCAAACTACCCAATTTATTGTTATATAGCGATATAGATAAATTTGTGAACGAGGGTAGTGTAATATTTGTATGCAAGTTGGCCCCCAAAGTCAGTTTTACTGGTGGGCCCTTGGCACCCCAGTCTGACACTGCCTATCCTAACAATGGTGCAGCCATCCACCATGGCTAAAGGGGCAGCATTATGTAGTCCAGTGATCCCACAACTCCAGTCACCAAGAGCCAACAACAGGTCATGTTTTCAGGATTTCCTTAGTACTGCACAGATAAGAATTTCCTCACATGTGCTATGAAATTCTGAAACCATGATCTGTTGATGGCTCTTGAGGACTGGAGTTGGGGAGCACTGATGTAGTGTGTAGTGATGAGCTAGCATGCTCGCCACTATGCGTTACTCGCCTGAGTATCACTGTACACGGTGTATTCGGTGAGCACTGAGCATTTCTGGGATTACTCGGCAGGAACGCGGGTCTCCACACTGCATTTTTGGCGGTCTTTAGAGACCCAATCAACGTGCAGGGATTGTCTGCCAGGGACTGTAACACTGCAGCCATCTTTGTTGTGATCTTGCAGTGATTGGCTGGCCACATAGTATTGTCAGAGGTATAAGAGACCAGACGCCGCCCTGCTCGGCGCATTCAGCTCCGGAATCAGACAGTGTATGGAAAGTTGCTGCAGAGATAAGGTCAGATTTGGGGATTTCTTAGTCAGTGTGGGGTCTACCATCCTAAACTACTCAAATCCAGCTAAACCAACAGTCCTAAGGACTAATTCCGGAGTATATAGGTTGCAGTGTTAGGTAGGCAGGGGAGTGTACATCGCTCTATACATATCAGTGCAAGGCCTGCAGGCACTGTATGTGTGTATATAGATATCATTGCATACATCAAGAGGGTCCATTCCATTACCGTCTGCTGCTGCTACTAATAGCATATATTGACCGTATATACCTAGCCCCAGGGAATTGGCTAGGAAATTTTTTTTGCCATTTTTTTTCTCCATTTGCTTTTTGACACTGCACAATACAGCCAGATCCTATTCCTAGCACAGCGTGAAAATCCAGCAATTTTAAAGGGGTCACAAAAATCACTTATGAGTAGTGTTGAGCGATACCGTCCGATACTTGAAAGTATCGGTATCGGATAGTATCGGCCGATACCCGAAAAATATCGGATATCGCCGATACCGATATCCGATACCAATACAAGTCAATGGGACATCAAGTATCGGAAGGTATTCTCATGGTTCCCAGGGTCTGAAGGAGAGGAAACTCTCCTTCAGGCCCTGGGATCCATAGGGATGTGTAAAATAAAGAATTAAAATAAAAAATATTGATATATTTACCTCTCCGGCGGCCCCTGAACTCAGCGCGGGTAACCGGCAGGCTTCTTTGTTCAAAATCAGTGCTTTTAGGACCTGAGAATCACGTCCCGGCTTCTGATTGGTCGCGGGCCGCCCATGTGACCGCCACGCGACCAATCACAAGCCGCGACGTCACCGCAAGCTATTAACGCGCTCATTTTTAAAAATGAGCGCGTTAATGACTTTCAAAGACGTAGCGGTTTGTGATTGGTCGCGTGGCCGCGACCAATCACAAGCCGCTACGTCTTTGAAAGTCATTAACGCGCTCATTTTTAAAAATGAGCGCGTTAATAGCTCGCGGTGACGTCGCGGCTTGTGATTGGTCGCGGCCACGCGACCAATCACAAGCCGCTACGTCTTTGAAAGCCATTAACGCGCTCATTTTTAAAAATGAGCGCGTTAATAGCTCGCGGTGACGTCGCGGCTTGTGATTGGTCGCGGCCACGCGACCAATCACAAGCCGCTACGTCTTTGAAAGCCATTAACGCGCTCATTTTTAAAAATGAGCGCGTTAATAGCTTGCGGTGACGTCGCGGCTTGTGATTGGTCGCGTGGCGGTCACGTGGGCGGCCCGCGACCAATCAGAAGCCGGGACGTGATTCTCAGGTCCTAAAAGCGCTGATTTTGAACAACGAAGCCTGCCGGTTACCCGCGCTGAGTCCAGGGGCCGCCGGAGAGGTAAATATATCAATATTTTTTATTTTAATTCTTTATTTTACACATCTCTATGTATCCGATACCGATACCCGATACCACAAAAGTATCGGATCTCGGTATCGGAATTCCGCTACCGCAAGTATCGGCCGATACCCGATACTTGCGGTATCGGAATGCTCAACACTACTTATGAGTGCGCAGAAAAATCTTTCATTTTTTTGTGGTGCAGTCAAGTAGAATTTTTTTGAGTGTCTTACGCAATTTCTTGACACCATTTTGCTGAATCCCCCCAAAAATACATACAGGTTACATATTTTACAGTGTGGTATATCTGTGACACGCCTCATACATCCGTGTGCTAAAAATTTGGGCATTTTAGGCCTAAATTCCATTTTTTGCTGTCTGTTACTCTAGTTATATACAGCACTATTTTGCAGACCCACCCCCAAAATACAGGCCACATATTTGGCAGCGTTGTATCTCCGTGACAGACCTCATACATCTGTGTGCTTCAAGTTTGGGCATTTTAGGCTGGTATTCCATTCTATTTCCTGTCTGTTACTCTAGTACTATACAGCACTATTTAACAGACCACCAAAAATACAGGCCACATATTTGGCAGTGTTGTATCTCTGTGACAGGCCTCATATATCTGTGTGCTCCAAGTTTGGGCATTTTAGGCTGGTATTCTAGTGTTTTTCCTGTCTGTTACTCTAGTTCTATACAGCACTATTTAGCAGACCCCCCCAAAAAGAGTACAGGCCACATATTTGGCAGTTTGGTATCTCCATGACAGGCCTGATATATCTGTGTGCTCTAAGTTTGGTCATTTTACGCTGGTATTTGTGTTTTTCCTGTCTGTTATACAGCACTATTTTGCATTAAAAAAAATAAAAAATACAGGCCACATATTTGGCAGTATGGTGTCTCCGTGACAGGCCTCATATATCTGAGTGCTCCAAGTTTGGGCATTTTAGGCTGGTATTCCAGTGTTTTCCTGTCTGTTACTCTAGTTCTATACAGCACTATTTAGCAGACCCCCCCAAAAAAATACAGGCCAGATATTTGGCAGTGTGGTATCTCTGTGACAGGCCTCATATATCTGTGTGCTCCGAGTTTGGCCATTATTGTTTTTGCTGTCTGTTACCCTACTTATTGACACTGGTGATGAGCGAATATACTCATTGTTCGGGTTTTTCCGAGCACACTCGGGTGGTCTCCGAGTATTTGTTAGTGTTCGGAGATTTAGTTTTCATCGTTGCAGCTGAATGATTTACAGCTACTACCTAGCCTAAGTACATGTGGGGGTTGCCTGTTTGCTAGGGAATCCCCAAATGTATTCAAGCTGGCTAATAGCTGTAAATCATTCAGCTGCAGCGATGAAAACTAAATCTCCGAGCAGTCATAGATACTCGGAGACCACCCGAGCGTGATCGGGAAAGCACGAGCAACGAGTATACTCGCTCATCACTAATTGACACCAATTTGATAACCAAAAAAACATTTTTAACTACAGTCCAAATAGTTTAAAGTGTGGTTTTCCCGCACAGGTATCACATACAAGTTCGCTCCCAATTCAGCCATTTGTAGTGAACGTGTAAAATATTCTAGTCCTTTTACAATAAGCAAGGTGTGTGGCAAGGGATGGGGAAGTGGTACATGCCGAGGCCAAGGCCATGGGCAAGCTGAAATTGGTCCACAAAAAACATTCACATCTTCTCGCTGGATCTTAATGTCTGAAGTCCTAGGGGACCGCGGCAAGACAGAACTATTGAAGCCAGAACAGTGTGAAAAGGTTGCTGGTTGGATAGTAGATAATACTTCCGGCTACTTGGCCACCACCACCAGCATCCTGTCTTCCACGTGGTCAAGTCTGAGTAGCTGTGAATCTGGACCGCATATTACTCACCCTGATCTTCCTTCCTCCCACCATGCTGAGTGCCCTGAGACAGCTGATCCCACACTCGGACACTCCGAAGAGCTGTTCACTTTTCCATTTATAGATTCGGGCCTCTTGCCTGGTCCACTTGAAGCAGGGCAAGATGAGATTCCATGTAGTGATGACCAAATATTTGAGCAGCCACAGTCACAAGAGGTGGACGATGATGAGACACAATTGCCAGAAAGTCAGGAGGAGGACCAAGGTGCGGAAGTGGAAGATGAGGTGGTGGATGATATAGTAACTGACCCAACCTGGCAGGAGGACATGCAGAGTGAGGACAGCAGTACACAGGGGGAGGGAGGCGTAGCACCCCTTCAAGCAGGAAGAAACAGTGTGGTGGCTGCAGACAGAAGGCGGGCAACAGTTCCCCAAAATACCAACATGTTAGGTTTTCCCAAGTCTGGTTATTTTTTTAAAGACTCTGCCAATAACCCTAATCAGGCCATTTGCAACACCTATCATGCCAGCATCAGCAGCGGTAACAAAACTACCATCCTTACCACCACAGCATGATCAGGCACATGGCAGCAAAGCACCTGACTTTGTGGGCCCAACCACAGGTTCCAGGAACAGTGTCTGTGGGTAACACCACTGCTACTTCCACTGTTGTGCATTCTACTTGCGCTGGAAATGTTGCCTTTTAGGCTCGTGGAGACAGAATCTTTCTGCAACCTGATGGCAGCGGCCGTCCCAAGGTACTCGGTCCCCAGCCACCACAATTTATCCCGCTGTGCTGTCCTGGCATTACACAAGCACACGTCTCACAACATTACCAGTGCCCTCAATAATGCAGTTACTGGGAAAGTATACCTAACCAAGGACACGTGGACAAGTGTTTTTGGCCAGGGGCGGTGCATCTGGGTTAACAAAGTGGAAGCCGGGACCCAGTCAGACCTTGGGATGGAACACAGCCTCCCAACGCCAAGGATTGTGTGCCCTACGTCAATCAGGTTTGCCCCCACAGTCTACAGCTCCTGCACCTCCTCCTCCTCTTCAGCCTCCAGCTCTGAAATGTGCACATCGGTCCCTAGCTGGAAACACTGCAGCACTGCCAAATCCAAGCGGCAACAGGCTGTGCTGAAGCTAATAAGCTTAGGTGACAAACTGCACAAAGCTAAAGAGTTGTGGACAGCTCTGAGAGCAGGCAGATCTGTGGCTGACACCGCTGAACCTCCAGCCAGGCATGGTTGTGTGTGACAATGGTAGGAACCTAGTGGCGGCTCGGAGGCGAGGTGAACTGATACACGTACCATGGCTGGACCATGCGCTTAACCTCGTTGTTCAACGGTTTCAAAAAGCTACCCAGAACTGCCGGATCTGCTTGTGAACGTACGCCGCCTATGTGCCCATTTTAGAAAGTCAGCTACAGCTTCAGCCTCCCTTGCCATGCTTCAGCAGCGATTGCAGCTTCCAGCTCACCGACTGGTGTGTGATGTCCCCACGCCTTGGAACTCTACACTGCAGATGTTGGAAAGGATTTATAAGCAGAAGAGGGCAGTTGTTGAATACCAGCATCAACAAGGCCATCGTTATTCAGGTCAGACTCCACACATAAGACCTCAGGAGTGGACATGGATGTCAGATATATGTAATATCCTCAAAAGAAGAGAAGTCCACCAAGATGGTGAGCAGCAATGACACCATAAGTAACTTCACCATACCGCTTCTCTGCATTCTGAAAAGCTCTCTGCTCACAATGAAAGAGGATGCATTGCTGGCGGAGCAGGAGGACATGGAGCAAGGAACCATACAGGGTGATTACACACAGCCCAGCCTCAAGTCATCCCAACGTGATTGTTTGACAATGAGGAAGAGGAGGAGGAGAAGGAAGAACAGGAACTACTTTCATGCGCTGTAGACGGTACTACAAGCACAACCGTCATACCGTCTGTTCAGCGTGGATGGCCTGAGGACAGGGAGGAAGAGGAGCTAACACCTTGGTCAGTCGTCCTGTTGGTGAGAACACAGAAGGCTTGCCTGTTACCAGTCTGGCATGCATGGCTGACTTTAGGTTGCGCTGCCTTTCCCGTGACCCTCATATTGTAAAAAGTTTGGGTGACAGTCGCTACTGGGTTGTGACATTTTTAGACCCACGCTACAAGGAGATCTTTCAATCTCTTCTTCCAGAGGCAGACAGGTGCACTAAAACGGTGCATTACCAGAGGGCCATTGTTGCAGAATTAGTAAAAAAAATTCCCATTTCAAAATGGAGGCAGTAGACAAAACAGTCCGTTGGACAACCAAGGAGTACAGGTGAGAGAGACAACTCCAATCCAGCAGAGGCAGGGGAACACTGGCAAAGTTCTGGGACAGTTTTCCCAGACCCTCCAATCGCCTTTGCCCTGAGGCGTGGGGTAATGTCACAAGGATTAGAATGTTTTTTAAGATGCTGAGGGAGTACTTTGCTGACCATTCCAACATCCTCCATGATTCCTCTGTGCCTTTTAATTATTGGGTATCCAAGCTGGACACGTGGGATGAACTGTCTCTCTACTCCTTGGAGGTCCTCATATGCCCTGCCGCTAGTGTTTTGTCAGAGTGGGTTTTTAGTGCCGCTGGTGGAATTATCACAGATAAGCACATTCGCCTGTCAATGGAAAATGCAGACAAGCTGATTATTATAAAAATGAACAAGGGCTGGATTGGGCCAGACTTCTCTACACCACCAAATGCGTGAAACATAACCTTCAATACAGTGTCTTTTTGAGAGGTGTATTCCCATGCACCTCTTCACAACCACACATGGGTATACGCTTCATGATTTTGGCTATTTGGTGTACTCCTCCTCCTTGTCCTCATCCTCATCATCCACCACCAATAGAACACCAGGGTGAACGTGTTCCGTGCTACTACAGCCAGTCAATTTTTTGGCAAGGGTGTCTATGATCCCCATAAAACAAATTAAAAAATGCACCCCCATGAGGAAATGTTTGTCAGCCAATACACTTAGCGTATGGGCATTCCAAGTATAGGAGACCCGCTCCTTTAAAATGGGCCTATTTTTAATGAGGCCTTCCTCCACGTCTCATCATCCACCTACACTAGATCACTAGAGTTAACGTGTTCCGTGCTGCTACAGCCAGCCTAGTTTTTTGCAAGGGTGTTTATGATGCCCATAATAAAAATATTTACACAGTATGTTGATGTGTACCCCCCAGGAGAAAATGTTTGTCGCCCATATACTTAGTGTATAGGCATTACGAGTCTAGGAGACCTGCTCCTTTGAAATGGGACAGTTTTTTTATGAGGCCCTCCTCCATGTTTCTTCCAAGGGGAGATTGGGGTGCGTGCAAATTTGGGTCAAGGCAGCCCTTGCATTCAATGCATAAGGAAACAGTATGGCAGGACCAACTGAAGAATATGAAGTGGGTTTTCCTGTGGCCATCCAGTACCTGGGTTCAAGGGCTTATTGGGGTGCATATGACTTGCTAGTAGGGCAGGCCTTGCAGTCAATGCATAAGAAAACAGTATGGGAGTACAAAATGAAGAATGTGAAGTGGATTTTCCTGTGGCCATCCAATACCTCGGTTCAAATGCTTAGTGGGGTGCATATGATTTGGTAGCAGGGCAGGCCTTGCAGTCAATGCAACATTTTTTCAGGAAGACCTCCTGTACCTCTCGTGAAAGGGGTATTGTGGTGCGTCGTTATTCTTGGCAGCCCAGCCACTCACTGCATAGGCAATAACAGCATAGGAGACCGACTGTTTAATAATGGTCCTTTAATAATAATAATAATGCCGCCTTATGTCCCTCTAAAAACAGGCTTTGTGACACTAAGAGTCCCTCCTTCGTAAATGAAACAAGATGGGTCTCCTTATGTGTCACACACCACATGGTCAGCTAGGGTTGTTAAATGTTACAAAGACATTTCCCAGTGAATGCATTTGTATTGGTTCAAAGCAATTTTAAAGTTGAAAAACGCATCAAAAACGCTGCATGTGAACATAGCCCAAGTGGAGGAGGAACGTTTTGGTCTGGGGTTAATTATTTTGCCTTATATACAAGTCATTACCCTGGAAAGGATGTAAATTAACATATTTCCCAACAAAATCCATTTTGGTTTCGTTTTTGTATGTTTTTGGTGTGCCTGTAAAAATTGCTTGAAACTCTGACAACATTGTTTACAGCTGTGACCTAGGAGTCAGAAATGCTTCCAAGGGCGATCCTTATGATGTCCCCATGTCATTTGAGCAGTGTTTCCATCATTTTCAGATGTTTCTAGACCTTAAAAGGACCCCCGGGGGGATCACGGTAAAAATGCTCTGGTCTCCCATAGACTTACATTGGGCTCACTGTTCTGTCCAAGTACCCAAGTATTTCAATTTGCTTGACTCAAGCAATGAGCACCCGAGCATTTTAGTGCTCGGTCATCACTAGTAGTGGTTAGTTTGTAGGGCATGAGCCGCTGCCACAACTAGGACTGCACATCCGTGTATTGCAGTCAGAGTACAGAACACAATGCATGCACTGGCTGCCGGTCTCCTGATCCGATCTCTACTTACTCATATATATCTATAAAGCTATTGAGTTCAGGTAAGAAGACAAGTAGTGATGAGTAGAGTTGAGCGACCTTGACCTTTTTAGAGTCGAGCCGGGTTTTGCGAAACCCGACTATGTCCAAAGTCGGGTCGAGTGAAATCGGCCGATTATGACGTAAAGTCGGGATCGACCGAAACACGAAACCCAATGCAAGTCAATGGGGCAGCATAGTCGGCAGTGAGTGGGGGCCAGGAAAACACCTAGAGTGGCCATTTTAATGTCAAAACCATCCATTCTTCTTAATGAAGCTTGTCAAGCGTAATTTACCTTATAATAATTGGAAGGCATTTGAAATTGGGGGTCATTTGGCTAAAGTTGTGGGGGGTAGGGCTGGTTCAAGTAATTAGTGGGCCCAGGAAATCTGGACCACGTCACGGCAGTGGAGCAGGGAGAGGTAAGTATTTCAACTTTGCAAGTGCTGTGAACCTGAGCAAGCAGGGGGGGCCCACTCGTTGGCATTGGCACTGGCACAGGGCCCCTCAAAGTACAGCGGTGTGTTTGCACGGCGGGGGCGCCTCCCACCGGCAGCAACACTTTTGCGTACTATGAGAGGCCCTGTGCCAGTGACGTCGCCAACTAGTATTCCTCCCCCCACCTGATGAAGGAACCTGCACTTTCATCTGCACCTTCCTCTTTGTCCCCGTGTAAGGTGGTATGGTATGCGGGAAGAGCAACCTGACTTTCAGCAGGGTCACAATGTTGTTGTGTAGCGTGCACGGGGAATGTTGCGTTATGGGTCAATGTACCAGCAGACTCATCTATCACTGGCTGGGCAATGGGCACGATGAAGTGGAAACACAGATATAGGCCCAAAGAAGAAAGTGGGCTAAATGCAGTTCAAAATTGGTAACACAGGAATAACCAGGGGGCATTGCAGTGGAGGACAACTGGAATGAGAGGCTGACACAGAGAGTAGGGCCAAATCAGTAAGTAGTCGAAATGCAGTTCAAAATTGGCAACCGTAGTAAACAGGCGGCACAGCTTTGTTCAGTGGAGGAGAACAGCAAGGAGTGGCAGACACCGATAGTAGGCCCCAAACCAACTAGTACGCCAAATGCAGTTGTTCCATTTAACCACAATTTAATGAGAGCCTGAAGATAGAAGCTCAGGAAAGGCAACCTGGGGAACACCTTGGAGTGTAACACACCATCTCTCTCCACCCCATACCCATTTTGTATGGCCTAATGCAGTGTACTTTTCTACAACTACTAAACGAGAGTCGGAAGACCGAAGCAATGGCAAGGAAACCTGGGGAACACCTTAGAGTGTAACACACCCTCTCTCTACACCCCATACCCAATTTGAAGGCCTAATGCAGTGTAGTTTCCAAGAACTACTAAACGAGAGCCGGAAGATCGAAGCTCAGGAAAGGCAACCTGGGGAACACCTTGGAGTGTAACACACCCTCTCGCTACACCCCATACCCAATTTGAAGGCCTAATGCAGCGTAGTTTCCAACAACTACTAAACGAGAGCCGGAAGATCGAAGCTCAGGAAAGGCAACCTGGGGAACACCTTGGAGTGTAACAAACCCTCTCTCTACACCCCATACCCAATTTGTAGGCCTAATGCAGCGTAGTTTCCGACAACTACTAAACGAGAGCATGAAGATCGAAGCTCAGGAAAGGCAACCTGGGGAACACCTTGGAGTGTAACACACCCTCTCTCTACACCCCATACCCAATTTGTAGGCCTAATGCAGCGTAGTTTCCGACAACTACTAAACGAGAGACGGAATATCGAAGCTCAGGAAAGGCAACCTGGGGAACACCTTGGAGTGTAACACACCCTCTCTCTACGCCCCATACCCAATTTGTAGGCCTAATGCAGCGTAGTTTCCGACAACTACTAAACGAGAGCCGGAATATCGAAGCTCAGGAAAGGCAACCTGGGGAACACCTTGGAGTGTAACACACCCTCTCTCTACACCCCATACCCAATTTGAAGGCCTAATGCAGTGTAGTTTCCAAGAACTACTAAACGAGAGCCGGAAGATCGAAGCTCAGGAAAGGCAACCTGGGGAACACCTTGGAGTGTAACACACCCTCTCGCTACACCCCATACCCAATTTGAAGGCCTAATGCAGCGTAGTTTCCAACAACTACTAAACGAGAGCCGGAAGATCGAAGCTCAGGAAAGGCAACCTGGGGAACACCTTGGAGTGGAACACACCATCTCTCTACACCCCATACCCAATTTGAAGGCCTAATGCAGAGTAGTTTCCAAGAACTACTAAACGAGAGCCGGAAGATCGAAGCTCAGGAAAGGCAACCTGGGGAACACCTTGGAGTGTAACACAACGTCTCTCTACACGACGGAAGGGCTGATTCTTAGGAAGGAAGGCTGTTGGAAATAAGCATTGCGCGTCCGAGGGTGATTATATTCTTATTAGGTATATACTCACCCTCGGACGCGCCCTGCTTCTTTATTTGGAATGAATGTTTATTTGCAATGTGGTGTTGACTTTCTCTATTATTTTGGTAATTAATGATTTTATTATTTTCATTATTTTGCATCTTCTCGGCAATAATATAAAGAAGACGCGACAGGACAACACTCGGTGGATGCCATATGTGTGTTTTCAATTTAAAAAAACTTTCAGTTAACTACTTGCAGGAGAAAGTAATTGTAGCTGGTGGCCATTTTTAGTACTGTACCAGATTAGAGTTGTGTGTTTGTTTTTAATGTTAAAATGTCTGCATTTGATATCTCACCAGTATTTTCTTTTTTATAAGCAAAATACTTATTTTTATATTTTCTGATGTTGGTTCCAGGGGTACACGGCCAGCAGTGCCCTGGTCAGTGTAGTAGTAGTTGAAAGAATGGACCGCAGACAGGCATCGAAGGCCTAAAATAATAACACATGGCTGTAGGCAATTTTAAATTGGTTCCAGGGGTACACGGACAGCAGTGGTGTGGTCAGTGGAGGCCTAGTGGAAGGAGTGACCGCAGACAGGCATCGAAGGCCTAAAATAATAACACATGGCTGTAGGCAATTTTAAATTGGTTCCAGGGGTACACGGGCAGCAGTGACCTGGTCAGTGTAGTAGTAGTTGAAAGAATGGACCGCAGACAGGCATCGAAGGCCTAAAATAAAAAAATTGGGCTGGCTGTAGGCAATTTTAAATTGGTTCCAGGGGTACACGGGCAGCAGTGGTGTGGTCAGTGGAGGCCTAGTGGAAGGAGTGACCGCAGACAGGCATCGAAGGCCTAAAATAATAACACATGGCTGTAGGCAATTTTAAATTGGTTCCAGGGGTACACGGGCAGCAGTGACCTGGTCAGTGTAGTAGTAGTTGAAAAAATGGACCGCAGACAGGCATCGAATGCCTAAAATAATAACACATGGCTGTAGGCAATTTTAAATTGGTTACAGGGGTACACGGACAGCAGTGACCTGGTCAGTGTAGTAGTAGTTGAAAGAATGGACCGCAGACAGGCATCGAAGGCCTAAAATAAAAAAATTGGGCTGGCTGTAGGCAATTTTAAATTGGTTCCAGGGGTACACGGACAGCAGTGGTGTGGTCAGTGGAGGCCTAGTGGAAGGAGTGACCGCAGACAGGCATCGAAGGCCTAAAATAATAACACATGGCTGTAGGCAATTTTAAATTGGTTCCAGGGGTACACGGACAGCAGTGGTGTGGTCAGTGGAGGCCTAGTGGAAGGAGTGACCGCAGACAGGCATCGAAGGCCTAAAATAATAACACATGGCTGTAGGCAATTTTAAATTGGTTCCAGGGGTACACGGACAGCAGTGACCTGGTCAGTGTAGTAGTAGTTGAAAGAATGGACCGCAGACAGGCATCGAAGGCCTAAAATAAAAAAATTGGGCTGGCTGTAGGCAATTTTAAATTGGTTCCAGGGGTACACGGGCAGCAGTGGTGTGGTCAGTGGAGGCCTAGTGGAAGGAGTGACCGCAGACAGGCATCGAAGGCCTAAAATAATAACACATGGCTGTAGGCAATTTTAAATTGGTTCCAGGGGTACACGGACAGCAGTGGTGTGGTCAGTGGAGGCCTAGTGGAAGGAGTGACCGCAGACAGGCATCGAAGGCCTAAAATAATAACACATGGCTGTAGGCAATTTTAAATTGGTTCCAGGGGTACACGGACAGCAGTGACCTGGTCAGTGTAGTAGTAGTTGAAAGAATGGACCGCAGACAGGCATCGAAGGCCTAAAATAAAAAAATTGGGCTGGCTGTAGGCAATTTTAAATTGGTTCCAGGGGTACACGGACAGCAGTGGTGTGGTCAGTGGAGGCCTAGTGGAAGGAGTGACCGCAGACAGGCATCGAAGGCCTAAAATAATAACACATGGCTGTAGGCAATTTTAAATTGGTTCCAGGGGTACACGGACAGCAGTGGTGTGGTCAGTGGAGGCCTAGTGGAAGGAGTGACCGCAGACAGGCATCGAAGGCCTAAAATAATAACACATGGCTGTAGGCAATTTTAAATTGGTTCCAGGGGTACACGGACAGCAGTGACCTGGTCAGTGTAGTAGTAGTTGAAAGAATGGACCGCAGACAGGCATCGAAGGCCTAAAATAAAAAAATTGGGCTGGCTGTAGGCAATTTTAAATTGGTTCCAGGGGTACACGGGCAGCAGTGGTGTGGTCAGTGGAGGCCTAGTGGAAGGAGTGACCGCAGACAGGCATCGAAGGCCTAAAATAATAACACATGGCTGTAGGCAATTTTAAATTGGTTCCAGGGGTACACGGGCAGCAGTGGTCTGGTCAGTGGAAGTCTAGTGGAAGGAGTGACCGCAGACAGGCTTCCAAGGCCTAACATAACAAACTTGGGCTGGCTGTAGGCACTTTTAAATTGGTTCCAGGGGTACACGGGCAGCAGTGGTCTGGTCAGTGGAAGTCTAGTGGAAGGAGTGACCGCAGACAGGCTTCCAAGGCCTAACATAACAAACTTGGGCTGGCTGTAGGCACTTTTAAATTGGTTCCAGGGGTACACGGGCAGCAGTGGTCTGGTCAGTGGAAGTCTAGTGGAAGGAGTGACCGCAGACAGGCTTCCAAGGCCTAACATAACAAACTTGGGCTGGCTGTAGGCACTTTTAAATTGGTTCCAGGGGTACACGGGCAGCAGTGGTCTGGTCAGTGGAAGTCTAGTGGAAGGAGTGACCGCAGACAGGCTTCGAAGGCCTAACATAACAAAATTGGGCTGGCTGTAGGCACTTTAAATTGGTTCCAGGGGTACATGGGCAGCAGTGTATGGTCAGTGGAAGTCTAGTGGAAGGAGTGACGGCAGACAGTCTTCGAAGGCCTAACATAACAAAATTGGGCTGACTGTAGGCACTTTTAAATTGGTTCCAGGGTAACACGGCCAGCAGTGGCCTGGTCAGTGTAGTAGTTGTAGAAAGAAGGGACCGCAGACAGGCTTCGAAGGCCTAACATAACAAAAATGTCAAAACAATGGTATTGTCAGTGCCAGGCATTGAAGGATGTCAGCGGCTAGACTACACATTGGTGAAGCTGTGAGAGATAATTTTGCTAGTGGTAGAGCACTGTTTGAGCTGGGGGGGGGAACTGTCTTGTGGCCGGCGGTACAGGCACAGGGCCCCTCATATTACAACGGTGTGTCTGACGTTGGGTGCGCACCACCACCGCCAGAGACACTTTATTGTACTATGAGGGACCCAGTGGCAGTGCCGTCGACCAAAAGCGGCCACACCCACCTCTTCAGACAAACAGCACTCTCAAGGGTCCAAGCGCAAAGTGGCGATAGCACGGCCCCGTGTGGGGAGTTTGGCCATTTCGTGAGGTGGAAACATGTCGTATGCTGGACAATCAGGTGAAGAAAATTACGAGATTGGAAAAGTCATTCAGAATAGTCCACAGGCAAGACCTTTTCATAGGAAAGCTAGGTGTCAGCCGGGCAGGGTGGGGCAAAAGATTTTGAAATCCAGTTGTGGTTCATTTTAATGAAGGTTAGATCATCTACATTTTGGGTAGCCAGACGAGTCCTTTTTTCTGTTAGTATTGAACCTGCAGCACTGAATACTCTTTCTGATAGGACACTAGCTGCCGGGCAAGCAAGCTCCTGCAATGCATATTCTGCCAATTCTGGCCAGGTGTCTAATTTGGATGCCCAGTAATCAAATGGGAATGACGGTTGAGGGAGAACGTCGATAAGGGATGAAAAATAGTTTGTAACCATACTGGACAAATGTTGTCTCCTGTCACTTTGAATTGATGCTGCAGTACCTGTCCTGTCTGCGGTCATAGAAAAATCACTCCACAACCTGGTCAGAAAACCCCTCTGTCCAACGCCACTTCTGATTTCTGCCCCTCTAACACCTCTGGTCTGCTGGCCCCTGGAGCTCGTGTGAGAACGATCACGGGCGCTGTGTGCAGGGAATGCCAGAAGCAAACGGTCAACAAGAGTTGATTGTTTTGTTGCTAATATTAGTTCCAAGTTCTCATGTGGCATAATATTTTGCAATTTGCCTTTATAGCGAGGATCAAGGAGGCAGGCCAACCAGTAATCGTCATCGTTCATCATTTTTGTAATGCGTGTGTCCCTTTTGAGGATACGCAAGGCATAATCCGCCATGTGGGCCAAAGTTCCCGTTGTCAAATCTGCGGTTGTGCTTGGTTGAGGGGCAGTTGCAGGCAAATCTACGTCACTTGTGTCCCTCAAAAAACCAGAACCCGGCCTTGCCACGCCACCAATTTCCCGTGCCCCCGGGAAAGCTTCCTCATTAAAAATATACTCATCCCCATCATCCTCCTCATCCTCCACCTCCTCTTCGCCCGGTACCTCGTCATGTACACTGCCCTGACCAGACAATCGCTGACTGTCATCAAGGCTTTCCTCTTCCTCTGGTGCAGACGCCTGATCCTTTATGTGCGTCAAACTTTGCATCAGCAGACGCATTAGGGGGATGCTCATGCTTATTATGGCGTTGTCTGCACTAACCAGCCGTGTGCATTCCTCAAAACACTGAAGGACTTGACACATGTCTTGAATCTTCGACCACTGCACACCTGACAACTCCATGTCTGCCATCCTACTGCCTGCCCGTGTATGTGTATCCTCCCACAAAAACATAACAGCCCGCCTCTGTTCGCACAGTCTCTGAAGCATGTGCAGTGTTGAGTTCCACCTTGTTGCAACGTCTATGATTAGGCGATGCTGGGGAAGGTTCAAAGAACGCTGATAGGTCTGCATACGGCTGGAGTGTACAGGCGAACGGCGGATATGTGCGCAAAGTCCACGCACTTTGAGGAGCAGGTCGGATAACCCCGGATAACTTTTCAGGAAGCACTGCACCACCAGGTTTAAGGTGTGAGCCAGGCAAGGAATGTGTTTCAGTTGGGAAAGGGAGATGGCAGCCATGAAATTCCTTCCGTTATCACTCACTACCTTGCCTGCCTCAAGATCTACAGTGCCCAGCCACGACTGCGTTTCTTGCTGCAAGAACTCGGACAGAACTTCCGCGGTGTGTCTATTGTCGCCCAAACACTTCATAGCCAATACAGCCTGCTGACGTATGCCAGTAGCTGCCCCATAATGGGAGACCTGGTGTGCAACAGTGGCAGGTGCGGATGGAGTGTTTGTGCGACTGCGGTCTGTGGACGAGCTCTTGCTTCTGCAGGAGGACGAGGAGGAGGAGGAGGAGGGGGTGCGAACGGCTACAGACAACTGTTTACTAGACCGTGGGCTAGGCAGAACTGTCCCAAACTTGCTGTCCCCTGTGGACCCTGAATCCACCACATTTACCCAGTGTGCCGTGATGGACACGTAACGTCCCTGGCCATGCCTACTGGTCCATGCATCTGTTGTCAGGTGCACCTTTGTGCTCACAGATTGCCTGAGTGCATGGACGATGCGCTCTTTAACATGCTGGTGGAGGGCTGGGATGGCTTTTCTGGAAAAAAAGTGTCGACTGGGTAGCTCGTAGCGTGGTACAGCGTAGTCCATCAGGTCTTTGAAAGCTTCGCTTTCAACTAACCGGTAGGGCATCATCTCTAACGAGATTAGTCTAGCTATGTGGGCGTTCAAACCCTGTGTACGCGGATGCGAGGCTAAGTATTTCCTTTTTCTAACCATAGTCTCATGTAGGGTGAGCTGGACTGGAGAGCTGGAGATCGTGGAACTAGCGGGGGTGCCGGTGGACATGGCAGACTGAGAGACGGTGGGAGATGGTATTGTTGCCGCCGGTGCCCTAGATGCAGTGTTTCCTACTACGAAACTGGTGATTCCCTGACCCTGACTGCTTTGGCCTGGCAAAGATACCTGCACAGATACAGCAGGTGGTGCGCTAAATGGTGGTCCTACACTGCCGGAAGGGATGTTGCGTTGATGACTAGCTTCATTGGCCGAGGGTGCAACAACCTTAAGGGACGTTTGGTAGTTAGTCCAAGCTTTCAAATGCATGGTGGTTAAATGTCTATGCATGCAACTAGTATTGAGACTTTTCAGATTCTGACCTCTGCTTAAGGAAGTAGAACATTTTTGACAGATGACTTTGCGCTGATCAATTGGATGTTGTTTAAAAAAATGCCAGACTGCACTCTTTCTAGCATCGGATACCTTTTCAGGCATTGCAGACTGAGCTTTAACCGGATGGCCACGCTGTCCTCCACCAGGTTTTGGCTTTGCCACGCGTTTTGGGCAAGATACGGGCCCGGCAGATGGAACCTGTGGCGATGTTGATGCCTGCTGCGGCCCCTCCTCCTCCTCTGCTTCAGAACTGCTGCCGCCTGCACCCTGTTCCCCCAATGGCTGCCAATCGGGGTCAAGAACTGGGTCATCTAATAACTCTTCTTGTACCTCCTGCGCAACTTCGTCTGTGTCACCGTGTCGTTCGGTGGTATAGCGTTCGTGATGGGGCAACATAGTCTCATCAGGGTCTGATTCTTGATCAGCACCCTGCGAGGGCAATGTTGTGGTCTGAGTCAAAGGACCAGCATAGTAGTCTGGCTGTGGCTGTGCGTCAGTGCACTCCATGTCAGATTCAATTTGTAATGGGCATGGACTGTTAACTGCTTCACTTTCTAAGCCAGGGACGGTATGTGTAAAGAGCTCCATGGAGTAACCCGTTGTGTCGCCTGCTGCATTCTTCTCTGTTGTTGTTTTTGCTGAAGAGGACAAGGAAGTGACTTGTCCCTGACCGTGAACATCCACTAACGACGCGCTGCTTTTACTTTTACCAGTTTCACGAGATGAGGCAAAAGAGCTAGAGGCTGAGTCAGCAAGATAAGCCAAAACTTGCTCTTGCTGCTCCGGCTTTAAAAGCGGTTTTCCTAATCCCAGAAAAGGGAGCGTTCGAGGCCTTGTGTAGCCGGACGACGAACCTGGCTCCACAGCTCCAGACTTAGGTGCAATATTTTTTCCCCCACGACCACCTGATGCTCCACCACTACCACTACCCTCATTACCAGCTGACAATGAACGCCCCCGGCCACGACCTCTTCCACTAGACTTCCTCATTGTTTTAAAAACGTAACCAAACTAACGTTATTTGTTGCAGTCACACAACTTACACGGTGAGCTATAACTTCAGTATGATTTAGCTACCCCTTTACAGGTTGGTGAGACCACAGCGAAAATCAGGCCCAATGTTACACACTCTTTTTTTGGTGGCTGCAAATTAGAGAGATGCCCCACACGCAGGACTGTCACTGAAGCACAAATGTTAATATTAATGTCACACTATTATTTTTTTTTTATTTTTATTTTTTTCAGGAACACTTTAGAAACCCCCCAAAAAAAAAAAAATAGATTTTTGCAGGGAGAATTTAGAAAACAAATGTAACAAACTATATGCTTTCTATGGGCCACTGAGTGAGAGATGACGCACACAGGAATCAGGAGTGGCACACAAGCCCAGAGGCCAATATTTTTCTACCAATGATTGATGGAGTTATTTTCTCTGGTAGATTTTGGAACCCAAATCAAGGAAAAAAAATGTAGGCTTTCTATGGACCACAATTGGAGAGAGAGAGAGAGAGAGATGGCACACCCAGGAGTCAAGACTGGCACACAAGCAGAAAGGCCAATATTAATCTCCCACTGTTTTTTTTTTGTTTTTGTTTTTTTTTTTTTTTTTCAGGGAGACTTTAGAAAAAAAAATAATAAAAAAAATATGATTTTATCAGGAAGAATTTAGAAACCAAATAAAATAAAATGATTTTTTCAGGGAGAATTTATAAAACAAATAAAAACAAAAATAGGCGTTCTATGGCCCACTGACTGAGAGATGACGCACACAGGAGTCAGGAGTGGCACACAAACCCAGAGGCCAATATTTTTCTACCAATGATTGATGTAGTTATTTTCTCTGGTAGATTTTAGAACCCAAATCAAGGAAAAAAAATATAGGCTTTCTATGGACCACAATTGGAGAGAGAGAGAGAGAGAGAGAGAGAGAGAGAGAGAGAGAGAGAGAGAGATGGCACACCCAGGAGTCAAGACTGGCACACAAGCAGAAAGGCCAATATTAATCTCCCACTGTTTTTTTTGGTTGTTTTTTTTTTTTTTTTTTTCAGGGAGACTTTAGAAAAAAAAATAATAAAAAAAATATGATTTTATCAGGAAGAATTTAGAAACCAAATAAAATAAAATGATTTTTTCAGGGAGAATTTATAAAACAAATAAAACCAAAAATAGGCGTTCTATGGCCCACTGACTGAGAGATGACGCACCCAGGAGTCAAGACTGGCACACAAGCAGAAAGGCCAATATTAATCTCCCACTGTTTTTTTTGGTTGTTTTTTTTTTTTTTTTTTCAGGGAGACTTTAGAAAAAAAAATAATAAAAAAAATATGATTTTATCAGGAAGAATTTAGAAACCAAATAAAATAAAATGATTTTTTCAGGGAGAATTTATAAAACAAATAAAACCAAAAATAGGCGTTCTATGGCCCACTGACTGAGAGATGACGCACCCAGGAGTCAAGACTGGCACACAAGCAGAAAGGCCAATATTAATCTCCCACTGTTTTTTTTTTTTTTTTTCAGGGAGACTTTAGAAAAAAAAATAATAAAAAAAATATGATTTTATCAGGAAGAATTTAGAAACCAAATAAAATAAAATGATTTTTTCAGGGAGAATTTAGAAAACAAATAAAACCAAAAATAGGCGTTCTATGGCCCACTGACTGAGAGATGACGCACACAGGAGTCAGGAGTGGCACACAAACCCAGAGGCCAATATTTTTCTACCAATGATTGATGTAGTTATTTTCTCTGGTAGATTTTAGAACCCAAATCAAGGAAAAAAAATATAGGCTTTCTATGGACCACAATTGGAGAGAGAGAGAGAGAGAGAGAGAGAGATGGCACACCCAGGAGTCAAGACTGGCACACAAGCAGAAAGGCCAATATTAATCTCCCACTGTTTTTTTGGTTGTTTTTTTTTTTTTTTTTTCAGGGAGACTTTAGAAATAAAAATAATAAAAAAAATATGATTTTATCAGGAAGAATTTAGAAACCAAATAAAATAAAATGATTTTTTCAGGGAGAATTTAGAAAACAAATAAAACCAAAAATATGCGTTCTATGGCCCACTGACTGAGAGAGAGAGAGAGATGGAACGCTTAGTACTGGCACACAAGCCCAAAGGGCAATATTAATCTCCCTTTTTTTTTCCAGGGAGAATTTCTGAAACCCAAAAAAAAAATAAAATAGGCTTTCTATGGCCCACTATTTGTGAGAGAGATGGGACGCTCAGGACTGGCACAGATGGCACGCTCAGGACTGGCACAGAAGCCCAGAGGCCAATATTAATCTCCCTTTTTTTCTGGGAGAATTTATAAAACCAAAAAAATATTTAAATAGGCTTTCTATGGCCCACTATTTGTGAGAGAGATGGCACGCTCAGGACTGGCACAGATGGCACGCTCACAACTGGCACACAAGCCCAGAGGCCAATATTAATCTCCCTTTTTTCAGGGAGAATTTCTAAAACCCAAAAAAAAAATAAAATAGGCTTTCTATGGCCCACTATTTGTGAGAGAGATGGGACGCTCAGGACTGGCACAGATGGCACGCTCAGGACTGGCACAGAAGCCCAGAGGCCAATATTAATCTCCCTTTTTTTCTGGGAGAATTTATAAAACCAAAAAAATATTTAAATAGGCTTTCTATGGCCCACTATTTGTGAGAGAGATGGCACGCTCAGGACTGGCACAGATGGCACGCTCACAACTGGCACACAAGCCCAGAGGCCAATATTAATCTCCCTTTTTTCAGGGAAAATTGATAAAACAAAAAAAAAAATTAAATAGGCTTTCTATGGCCCACTATTTGTGAGAGAGATGGCACGCTCAGGGCTGGCTGGCACAGATGGCACGCTCAGGACTGGCACACAAGCCCAGAGGCCAATATTAATCTCCCTTTTTTTCTGGGAGAATTTATAAAACCAAAAAAATATTTAAATAGGCTTTCTATGGCCCACTATTTGTGAGAGAGATGGCACGCTCAGGACTGGCACAGATGGCACGCTCACAACTGGCACACAAGCCCAGAGGCCAATATTAATCTCCCTTTTTTCAGGGAAAATTGATAAAACAAAAAAAAAAATTAAATAGGCTTTCTATGGCCCACTATTTGTGAGAGAGATGGCACGCTCAGGGCTGGCTGGCACAGATGGCACGCTCAGGACTGGCACACAAGCCCAGAGGCCAATATTAATCTCCCTTTTTTTCTGGGAGAATTTATAAAACCAAAAAAATATTTAAATAGGCTTTCTATGGCCCACTATTTGTGAGAGAGATGGCACGCTCAGGACTGGCACAGATGGCACGCTCACAACTGGCACACAAGCCCAGAGGCCAATATTAATCTCCCTTTTTTCAGGGAAAATTTATAAAACAAAAAAAAAAATTAAATAGGCTTTCTATGGCCCACTATTTGTGAGAGAGATGGCACGCTCAGGGCTGGCACAGATGGCACGCTCAGGACTGGCACACAAGCCCAGAGGCCAATATTAATCTCCCTTTTTTTCAGGGAGAATTTATAAAACCAAAAAAAAAAATAAATAGGCTTTCTATGGCCCACTATTTGTGAGAGAGATGGCACACTCAGGACTGGCACACAAGCCCAAAGGCCAATATTAATCTCCCACTGTATTTTTATCAGGGAGAATTTATACACCCCACAAAAAAAAATACAGAAAAATGAAAAGGCTTTCTATGGCCCACTATGTGAGAGAGATGGCACACACAGGGATGGCACTCTAGCAGAAATGCCAAATTGCCAATCTTAATCTCCCACCAAAAAAAAACAAAAAAAAAAAACAGGGAATGTCCTACAATTACTATCTCCCTGCCTGCAGTAATCTCAGCCAGGTATGGCAGGCAGCTACTATCTCCCTGCCTGCAGTAATCTCAGCCAGGTATGGCAGGCAGCAATAAGGAGTGGACTGATGCACAAATGAAATAAAAAGTGTGGACAAACAAAAAAGATAGCTGTGCAGAAAGGAAGGAACAAGAGGATTTGTGCTTTGAAAAAAGCAGTTGGTTTGCACAGCGGCGTACACACAGCAATGCAGCTATCAGGGAGCCTTCTAGGGCAGCCCAATGAGCTACAGCGCTGAGGGGAAAAAAAAAAAAAAAAAACTTCCACTGTCCCTGCACACCGAGGGTGGTGTTGGACAGTGCAAATCGCTGCAGCACAAGCGGTTTTGTGGTTAATGGACCCTGCCTAACGCTATCCCTGCTTCTGACAAAGCGGCAGCAACCTCTCCCTAAGCTCAGATCAGCAGCAGTAAGATGGCGGTCGGCGGGAACGCCTCTTTATAGCCCCTGTGACGTCGCAGACAGCAAGCCAATCACTGCAATGCCCTTCTCTAAGATGGTGGGGACCAGGACCTATGTCATCACGCTGCCCACACTCTGCGTTTACCTTCATTGGCTGAGAAATGGCGCTTTTCGCGTCATTGAAACGCGACTTTGGCGCGAAAGTCGCGTACCGCATGGCCGACCCCGCACAGGGGTCGGATCGGGTTTCATGAAACCCCGACTTAGCCAAAAGTCGGCGACTTTTGAAAATGTTCGACCCGTTTCGCTCAACCCTAGTGATGAGTGAGTATACTCATTGCTCGGATTTTCCCGAGCACGCTCGGGTGACCTCCGAGTATTTGTGACTGCTCGGAGATATAGTTTTCATCGCCTCAGTTGCATGATTTATGGCTTCCAGATAAGCTGAATACATGTGAGAATTCCCTAACAAACAGGCATTCCTCACATGTATTCAGTGTATCTGGAAGCCATAAATCATGCAACTGAGAGATGAAAGCTATATCTCCGAGCTATAACAAATACTCGGAGGTCACCCGAGCATGCTCGGAAAACCCGAACACCGAGTACACTCGCTCATCACTAAGGACAAGAGAATATGACCATGCACAAACAACTGAATCCACTCTTATTGGTAAAAAAATCTTTGAAATTTGGTAGTCAGAAATATTCGCCCCAATGCTAAAGAAAAATAGGAGCATTTGCTATGATTTTTACACAAATTAGTCAAATAAAATTGTATTGATCTTTGACAATTCTTCTACCATACTCTATGACATGTGCAGATCATAAAGGTGGATTTTGTATCTGCCTCTAGCATTAAAATGCTTTGCAGTGCAGGAATGAATAAATTCCACTCCAATGCAATTTGGATATGTAACTGGATGCAAATATTCAGTAAATACCGCAATGATGTGGTGAAATTAGAAAAAAAGTTCTTTATTCAAATTGTCTCAAAATGCAACATATTTCTGGGCTCACATGTTCCTTTATTTAGAGGGAATCTCACTGTAAGTAGGGTCAACTATCCTAATTTATATAAATAGGCATGTAGGTCATAGAAAGTTGAATAAAATGATACACTGATATCTCTGATTTGATGTCTTTTTCCATAGAAATCTACTTTTTTCTTAACTTTTCCAAAATTGATATAAATGAGCTGCTCAGATCTATAGGCCGGACATAGATCTCCCTGAAAATCTCCTCCAGAGCTTATTTTACATGAAAGAGGGCATTGCCAGTGTGAGACATGTAGATCAAGAGAGCAGACTGTCAGTCTGGAATTATGCCCACTGTAGCACAACCCTGAAGGTGAGGCTCCCCAACTTCAGCCTAATATTCTGTTGAAAAACTCATACTTACGCACCCATTGACCATCTCTTCTTCTCTTTTATTTTTCTTGGTTTCCTGTTTTGTGCTACCAACATCTTCAGCATTGTAATAGAAGTGTTTAAGTGTTAAAAACTATAGGGTGGGCCATTTATATGAATAGGCCCAATAAAATAGGAATGGTTGGTGATTTGATATCAACTTCCTGTTTGTGGCAAATTAGTATATGGGAGGGGGAAAACTTTTAAGATGGGTGGTGACATTGGCGGCCATTTTGAAGTCGTCCATTTTGGATCCAACTTTATTTTTTTCAATGGAAAGAGTCATGTTACACATCAAATTTATTGAGAATTTCACAAAAAAACAATGGTGTGCTTGGTTTTAACATAACTGCATTCTTTCATGAGTTATTTACAAGTTTCTCTTTGTTTACAGCCATTGACATGTCACAGAGGTTAACACGTGAGGAGCGGATAGAAATTGTGTTGATGTCTGGTGAATGCAGTATCCGGGTCATTGCAGAAGATTTCAATGCAAGACACCCTACGATACCACCCATCTCCCATGCTACAGTTAAATGTATAACACAGTACACCCAAAATTGTAAAATAAATTATTACAGTCTAAAATAAAGAAATATCCAAAACCACCAGGGTGCGCTGTGCAAGAGTACAGTGAAAACCCACTGTGAAGGAGAACTAACAACCAACGTAATATGACACAGATCAAAGTCCCAAAAGATTATACCAAGGCATTGAATAAGAAAAAATATGGCTTTATTAGTAGGATGCCTATGATCACATATAAATCAAATTGTGTATATTTAATATTTAAAAAACATAATCAAACAAAAAATTAATCAATAAATTGCGCACACTAACAGGATATATATAAAAAAAGGCTATATATGTATCTTTTTATAGCAATAAAACCTACCAACAGGATATAATCTATATATACAGAAAATACATAAATATTTGTATGGCTGCACCAAAAAATAAAAAAGACATAAATAAAAATAATAATAATAATAATAATAATAAAAATGAAGTAGTAATTTAGTATTATTTTTATTTTTATTTATGTCTTTTTTATTTTCTGTATATATAGATTATATCCTGTTGGTAGGTTTTATTGCTATAAAAAGATACATATATAGCCTTTTTTTTATATATATCCTGTTAGTGTGCGCAATTTATTGATTAATTTTAGTTTGATTATGTTTTTTAAATATTAAATATACACAATTTGATTTATATGTGATCATAGGCATCCTACTAATAAAGCCATATTTTTTCTTATCCCATGCCTTGGTATAATCTTTTGGGACTTTGATCCGTGTCATATTACGTTGGTTGTTCATGCTACAGTTAGCAAACTTCTTGCCAAATTTCGTGAAACAGGTTCAGTGTTGGATTTGCCAAAATGTGGATTCAAGAAAACAGTCACTAATGAAGAAACATCAGTGGCTGTCCTAGCTTCATTCAGTAAGAGCTCACAGTGTAGCACTCGCCGCATGTCACTGGAGAGTGGCATCAGTCGAACATCTCTTCGGCGGACATTAGCTACTCACAAATGGCACCCTTACAAAATCCAGCTGCAGCATCTCAACGAGGATGAACCAGATCGGCGCACTGAATTTGCAGAATGGGCACAACAAAAATTGGAACAGGACCCTCAGTTTACACAATTGGCAATGGTCTATGCTGTGAAGATGCGAAAAGTGCAGCATCTCAAACAATGGATACTGGAAGCCTGTGCTAGCATTTCTTCTGCAGTGTTGCTTTCAGTGCGTCAAGAGTGAGAGAAGAGGGTTGCATTGAAAATACAACACAATGGGCAGCACTTTGAACACATTTTATAGGTGGTCATAAACTTATAATTAAGTAATGAAAGAATAAAGTTATGTTAAAACCAAGTACACCGTTGTTTTTCATATGAAATTCTTAAAAAGTTTCATGTGTCACATGACCTTCTTCCCATTGGAAAAAAAAAAGGTTGGATCCAAAATGGCCAACCTCAAAATAGCTGCCATGGTCACCACCTATCTTGCAAAGTTAACCCTCTCCCAAATACTAATGTGCCACGAACAGGAAGTTGATATCACCAACCATTCCCATTTTATTTAGGTGTATCCATATAAATGGCCCACCCTGCATTTTTAAGAGCACAGAAGTGGTCTTATCATTCTTCGTAATTGTGCTTTCTATGGTGAGATGAGCGCTTACTCTGGCATCAGTATACACATCTTTATAAAATTATCAAGACTCAGTTGCCAGTGAAATTTGTAATTGTGAAAATATATAGAAACAGGAAATCACTATAAAAAGAGTAACCCATTCCCATTCCATGACAAATTATCCCACCATAGTATAAAGTAGGGGTGAGGAATCTTTTTTTCTGCCAAGGGCCATTTGGCTATTTATACCATCCTTCGGGGGCCGTACAAACTCTGCCCACAAAGTGCATCCTGGCTCTGGCACTGGTTTCAGGACGTAATCTTTCATTGCACGCCCGTCAGTGTTCAGTAGTGAACACTGCATGTGTGTGCTAACAGAGCAAGAAGAAATGAATGAGCTGGTAGCAATCAAAATACATCTCTCTGCCCAAGAATGAGGTCCCTGAGAATCTGCTCGGGGGCCTCAAAAAGGTCATTGGGGGCCGTAAATGGCCTTGGGGCCTGAGGTTCCCAACCCCTGGTATATAGCAATCAGACCGATTTTCAACCAGAAAAGTAGGACAATTTTTATCTCACTTGTCATCCGTGTGCAGTCCGTATACAATCCCTATTTTTTTTTTAATCAGCTGCTATTCATCATTTACAGGACCGCTGCAGCCAATTAGCAACCACTGATCAGCTGCAGCATTCTGTACTCCGCTTTCAGTATTAAAATGCAAATAACAATGGCTGCGAAAGATGCAAAAAAATTGTCCCAAACTAGACAGGATCCCTTAGGGGGATTAATATAAAATAAACAGACATTTTATTGAAATGAATTTCCTATAAAATCATAGAAAGCACATTTCAATGAAATGTCTGCATGCTGACCTTTTGAAAAATGTATTCCTCGTGACTTTTAGCGTTATTATGAGAGGTAACCATTTTTATTATCAACTATATCATATCATATAAAAACTCCTGACAGAATTATGGGAAGCCCACTTTATTACTGGAATCACCTTTCAATAATATAAAAACGTATTTCACACCAAGTTCCATGTGATGATACTTTTTAATGTCGTTTTCTAGGATTAGATTATATAGCAAACTACAGAGGATAAATGTACATAGAGAACCTATTACAGGTTGTGTGTCACCGTGTATATACTGTGTATATACTTCTGTAGGGAAGATATAATACCGAACTACATTTTGTGCACTCAACGCAAATAGATTTATTTAGATAACGGTGTGGAAGTCAAGATTGAAACTACTTTAAGAACTATGAGAAATACTGTATCAGGATTCAATTATCATTTGCCAGCAAATAAAGACAAACCTAAAATGAATATTGTGTGAGATTTGTCTACACAGGGCACTTGAAATGTTTATCCGCTTAAAGGGCTTGTCCAGTACTAGGACAACCCCTTCTTGAACTAAATGTTGGCCCTGTTAAAATAATAAAGCCTATACTCACCTCCCGTGTCAGCTCCGTTCCAGCGGTGTCAGCACTCGTGGTCTTGGGGCTGTGTTGCACTTGTTATGGCATGTGAGCCCAGCACCCAATCAGTGCCTCACTGTCCCCGCCTTCATATGAATTGAACACGAAACGGAAATCTGGGCTGCAGCTGATCTTTGACTTCTACATGTTCAATTTGTATGAAGGCGGAGACTGTGAGGCCAGTGCTGAATGGGCGTTGGGTTCATGTGTCATAACAACTGCAGGAGAGCCTCAGGAACAACAGTGGTGACACCGCTGGAGCAGCGGCGGCACAGGAGGTGAGTATAAGTTTTTTTTATTTTATCAGGTCCAAACACTTAGATCAAGAAGGGGTTGTCCTAGTGGTGGACAACCTCTTTAATGCCGCTTGCAATACTATAAAATAGTAAGATCTAGTAACAAATGTAATTACCCACGTTTAGGGGTCCTGCAGACGACTATAGTTTCGGTCTGAGTAAGATCCATCAAAACATTGGATTACACTCAGACCAATGTTATTCAATGAGGCTGTTAGCATGCATGACAAGGAGAAGAAGGCCATTGTAATACACATATGTCCCAATTTTGCTATTGAAACAAAATTCTGACACCAAGACTTGTGTATCACATAAAGTGTGCTTCCTGCAGTGTGAGGCTTGCAAGCCATAATATTTATCTTACGTCCTAATGAAAAATTTCCCGAATCCAGAAATTTAAAAACAACTGTGTACCTCATACCGTATGCATGTTGTAAAAACATTTGTTGTTTTTTTGCAATCATCCTTGGTGTAATCATCCTATATTAGACCTTTTCATATCACCCAAACGTTGCTATTAGTTACCTCTCGTTTCCATCTGTTTTCTCCTAGCCAAACAGATTGAGGTCAGTTGAACAATTATAAGGCTGAGTTTTCATTAAAGAGCTCAAAGGCGTTTAATACACTCCTAGGAGAACTCAAAGTCTTCTACGTGTATTTTCTGGTCAATAAGAGGGTTTTCAATATTACTATTGATGGCACATTTATTTTGCAGTGAATATTATTTTGGGGGAGCTACAAAAGCACTAATAGGTTGTTATTAAAATAAAAATATATCTTTCCTTAGCGTACTAAAGATGGTATATGTAGACTCATAGAGACTTCATCACAATAAAAATTGCCGGCACAGATAAGCCCAAATTAAATTGTATTTTAGTGGTTACACATGTATCAGCTCTGCAGTATAATATGAATTATGGAAACAAGAGCAAAACATTGGTAAAAAAAGAAGCATATCTCACATTTCTATTTGACATATCCACCATGGCAGTAGAAAATAGTAAATGCCATAGCAATGCAGAGTTCTACGCAGTTACACTACATTACTTTGATACCTACAGGAAATAAAAGGAATCGAGCTGTCACTATACAGCCAGGCTTGCCTGGTGTTCTGCTATTTCTTTACCTTTCAACACTGTTTTATATTTCACTCTGCTGATCATTTCCATGAACTTAAGCTGTCAATCAAATACATTTTTAATAACATGGTACCTGCAGTTTTAATAGCTTCCTCCAAGAATTCCCTAACCTATAGTTTAATGAAATGCTAACATCAGAACCAGAAAAAGCAATATATATATATATACGGTATACATATCTATTTATACACATATACACACCGCTATACAGTATATATATATATATATATATATATATACACACAGTGGGGGAAAAAAGTATTTAGTCAGCCACCAATTGTACAAGTTCTCCCACTTAACCCCTTAATCCCATATGACGTACTATCCCGTTGAGGGATGTGATCCCGTTGCTCCGAGGGTCTCCTACATCCTCCTCCCTGCAGGCCCCGGATCCAATATGGCCGCAGGGCTGCTTCCGGGTCCTGCAGAGAGGTGGCTTGCAAGCGCCTGCTCAGAGCAAGCACATGCAAGTGTCCCTGCAGTGCCTGTCAGATCGCTGATCTGACACAGTGCATTGCAAAGTGTCAGATCAGCAATCTGACACTATAACATGATGCCCCCCCTGGAGCAATGTTAATGTTATAAAGTAAAAAAAAAAAAAATTCACATATGTAAAAAAAAAAATTCCTAAATAAAGAAAATAAATATATATATTGTTCCCATAAATACATTTTTTTATCTAAAAAAAAACAATAAAAGTACACATATTTAGTATTGCCGCATCCGTAACGACCCGACCTATGAAACTGTTTCACTAGTTAACCCCTTCAGTGATCACCATAAAAAAAAAATGAGGCAAAAAACAACGCTTTATTATAATACCGCAGAACAATAAGTAGAATAACACGCGATCAAAAATACGGATATAAATAACCATGGTACCGCTGAAAACATCATCTTGTCCCACAAAAAACAACCCACCATACAGCATCATCAGCGAAAAAATAAAAAGTTATAGTCCTCAAAATAACGATTTTTTCTATAAAATAGTTTTTATCGTATAAAAGCGCCAAAACATAAAAAAAGATATAAATGAGGTATCGCTGTAATCGTACTGACCCGAAGAATAAAACTGCTTTATCAATTTTACCAAACGCGGAACGGTATAAATGCCCCTTCCCCCCCCAAAAGAAATTCATGAATAGCTGGTTTTTGGTCATTCTGCCTCACAAAAATCGGAATAAAAAGCGATCAAAAAATGTCATGTGCCCGAAAATGGTACCAATAAAAACGTCAACTCATCCCGCAAAAAATAAGACCGCACTTGGACCAAAATATGGAAAATTTATAGCTCTCAAAATGTAGAGATGCAAAAGCTATTTTTTGCAATAAAAAGCATCTTTTAGTGTGTGACAGCTGCCAATCACAAAAATCTGCTAAAAAACCTGCTATAAATAGTAAATCAAACCCCCCTTCATGACTCCCTTAGTTAGGGAAAAATAATAAAATAAATGTATTTCCATTTTCCCATTAGGGTTAGGTTTAGGGTTAGGTTTGGGGCTAGGGTTGGGACTAGGGTTAGGATTAGGGTTGGGGCTAGGGTTAGGGTTGGGGCTAGGGTTAGGGTTGGCGTTAGGGTTAGGGTTGGGGCTAGGGTTAGGGCTACAGTTAGGGTTGGGACTAAAGTTAGGGTTAGGGTTGGGGCTAAAGTTAGGGTTAAGGTTGGAGCTAAAGTTAGGGTTAGGTTTTGGATTACATTTACTGTTGGGATTAGGGTTAGGGGTGTGGTAAGGGTTATGGTTGGGATTAGGGTTAGGGGTGTGTTGGAGTTGGGGGTGGGGTTAGTATTGGGTTTAGGGTTAGGGGTGTATTGGGGTTAGGGGTGTGTTGGGGTTAGGGGTGTGGTTGGGGTTAGGGGCATGCTCAGGTTAGGGGTGTGGTTAGGGTTATTGGTAGAGTTGGGATTAGGGTTAGGGGTGTGTTTGGGTTAGGGTTTCAGTTAGAATTGGGGGCTTCCACTGTTTAGGCACGTCAAGGGCTCTCCAAAAGTGACATGGCGTCCGATCTCAATTCCAGACAATTCTGCGTTGAAAAAGTAAAACAGTGCTCCTTCCCTTCCGAGCTTTCTCGTGAGCCCAAACAGGGGCTTACCCTAACATATGGAGTATCAGCGTACTCAGGACAAATTGAACAACTTTTGGGGTACAATTTCTTTTGTTACCCTTGGGAAAATAAAAATTTGGGGTGCCAAAAAACCATTTTTGTGGAAAAAAATGATTTTTTATTTTCACGGCTCTGCGTTATAAACCGTAGTGAAACATTTGGGGGTCCAAAGTTCTCACAGCACATCTAGATAAGTTCCTTGGGGTGTCTAGTTTCCAATATGGGGTCACTTGTGGGGGGTTTCTACTGTTTAGGTACAATAGGGGCTCTGTGAACGCAATGTGATGCATGCAGACCATTCCATCTAAGTCTGCATTCCAAACGGTGCTCTTTCCCTTCTGAGCTCTGCCATGCGCCCAAACGGTGGTTTACTCCCACATCTGGGGTATCGACGTACTCAGGACAAATTGTACAACAACTTTTGGGGTCCATGTTCTCCTGTTACCCTTGGTAAAATAAAACAAATTGGAGCTGAAATAAATTTTTTGTGAAAAAAAGTAAAATGTTCAGTTTTTTTAAACATTCCAAAAATTCCTGTGAAACACCTGAAGGGTTAATAAACTTCTTGAATGTGGTTTTGAGCACCTTGAGGAGTGCAATTTTTAGAATGGTGTCACACTTGGTTATTTTCTATCATATAGACCCCTCAAAATGACTTCAAATGAGATGTGGTCCCTAAAAACATGGTGCTGTAAAAATGAGAAATTGTTGGTTAAATTTTAACCCTTATAACTCCCTAACAAAAAAAAAATGTTGGCTCTAAAATTGTGCTGATGTAAAGTTGACATGTGGGAATGTTACTTATTAAGTACTTTGTGTGATATATCTCTGTGATTTAAGGGCATAAAAATTCAAATTTGGAGAATTGCGAAATGTTCAAAATTTTTGCCAAATTTCCATTTTTTTCACAAACAAACGCAAGTAATATCAAAGAAATTTTACCACTGTCATGAAGTACAATATGTCACAAGAAAATAATGTCAGAATCATCAGAATCTGTTGAAGCGTTTTAGAGTTATAACCTCATAAAGGGACAGTGATCAGAATTGTAAAAATTGGCCCGGTCATTAACATGCAAACCACCCTTGGGGGTTAAGGGGTTAAAAAGATGAGAGTGGCCTATAATTGACATCATATGTAGACCACAACTATGAGAGTTAAAATTGAGGAAACAAATCCAGAAAATCACCTTGTCTGATTTGGCAAGATTCTTTTTGCAAATTATGGTGGAAAATAAGTATTTGGTCATTAACAAAAGTTCATGTTAATATTTTGTTATATATCATTTGTTGGCAATGACAGAGGTCAAACATTTTCTGTAAGTCTTCACAAGGTTGGCACACACTGTTGGTGGAATGTTGGCCCATTCCGCCATGCAAATCTCGTCTAGAGCAGTGATGTTTTAGGCCTGTAGCTGGGCAACAGGGACTTTCAACTCCTTCCAAAGGTTTTCTATAGGGGGTCGAGATCTGGATATTGACTAGGCCACTCCAGGACCTTCATATACTTTTTACGAAGCCACTCCTTCATTGCCCTGATGGTGTGCTTGGCATCATTATCATGCTAAAAAGACCCATCCATGTTTCACCTTCAATGCCCTTGCTGATGGAAGGAGGTTTGCACTCAAAATCTCACGATACATTCTTTCATGTACACGGATCAGCCGTCCTGGTCCCTTTACAGAGAAACAGCTCCAAAGCATGATGTTGCCAGCCCCATGCTTCACAGTATGTATGGTGTTCTTTGGATGCAACTCAGCATTCTGTCTTCTCTAAACACTTCTCTACCAAACAGTTTCACTTTGGTTTCATCAGACCATATGACATTCTCCCAATACTCTTTTGGATATTCCAAATGCTCTGTAGCAAATTTCCCGGACATGTACTTGCTTAAGGAGGGGGACACGTCTGGCACTGCAGGATCTGAGTCCCTGGCGGTGTAGTGTGTTATTTGTTACGGTGGTCCCATCTCTATGCAGGTCATTCACTAGGTTCCCCCGTGTGGTTCTGGGATTTTTACTCACCTCTCTTGTGATCATTTTGACACCAAGGGGTGAGATCTTGTGTGGAGCGCCAGATCGAGGGAGATTATCAGTGGTCTTGTATGTCTTCCATTATCTTATTGCTCTCATAGTTGATTTCATCACACCAAGCTGCTTGCCTATTGCAGATTCAGTCTTCCCAGCCAGCCTGTTGCAGGGCTACAATATTGTTGCTGGTGTCCTTCAACAGCTCTTTGGTCTTCATCACAGTGGAATTTAGAGTGTAATTGTTTGAGGTTGTGGACAGGTGTCTTTTATGCTGATAAGTTAAAACAGGTACCATTACTACAGGTAATACGTGGAGGACAGAGGAGCCTGGTGCTGTACATGAGAAGGGGTTACATACAAAGTTATAGATATCATTTACAATAAACAAATTATACAAAGTTATAGATATAATTTACAATAAGCGACAGACTGATACAGAGGGGAGAGGACCCTGTCCTTGCGGGCTTACATTCTATGGGATAATGGGGAAAAGACAGAAGGTTGGGGTGCAGCAGATCTGGTGGTGGTGAGGCGGTAGCTCAGGTAGTGTTGAGGCGGCAGAATGGTTATTGCAGACTGTAGGCTTTCCTGAAGAGATGGGTTTTCAGGTTCCATCTGAAGGATCCGAGGGTGGTGGATAATCGGACGTATTGAGGCGTGGAATTCCAGAGGATGGGGGATATTCAGGAGAAATCTTGGAGGCGGATGTGTGAGGAACAAATAAGTGTGGAGGAGAGTAGGAGGTCTTGGGAGGATCAAAGATTACGTGAGGGAAGATATTGGGAGATTAGTTCAGAGATATAGGGAGGGGACAGGTTATGGATGGCTTTGTAGGTCAGTGTTACTTTGAATTGGATTTGCTGGGGAATTTGGAGCCAGTGGAGGGACTTGCAGAGGGGAGAAACAGGGGAGTAGTGAGAAGAGAGGTGGATTGGTCAGGCAGCAGAGTTGAGGACAGACTGGAGTGGTGCAAGAGAGTTAGTGGGGAGGCCACAGAGGAGAGTGTTGCAGTAATCAAGGCGGGAGATGATGAGGGCATGCACAAGAGTTTTAGTAGATTGAGGGCTGAGGAAGGGACGGATTCTGGAAATATTATTTTTGAGTTGGAGGTGACAGGAGGTGGCAAGAGTTTGGACGTGCAGTTTGAAGGATAGGGCAGAGTTGAGAGTTACTCCGAGGCAGTGGATTTCAGGTGTGGGAGAGAGCGTGATGCCATTTACCATAACAGATAGGTCGGATAGGGGAGATATGCAAGATGGAGGAAAAATGATGAGTTTGGTTTTGTCTACATTGAGTTTTAGGAAGCGAGAGGTGAAGAAGGACGATATGGCTGACAAACACTCCGGGATTCTGGACAGCAGAGAGGTGACATCTGGGCTAGAGAGGTAGATCAAAGTGTCGTCCACATACAGGTGGTACTGGAAGCCATGGGATTGTATGAGTTGTCCTATTAGGGGCCCCAGGACAGAGCCTTGAGGGAATCCAACAGAGAGAGGGTGGGATGAGGAGGTAGTGTGGGAGTGGAAAATGCTAAATGTGTGGTCGGAAAAGTATGAGGCAATCCAGGACAGGGCAAGGTCTTTGATGCCAAGGGAAGAAAGAATCTGTCGCAGTGGTCGACTGTGTCGAAGGCCGAGGACAGTTCGGGAAGGAGGAGGATGGAGAACTGTCTGTTAACTTTGGCTGTAAGTCATTAGTAATTTTGGTCAGGGCAGCTTCGGTGGAGTGGTGGGGGCAGAAGCCAGATTAGAGGTTGTCAAGGTGAGAGTTAGATGACAGGTGGGAAGAAAGTTGAGCATGGACATGCTGCTCAAGGATTTTGGAAGCAACCGGGAGCAGTGATATGAGTGTGATGGTGGCATGTTTGAAGGCAGAAGGGAAGGTACCAAAAGATAGCAATATGTTGATGGGTTAGGGCTGGAATGAGCGTGTTAGTGAGGTTGGGGAGCAGGTGGGAAGGGATGGGGTAAAGTGCACAGGTGGTGAGGTGTGATTTGGAAAGGAGGTGAGTAAGCTCTCCTTCAATGATGTTGGAGACGGAAGTTATTAGGGAAGGGCAGAGGTCTGGTATATGGAGTGGTTGGGGTGGTGGAGCAGTAAAGGTTTGCCTTGTTTGGTCGATCTTATTTTTGAAGTAGGTGGCAAAGTCCTTGGCAGAGATGAGGGAAGTTGTTTTCTCAATTTGACTCTCATAGTTGTGGTCTATGATGTTGCTTACAGACCTCTCTCATCTTTTTAAGTGGGAGAACTTGCACAATTGGTGGCTGACTAAATACTTTTTTCCCCACTGTATATATATATATATATATATATATATATATATATATACACACACATAGAAATATTGATATTTATATAGATATATAGTGTATATATAGAAATATTTCTGACTTATATAGAGCCATTAATTTCCACAGTGCTTTGCTGATATAATCACTGTCCCCATTGGGGCCCATAATCTAAACTTTATATAAATATATATATATATATTTTTTTTTTTGTGTAAGATGGCCGCCAGACAGGTCCTTGATGGGAGATATGCATCATTGAAGTTGATAGCCATTCCAGGGCTGGGTTTTACAAGCAGTCAAAAGAGATGGGTGGGAATTGGTGCTCGCATATCCCTACCCCAGGGGTGTGGATTGGCAGATAAAATGGAGATCAAGTGTCTCATTCATTAACATAGTAACATAGTAACATAGTTAGTAAGGCCGAAAAAAGACATTTGTCCATCCAGTTCAGCCTATATTCCATCATAATAAATACCCAGATCTACGTCCTTCTACAGAACCTAATAATTGTATGATACAATATTGTTCTGCTCCAGGAAGACATCCAGGCCTCTCTTGAACCCCTCGACTGAGTTCGCCATCACCACCTCCTCAGGCAAGCAATTCCAGATTCTCACTGCCCTAACAGTAAAGAATCCTCTTCTATGTTGGTGGAAAAACCTTCTCTCCTCCAGACGCAAAGAATGCCCCCTTGTGCCCGTCACCTTCCTTGGTATAAACAGATCCTCAGCGAGATATTTGTATTGTCCCCTTATATACTTATACATGGTTATTAGATCGCCCCTCAGTCGTCTTTTTTCTAGACTAAATAATCCTAATTTCGCTAATCTATCTGGGTATTGTAGTCATTGTCTGTGACTAGAGGTGTGGAGGCCTCCAGTGTGTTTGCTAAAGACACTGACCACAGCGGGCAGACCCGCAGTACTAATGGACTGTTGATTTTCTATTTGTTTTCACTTTTTACTGGAGAAGGCTATCTTTTGTTTTGCTTTAAGCAGATTTATGAATTTTAATAAACCTGACTGGACATTTTTTATGACAACTGCTTCCGATGCCTACCATAGCTGCAGCAGAGTGAGTACAAAACCCTACAATTAGTGCTAGTAGTACGGGCACAAATCCCAAGGGGCAGTGTGACTGCACCAGAGATACTGGGTGAAAGCCGACAACATGGAGGAGTTGAGAAAGCAACTGGTGCAGGCTAATCTCCAACAGTACCAGATATGGCAGCAGTATCATCAGCAACAGCAGCAGAGGCAACAGCTGTTAGGGCTAGCGGAACGCACCGAGTAATAGGTAGGTAGCTACAAGGTGCGTTCGCAGCCCGGGGTCCACCGTGCAGAGATATCTGCTGCTAAGTAATGGCGGATGAACTCTGAGCTCACACGTGGGTTAAGCTTCACCCCGTGGGAACTGGTAGTGAACTCTGTTGCCTCACAGAGTCGCGCTGTACACAAAACGAATACCCTAACTAGGGTTGTGCTTGCTCTGGAACTCTTCTGTGCTAACCGCACACATGACGAAACCAGATGCTAAGCCAACAGCTAATTGCCCCAACTGATGCTAGCTGCCTGCCTGAGTGTACTGTCCCAATGCTACAGCTTCACACTGTGACGGGGTGTACAGCAGAGCAAGAAGGGACAACAGGCCAAGGGATGATTTCACAGATTTATTATCAAGAACGCTGGAACAACACATGCAGGTAGATCTACAGAGTCCACAATTAGTCCAACGGAACAGGTTCGGGGGCACCTACCGATAATCCCTGTGCCAGGTAACAAAGCAATAGTCCACAATTAGTCCAATGGATCCCAAAACAATCTCACGAACGACGAGATATGTCCTCAGCTCAAGTCTTGCCCCGTTTGCTTCCGCAGTCCCAGATGGGCGTGGGGTCTTGCCTCAGCTAAGAATCCCCACTCCTTCTCCTTCAAGGATCAACTCACATCTGATCTCAAAATAAGAATGGATTGTCTGAGCTCCTGGGATCCGCCCATGAAGGGGGTAGGGGTTACACCTTCTATTCAATGGTTGGGTCCACCAGAAGATTCTAGACTGGTGGGCTCCAGGCAGTCTATGTAGTATGTACATTTGACTAGCCACCTGCTGTGAGGAAGAATGGCAAGTGATGTTGACAAAGCTTAATTACATAATAGCTTAGGGCTGCAAGTATTGGGGGAATGAGACATATTGTTACAGGTGAACTCCCAGCACATACATAAATTACAGCTAATAGAAACCAGAGAACAGTTACATACATCAAATGGCATATTATTCAAATACAGGACAGGGCAAAAGTACATATCATGACACACACCACGTAAGAACGGAGTGGTATAGTATCCACTGGCATAAGCCAAAACACATTTGATACTAGTGCATGGCCGTGCGGTCATGTGAGCCTTATATAGCTGCAGCAAGTAAAAGACCTTCCTAGAAGGACCAATGAGAGACTGCCATACCTGAGCATGTGACCCTAAATCTCCACTGAGAGATCTTGCCCTGGGCATGCTCAGTGTGTGCAAAGCAGGACTTAGTCCTAGCACTTAAAGGACCTTCCTGAAAGAACCAATGGACTTAGCTGCAGTATCTGACCATGTGACCTCGATCTCTACTGAGAGATCTTACTCAGTGCATGCTCAGAACGAGAAAAGCAGGACTTAGTCACAGAAGCATCTGCTCGCCGCTGCCCAGCACTGACTTCAATGGCAGAAGCAGGAAAAGCAGCAGTAACTCTTTGTACAGAGTGGGACTGAGCAAGACGCTGGGACTGACGTCTCCGCTGAGCAGACTCCCGCTGCCTGGTACCTTAGGTCTGACGACCACTGCCTGGAGCCTGGAGTCTGACGACCGCTGCATGGTGCCTGGAGTCTGATGATTGCTGCCTGGTGCTTGGACCCTGATGACCGTCGTCTGGTGCCTGGAGTCTTCCCTGATGTTCTGTCGGTGTTTCTGATGTCCTGTGTTGTGAATTCTGCTTTTGGGCTCCCTCCGGTGGTTGTAGAGGGTAATGCAGTTGTGCCTGGACTGCAGGATTGGACAGGTGTATCTGCTAATTGCAAAGCTGACTGGGGTATATAGCTTTGCAGGACTCTTTAGTCCCTGCCAGTTGTCCATTGTTCCTTTGGAAGTGTTGGTCCTGCCTGGCCTCTCCTGCTTGCTGCCAATTCAGCAAAGTTAAGTGTTTGCTTCATTTTGTTTTAGACACACTGCTATGTGTTTATTTTCTGTGCTATCTTGTTTCTATTTTGTTCCTGCTAGACTGTGCCTGATGTTTTTCTCTGTCTAGTTGGATTCGCTGGAGTCGCAGATATACTCTCCACATCTTTAGTTAGGTGGTAGAGTTTTTGCATTTTTCTGCTGTGGATATTTTGTAGTGTTTTATGCTGACCGCATAGTATCCTGTACTTTCCTTTCCTTTCTAGGTAGAAGTGGCCTCCTTTGCTTATCCCTGTTTTCAGTCTGCGTGTGTCTTTTCCTCTCCTACTCACAGTCATTATTTGTGGGGGGCTGTCTATCCTTTGGGGGTCTACTCTGAGGCAAGAGAGTTTTCCTATTTCCATCTTTAGGGATATTTAGTTCTCCGGCTGTGTCGAGGTGTCTAGGTCTGGTTATGCACACCCCACGGCTACTTCTAGTTGTGGTGATAGGATCAGGGTTTGCGGTCAGTATAGTTACCACTGCTCCAGCGAAGGTCATTTCATGCTGCTCCAAGGCCACCTGATCATAACAGTCCTGCCTGTGTCCTGATATTCCCTGCCTGGAGCCGTGTCTGTTGTCCAGAGTCCAGATGTCCTGCCTTCGTCCTAGATGTCCAGCCTGTGTCCAGATATCCAATCCATGGTCCTTGTAGTCCAGCGGGTGTTTCAGAGTCAGTTCAACTCATGTTCCGGGACTGGTTCCTCCTCTGTGTTTCTGGGGAGTCTCCAGACTACTCATGTTCCTCGGTGACAGCTCTGCCTGTGTGTCCTGGATCTGACCAGCCAAAGTACTGAGCTGCCATGTCAATGTTCTCTATCTGTTCCCTGGGTCCATCCTGTGATGTCTGTCCGAGGGCAGTGTCTGATGTTCTCATGCTGTACCTGCGCTACGCCTGAGGCCTGAGAGAGAGGTTCTCCTGATATACCCATGCCAGATGACCCTGGACTACATCAACCCGTGATGACCTCTTGGCATCGTCTGACGTCTGCTAACCTGTATGTGCACCTTCCTTGATGTGCGGAATCGGGAGGCTACATTATGTCTTGTGTTCTGTATGATGACTTTGTCTTAGAAACCTTTATGTTTTTTCCTATCTGAAGTTGTGCAGTGTCATTTAATCCTGCATGTCACCACTTTGCCCACATGCTCAGCTGCCACAGACCCAGTGGGTCCATGTTCCATTACCACCTGGAACACACCACGTCGCCGTGACTAAGCTAAGTCGCATCCCCTCCAGTGTGACATGATCCAAACCCAGTTGAGTACTCACACGCACAGAAGACTGTTGTTACGGAACTGCAACACAGAACTAGGAAAGAAGGGGGAAAACTGACCCTGCACTGAGACTAGGCTGATACCCTATGATGGAGTGGGCGACCCATTCCTTGCGAGTAGACCCCCCGGCGATCCTAGGTTAATCTCAAGCGAAGGCCTATAGATATGGGGAAGGAGGTCCCTAAATGATCTAAGGACTAGGTATAAAAAAGGTCACCTCCTAATAGAAAATAAAGAGAAGGCTGCAGAAACCAAGAGAAAACAGAAACTAAGGATAGCAGAACTGGGGGTCCCAGAACTGCACAATATCAAACACAGAAAGCTATCAAAGCACTTAGCCAGAACTCTAGAGGATTAACACTGTTGTCCAGCAAGGACTGGGAGGCAGGTGCTGGGTAATAAAGGGTGATACAATCACCTGACCTAAGACAACCCTGCACCATGGGAAAAAGACCAGCAGCCAGAAAACCACAACAACATGGCGGATGGTCAAAAACAAAACAGATTTTAACAGTACCTCCCCTTTTACGAGCATCCTCCAGATCATCTTGGCCGAACCTTATTCGGAAATCTCCCGTGAAAAGCCTTAATCAGCCTTAAGGCCAAGAAGTCCTCAGCTTTCACCCAGGAATTATCCTCGGGACTGAAACCCTTTCAGGACATGAGATACTGCAACCTTCCTCTGTGCCACCTGGAATCTAAAATGCATGAAATCTCAAACTCGCCGTCCTCATCAACTGGAGGAATAGTCGGCATCACCTCCTTATCTGGTGTGTCAGCTTTCTTCAGGAAAGATACATGAAAAACTGAATTAATTCTCCAGGACGAGGGGATGTCTAATCTCACCGCTGCCTAGTTGACAACCTGAACCACTTTGAAGGGTCCTACAAACTTAGGCCCCAGTTTTTTAGAAGGGATCTTCAAACGCAGATTTCTAGAGGACAACACCTTCCTTCTTTTCTTGTCAAAATATTTCTTTGACCTCCTATTTGCCTCTTTCAGATTATGGCTTACATTGGTCCAAACCCTGTCCAAATTTCCAGAAAAACTCTCCTTCTCAGACACCGCTGCCCCAATCTTTGAAAATGGACCGAAAGATGGATGTCTCCCTGTACAGCAAAAAAAAGGAGAACACCCAGCCAAGGAAGACGTATGATTATTAAGAGCAAACTCAGCTAGTAGTAGATATTCCGACCACGTCTCATGATTGTCTGCTACAAAACATCTTAAAAACTGTTCGATGTCCTGGTTCTTCCATTTGGTCTGCCCATTGGACTCCAGATAATAACCTGACGAAAATGACAAATGAACCTTTAATTTGTCACAAAAAGCATACCAAAAGCGAGCCACAAACTGTGGTCCTCTATCGGAAACAATGTCCGTGGGAACCCCATGGAGCCTGACAATCGCTTTCACAAATGCCTTAGCTAGAGTCTTGGCGCACAGTAATTTATTGAACAGGACCAGATGACATCTTACTAAATCGGTCCACAACAACCCAGATGACAGAAAAACCCTCAGAGACTGGCAGATCGGTGATAAAATCCATAGCAAGATGTGACCATGGCAAACTAGGAACCTCCAAAGGGCACAGCAACCCTGCAGCTGGGGCATGTGAGGCCTTCGACCTAGCGCACACAGTACACTGACGCATCCACTTGATGATTTCTCTTTGCCACCCTGGCCACCAGAAACTTCGACCGATCGACTTTCTATTTTCTGAAACCCCTGGATGACCAGCCAACCGAGACTCATGATATTCAGCAAACAAAGCTCTCCGCAAGGTTCTAGGCACAAATAATTTACCATACGGAGTGTTAGTTGGTGCAGCTTTCTGGGCCTCTAGGACGCTACTCTCTAACTAAGAACCCAATGCTACCACCACCCCTTTCTGCAAAATACATTCCTCCTTCTCAGTATTAACTGCTGGAGAGAAACTACGAAACAAAGCATCCGCTTTACCATTCTTTGTCCCAGGGATATGTGTTACGGAGATATGAAACTGGGCAAAAACCAGTGCCCACCTAGCTTGACGGGCATTCAAAAGTTTAGCAGCATCCAGATATATCAGATTCTTATGATCAGTAAAAACCTATATAGGATGTCTAGCCCCCTCCAAAAACTGTCACCAATGCTTTAATAGCCAGCAACTATCTGTTCCCAACATCATAGTTGAGCTCAGTCTCCAAAATTTTTTTTTAAAAGAAAGCACAGGGATGCACCCCATTCACACCCTCCTGGGACAGAACTGCCCCCACCCCTACTGAAGAGGCATCAACCTCTACCAGAAATGGCTTGGTCTCATCTGTCTGGATCAAAATAGGAGCAGAGCTAAACCTCTCCTTGAGATGCTCAAAAGCCTTAACAGCCTCAGAGGACCATTGGACAGTATTAGAACCCGTCTTGGTGAGATCAGTTATAGGTTTAGCGATCACAGGAAAATTATTGATGAATTTTCTGTAATAATTAGCAAACCCTAAAAATCTCTGAACCGACTTCAAACATTCAGGCCTAGGCCACTCCAAAACTGCCTGAACCTTCAATGTTTCGATCTTAAACCCATCACTGGAGACAAGGTACCCCAAAAAACTAATTTTCTGTACTGCAAACTCACACTTTTCCAATTTAGCAAAGAGTGAGTTTTCGCTCAAAATCTGTAGAACTTCGCGGACTCTCTGCCAATGCGACTCCAGATCAGGTAAATTGATCAAAATATCATCCAAAAAAACAATAACACTCCTACCGATCAACGACTTCAGAATGTCATTAATGAAATTTTGAAAAAACGCAGGCACATTGGTAAGGCCAAAAAGCATCACCAGACACTCAAAATGATCTTCCGGGGTATTAAAGGCTGTCTTCCATTCATCGCCCTCCTTCACCCGCAGCAAATTATATGCCCCACACAGGTCAATCTTAGAGAACCACTTCACTCCGGTTAGTTGGTTAAACAAATCCGGAATTAGCGGCAACGGGTAAGGATTGTGCAGAGTGATCTTATTATTCTCCCGAAAATCCAGACACGGCCTAAGGCCCCATCCTTTTTTTTGACAAAAAAGAATCCTACAGCCACAGGGGACTTAGAGGGCCTTATATGACCTGCAGCTAAACTAGTCTGTAGGTATTCCTTTAAGGCCTCTCTCTCGGGAATCGTCAGATTAAATCAATGATTCTTAGGAAGTGTGGCACCTGGGACGAACTCAATAGCACAGTCGTAATCTCTATGGGATGGTAGAGCTTGCGACTTAACCTCTGAAAATACCCTCCAGAAATCCTGAATGGCTTCAGGTAGCTCCTTCTTCACAACAGCAGCAATGTGAACATTACAACAATTACCATAATACCCCTGACCCAAGGACCTTATAGTACTAGGCAACCAGTCCAGCAAAGGATTGTGCATTTTTAACCAGGGTAAACCCAGGACGACTGGACAAGGTAATTTAGCAAGGACAAACAAGTCTATACACTCCTGATGTTCCATATTCACAATAAGTGGGAACCTGGTAACCTTTCGAGAAATATACCCATGTTCCAGAGGAGTGTTATCAATAGCCACAACAGGAATAGGAGATGACAGTGGTTCAGAATCAAACTTATATTTGTCTAGGAATTGTTGATCTATCAAATTACGTGCAGAACCACAATCCACCATTACCTGAAAATCAATGGAATGACCATGATGTGTGGTATTACCAGAAAAAATAAAACTCCTGCGGACCGTAAAAACGCAATACAAATTGGAGTGTTACTCCTACTGACCTTTTTTTTTCTTTCCTTATGCGAACCTCACATTGCTTAATAAAATGGTCAGCCTTATCACAATACATGCATAGCCCTTCAGAAAACCTCTTCTCCCTCTCCTGGGGACATCGCCCCAAGTTGCATCGGTTCCCCGCTGTAGACAGGGCCATCCTGAGACACTGGTTCCAGCATTATAAGAGCCTTCTCTTCATTCTGTCTGCCTCTCAATCTTCTATCCACATGGAAAGCTAACTGCATAGCAGTTTTCAAAGTATCAGGTGCAGGATATGCAATGAGCAAATCTTTAACTTTTTCACTCAAACCTGCTAAAAACTGGCTCTTGAGCGCTGGGTCATTACACCTGACCTCTGCAGACCATCGTCTGAACTGGGTGCAATAACTCTCCGCATCAACAGGACCCTATTTAAGCCATCTGAGCTCTGCCTCAGCTGGTGTGACGCGATCAGGATCATCATATAACAACCCCATAGCAGAAAAAAATGCTTCTACTGATGTCAAACAAGGATCATCAGAATGTAATGAAAATGCCCAGATTTGGGGTTCACTTCGCAATAAAGACATAATAATCCCCTCACGCTGTAATTCACTCCCTGAGGATCTCGGTCTAAGCCGAAAATATAGTAAACATGCATTTTTAAACGTAAAAAAATTCCTGCCGTTTACCAGAAAAAAGCTCAGGTAATCCTACCTTAGGTTCTTCAGAGCATGCTCCAGAGTAATTACTCACGTGATGTTGCAGATCGGCAACTTCCAAAGTTAACCCTTACAAGCATTGAGCAAGTTCTTGGACGCTGCACATATTGAAGGAATCCGGGAATAGATTTTTTTTTTTAATGTGTGTGGCTGGACAAACTGTTATTGAACTGCAACACACAACTAGTATTGAAGGGGAAAACCTGACCCTGCAATGGGACTACACTGATACCCTATGACGGAGTGGCCGACCGATTCCTTGCGAATAATCCCACCGACGATCCTAGGTTAATCTCAAGCGAAGACCTATATCTGGGGGTCCCAGAACTGCACAATATCAAACACAGAAAGCTATCAAAGCACCTAGCCAGAACTCTAGCGGATTAACACTGTTGTCCAGCAAGGACTGGGAGGCAGGTGCTGGGTAATAAAGGGTGATACAATCTCCTGATCTAATACAACCCAGCACCAGGGGAAGAAGATCAGCAGCCAGAAAACCACAACAAGATGGTGGATGGTCAAAAACAAAACAGATTCTAACAACCATAAGAAGAGGTTTGCAAAAGATGACCCTGGGTGATGTCATTTAGGCATTCCTGGCACCATATTTAACAGGAGAACCGCAGAAGGCCTCTTATGACCTGGCCTTGCAGGACAGAAAAGAGTATGCTAAGTTGAAGACTGAGATATTGGCACACATAGGAGTAACTCTGACTGTCAGGGTGCAACGAGTGCACCACTGGGCCTATTGTCCCAAATATTTTACCTCCTACACCTGGTTCAAAAATGGATACAACCTGAATCTTCCTCCCCAGCACAGATGGTGGAGAAGGTCATCGTGGACGGGTTCATACATTCCCTTCCGAGGCCGGTGCAATCCTGGGTTGCTCAGGGAGATCCCCGGAATGTCGATGAACTGGGGGGTCTGGTAGAAAGGTACCAAGTGGTCAAGAGTTCCTTGGGGAAGCAAAGTATCTTAGCATTTCCATATTAGGATTCCAAAAGGGTGGAGGACACCAAAAAGAGAGGAAATAGGGCCACATCTGGGGAGCATCTAAGAGCCCACGGGGTGCCTGAATTATTGCCAAAGGCCCCATCTAATAATGTAATTTGTTGGAGATGCCACACCCCGGGTCACATAGCTGCCCATTGCCCTATGACCACAGAGACAATGAACTGCAGCATAGGATGGTGCTGCTCGTATTTTGCAATGCATGCCTGCAGTGCTGACTCTCAACCAAGGCGAGGGGCTGCAGGGGTGCCCTGTGTCAGTGAACAGAGTGCAAATGAATGACCTGTTGGACTCAGGTAGTTTATCAACCCTAGCAAGGGCCACAATACCTCATTGGCTGATTCCTGTGAAGATGGTGGGCGTCTGCTGTATCCATGGGGATGCTAAGGATTACCCTGTGGCCCGAGTGGTCATAGGCACAAACTGTGGCACCGAGTCCCATGAGGTGGGTGTATTCAAGGACCTATTGTACCCTATTATAATATGGTGTGACTTTGCATTATTTTGAGCCTTATGGGGAAAAGCGAATATGCCTGGTTGCCCGGAAAAAAGCCAGGTCCTTCCCAAAGAAACCCCATCGCAGGCCGCAGTTTTCAGTTTTCCTAATTGCATGCTTGTTGGCGATGAGGATGAGGTAGCTTCCCTGTGGCTGACATCCCTGAGCTTGAGGTGTTTGGGGGGAAATTTTAGAACCGCCCAACTCAGAGACTTAACTCTTAAAGGGGTGTTTGATAATGTGACAGTACTTAATGTTGCTGCTCAAGAGCCGGGTGCTGACCCGTACTTTGCTGTAAATGCAGAGTTACTACACCGGGTCACTAAGCTGAGAGGGGAGTTAATTGAGCAGTTACTGGTGCCAAGGCCATACAAACGCAAGGTGTAGACATGGTCCATACACATGTGTTAGGTGCTCATCTGGACGTAGAAAAAACCCAGGAATGGATCCTCCAAATTTTCTATTGGTCTGTTTGTCACTGAAAAATGGTAAATTACTGTAGGTTATGCCCCACTGACCTCACCAGTGGCACACTTTCATAGCGTTTTAGTGCCATTGTCCATCATTGAGGTTCAATTTGATTGCATAGCCGTGGATCTAGTGGGACCCCTGGTCAAGTCTGCCAGAGAGCACCCTTATATCTTGGTGGAACTCAACTATGCTATACGGTATCTGGAGGCTATACCACTATGAAACTCCTCCACCAAGTGTATAGCCCTGGAGTTGGTCCATATGTTTTCTAGAACGAGGTTGCCTAAGGAGATCCTAAGGGACCAAGGGACCACATTTATGTCAAAGTTGATGAGTGAGTTGTGAAAAACCATGCAAATCACACAACTTCCAACTACAGTCTACCATCCACAAACAGATGGCTTGGTGGAAAGGTCTAATGAAACCTTGAAGGCCATGTTGAATAAGGTCGTAGAGAAGATCGGACGAGACTGGGACTGTCTATTGCCTTACCTTCTGTTCTCCATCAGAGAAGTCCCTAGAAGCCTCTACTGGATTCTCCCCTTTTAAATTCTTGTATGGCAGACACCCCTGTGGACTTTTGGATGTAGCGGGACCTGGGAAGAGGAGTCTACACCCTACAGTAGTGTAATCGAACATGTGGCCCATATGCAAGAGAGAATTGCTGAAGTGATGCTCATTGTGAAAGAATACCTTCTCAACGCCCAAGAGGCACAGTAGAGGGTGTACAATAGGGGAGCGAGGGTGAGACACTTCAACCTTGGGCGTGGGTACTGGTGCTGGTACATCCACTATAAAATCCACCAACCAGGGAGAAGGTAGCCCTAGCAGATGTATCATATCAACATGATTAAGCCATGGCGAGATAGGGAGCCCATGGAAGCTCCGAGTTTGGCGGCTAGGTCTGAAGCCGACGTGAAAGAGGTCAAGGAGGCAGAGTCGCTGTCATGTGCCCAAGACTAAAGGGTTGTACTCAGATCATAGAGCATGAGGTAGACATTATTGTCATAGGCTATTATTTTATTCTATTGCTGTTGATGTTTACATATTTTTGGGCAGTCAGTTTCAGATCCACTACTGTGGGATTACTAGTCTAATATCTGTTTTCCCCTCTATCATATTTTTGTATATAATGCTACTGTAGCTCTCAAGTCTATAGACTCATTCTAATGTCTCTTGCATTGTGTGACCGTGAACCATCACTTATTGCTTGTCATGACCGCTACAACAACTTGCTATTTCTCAAGAAATGAGAATAATATCTACTAACACTATACCACATAGTGGAATCAAATGAATTACGGTAGGTATATGTAATCGAAAATCCTAAGTTCCAGACAGTAGTTTATAATTAATTCATTAATGGTCTTATAAAATGATGGTTAGAGTTAGCCCCCTTCAAGACCAATAGGAACTCATATAGTGACCAATACAAACCTTGTTATTTTATAAATGCACTCAATTATATTAAATTGTTAAATAAAAGTAAATTTTTAGTCACATTATAGAATCTTTACTTAGGGTTCATTTGCCATTGGCAATTTGTAAAGAAGTATCAAATACCCTACGCTGATTCTTTCTGTACAAGTGAAGGTGCAAATAGAGATTTATGTGCCCAGATAACTTTGATCAAGGTTTCAGGCCTTAAATAGCCTGTTAGGGTTATGACTCATTCACTATCACAATTAAGAAAGGCAAGGTGATGCAAATTTCCCAGCTTTATAAAAACCAGCCTCCTCTAAACTTGCGCCAAAAAACGGCAGCCATGGGTCCTTCTAAGAAACTGCCTAGCATTCCAAAAATGAAAATAGTGGAGGCCAACAAAGCAGGAAAAAGCTATAAGAAGATAACTGTTGTGAATTCTGTGGCCAAGCTCCCTCCTGTGGTCGAGAGTGGTACTTCGGCTGGTTCTGTCTATGAGCTTCCTTTGGTGGATGAGAGTGGTACTGCGGCTTCTGAGTTTCCTTCCTCAGGTGATGAGGTTAAGTCGTTAGGTGCTGCTCTATTTAACTCCACCTGGTGCTTTGATCCTGGCCTCCAGTCAATGTTCTAGTATTGGTCTTGCTTCCTCCTGGATCGTTCCTGTGGCCTGTCTCTCCTGCATAAGCTAAGTTTTGCTTGTGTTATTTTTGTTTGCTATTTTTTCTGTCCAGCTTGCTATATTGGTTTTTCTTGCTTGCTGTAGCTCTGAGACGCAGAGGGAGCACCTCCGTACCGTTAGTCGGTGCGGAGGGTCTTTTTGCCCCTCTGCGTGGTTGTTTGTAGGTTTTTGTGTTGACCGCAAAGCTATCTTTCCTATCCTCGGTCTATTCAGTAAATCGGGCCTCACTTTGCTAAATCTATTTCATCTCTGTGTTTGTATTTTCATCTTACTCACAGTCATTATATGTGGGGGGCTGCCTTTTCCTTTGGGGAATTTCTCTGAGGCAAGGTAGGCTTATTTTTCTATCTTCAGGGCTAGTTAGTTTCTCAGGCTGTGCCGTGTTGCATAGGGAGCGTTAGGCGCAATCCACGGCTACCTCTAGTGTGGTGTGTTAGGATTAGGGATTGCGGTCAGCAGAGTTCCCACGTCTCAGAGCTCGTCCTTTGTTTTTGGTAATTGTCAGGTCACTTTGTGTGCTCTGAACTTCAATGTCCATTGTGGTTCTGAATTACCTGTTCATAACAGTACTGGAGGCCCAAAGTACTAATGCTTCTCAATAGAGGGAAAAGAGAAGTTCTGAGACCATTTTTTTTTCTTTGCACTGTGTTCTGTCTTTCTTTTCCCCTTTACATCAGGGTGGTTCAGAACACAGGTGTGGACATGGACATTCAAGGTCTGTTCTCTTTGATGGATAATCTCGCTATAAATGTACAGAATATTCAAGATTTAGTGGTTCAGAATCCTATGTTAGAACCTAAAATTCCTATTCCTGAGTTATTTTCTGGAGATAGAGCTAAGTTTTTGAATTTTAAAAATAATTGTAAACTATTTCTGGCTTTGAAACCCCGCTCCTCTGGTGACCCAGTTCAACAAGTTAAGATCATTATTTCTTTATTACGTGGCGACCCTCAAGACTGGGCATTTTCCCTTGCGCCAGGAGATCCTGCATTATGTAATATTGATGCGTTTTTTCTGGCGCTCGGATTGCTGTACGATGAACCTAATTCAGTGCATCAGGCAGAGAAAAATTTGCTGGCTCTGTGTCAGGGTCAGGATGAGATAGAGATTTATTGTCAGAAGTTTAGAAAGTGGTCTGTGCTCACTCAATGGAATGAATGTGCGCTGGCAGCTATTTTCAGAAAGGGTCTCTCTGAAGCCCTTAAGGATGTCATGGTGGGATTTCCTATGCCTGCTGGTCTGAATGAGTCTATGTCTTTGGCCATTCAGATTGGTCGACGCTTGCGCGAGCGTAAATCTGTGCACCATTTGGCGGTATTATCTAAGCATGAACCTGAGCCTATGCAGTGCGCTAGGACTTTGACCAGAGCTGAAAGGCAAGAACACAGACGTCAGAATGGGCTGTGTTTCTACTGTGGTGATTCCACTCATGCTATCTCCGATTGTCCTAAGCGCACTAAGCGGTTCGCTAGGTCTGCCACCATTGGTACGGTACAGTCGAAATTTCTTTTGTCCGTTACTTTGATCTGCTCTTTGTCTTCCTATTCTGTCATGGAATTTGTGGATTCAGGCGCTGCCCTGAATTTGATGGACTTGGAGTTTGCTAGGCGCTGTGGGTTTGTCTTGGAGCCCTTGCAGTGTCCTATTCCAATGAGAGGAATTGATGCTACGCCTTTGGCCAAGAATAAGCCTCAGTATTGGACCCAGCTGACCATGTGCATGGCTCCTGCGCACCAGGAGGATATTCGCTTTCTGGTGTTGCATAATCTGCATGATGTGGTCGTGTTGGGGTTGCCATGGCTACAAGTCCATAACCCAGTATTAGATTTGAAATCAATGTCTGTGTCCAGCTGGGGTTGTCAGGGGGTACATGGTGATGTTCCATTTCTGTCTATCTCATCATCCACCCCTTCTGAGGTCCCAGAGTTCTTGTCTGATTACCGGGATGTATTCAATGAGCCCAAGTCCAATGCCCTACCTCCGCATAGGGATTGTGATTGTGCTATCGATTTGATTCCTGGTAGTAAGTTTCCTAAGGGTCGACTGTTTACTTTATCTGTACCTGAGCACGCCGCTATGCGGAGTTACGTGAAGGAGTCTTTGGAGAAGGGTCATATTCACCCGTCATCGTCGCCATTGGGAGCGGGGTTCTTTTTTGTGGCAAAGAAGGATGGTTCGCTGAGACCTTGTATTGATTACCGCCTTCTAAATAAAATTACGGTCAAATTTCAGTACCCCTTGCCGCTGCTGTCTGATTTGTTTGCTCGGATTAAGGGGGCTAGTTGGTTCACCAAGATAGATCTTCGTGGTGCGTATAATCTAGTGCGCATTAAACAGGGCGATGAATGGAAAACAGCATTTAATACGCCCGAAGGCCATTTTGAGTACCTGGTTATGCCATTCGGACTTTCTAATGCTCCATCAGTGTTTCAGTCCTTTATGCATGACATCTTCCGAGAGTACCTGGATAAATTCCTGATTGTATACTTGGATGATATTTTGGTCTTCTCGGATGATTGGGAGTCTCATGTGAAGCAGGTCAGAATGGTGTTCCAGGTCCTGCGTGCTAATTCTTTGTTTGTGAAGGGGTCAAAGTGTCTCTTTGGTGTTCAGAAGATTTCATTTTTGGGGTTCATTTTTTCTCCTTCTACTATCGAGATGGACCCTGTTAAAGTTCAGGCCATTTATGATTGGACTCAGCCAACATCTCTGAAGAGTCTGCAGAAGTTCTTGGGCTTTGCTAATTTTTATCGTCGCTTCATCGCTAATTTTTCTAGTATTGCTAAACCGTTGACTGATTTAACCAAGAAGGGTGCTGATGTGGTCAATTGGTCTTCTGCTGCTGTGGAAGCTTTTCAGGAGTTGAAGCATCGTTTTTCTTCTGCCCCTGTGTTGTGCCAACCAGATGTTTCGCTTCCGTTCCAGGTCGAGGTTGATGCTTCCGAAATTGGAGCAGGGGCTGTTTTGTCGCAGAGAAGTTCTGATTGCTCGGTGATGAAACCATGCGCCTTCTTTTCCAGGAAATTTTCGCCTGCTGAGCGAAATTATGATGTTGGCAATCGAGAGTTGCTAGGCATGAAGTGGGCATTCGAGGAGTGGCGTCATTGGCTTGAAGGAGCTAAGCATCGCGTGGTGGTCTTGACTGATCACAAAAACTTGACTTATCTCGAGTCTGCCAAACGGTTGAATCCTAGACAGGCTCGTTGGTCGCTGTTTTTCTCACGTTTTGACTTTGTGGTTTCGTACCTTCCGGGCTCTAAAAATGTGAAGGCGGATGCCCTGTCTAGGAGTTTTGTGCCTGATTCTCCGGGTTTGCTTGAGCCGGCGTGTATTCTCAAAGAGGGGGTAATTTTGTCTGCCATCTCCCCTGATTTGCGGCGGGTGCTGCAAAAATTTCAAGCTAATAGACCTGACCGTTGCCCAGCGGAGAAACTGTTTGTCCCTGATAGGTGGACGAATAAAGTTATCTCTGAGGTTCATTGTTCGGTGTTGGCTGGTCATCCTGGAATCTTTGGTACCAGAGATTTGGTGGCTAGATCCTTTTGGTGGCCGTCTCTGTCGCGGGATGTGCGTTCTTTTGTGCAGTCCTGTGGGATTTGTGCTCGGGCTAAGCCCTGCTGTTCTCATGCCAGTGGGTTGCTTTTGCCCTTGCCGGTCCCGAAGAGGCCTTCGACACATATCTCTATGGATTTTATTTCGGATCTCCCCGTCTCTCAAAGAATGTCGGTCATTTGGGTGGTTTGTGATCGCTTCTCTAAGATGGTCCATTTGGTACCCTTGTCTAAATTGCCTTCCTCCTCTGATTTGGTGCCGTTGTTTTTCCAGCATGTGGTTCGTTTACATGGCATTCCAGAGAACATCGTTTCTGACAGAAGTTCCCAGTTTGTTTCAAGGTTTTGGCGAGCCTTTTGTGCTAGGATGGGCATTGATTTGTCTTTTTCCTCGGCTTTCCATCCTCAGACAAATCGCCAGACTGAACGAACCAATCAGACCTTGGAAACATATCTGAGATGTTTTGTTTCTGCTGATCAGGATGATTGGGTGTCCTTTTTGCCTTTGGCTGAGTTCGCCCTTAATAATCGGGCCAGCTCGGCTACTTTGGTTTCGCCGTTTTTCTGCAATTCTGGGTTCCACCCTCGTTTCTCTTCAGGGCAGGTTGAGTCTTCAAACTGTCCTGGTGTGGATACTGTGGTGGATAGGTTGCAGCAGATTTGGACTCATGTAATGGACAATCTGACTTTGTCCCAGGAGAAGGCTCAACGTTTCGCTAACCGCAGGCGCTGTGTGGGTCCCCGACTTCGTGTTGGGGATTTGGTTTGGTTGTCATCTCGTTATATTCCTATGAAGGTTTCCTCTCCTAAATTTAAGCCTCGTTTCATTGATCCATATAGGATTTCTGAGGTTCTTAATCCTGTGTCTTTTTGTTTGACTCTTCCAGCTTCTTTTTCCATCCATAAAGTGTTCCATAGGTCATTATTGCGGAGATACGTGGCACCTGTGGTTCCATCTATTGATCCTCCTGCTCCGGTTTTGGTTGAAGGGGAATTGGAGTATATAGTGGAGAAGATTTTGGATTCTCGTGTTTCGAGACGGAAACTCCAGTATCTGGTTAAGTGGAAAGGTTATGGTCAGGAAGATAATTCCTGGGTCTTTGCCTCTGATGTCCATGCTGCTGATCTGGTTCGTGCCTTTCATGTGGCTCATCCTGGCCGGCCTGGGGGCTCTGGTGAGGGTTCGGTGACCCCTCCTCAGGAGGGGGGTACTGTTGTGAATTCTGTGGCCAAGCTCCCTCCTGTGGTCGAGAGTGGTACTTCGGCTGGTTCTGTCTATGAGCTTCCTTTGGTGGATGAGAGTGGTACTGTGGCTTCTGAGTTTCCTTCCTCAGGTGATGAGGTTAAGTCGTTAGGTGCTGCTCTATTTAACTCCACCTGGTGCTTTGATCCTGGCCTCCAGTCAATGTTCTAGTATTGGTCTTGCTTCCTCCTGGATCGTTCCTGTGGCCTGTCTCTCCTGCATAAGCTAAGTTTTGCTTGTGTTATTTTTGTTTGCTATTTTTTCTGTCCAGCTTGCTATATTGGTTTTTCTTGCTTGCTGTAGCTCTGAGACGCAGAGGGAGCACCTCCGTACCGTTAGTCGGTGCGGAGGGTCTTTTTGCCCCTCTGCGTGGTTGTTTGTAGGTTTTTGTGTTGACCGCAAAGCTATCTTTCCTATCCTCGGTCTATTCAGTAAGTCGGGCCTCACTTTGCTAAATCTATTTCATCTCTGTGTTTGTATTTTCATCTTACTCACAGTCATTATATGTGGGGGGCTGCCTTTTCCTTTGGGGAATTTCTCTGAGGCAAGGTAGGCTTATTTTTCTATCTTCAGGGCTAGTTAGTTTCTCATGCTGTGCCGAGTTGCATAGGGAGCGTTAGGCGCAATCCACGGCTACCTCTAGTGTGGTGTGATAGGATTAGGGATTGCGGTCAGCAGAGTTCCCAGGTCTCAGAGCTCGTCCTTTGTTTTTGGTAATTGTCAGGTCACTTTGTGTGCTCTGAACTTCAATGTCCATTGTGGTTCTGAATTACCTGTTCATAACAGATAACAAAGCTTTTTCAAGCTGCCATTTCCTGAGTTAGGAATGTAATTAAGAAATGGTAGTTAGCATGAACAGTTGAGGTCAATATTAGGTCTGAAAGACTAAGCAAAATTTCAGTGGCAGCTTATTGGAGTATTGCTAGAGAGGCAAATCAGAACTCCACGCTTGACTGTAATAGACCTTTGGAAAGATTTAGCAGACTCTGGAGTTGTGGTATGTTGTTCTACTGTTCAGAGACACCTGCACAAATATGGCCTTCATGGAAGAATCATCAGAAGAAAACCTCTCCTGCATCCTCACCATAAAATTAACCTTCAGAAATATACAAAAGAACATCTAAACAAACCTAATGCATTTTGGAAACAAGTCATATGAACCAATGAGGTTAAAATAGAACTGTTTGGCCACAATGATCAAAGATATGTGTTAAGAAAAAAGGCACAACATTTCAGGAAAAGAACATCTGGCCAACCGTTAAGCATGGGGCTGGATCAATCATGCTTTGGGGCCCTGTTGCAGCCAATGGCACTGGGAACATTTCATGGGTAGAAGGAATAATGGATAAAATTAAATTTCAACAAATTATTGATGCAAACATAACACCATCTGCAAAAAAAAGCTGTAAGTTGAAAAGAGGATGCTTCTACAAATGGATAATGATCCTAAATACACATCAAAATCCACAATAGATGACCTCAAAAGATGCAAGCTGAAGTCTTACAATGCTCCTCACTGTCCCCTGATCTGAACATCATTGAAAATCTGTGGTTAGACCTCAAAATAGTACATGCAAGATGACCCAGGAATCTCACAGAACTGGAAATACTTTCCAAAGAAGAATGAATGAAAATCCCTCAAACAAGAACTGAAAAACTCTAGTCTGGCTATAAAAAGCGTTTACAAGCTGTGATACTTGCAAAAGGGGATGCTAAAAGGTGCTTACCATGCAGGGTGCCCGAACTTTTGCATTGGCCTACTTTTCTTTTTGTAATTTTTTAAATGTAAAAGATGAGTATATACACAGCGGGGGAAATAAGTATTTGATCCCTTGCTGATTTTGTACGTTTGCCCACTGACAAAGACATGAACAGTCTATAATTTTAAGGGTAGGTTAATTTTAACATTGAGAGATAGAATATCAAAAATAAAATCCAGAAAATCACATTGTATAAATTATATAAATTTAGTTGCATTTTGCAGTGAGAAATAAGTATTTGTTTCCTCTGACAAACAAGACTTAATACTTGGTGGCAAAACTCTTGTTGGCAAGCACAGCAGTCAGATGTTTTAATATTCTGTCTTTCAGTGTTAAAATTAGCCTACCCTTAAAATTATAGACTGTTCATGTCTTTGTCACTGGAAAAACCTTCAGCAAGGGATCAAATACTTTTTCCCCCACTATATATTTTTGCCTAAAATACAAATGAAAAGTGTCATCTTTAACTTTAGGCCTTTTAGAGATCATTTCAACTTACTTAAGTGTTTATAATAAGAGTAATTTTGTCAAGGGGTGCCCAAACTTTTACATGCCACTGTAGATGTAGGAAGGATACAGACTATTATTTTGAATTTCCAGTTTTAGGTCACCGTCACACGTTCAGTATTTGGTCAGTAATTTATATCAGTATTTGTAAGCTAAAAATCAGGAGTGGAACAATCAGAGGAAAAGTGTAATAGAAACGTGTGCAGAATTTCTGTATTTATCAGCCACTCCTGGTTTTGGACTTACAAATACTGATGTAAATTACTGACCAAATATTGAACGTGTGAATGTGGCCTTAGGGGTATAAAATCTGAACTGATATCAAAGGAACCAATTTTCCCATTCCATCAATCTAGGAACCATAACTTGCATGTTCTCTGTTGCCTAATATTGCATTTCTTTGCAAAGTTTATCATGTTATGAGTTGTTCTGATTAGTTCCTTTTATTTTTTTTTGTAACTTCTTACATATAGATGTTCATTATGGTACTTTTCATGTAATTGGGTTTCCTAATAGACACATCATTGAATTTATTTGATTAGCAATATATTTTTGCGGGACAAGATGTACGTTTGAACACCATTTGTTAGAAGATATCGTGTACTAAAATTGCAAAAAACGTGCATTTCCACGGTTGTTCTTTGTTCCCTATGTTCACTAAATACTAAAGCTGACCTGCCATTATGATTCTCCAGGTCATTACGAGTTCATAGACATCAAACGTCCAAAATTTGTAAAAAAAAGAAAAAAAAATGGTGCCATTTTCCGAGACTTGTAGCCTCTCCATTTTTTGTGATCTGGGGCTGGGTGATGGCTTATTTTTTGAGCGCTTAGCTGATGTTTTTATTGATATTATTTTTGGTGTAGATGTGATCTTTTGATCACTCATTGTTGCATTTTATTTTCAATGTAGCGGCGACCAAAAAGAATGTAATTCTGACATTTTGAATTTTTTTCTCGCTATGCCATTTAGCAATCGGGTTAATTTTATTTTTACATTGATAGATTGAGCAATTCTGAACGTGGCGATATCAAATACACTGTGTTCCAAATTATTATGCAAATTGGATTTAAGTGTCATAAAGATTTAATTGTTTTGTTTTTCAAATAAACTCATGGATGGTATTGTGTCTCAGGGCTCAATGGATCACTGAAATCAATCTTAAACACATGTGATAATTAGTTTTTCTGGTGATCCAAAATAAAGGAAAACTACTTAAAAATGATGTTCCACATTATTAAGCAGGTCACAGTTTTGAAGTGACATGTGAAAGAAAAAGGATCACTGCTCCCTAAAAGCATCAAATAGTGCAATTGCCTTGGTCAAGGGATGAAAACATTAGATATTTCGCTAAAACTTAAGCGTTATCATTGTACTGTTAAGAGATTTGTGGCTGAATCTGAGCATAGACGTGTTCGTGCTGATAAAGGCATAATGAGGAAGGTTTCTGCCAGACAAATTCATGGGAGTAAGAGAGCAGCTGCCAAAAAACCATTACAAAGCAGCAAACAGTTATTTGAAGCTGCTGGTGCCTCTGGAGTCCCTCGAACCTCAAGGTGTAGGATCCTTCAAAGGCTTGCTGTGATGCATAAACCTAATATTCAGCCACCCTTAAAGAGTATAATATTAAGGTCAGAAATGGCGCACTCAATTCTTAAGGAGGTGCTCAGAAGGAACAAATATAAATCTAAATGGAAAAATAACCTTCGGCACTCAATAAGGTCCACTCTAGCTTCAATTTTCAAAAAGTAGATTTATTTTAGCACAGCCGATAAACAACAGACGTCATAGTTTCCGACGTTTCGGCAATTTTATGCCTTTTTCAAGGAAGTCTGTAGGGGATAATTACTGCCTCATAGAGATCTTGAGCAAAACCTGCTCTATATGGGAACGGCAGAATAGGCTATAATAGCAGAGAGATCGGCGTGTGTCCGATGTGCGTCCGGTGACCAGGAAGACGGTCCTGGTCACCGGACGCACATCGGACACACGCCGATCTCTCTGCTATTATAGCCTATTCTGCCGTTCCCATATAGAGCAGGTTTTGCTCATGATCTCTATGAGGCAGTAATTATCCCCTACAGACTTCCTTGAAAAAGGCATAAAATTGCCGAAACGTCGGAAACTATGACGTCTGTTGTTTATCGGCTGTGCTAAAATAAATCTACTTTTTGAAAATTGAAGCTAGAGTGGACCTTATTGAGTGCCGAAGGTTATTTTTCCGTTTACCCTTAAAGAGTGTTCACAAGCAGAAATGGTTAAAGTGGGCCCAGACATACATGAACACTAATTTCCAAATAGTCTTGTTTACTGATGAGTGTCAAGCAACCCTGGATGGTCCAGATGGATGGAGTAGTGGATGGTTGGTGGATGGCCACCATGTCGCAACAAGGCTGCGACATCAGCAAGGAGGTGGAGGAGTCACATTTTGGGCCAGAATCACGGGGAAGCAGCTGGTAGGACGCTTTAAGGTTTCTGAAGGTGTGAAAATGACCTCTGCAAAGTATTTAGAGTTTCTGACTGACAACTTTCTTCCATGGTCTAAAAAGCAGAAACGTTCCTGCAGGAGCAAAATCATCTTCATGCATGACAATGCACCATCTGATGCTGCAAAGAATACCTCTGAGTCATTGGCTGCTATGGAAATAAAAGGAGATAAACTCATGGTGTGGCCACCATCTTCCCCTGACCTCAACCCTATAGAGAACCTTTGGAATATCATCAAGCCAAAGATCTATGAGGGTGGGAGGCCATTCACATCAAAACAGCGGCTCTGGGAGGCGATTCTGACTTCATGCAAAGAAATACAAGCAGAAACTCTCCAAAAACTCACAAGTTCGATGGATGCAAGGTGATATCAAAGAAGGTTCCTATGTTAACATGTAACTTGGCCTGTTAGGATGTTTTGGGGTCAAATAGCTTTTTTGTTCAGTGAATGTGACCTCCTAATGCTGCAAATTCCACAAATGAGCATTTTCAGTTCTTTAAAACATATCAAATGTTAAGAAATTCTACTGTGCCTAATAATTTGGAACAGTGCATTTTGAGTTTTTATTCACTTTGGAGATTATACTGTTATCATTGGGAGGTTTCTTCAATAAAATTTGATGTATAGTCTAACGGGTGATGACTTTTATTAGACTGACTGTCATTTGCACCGACCATTTAGGAAAATCCGAGAAAAATGTCATCTGCATAATAATTTGGAACACAGTGTATGTGTATGTTTCCTTTTTTATTGTTTTATTTTGAATGGGGTGAAAGTTGAGTGATTTGAACTTTTATATTTTTTTTAAATATTTTTAAAAACATTTTTTTACTTTTTGCATGCTTCAATTGTCTCCATGGGAGATTAGAAGCTGCAGTACATTGATCGCTTCTCCTACATACAGGCAATGATCAGATAGGCTGTGTGTAGCAGAAATGCTCACTTGCATTGAGCGCCGACCACAGGGCCTGATCATCCATCGGGCCTAGTGATCACTTTTTCTGGTATATTTTTTAGAGCGGATATCCCAAAAAGGTTTAAGGAATTTCTGGAATCATTTGTACTTTCCACGTTTGCTATTTATATCTATTAGAACATGAAGTATGCATGTAAACTGTAATATCTCAGATTAATTCTTCATATACTTTCACAACAATTAACCTAGTGGTTCCAAAAACATGATGTTTGGTGCCTGGAAGATTTTATGCATGACCTGACGAGGAAGTCTCAAAAACATTAAATTAGCACTGGACAGATGTAGCTAATTTTTTAGAGCTGTTAGTCTGTCATTGAAGCTGACAGGGTCAATTACATTTCTGACAGAGGCACGAGCATAAAGAAGTAGACCGCTCTGAAAATGAGCTGGAATGGCAGAATAAAAATGTCCAAATAAAATAAATGAAGAATAAGGATGTTAAATGTGGCATAAACTTATTAAAATGTGAACCTGAAGAATAAAGACTGCAGTTAGAAAGGATGTTGGCAATTGGATTATTAATTCATTTTGGATGGAAACATGAGCCAAATCACAGCAGGAAAGAAGAGGTAAAATTATAATTGATTTAACTTTTAGCTACTTGAAGACTTTGAGGACCTATAATTAACAATAAAGCACTAAAGTGATTTTGTTTATTATTTTTTGTGATGTCATCTTGAGTTTGTTTTGGACGTAGCTGGATTAAGCATGGGCCAATGTTGTAATGATTTCTTGGCTTAAAAGGAATATTTTCTTGCCTCTTTCAGAATTGTTATAATGACCAGGGTTGAATGCCTGTATTTCTAAGGAAAGCACGGAATGGACAGTGTGACATCCATGAGTGACCACTCTACTCCAGCTTCAGTCATGGACAGATATAGAATGACTATTCAGTAGTCCCGTTTTATTCCTAGGACTTGTGGCTCTGACCAGACCAAAAGCTATGGGGTTATATTCTGTTAGGTTGTGTTTCTTCCTGCTGCCAGCACTGGTTGGGGCTACTCACTGTTTAAACCCATGAGAATCAGTTCCCTCTGACAGTCAATAGTTTTGCTGTCCTGGAATTTACATATGTGCTGGGGAGCTGACCAATCCCCAGGAGGGAATAATAATGCTGCCCCGGACCTTTGGTCAGCAAAACAGGCCCTTTTTCAAAGGGAACCTGTCATTTTGAAAATGTTGTCTAATCTGTAGGCATGATGTTATAGAGCAGGAGGAGCTGATCAGATTGAAATAGATTTTTATGAAAAGTTTCAGTAGATCTTCTCTTTTAATAATTTAAATAATCAGTGTTTGTAGGCATGAGTCCAGTTGGTGGTCTTATTCAATGATTGAATGTCTTCCTGTATGACTGTGCATGCAGAGATTTCTGTCAATCACTTTGTAGGACCACTCACTGGACTCAAATGAATACAAACATCAGTGATTTCAATGAAAACAATGCGGTTTTCCAAGAAATACATATATATAATTCTGACCGCTTTCTCCTTCTCTATAGCATACTATCCAGATCGGATTGCATGTATAATGACAAGTTCCCTCTAAGGAATATGGTTTTCTCCAGGTCATAGATCCCAAGATAGGCTCTGATCCAATTAGAGCCAAAGAGGAAAGCAATACTCAAGATTAGATTTCACAAAGTCATAATTCATAAAGTAGAAAGTCATAACTGGAGCTAAAGATAAAGGATTCTACTTGACTTTAAAATATTTTTCTTGTAATTATATCACTATTTCATTACTTTTTTATTTACTGTTGTACTTGAAAACTCATTAAACAAAGAATTATAAAAAATGCAAAGGTTTGTGATCAGCCTCATAGAATGTAACAGTATGAAAAACACGGATAAAACTAGTACTGTATTTTCCGGCGTATAAGACGACTTTTTAGCCCCTGAAAATCTTCTTAAAAGTCGGGGGTCGTCTTATACGCCGGGTGTCGTCTTTACGCCGGGTGCAGACAAAAATGTGTATATGGTGGGTGGGTGGGAGTGGTCCCGATGACGAAGAGGGGGCGTCTCACAGGAAAGTGTGAGTGGAGTATCCCCCATTACCTTATTGCAGCTGCAGCGTTGGGTCTCTGTGCTGGAGAGCGGCAGCGGCTGCTTCTCTTTGTGCCACATTTGTGCTGTGCTGAAGGGCAGCGGCTCCACTTCGTGCAGCGTCAGGGCTCTGTGCTGTGGGGCGGCATATCTTCGTGCAGAGTCGGGCTCCTCCGGCATTTCCCAATTCCTCAAAGCCCGGAGGCACCGGCAGCTCCATTGCTGCGATGCGGTGGCCTCCAGGAAAATGGCCGCTGGGGGCGGGAGACGAGATTTGAATCTGAGCATGCGCCGCCCCTAGCGGCTATTTTCCCAGAGGCCACCGCATCGCAGCAATGGAGCTGCTGGTGCCTCCGGGCTTTGAGGGAATGCCGCAGGAGTCCCGACGTTGCACAAAGATACGCCGCCCCACAGCACAGAGCCCTGATGCTGCATGAAGAGGAGCCGCCGCCCCACAGCACAGCACCCACGCGGCACAAAGAGGAGCAGCCGCCGCCGCTCCCCAGCACAGAGACCCCCACGCTGCAGCTACAATGAGATAATGGGGGATACTCCACTCACACTTTCCTGTGAGACATCCCCTCTTCCTCATCGCGACCACTCCCCGCCAAAAGGCACATTAGTCACCGGCCCTATAAGACGACACATGGCATATAAGAAGACCCCCAACTTTTAAGAATATTTTATATTTTAAATGGAAAAGTTGGGGGGTCGTCTTATACGCCCAGTCGTCTTATACGCCGGAAAATACGGTAAGTGAAAAACTGAAGTCTGAGTGAACCCTTAGAGGCAGCCAGTAGACCTGAAGACACTCAAGGGAAAGTCAACGAAAGTCATGACTTATTATTCCTATGTTACATCGAGCTTATCATACTTCTCTAGAACCATCTACACAATCCATCATCCATTGATAAATCACTGGATACATTTTATCCTTTCTGTTCTTAATTATGCCATTTATATATTTATACATGCTGCACTTCTGAGATGTTGCACTATTATTTTACTTTTATTATTTTACACTTTTATCTGTTGTGAATCACCATGACATGGATTTTGGCTACACAATATGTCAAATGGCATGAAAAAGTCTTACTAAAATTTTTATTATTTTAATTCCTTCTTTAGTGTGATACATTTTATAAGTTATTTTTCTTCATTTTCTTGCATATTTTCATTGTATTTACTGTTCAAGTGGCACCTACCAGTAGGAATTGCCACCATTATCTTCAATAAAATCTGTTCCTTTGTTTTATTAAAAATAGTATTTCAAGAATCCCATTACTAAAAATTAACATATTCTACAATTGTTTTTGCATATTTACTGACACATATATTTTAAGACAGGAAATTCAAAGGTGCCGTTTCAGATAACCAAAACTTGAAAATTGGTACACACACAGCTCTGGCAAAAATTAAGAGACCACTGAAAAATGTTCAGTTTGTCTGATTTTTCTCTTTATAGGTATATTTTTGAGAAAAATGTAAATTGTTCTTTTAGTCTATAAACTTCTGACATGTCTCCGAATTTCCAAGCAATAAATGTTGTACTTTTTTCTGACAAAGAAAAATGGTCAAAATTAAAAAAAAACAGTGCTTTCAGACCATATCCATATCCATATCCAACAACACTAATGTTTTAACTCAGTTAGAGTTCAGAAATCAATATTTTGTGGAATAACCATGTTTTTAATGACAGCTTTCATGCGTCTTGGCATGCTTTCCATCAGTCTATGACACTGCTTCTGGCGCAAAAATGTAAGCAGTTCTTTGTTGGATGTCTGGTGACTATTCATCATCCTCTTGATTACATTCCAGAGGTTTTCAATGGGGTTCAGGTCTGGAGATTGGGCTGCACATGACAGGGGTTTGATGTGGTAGTCTATTAATTTTTGCCGAGCTGTATTTGGAAATATCAATTTCGATTTTTGGGTTAGAGCTGAATAGCCAGAGTGTTATGAGCTGGTGGCCTTGGAGCAGCATGAGACGTACTCTGGAGAAGGTGGCACCTGTACTGACCGCAAACCCTGAACTTAGCAGCGCAACTAGAAGTAGCCGTGGGGGGTACCTAACGCTCCCTAGACCCCTCGACACAGCCTAAGAATTAACTACCCCTAAAGACAGAAACAGGAAACCTATCTTGCCTCAGAGAAAATCCCCAAAGGATAGACAGCCCCCCACAAATATTGACTGTGAGAGGAGAGGGAAATAACATACGCAGACATGAAATCAGGATTTAGCATAGGAGGCCATACTAGCTAAAAAGAAAGGATAGAACAGAGTACTATGCGGTCAGTATTAAAACACTAGAAAATATCCACCACAGAAAATACAAATCACCACATCTGACTAAAGACATGGAGGGTATATCTGCATCTCCAGAGAAACAGCTAGGCTGCAAAAAGTCCTTCACAGACAAAGCTGGACAAGACGAAACATGAAAATGCACAGAACTATAAGGTCCACAGCAGGTGGACAGCAAAAACAAAGCCAGGACTTATCTTTGAAGAAAAGCACAGCGAACAGGAGAGACCAGAAGGCATGAGAATCCTCCAAAAACAATGGACAACTGGCACTGACTAAAGGATCAAGCGGGACTAGCTGAGTCCAAATTGAACACACCTGATAAATGCTGCGATCCAAAGACAGCAGCACTACCACTCATAACCACTGGAGGGAGCCCAAGAGCAGAATTCACAACACCAGAGTGCTGTTTATGGCTATTGTAATAATTGTAGGAAACATTTACATAATAATAGGGTGTAAGACTCATGCTGGTGTGGTAGATGGAGGCAGGTATATCTCGCCCAGGTGTTTGTCCTATGTGAATTAGGCCACTCAATATCTTCAGGGTGCTAATGGGTTAATGATTGCAGGAATAAAAGATGACCAGCTGGGTGGTTCCAGTGTCTGCCTGGGGCACACAGATTGCCTACCTGTGTGAGACAAACGTGAGTGAAGAGCTCTGCTCAAGATCTGTATGATGTTAGCTGGGTGGGAGAAGCCCCCCCAGTTGTTGAGATAGCAACGTATTTGTTTAGTTAGTGCCGGACAGGCTAGGGTTTATTTTTATGTTTTGTTTTTTGTGTTGCTTTCACGTTAATAAATCTGACCTGAGGTCAGCCTGCTCAGAAACCTGCTGTACGCCTCAGATTCAATGCACAAACCACGTGTCCTTTGACCCCAGCAAAGGCGATCCCAGAGTGTTTTGTCACATTGTGGTGGAGAACGCGGGCATACCGTGGCACAGGCGACAGCATGGAAGACGTGGTGAAAGCCTTAGTACAGTCAACTGCCGTACAGCAGCAGGCCACTGCCGCACAGCACGAAGCTAATCGCTTGATGGCCGCACAGCTGAAGGAGTTACTGGACATGACGGTTGCAGACCGCCAACTTCTCCAACAGGTGGCGCAGCGCCTGGTGAGCATGCCTGACGCTGACCCGGAAGCAGAGTCCAGAAGGATCCATGTGAGTCGATACTGGCAAAAGCTGACTGCAGAAGATGACGTCGAGGCATATCTGACAACTTTTGAGCGGACGGCATTGAGAGAGAAGTGGCCGAAGGCACGATGGGCTGATTTGATTGCCCCGTTTCTCTCCGGCGAGGCCCAAAAAGCTTACCATGATTTGGACCCGGAGGTCGCTCAGGACTTTGAGAAGCTGAAAGCTGAGATCCTGGCCCGGCTGGGTGTGACGACGGCTGTCCGTGCACAGAGGGTACATCAGTGGACATACCAGCAAGATAAACCAGCGCGGTCTCAGATGTTCGACCTGATCTACTTGACAAAGAAATGGCTGCAACCCGAGGTACTGACAATACCCGAAATAATCCAGCGGGTTGTCCTGGACAAGTACCTGAGAGTACTACCCCCAGCGCTGAAAAGGTGGGTAAGCCAAGGAAATCCCACGACAGCGGATCAACTTGTGGAGTTGGTCGAGCGTTATTCCGTGGCAGAAGGACTTCCCGACGACACCGCCAAACCCCGGACTGTGCCTCCTCCTCGTGGAACCGGTAAGACTGTTCCAGGGACCACGGGTGAAGGAAAATCGCTTAAAACTGTGGGGGAGGAGTCCGGGACTGCTCGCACTCCGAGACCAAGAGTATTGGACGGTGGTCTCAGTAGGGGACCTGTTAGGTGTTTCCGCTGCCATGAGAAGGGTCATGTTTCTGCGAACTGTCCTGTTACCGCTGAACCCATGCAGTGCGACGTTATAGACTCTAGAAAACGCATGTCTTTGGTTACACAGCTAGTGAGTGTGAATGCGGGTCAAAATGATACAGTGAAACACCTGTGTGAATTATCTGTTGATGGGAAAAATGTTGTGGCATTACTAGACTCTGGAAGTGTGGTGACTCTGGTGAAAGCTAGTCTGGTGGCACTTCCGTCTGGTCCGTCTGACAAGTTTTCTGTGACGTGTGTGCATGGTGACACCCGCTCGTACTTAACAGCGGTCATATGGATTTCTACTCCCTATGGGTCAGTGCAGCACAAAGTGGGACTCGTGCCCGCATTGTTACATGATGTAATCCTGGGCAGGGATTTTCCCTATTTCTGGCAGTTGTGGGAGAATCAGTTACTCCTTCACGGTAGCTGTACCCGTGAATCTTCTCCCATGCCATCTGGAGGTCCCGAGTCCCTAGAGGAGACCCCACAGGAAGATGTTGCTGGGGAGGTTAGTGAATCTAACCTTCAGTACCCCTTCTCCGTCATGGCGGGGGAAACAGAGGAAACTGAGGAACCTCAGCGAGAGGCGGAGGCAGACAGCCATCCGGCACCCTGCTTGCCAGATTTGGGAGTCCAGGTGGATGACTTCCACAGCGAGCAAATGAAAGATCCTACCCTGACTCCGGCTAGGAAACATGTAAAAATGATAGATGGGGTACCCGTAGAACCTGACACTAGGCTAGCGTACCCGTATATGGTTCTTGAAAATGATTTGCTCTACCAGGTAGAAAAAAAAGGGGAAGACACAGTGCAACGGTTAGTGGTACCCAAACCTTATCGGCGGAAGGTACTGGATTTGGCCCACGGACATATAATGGGGGGACATCTGGGGGTACAGAAAACCACAGAAAGGATATTGCATTGTTTTGTGTGGCCTGGAATACATTGTGATGTGCGTAACTATTGTGAGTCCTGTCCAGAGTGCCAAATCGCGGCCCCTAAATCTCAGTTCCGTAGCCCTTTGGTACCCCTTCCTATCATTGGGGTCCCTTTTGAGAGAATTGGGATGGATTTGGTTGGGCCCCTTCCCCGATCCGCACGTGGGCACCAACATATCCTCGTCATCGTGGACTATGCCACTCGTTACCCGGAAGCCGTCCCTTTGCGTAACACAGCTACCAAGACGATCGCCAAGGAATTGGTACAAGTGTTTAGTCGGGTGGGAATTCCAAAACAGATACTCACCGACCAGGGGACTCCCTTTATGTCGAGGGTAATGAAGGAGCTCTGCAGGCTCTTACAAATAGACCCGTTGCGTACGTCTGTCTATCACCCTCAAACAGATGGCCTGGTTGAGCGCTTCAACAAAACCTTAAAACAGATGCTCCGGAAGGCGATAGACAAAGATGGGAAGAACTGGGATTACTTGTTACCCTATTTGCTGTTTGCCATTAGGGAAGTTCCCCAGTCTTCCACAGGATTTTCGCCTTTCGAACTGTTGTACGCCCGTCGTCCCCGGGGACTGCTGGACGTCGCAAAAGAAACCTGGGAAGGTCAAGTCACTCCCTTTAAAACGGTGATCGACCATGTAACACAAATGCAGGATCCTATTGCCGCTGTCATGCCCATTGTTAGGGACCATATGTTACAGGCCCAGGGAGCCCAGAGGCAAAGTTATGATAGAGGCGCTAAGGTCCGTACATTTGCACCCGGCGATAGGGTGTTGGTCCTAATCCCTACGGTGGATAGTAAATTCCTGGCGAAATGGCAGGGCCCATTTGAGGTCCGAGAAAGAGTTGGTGAAGTGAACTATAAAGTGTACCAGCCAGGTAAGAGAAAACCGGAACAGATTTATCATGTGAATCTGATAAAATCCTGGAAAGACCGCTCTGCCCTAACGGCGGATCTGCCCCGTCCGGTTTGTTCACCTACTGTACCAGAGGTGCAGGTTGCTGAGACTCTCTCAGAATGACAAAAGTCTGAGGTTAAGCAATTTTTGTTACAGAACCGACAGTTTTTCTCCGAAAAACCTGGCCGGACGAAGTTGGTGAAACATGAGATTGTCACAGAGGCTGGCGTCACTGTTCATGTGAAGCCCTACCGGATTCCGGAAGCCCGCCGTGAAGCCGTCTCCCGGGAAGTGATGGCAATGTTGGACTTAGGAGTCATTGAGGAGTCACACAGCGCCTGGTCCAGTCCAATTGTGTTGATACCTAAACCGGATGGCTCCATCCGGTTTTGTAATGACTTTAGGAAACTGAATGCAGTTTCTAAATTTGATGCGTACCCTATGCCCCGGGTCGATGAGTTGATCGACCGGCTTGGTAAAGCCCGATACATTACGACCCTGGATTTAACAAAGGGGTACTGGCAGATTCCTCTGGCCGAGGCGGCCAGAGAGAAGACGGCATTTGCTACACCGGAAGGTCTGTTCCAGTATGTCTATATGCCGTTTGGACTTCACGGAGCTCCCGCAACGTTCCAGAGATTGATGGATCGAGTCTTGAGGCCTCACAGACAGTACGCTTCTGCCTACCTGGATGACATCGTAATTTACAGCATGGACTGGGAAACTCATCTCCAGAAGGTACAAGCCGTGATTGATGACCTGCGAGATGCAGGTTTAACGGCAAACCCCAAGAAATGCCACATCGGGCTTGAAGAAGCCCGATACTTGGGCTACGTGATTGGCCGAGGAGTGGTTAAACCCCAGATCGACAAAATACAGGCAATTCAGGGCTGGCCACAACCAGTGAACAAGAAACAAGTGCAGGCTTTCCTGGGGATTGCCGGCTATTATCGCCGGTTCATACCCAATTTTGCAGCCATGGCTACTCCCTTGACGGATCTTACCAAGGGGAAGGGTTCCGTCATGGTAAAATGGACCTCAGCTGCTGAAGAGGCCTTCCACAGCCTGAAACGGGCTTTGTGCTCTCAGCCCGTACTAGTGACTCCTGATTTCAGCAGCGAGTTTGTGGTACAAACTGATGCCTCTGATACTGGTGTCGGAGCTGTACTTTCCCAGGTGAGGGACGGAGTCGAACACCCGGTCCTCTATCTCAGTCGGAAACTGAATGTACATGAGCAGAGGTATGCCGTGGTTGAAAAAGAGTGCCTAGCCATTAAATGGGCTCTCGACTCCCTCAAGTATTACCTGGCTGGTAGGAAGTTTAGGCTGGTCACAGACCATGCCCCTCTCAAGTGGATGCACCTCCACAAGGACGTAATAGTCGGGTAACCAGGTGGTTCCTTGCCCTGCAGGCTTACTCTTTTACGGTGGAGCACCGACCTGGGGTGCAGATGGGGAACGCCGATGCCCTATCCCGAGTGCACTGTTTCAAAAGTGTTCTTGCTCGACCGGAGTGGTCTGAGCAAGGGGGGGGGATATGTAAGACTCATGCTGGTGTGGTAGATGGAGGCAGGTATATCTCGCCCAGGTGTTTGTCCTATGTGAATTAGGCCACTCAATATCTTCAGGGTGCTAATGGATTAATGATTGCAGGAATAAAAGATGACCAGCTGGGTGGTTCCAGTGTCTGCCTGGGGCACACAGATTGCCTGCCTGTGTGAGACAAACGTGAGTGAAGAGCTCTGCTCAAGATCTGTATGATGTTAGCTGGGTGGGAGAAGCCCCCCCAGTTGTTGAGATAGCAACGTATTTGTTTAGTTAGTGCCGGACAGGCTAGGGTTTATTTTTATGTTTTGTTTTTTGTGTTGCTTTCACGTTAATAAATCTGACCTGAGGTCAGCCTGCTCAGAAACCTGCTGTACGCCTCAGATTCAATGCACAAACCACGTGTCCTTTGACCCCAGCAAAGGCGATCCCAGAGTGTTTTGTCACAAGGGTAAAAAGAAGGCATCCTTTTTAGCTGGGAGTAAAATGCAAGTCAGTTTTTTTTTCCAATTTTCTAAGTTTATCTTTATGTGTTTTTTTAAGGTTACAAAGTGTAGCTACAAACGTATAGGATATCTTTTCTTAATGGGTTTGACATTGTAGAAATCTATAGAATGTCCCCAGTTACAAATGCATGGACCCACCATGTACAGTATATAAGAGTGCAAAAAAGAAAGGCTAGAATCGAATTTACTGAATGATTTCTACCAATCAAGAATGTTCAATTATGGCTGAGCACGTTATTTTTTCAACATCTACATTATTTTTTTCTCCTTCTTAGATAACAGTTTAGCAGAAATGCTCAGTACATTAGAGATTCAGGAGATCAATGTGTTTTAGAGAGGCAAACATGACAGTATGCGTCATCATGTGCCAGTATGAGGGCTGAAGGGATTCCATACCAACATTGTATGGTATAATTGACAGTAGGATTCGGCAGTTATAACAAGGTGAAGTGAACTAAACTCTATGACCTCTAAGTCATGGAAATTACATGCACTTCCAAGCTCCGATATTCACCCTGGGGAATATAAATCAATACTATTGCATTTGAAATAATTTGAATTATTGAATTAATATTGAAATAATTTATGCATCTATATTATGGCTCTGATTAATTAAAGTTTTTACTCCAGTTTTAGCTTTTAAAAGTTGCAAAATCTATAGGAAATGCGAGGCTACACAAAAAATGTTGGACATTTCATGCCATTTTCACAATGCTCAAATAAAATAGGCACAGCTAAGGAAGAACAGGATGCGGCAAACCCTGCTAGTCAAATTCATAGTGTTCCTTACACCACAAATCTTACTGCAGTACTTGACTGGAGTATCAATTGTGGCAAGGCACAAATGGAGCCACACACCAAATTTGTGAATCACCTGATTCATTCAGAGGCGTGTGCTTAATGATTCAGGTGCCGTGCATGCTAACTTCCCCCCCTCCATAAAGACCGGCGTGAAAAAAATCATTCTTCATAAATACTTGTCTGTTTGTCTGTAACGGAAATCCCGGGTCGCTGACTGATAAATATATATTTATTTTTTTATGTATGTTAGTGGTCCTTTATTGTCAGAAAAATTGTAAAAAAAAATGTAAACTATAGATTTCTTTTTGTAGGGCAGGCATCCTCATGCGCCTCTGCTCCCTTCCCCTGGCAAGGACGCCGACTTACTTATCACCCCAGCCACCTGTCTGGATCTCCATCTCCGCTTCCACTCTCCTGGGTCTGCGCACATCTGGCAGATCCCCTGGCAGCATGCTGAGGGTACATGCACTTCCTGTCTCTTACAGAAACAGCATGCAATCTCCTAAAATGTCCCCAGCCAATAGTTGGGAGACACATACTACTTAAGGCACCTCCACCTGTTGAGAAATGCCTGAGCAACAATTGTACTACTTAGTTAATAGTTACCTGCCTGTTGTTAGGTTCCCTTGTCAGCCTTGTCTGATCCAGACCCTGATTTGTTTAACCTATATCCTGTTCGCATTCCTAAACTGTCTGCTATACAAAAACCGCACAGTCCAATCCTGAACAGGTGCCTGTCCTGTCTGCTATACAGAAACTGCACAGTCCGAAGCTGGACAGGTGCTACTGTGCCAGACACTGCCCTTGAGCGGTACCTGGCAGCTACCTGCCACACAATCCTGACCTCACCATCAGAGACTCCAAACAACAAAAAATGTACAGCTTTCTATACCGCATGTGTAAATAATCCTGTAAATGTGTCTGGTCGGGGACTCAGGAAAGTGGACAGGTCTTGAACTGATGAAGATGCTTTTATTGATGGTCTGTAAGATTATATTCTTCCAAAATATTGTATGTGCTTCAACCTTCAGAGTAATAGTATTGCATGTCAGACTCTAGTCTAGGCACACTTCTTCCATGCACATAAGAGCAGTAACCTTCAGCGTGTCCCTGACCTGTCAATATATTCTCAAAAGCTTCAAGACCTTTTTTTCATAATTATCTTTTTCATACATTTTCTGTCTTAAATTATAATGTGTTAGTTATTTTCATTCCATGTTCCTCTCTACCACATGCCATAGTTTATTCAAAGTTTTTAAACAAACATCCGGAGAGGTATATAATGAGAATAGGATAGAAATGTAGAAACTCAAGGACAGTGAAATTGCTTGCAGTGTTTAGTCCACACACACAATAAATCTCAGTGACGTGTCGAAAAATAAGCTTTGCAGTTATTGCTTGAAAATCCCTTTCGGTGCCATCTGATATTGCCTGGACTTATTTGGTTTGCTAAGATTTAAAATTTTCTATTTAAATCCAATATTAGGCTCTGTATACAAGGGAATATTTAAGATGACAGACCGAGCGATGAAACCCTCAAGGCACGATTTATGTGCATTGACATTTTCATGAGATTGAGACATGAAAAGGACTTCAAGATGAGACTGAAATTGCGGAGTCTTTAAATCTGCTTGAAGGATAACCATGAGACAGACATATTGTCTGGTCACCACTCAACACTGACAGTGATGGCTCTATCGTCCTGACCCTTCACGATTAGATTTCATGTGATATATATAGGTGATTTATCATATATTTCCTTCTGCCTGATATACTGTCAAGAATGTTCTTACTTCCAATTTTTGTCAATATGGAGTTTTACTACCTCAAAAAACATTTGTAATTATATTCGTTTAGCATTTCTTTGGCAGAGTGATCATTTTAAAGTCTGCCAAAAAGTATATTAAGCTTAAAAAAAAAAGTAAAAATACATTTTATTTTAGTGTTAAAAATAAAACAACTGTGCCTCTCACAGTCAAGATGATTACCGTATTTTATTCAACACTTCTCTATAAGTCTAAAGAATCTCTAACTACAAAGACCGTCTCATGCAGTTATTTGTACTTCATAGATCTTACTATTACCACTCTTTAGCTAGTTAAATACCACCTGGATTATCTGGTCTAATTCCCTAAATGTCATGCTACATCAAGCACATTTTCCCGTGTGTTGTACTGTGATGCATGGGACCGAATGCAACTCACGTGAGACATGAGTCAGAAACAGTCAATGAACAGTTTAATTCTTTCAAATGTAATGGGAGTTCACAGTAGTTAAGAGAGACAATTAATGATTGAAAACAATGAAAATCAACAATGGATCATAAAACAATAAAATTATAATAACAGGTAAAGCCTCTAGTTCTATTATGCTAATGTTCTCCTTACAAGGGTAGTAGGTCCATTAATGGGAGCTACCATCTTAGTCCTTTCTGAAATCCTGGCTCTGGGATGGGGGGGGGGTCTAATGGGTGTTCCCGCTTTGTCCTTGTGACAAAGTCTATTGGAGAACATTGAGCTTGCTCTGCACCAACCAGCCCATTCCCCACTTTTTGTCCCAACCCATGCCAACCCCAGTACCATGTGTTGTAGCTGGAAGTGATGGCCCTGCTCAATCATGCCTTCCCTCTGTAACCACAGGCATGCTCCCCTGATTGTTGTCTCCTCGCGAATTGGTGCTTGTGGGTGTCTTCTAGGCCTGGAGCTGAAAGAACTGGGTACCGACGGGTGTCGTCTGGCATCTGGGACTTGACGGGCCTACGGCGAGCTTTCTGGTCTTGACCAACACAGTCTGAAATCTGGGTCTTGACCAGCGTAGTCTCACCGGATTTGGTCTCGACCTTGTCTAATGATGACTGGCACCTTGGTGACGTACGCTTCTCGCTGCAGCCTGTCACTTTGGCCTTAGAGGCATCTTTGGTCCACGTCTGCCCAACTCTTCTCCTTGGCACCAAATCCTCATTTTAGGCATTCAGGGCTTTAATATCCTGGAGCTCTATCATGCAAGTCACCTGGCCAGGGCCCGCCCAAGAACTGGCTCCCCCTCCAACTCTGCTGGTGCCATTTGGTTCCTCTTGATGTTGTCCAGCCTGCAGATGGCAGTCTTTTCTCATGAATGCCATACCACGCTGGTATCATCACTTCCTCTTACAATAGCATTATCCTAAGGCTCAGGACTTCTACAAATAAGTGGTAAAATTCCTTAGCTATATTCCAAAGCTATAGTGGCCCCAGCTAAGTACTACAGATCCACTTCCTATTAATTTTAATAGGAGGTTGAGCTGCAGTACTCTGCCGAAGTCACTATATTAATAATAGAATCATAGAATGTTAGAGTAGGAAGGGACTTCCAGGGTCATCATGTCCAACCCCCTGTTCAATGCAGGATTCACTAAACCAATTCAGACTGAAGTCTGTCCAGCCTCTGTTTGAAGACTTCTATTGAAGGAGAACTCACCACCAAGCTATATAGATCCTTTAACCGTTCCCTGTAGGACATAGTTTTCAATCCGCACACCATCCTTGCAGCTCTTCTCTGAAATTGCTCCAGTTTTTCAAAGTCGTTTTTAAAATGTGGTGGCCAGACCTCTACACAGTATTCCAGATGAGGCCTGACCAAGGAGTAGTAGAGGGTATAATTACTTCAAGTGATCTAGACTCTATGCTTCCCTAAATACATCCCAGAACTGTACTTGCCTTTTTTACTGCTGAATCACACTGTTGATTCATATGCAGTCTGTGATCTACTAGTATACCCAAGTCTTTTTCACATGTGCTGTTGCTTAGTTCTGTTCCTCCCATTCTGTAGATGTAAGTTTTGGTGTTTTTTTTTGCCCATAATAATAATAATAATTTTTATTTATATAGCGCCAAGATATTCCGCAGCGCTTTACAAATTATAGAGGGGACTTGTACAGACAATAGACATTACAGCATAACAGAAATACAGTTCAAGACAGATACCAGGAGGAATGAAGGCCCTGCTCGCAAGCTTACAAACTATGAGGAAAAGGGGAGACACAAGAGGTGGACGATAACAATTGCTTTAGTTATTCGGACCGGCCATAGTGTAAGGCTCAGGTGTTCATGTAAAGCTGCATGAACCAGTTAACTGCCTAAGCATGTAGCAGTACAGACACAGTGGGCTATTAACTGCATAAAGTGAATGAGAACATGATGCGAGGAACCTGATTTTTTTTTTTTTTTATAAATAGGCCACACAGGGATCGTTAGGTTAATGCATTGAGGCGGTAGGCCAGTCTGAACAAATGAGTTTTTAGGGTACGCTTAAAACTGTGGGGATTGGGGATTAATCGTATTAACCTAGGTAGTGCTTTCCAAAGAATCGGCGCAGCACGTGTAAAGTCTTGGAGACGGGAGTGGGAGGTTCTGATTATTGAGGATGCTAACCTGAGGTCATTAGCGGAGCGGAGGGCACAGGTAGGGTGGTAGACTGATACCAGGGAGGAGATGTAGGGTGGTGCTGAGCCATGGAGTGCTTTGTGAATGAGGGTAGTAGTTTTGTACTGGATATAATAGTGGAGCTGTTATGTTCTGTGTCCAATAACGAAGATGTTGTGTTATGGCAGCATCTGAGAACTTCTGGCCGCTGATGACGGTAACAGTTTATTGGCAGGGGGCTGGGTGTCGCACCCCCACTGATCAAATATTTATGGCCTATTCTAAGGATAAGCCATCAAAACAGCTAGTGGGCAATCCTTATAAACTTGGCACTATTAGTCAGTTTCTAAAATTTCTGATCTGCTAGAACTGCCCCATTCACCTGTTCTATTATTGTGACTAGCTTAGGATTAACTGTAGTAGTTTAGATGTAAAGCATTGGAAGCCTTCCCAGAAGATGCTGGAATAGTCAATGGTAGAGTTGAGCGACCTTGACCTTTTTAGAGTCGAGCCGGGTTTTGCGAAACCCGACTATGTCCAAAGTCGGGTCGAGTGAAATCGGCCGATTATGACGTAAAGTCGGGATCGACCGAAACACGAAACCCAATGCAAGTCAATGGGGCAGCATAGTCGGCAGTGAGTGGGGGCCAGGAAAACACCTAGAGTGCCCATTTTAATGTCAAAACCATCCATTCTTCTTAATGAAGCTTGTCAAGCGTAATTTACCTTAAAATAATTGGAAGGCATTTGAAATTGGGGGTCATTTGGCTAAAGTTGTGGGGGGTAGGGCTGGTTCAAGTAATTAGTGGGCCCAGTAAATCTGGACCACGTCACGGCAGTGGAGCAGGGAGAGGTAAGTATTTCAACTTTGCAAGTGCTGTGATCCTGAGCAAGCAGGGGGGGGCCCACTCGTTGGCATTGGCACTGGCACAGGGCCCCTCAAAGTACAGCGGTGTGTTTGCACGGCGGGGGCGCCTCCCACCGGCAGCAACACTTTTGCGTACTATGAGAGGCCCTGTGCCAGTGACGTCGCCAACTAGTATTCCTCCCCCCACCTGATGAAGGAACCTGCACTTTCATCTGCACCTTCCTCTTTGTCCCCGTGTAAGGTGGTATGGTATGCGGGAAGAGCAACCTGACTTTCAGCAGGGTCACAATGTTGTTGTGTAGCGTGCACGGGGAATGTTGCGTTATGGGTCAATGTACCAGCAGACTCATCTATCACTGGCTGGGCAATGGGCACGATGAAGTGGAAACACAGATATAGGCCCAAAGAAGAAAGTGGGCTAAATGCAGTTCAAAATTGGTAACACAGGAATAACCAGGGGGCATTGCAGTGGAGGACAACTGGAATGAGAGGCTGACACAGAGAGTAGGGCCAAATCAGTAAGTAGTCGAAATGCAGTTCAAAATTGGCAACCGTAGTAAACAGGCGGCACAGCTTTGTTCAGTGGAGGAGAACAGCAAGGAGTGGCAGACACCGATAGTAGGCCCCAACCCAACTAGTAGGCCAAATGCAGTCTAACATTAACAACTACTTAACGAGAGGCTGAAAATGGAATTTCAGGACAGGAAACCAGGAGAACAGCAAGGAGTGGCAGACACCGATAGTAGGCCCCAAACCAACTAGTACGCCAAATGCAGTTGTTCCATTTAACCACAATTTAATGAGAGCCTGAAGATAGAAGCTCAGGAAAGGCAACCTGGGGAACACCTTGGAGTGTAACACAACCTCTCTCTACACCACGGAAGGGCTGATTCTTAGGAAGGAAGGCTGTTGTAAATAAGCATTGCGCGTCCGAGGGTGATTATATTCTTATTCGGTATCTACTCACCCTCGGACGCGCCATGCTTCTTGATTTGTAATTAATGTTTATTTGCAATGTGCTTTTGACTTACTCAATTATTTTTTTAATTATTGATTTTATTAAATTAATAGTTTAACATCTTATTGGAAATAATTTAAAGGAGACGCGACAGGACAACACTCGGTGGATGCCATATCTGTGTTAACAACTCCAAAAAACTTTCAGTTAACTTCTTGCAGGAGAAAGAAATTGTAGCTGTTGGACCTTTGTAGTACAGTTCCAGATATTTGTTGTGTGTTTGTTTTGATTGTTAAAATGTCTGCATTTGAGATCTCAACACGATCTTATTTTTTATAATCAAATTAATTTTTTAAATATTTTATTAGGTTGGTTCAAGGGGTACACGGGCCGCAGTAGACAGGTCAGTGGAGGCCTAGTGGAAGGAGGGACCACAGACAGGCATCGAAGGCCTAAAATAATAACACATGGCTGTAGGCAATTTTAAATTGGTTCCAGGGGTACACGGGCAGCAGTGCCCTGGTCAGTGTAGTAGTAGTTGAAAGAATGGACCGCAGACAGGCATCGAAGGCCTAAAATAAAAAAATTGGGCTGGCTGTAGGCAATTTTAAATTGGTTCCAGGGGTACACGGGCAGCAGTGGTGTGGTCAGTGGAGGCCTAGTGGAAGGAGTGACCGCAGACAGGCATCGAAGGCCTAAAATATTAACACATGGCTGTAGTCAATTTTAAATTGGTTCCAGGGGTACTTGGGCAGCAGTGCCCTGGTCAGTGTAGTAGTAGTTGAACGAATGGACCGCAGACAGGCATCGAAGGCCTAAAATAAAAAAATTGGGCTGGCTGTAGGCAATTTTAAATTGGTTCCAGGGGTACACGGGCAGCAGTGGTGTGGTCAGTGGAGGCCTAGTGGAAGGAGTGACCGCAGACAGGCATCGAAGGCCTAAAATAATCACACATGGCTGTAGGCAATTTTAAATTGGTTCCAGGGGTACACGGGCAGCAGTGGTGTGGTCAGTGGAGGCCTAGTGGAAGGAGTGACCACAGACAGGCATCGAAGGCCTAAAATAATCACACATGGCTGTAGGCAATTTTAAATTGGTTCCAGGGGTACACGGGCAGCAGTGGTGTGGTCAGTGGAGGCCTAGTGGAAGGAGTGACCGCAGACAGGCATCGAAGGCCTAAAATAATAACACATGGCTGTAGGCAATTTTAAATTGGTTCCAGGGGTACACGGGCAGCAGTGCCCTGGTCAGTGTAATAGTAGTTGAAAGAATGGACCGCAGACAGGCATCGAAGGCCTAAAATAAAAAAATTGGGCTGGCTGTAGGCAATTTTAAATTGGTTCCAGGGGTACACGGGCAGCAGTGGTGTGGTCAGTGGAGGCCTAGTGGAAGGAGTGACCGCAGACAGGCATCGAAGGCCTAAAATAATAACACATGGCTGTAGGCAATTTTAAATTGGTTCCAGGGTTACACGGGCAGCAGTGGTGTGGTCAGTGGAGGCCTAGTGGAAGGAGTGACCGCAGACAGGCATCGAAGGCCTAAAATAATCACACATGGCTGTAGGCAATTTTAAATTGGTTCCAGGGGTACACGGGCAGCAGTGGTGTGGTCAGTGGAGGCCTAGTGGAAGGAGTGACCACAGACAGGCATCGAAGGCCTAAAATATTAACACATGGCTGTAGTCAATTTTAAATTGGTTCCAGGGGTACTTGGGCAGCAGTGCCCTGGTCAGTGTAGTAGTAGTTGAAAGAATGGACCGCAGACAGGCATCGAAGGCCTAAAATAAAAAAATTGGGCTGGCTGTAGGCAATTTTAAATTGGTTCCAGGGGTACACGGGCAGCAGTGGTGTGGTCAGTGGAGGCCTAGTGGAAGGAGTGACCGCAGACAGGCATCGAAGGCCTAAAATAATAACACATGGCTGTAGGCAATTTTAAATTGGTTCCAGGGTTACACGGGCAGCAGTGGTGTGGTCAGTGGAGGCCTAGTGGAAGGAGTGACCGCAGACAGGCATCGAAGGCCTAAAATAATCACACATGGCTGTAGGCAATTTTAAATTGGTTCCAGGGGTACACGGGCAGCAGTGGTGTGGTCAGTGGAGGCCTAGTGGAAGGAGTGACCACAGACAGGCATCGAAGGCCTAAAATATTAACACATGGCTGTAGTCAATTTTAAATTGGTTCCAGGGGTACTTGGGCAGCAGTGCCCTGGTCAGTGTAGTAGTAGTTGAAAGAATGGACCGCAGACAGGCATCGAAGGCCTAAAATAAAAAAATTGGGCTGGCTGTAGGCAATTTTAAATTGGTTCCAGGGGTACACGGGCAGCAGTGGTGTGGTCAGTGGAGGCCTAGTGGAAGGAGTGACCGCAGACAGGCATCGAAGGCCTAAAATAATAACACATGGCTGTAGGCAATTTTAAATTGGTTCCAGGGTTACACGGGCAGCAGTGGTGTGGTCAGTGGAGGCCTAGTGGAAGGAGTGACCGCAGACAGGCATCGAAGGCCTAAAATAATCACACATGGCTGTAGGCAATTTTAAATTGGTTCCAGGGGTACACGGGCAGCAGTGGTGTGGTCAGTGGAGGCCTAGTGGAAGGAGTGACCACAGACAGGCATCGAAGGCCTAATATATTAACACATGGCTGTAGTCAATTTTAAATTGGTTCCAGGGGTACTTGGGCAGCAGTGCCCTGGTCAGTGTAGTAGTAGTTGAAAGAATGGACCGCAGACAGGCATCGAAGGCCTAAAATAAAAAAATTGGGCTGGCTGTAGGCAATTTTAAATTGGTTCCAGGGGTACACGGGCAGCAGTGGTGTGGTCAGTGGAGGCCTAGTGGAAGGAGTGACCGCAGACAGGCATCGAAGGCCTAAAATAATAACACATGGCTGTAGGCAATTTTAAATTGGTTCCAGGGTTACACGGGCAGCAGTGGTGTGGTCAGTGGAGGCCTAGTGGAAGGAGTGACCGCAGACAGGCATCGAAGGCCTAAAATAATCACACATGGCTGTAGGCAATTTTAAATTGGTTCCAGGGGTACTTGGGCAGCAGTGCCCTGGTCAGTGTAGTAGTAGTTGAAAGAATGGACCGCAGACAGGCATCGAAGGCCTAAAATAAAAAAATTGGGCTGGCTGTAGGCAATTTTAAATTGGTTCCAGGGGTACACGGGCAGCAGTGGTGTGGTCAGTGGAGGACTAGTGGAAGGAGTGACCGCAGACAGGCATCGAAGGCCTAAAATAATAAAACATGGCTGTAGGCAATTTTAAATTGGTTCCAGGGGTACACGGGCAGCAGTGGTCTGGTCAGTGGAAGTCTAGTGGAAGGAGTGACCGCAGACAGGCTTCGAAGGCCTAACATAACAAACTTGGGCTGGCTGTAGGCACTTTTAAATTGGTTCCAGGGGTACATGGGCAGCAGTGTATGGTCAGTGGAAGTCTAGTGGAAGGAGTGACCGCAGACAGGCTTCCAAGGCCTAACATAACAAACTTGGGCTGGCTGTAGGCACTTTTAAATTGGTTCCAGGGGTACACGGGCAGCAGTGGTCTGGTCAGTGGAAGTCTAGTGGAAGGAGTGACCGCAGACAGGCTTCCAAGGCCTAACATAACAAACTTGGGCTGGCTGTAGGCACTTTTAAATTGGTTCCAGGGGTACACGGGCAGCAGTGGTCTGGTCAGTGGAAGTCTAGTGGAAGGAGTGACCGCAGACAGGCTTCGAAGGCCTAACATAACAAACTTGGGCTGGCTGTAGGCACTTTTAAATTGGTTCCAGGGGTACATGGGCAGCAGTGTATGGTCAGTGGAAGTCTAGTGGAAGGAGTGACCGCAGACAGGCTTCCAAGGCCTAACATAACAAACTTGGGCTGGCTGTAGGCACTTTTAAATTGGTTCCAGGGGTACACGGGCAGCAGTGGTCTGGTCAGTGGAAGTCTAGTGGAAGGAGTGACCGCAGACAGGCTTCCAAGGCCTAACATAACAAACTTGGGCTGGCTGTAGGCACTTTTAAATTGGTTCCAGGGGTATACGGGCAGCAGTGGTCTGGTCAGTGGAAGTCTAGTGGAAGGAGTGACCGCAGACAGGCTTCGAAGGCCTAACATAACAAACTTGGGCTGGCTGTAGGCACTTTTAAATTGGTTCCAGGGGTACATGGGCAGCAGTGGTCTGGTCAGTGGAAGTCTAGTGGAAGGAGTGACCGCAGACAGGCTTCCAAGGCCTAACATAACAAACTTGGGCTGGCTGTAGGCACTTTTAAATTGGTTCCAGGGGTACACGGGCAGCAGTGGTCTGGTCAGTGGAAGTCTAGTGGAAGGAGTGACCGCAGACAGGCTTCCAAGGCCTAACATAACAAACTTGGGCTGGCTGTAGGCACTTTTAAATTGGTTCCAGGGGTACATGGGCAGCAGTGGTCTGGTCAGTGGAAGTCTAGTGGAAGGAGTGACCGCAGACAGGCTTCCAAGGCCTAACATAACAAAATTGGGCTGGCTGTAGGCACTTTAAATTGGTTCCAGGGGTACATGGGCAGCAGTGTATGGTCAGTGGAAGTCTAGTGGAAGGAGTGACGGCAGACAGTCTTCGAAGGCCTAACATAACAAAATTGGGCTGACTATAGGCACTTTTAAATTGGTTCCAGGGTAACACGGCCAGCAGTGGCCTGGTCAGTGTAGTAGTTGTAGAAAGAAGGGACCGCAGACAGGCTTCGAAGGCCTAACATAACAAAAATGTCAAAACAATGGTATTGTCAGTGCCAGGCATTGAAGGATGTCAGCGCCTAGACTACACATTGGTGAAGCTGTGAGAGATAATTTTGCTAGTGGTAGAGCACTGTTTGAGCTGGGGGGGGAACTGGCTTGTGGCCGGCGGTACAGGCACAGGGCCCCTCATATTACAACGGTGTGTCTGACGTTGGGTGCGCACCACCACCGCCAGAGACACTTTATTGTACTATGAGGGACCCAGTGGCAGTGCCGTCGACCAAAAGCGGCCACACCCACCTCTTCAGACAAACAGCACTCTCAAGGGTCCAAGCGCAAAGTGGCGATAGCACGGCCCCGTGTGGGGAGTTTGGCCATTTCGTGAGGTGGAAACATGTCGTATGCTGGACAATCAGGTGAAGAAAATTACGAGATTGGAAAAGTCATTCAGAATAGTCCACAGGCAAGACCTTTTCATAGGAAAGCTAGGTGTCAGCCGGGCAGGGTGGGGCAAAAGATTTTGAAATCCAGTTGTGGTTCATTTTAATGAAGGTTAGATCATCTACATTTTGGGTAGCCAGACGAGTCCTTTTTTCTGTTAGTATTGAACCTGCAGCACTGAATACTCTTTCTGATAGGACACTAGCTGCCGGGCAAGCAAGCTCCTGCAATGCATATTCTGCCAATTCTGGCCAGGTGTCTAATTTGGATGCCCAGTAATCAAATGGGAATGACGGTTGAGGGAGAACGTCGATAAGGGATGAAAAATAGTTTGTAACCATACTGGACAAATGTTGTCTCCTGTCACTTTGAATTGATGCTGCAGTACCTGTCCTGTCTGCGGTCATAGAAAAATCACTCCACAACCTGGTCAGAAAACCCCTCTGGCCAACGCCACTTCTGATTTCTGCCCCTCTAACACCTCTGGTCTGCTGGCCCCTGGAGCTCGTGTGAGAACGATCACGGGCGCTGTGTGCAGGGAATGCCAGAAGCAAACGGTCAACAAGAGTTGATTGTTTTGTTGCTAATATTAGTTCCAAGTTCTCATGTGGCATAATATTTTGCAATTTGCCTTTATAGCGAGGATCAAGGAGGCAGGCCAACCAGTAATCGTCATCGTTCATCATTTTTGTAATGCGTGTGTCCCTTTTGAGGATACGCAAGGCATAATCCGCCATGTGGGCCAAAGTTCCCGTTGTCAAATCTGCGGTTGTGCTTGGTTGAGGGGCAGTTGCAGGCAAATCTACGTCACTTGTGTCCCTCAAAAAACCAGAACCCGGCCTTGCCACGCCACCAATTTCCCGTGCCCCCGGGAAAGCTTCCTCATTAAAAATATACTCATCCCCATCATCCTCCTCATCCTCCACCTCCTCTTCGCCCGGTACCTCGTCATGTACACTGCCCTGACCAGACAATCGCTGACTGTCATCAAGGCTTTCCTCTTCCTCTGGTGCAGACGCCTGATCCTTTATGTGCGTCAAACTTTGCATCAGCAGACGCATTAGGGGGATGCTCATGCTTATTATGGCGTTGTCTGCACTAACCAGCCGTGTGCATTCCTCAAAACACTGAAGGACTTGACACATGTCTTGAATCTTCGACCACTGCACACCTGACAACTCCATGTCTGCCATCCTACTGCCTGCCCGTGTATGTGTATCCTCCCACAAAAACATAACAGCCCGCCTCTGTTCGCACAGTCTCTGAAGCATGTGCAGTGTTGAGTTCCACCTTGTTGCAACGTCTATGATTAGGCGATGCTGGGGAAGGTTCAAAGAACGCTGATAGGTCTGCATACGGCTGGAGTGTACAGGCGAACGGCGGATATGTGCGCAAAGTCCACGCACTTTGAGGAGCAGGTCGGATAACCCCGGATAACTTTTCAGGAAGCACTGCACCACCAGGTTTAAGGTGTGAGCCAGGCAAGGAATGTGTTTCAGTTGGGAAAGGGAGATGGCAGCCATGAAATTCCTTCCGTTATCACTCACTACCTTGCCTGCCTCAAGATCTACAGTGCCCAGCCACGACTGCGTTTCTTGCTGCAAGAACTCGGACAGAACTTCCGCGGTGTGTCTATTGTCGCCCAAACACTTCATAGCCAATACAGCCTGCTGACGTATGCCAGTAGCTGCCCCATAATGGGAGACCTGGTGTGCAACTGTGGCAGGTGCGGATGGAGTGTTTGTGCGACTGCGGTCTGTGGACGAGCTCTTGCTTCTGCAGGAGGACGAGGAGGAGGAGGAGGAGGAGGGGGTGCGAACGGCTACAGACAACTGTTTACTAGACCGTGGGCTAGGCAGAACTGTCCCAAACTTGCTGTCCCCTGTGGACCCTGAATCCACCACATTTACCCAGTGTGCCGTGATGGACACGTAACGTCCCTGGCCATGCCTACTGGTCCATGCATCTGTTGTCAGGTGCACCTTTGTGCTCACAGATTGCCTGAGTGCATGGACGATGCGCTCTTTAACATGCTGGTGGAGGGCTGGGATGGCTTTTCTGGAAAAAAAGTGTCGACTGGGTAGCTCGTAGCGTGGTACAGCGTAGTCCATCAGGTCTTTGAAAGCTTCGCTTTCAACTAACCGGTAGGGCATCATCTCTAACGAGATTAGTCTAGCTATGTGGGCGTTCAAACCCTGTGTACGCGGATGCGAGGCTAAGTACTTCCTTTTTCTAACCATAGTCTCATGTAGGGTGAGCTGGACTGGAGAGATGGAGATCGTGGAACTAGCGGGGGTGCCGGTGGACATGGCAGACTGAGAGACGGTGGGAGATGGTATTGTTGCCGCCGGTGCCCTAGATGCAGTGTTTCCTACTACGAAACTGGTGATTCCCTGACCCTGACTGCTTTGGCCTGGCAAAGATACCTGCACAGATACAGCAGGTGGTGCGCTAAATGGTGGTCCTACACTGCCGGAAGGGATGTTGCGTTGATGACTAGCTTCATTGGCCGAGGGTGCAACAACCTTAAGGGACGTTTGGTAGTTAGTCCAAGCTTTCAAATGCATGGTGGTTAAATGTCTATGCATGCAACTAGTATTGAGACTTTTCAGATTCTGACCTCTGCTTAAGGAAGTAGAACATTTTTGACAGATGACTTTGCGCTGATCAATTGGATGTTGTTTAAAAAAATGCCAGACTGCACTCTTTCTAGCATCGGATACCTTTTCAGGCATTGCAGACTGAGCTTTAACCGGATGGCCACGCTGTCCTCCACCAGGTTTTGGCTTTGCCACGCGTTTTGGGCAAGATACGGGCCCGGCAGATGGAACCTGTGGCGATGTTGATGCCTGCTGCGGCCCCTCCTCCTCCTCTGCTTCAGAACTGCTGCCGCCTGCACCCTGTTCCCCCAATGGCTGCCAATCGGGGTCAAGAACTGGGTCATCTAATAACTCTTCTTGTACCTCCTGCGCAACTTCGTCTGTGTCACCGTGTCGTTCGGTGGTATAGCGTTCGTGATGGGGCAACATAGTCTCATCAGGGTCTGATTCTTGATCAGCACCCTGCGAGGGCAATGTTGTGGTCTGAGTCAAAGGACCAGCATAGTAGTCTGGCTGTGGCTGTGCGTCAGTGCACTCCATGTCAGATTCAATTTGTAATGGGCATGGACTGTTAACTGCTTCACTTTCTAAGCCAGGGACGGTATGTGTAAAGAGCTCCATGGAGTAACCCGTTGTGTCGCCTGCTGCATTCTTCTCTGTTGTTGTTTTTGCTGAAGAGGACAAGGAAGTGACTTGTCCCTGACCGTGAACATCCACTAACGACGCGCTGCTTTTACTTTTACCAGTTTCACGAGAGGAGGCAAAAGAGCTAGAGGCTGAGTCAGCAAGATAAGCCAAAACTTGCTCTTGCTGCTCCGGCTTTAAAAGCGGTTTTCCTAATCCCAGAAAAGGGAGCGTTCGAGGCCTTGTGTAGCCGGACGACGAACCTGGCTCCACAGCTCCAGACTTAGGTGCAATATTTTTTTCCCCACGACCACCTGATGCTCCACCACTACCACTACCCTCATTACCAGCTGACAATGAACGCCCCCGGCCACGACCTCTTCCACTAGACTTCCTCATTGTTTTAAAAACGTAACCAAACTAACGTTATTTGTTGCAGTCACACAACTTACACGGTGAGCTATAACTTCAGTATGATTTAGCTACCCCTTTACAGGTTGGTGAGACCACAGCGAAAATCAGGCCCAATGTTACACACTCTTTTTTTGGTGGCTGCAAATTAGAGAGATGCCCCACACGCAGGACTGTCACTGAAGCACAAATGTTAATATTAATGTCACACTATTATTTTTTTTTTATTTTTATTTTTTTCAGGAACACTTTAGAAACCCCCCCAAAAAAAAAACATTGATTTTTGCAGGGAGAATTTAGAAAACAAATGTAACAAACTATATGCTTTCTATGGGCCACTGAGTGAGAGATGACGCACACAGGAATCAGGAGTGGCACACAAGCCCAGAGGCCAATATTTTTCTACCAATGATTGATGGAGTTATTTTCTCTGGTAGATTTTGGAACCCAAATCAAGGAAAAAAAATATAGGCTTTCTATGGACCACAATTGGAGAGAGAGAGAGAGAGAGAGATGGCACACCCAGGAGTCAAGACTGGCACACAAGCAGAAAGGCCAATATTAATCTCCCACTGTTTTTTTTTTTTTTTTTTTCAGGGAGACTTTAGAAAAAAAAATAATAAAAAAAATATGATTTTATCAGGAAGAATTTAGAAACCAAATAAAATAAAATGATTTTTTCAGGGAGAATTTATAAAACAAATAAAACCAAAAATAGGCGTTCTATGGCCCACTGACTGAGAGATGACGCACCCAGGAGTCAAGACTGGCACACAAGCAGAAAGGCCAATATTAATCTCCCACTGTTTTTTTTTTTTTTTTGTTTTTTTTCAGGGAGACTTTAGAAAAAAAAATAATAAAAAAAATATGATTTTATCAGGAAGAATTTAGAAACCAAATAAAATAAAATGATTTTTTCAGGGAGAATTTATAAAACAAATAAAACCAAAAATAGGCGTTCTATGGCCCACTGACTGAGAGATGACGCACACAGGAATCAGGAGTGGCACACAAGCCCAGAGGCCAATATTTTTCTACCAATGATTGATGGAGTTATTTTCTCTGGTAGATTTTGGAACCCAAATCAAGGAAAAAAAATATAGGCTTTCTATGGACCACAATTGGAGAGAGAGAGAGAGAGAGAGAGAGAGAGAGATGGCACACCCAGGAGTCAAGACTGGCACACAAGCAGAAAGGCCAATATTAATCTCCCACTGTTTTTTTTGGTTGATTTTTTTTTTTTTTTTTCAGGGAGACTTTAGAAAAAAAAATAATAAAAAAAATATGATTTTATCAGGAAGAATTTAGAAACCAAATAAAATAAAATGATTTTTTCAGGGAGAATTTATAAAACAAATAAAACCAAAAATAGGCGTTCTATGGCCCACTGACTGAGAGATGACGCACACAGGAATCAGGAGTGGCACACAAGCCCAGAGGCCAATATTTTTCTACCAATGATTGATGGAGTTATTTTCTCTGGTAGATTTTGGAACCCAAATCAAGGAAAAAAAATATAGGCTTTCTATGGACCACAATTGGAGAGAGAGAGAGAGAGAGAGAGAGAGAGAGAGAGAGATGGCACACCCAGCAGTCAAGACTGGCACACAAGCAGAAAGGCCAATATTAATCTCCCACTGTTTTTTTTGGTTGTTTTTTTTTTTTTTTTTTCAGGGAGACTTTAGAAAAAAAAATCATAAAAAAAATATGATTTTATCAGGAAGAATTTAGAAACCAAATAAAATAAAATGATTTTTTCAGGGAGAATTTATAAAACAAATAAAACCAAAAATAGGCGTTCTATGGCCCACTGACTGAGAGATGACGCACCCAGGAGTCAAGACTGGCACACAAGCAGAAAGGCCAATATTAATCTCCCACTGTTTTTTTTTTTTTTTTCAGGGAGACTTTAGAAAAAAAAATAATAAAAAAAATATGATTTTGTCAGGAAGAATTTAGAAACCAAATAAAATAAAATGATTTTTTCAGGGAGAATTTAGAAAACAAATAAAACCAAAAATAGGCGTTCTATGGCCCACTGACTAAGAGAGAGAGAGATGGAACGCTTAGTACTGGCACACAAGCCCAAAGGGCAATATTAATCTCCCTTTTTTTTCCAGGGAGAATTTCTAAAACCCCCCCAAAAAAAAAAATAGGCTTTCTATGGCCCACTATTTGTGAGAGAGATGGGACGCTCAGGACTGGCACAGATGGCACGCTCAGGACTGGCACAGAAGCCCAGAGGCCAATATTAATCTCCCTTTTTTTCTGGGAGAATTTATAAAACCAAAAAAATATTTAAATAGGCTTTCTATGGCCCACTATTTGTGAGAGAGATGGCACGCTCAGGACTGGCACAGATGGCACGCTCACAACTGGCACACAAGCCCAGAGGCCAATATTAATCTCCCTTTTTTCAGGGAAAATTTATAAAACCAAAAAAAAAATTAAATAGGCTTTCTATGGCCCACTATTTGTGAGAGAGATGGCACGCTCAGGACTGGCACAGATGGCACGCTCACAACTGGCACACAAGCCCAGAGGCCAATATTAATCTCCCTTTTTTTCAGGGAGAATTTATAAAACCAAAAAAAAAATTAAATAGGCTTTCTATGGCCCACTATTTGTGAGAGAGATGGCACGCTCAGGGCTGGCACAGATGGCACGCTCAGGACTGGCACACAAGCCCAGAGGCCAATATTAATCTCCCTTTTTTTCAGGGAGAATTTATAAAACCCCAAAAAAAATAAAATAGGCTTTCTATGGCCCACTATTTGTGAGAGAGATGGCACACTCAGGACTGGCACACAAGCCCAAAGGCCAATATTAATCTCCCACTGTATTTTTATCAGGGAGAATTTATACACCCCACAAAAAAAAATACAGAAAAATGAAAAGGCTTTCTATGGCCCACTATGTGAGAGAGATGGCACACACAGGGATGGCACTCTAGCAGAAATGCCAAATTGCCAATCTTAATCTCCCACCAAAAAAAAAAAAAAAAAAAACACAGGGAATGTCCTACAATTACTATCTCCCTGCCTGCAGTAATCTCAGCCAGGTATGGCAGGCAGCTACTATCTCCCTGCCTGCAGTAATCTCAGCCAGGTATGGCAGGCAGCAATAAGGAGTGGACTGATGCACAAATGAAATAAAAAGTGTGGACAAACAAAAAAGATAGCTGTGCAGAAAGGAAGGAACAAGAGGATTTGTGCTTTGAAAAAAGCAGTTGGTTTGCACAGCGGCGTACACACAGCAATGCAGCTATCAGGGAGCCTTCTAGGGCAGCCCAATGAGCTACAGCGCTGAGGGGAAAAAAAAAAAAAAAAAACTTCCACTGTCCCTGCACACCGAGGGTGGTGTTGGACAGTGCAAATCGCTGCAGCACAAGCGGTTTTGTGGTTAATGGACCCTGCCTAACGCTATCCCTGCTTCTGACAAAGCGGCAGCAACCTCTCCCTAAGCTCAGATCAGCAGCAGTAAGATGGCGGTCGGCGGGAACGCCTCTTTATAGCCCCTGTGACGTCGCAGACAGCAAGCCAATCACTGCAATGCCCTTCTCTAAGATGGTGGGGACCAGGACCTATGTCATCACGCTGCCCACACTCTGCGTTTACCTTCATTGGCTGAGAAATGGCGCTTTTCGCGTCATTGAAACGCGACTTTGGCGCGAAAGTCGCGTACCGCATGGCCGACCCCGCACAGGGGTCGGATCGGGTTTCATGAAACCCCGACTTAGCCAAAAGTCGGCGACTTTTGAAAATGTTCGACCCGTTTCGCTCAACCCTAGTCAATGGTTTTGGAAAGGCATGGCCAACAAGCTCATATAGGTGTAAGAAATGTGGCTCCAGCTATGACTAAATGATAACAAGAGGCTGTTTTCTAGGACAAACCTTATAACAAAACAGTAGACCAGCTCAATGCATAACCTTAAGTGCGATTAAGCACTTCTTAAGCCCCTTAAATATTGTTCATTGTTCATATTTGGAAAACTAATACATTTTTTCCTTTCCATAGAAGGGTCTTTATTCCAAACGTAATCCTGTGATTCCAACTACACATCATAATAAAGGGATTACAATCGGTGATATCAAAGAACTGGCACAGAGAACAAAATTTTCCTTGGGTGGCTAACCATGGCCCTGCCAGCATTAGTGATTGTCAGTTAACTTAACTGCTTTTCTGCTGCATTAATCCTGTAGCTAAAAGCATTTCCAGAGTGTAAAGTAAAACGGCAAGGCAGAAAAATCTGTTGTGCAGGTGTGCAGATATATCGGGAAACAAAGCAATTGGCTTACCTAAAGAAAATGAATGATCCCTATGAGCATTTAACCGTTCGACATCACATTTGTTCCAAGTCTCTGCCTTACCCCCCAGTCTTACTCCAGCTCTATTTGTCATCCTCAGGTATAGAATGAGCCCAGCTGTAGGTATATAATCTCTGTATATCTCACTGGAAATAGACCAGTAATTCTCACAGCTGCAGAATGGATGGTAAAAAACATTTATTTCCGTATAACAGTACCAAGCTGAAATTAGGAAGGCAGATCTCTCAGCATGGAAAATGACCTTTCTAATGTCCTACTGTGAATTTCACCTCCTACTTCTCACCTATTGACACAAGGAAACCAGAATCGAGAGCAAACTTGGGTACAGATTGCTTCACAGCATGCCTGGCTTTTATTCATCGACACAAGTATAAAAACTATTGCTGCCAGAAGGTGAGGAATATTTACATGATGAAGTAACTGCTGGGGAACTGTTTCAAATGATCAAAAATAACTTCTAGCTAAAATGTCGACCTATAGTCACAGTTTTATCCATTCTACTCTAAATAAGGGTTAATATTCCTTCTTACAGAGAGCAACACGTCAAGCCTGACATGCCGACGTGAGGAGACTTTTAAACCGCAACGCTCCTCTGGGAATATGCAAATTGTCTCTTCACCGATGAAGAGGACTAAAACTCTAGTGCTACCTGTAAGAAGTAGCAATCCTAAAAGTCAATATCGACTCTAGTGTGACAAGGCTTGTTAGAAGGTCGATATTGACTTTTAGGATTGCTACTTCCTATAGGTGGTGTCAGGAAAATATGAATTATTTTCCATTGTTCTGGAGACACACGCAGAGCTGGCCTACTACTCCTCCCATCATTGGTTTCTGTAGAACCAAATCCTTCATGCAGTCTCTCTCCCCCTCTGTGAATTTCCACTCCCCCTCCCTTCAGGCAAAAGGCCAGTGTGGAGTTTTATTGCCTGCTAGCACTAGCAGAGCTGAATGCATTTCCCTCCAAAAACCTATATGTTCTGAGCAAAACACTCAGAGCCAAATTCAGTAAGACACATTAATCCCAGAAACATGAAAATTAGATTTCCAGGATTTGGACACTTGGGGTTACGCATGTGACGTGCCCACAGGGCAGTGGGGTACTCGGTACCGGGTTCGGTCGTGAAGAGGGTGTCACGGTGGCTGCGACCCGGTCCGTGGCCCTGGGCATCAACGTTAAAGGGGGTTAAATGTTCGGTCAGTATTGGGACCGACGCTACATTAAAGGCGTCCCCTGGGAGATGTTTCAGCAGCCCAGATGTTACACTTCCCAGAGGTGAAGCGGGGTCCACAGGGGTCCTATGGTGTGTGGCGTAGATGGCGAAGCCTGTGAATAAATGGAGGAGACAAGTGATAAGTCTTTCCCTGGTTTACTTGTGGGTGACAGGCCACAGTCCAGTGTACCAGGAATGGGTGATGGTGGTCCGGCTGACTCAGAGGAAAGTGAGAGTTCTCTTTTCCCAGTAGAGGTCAATGAGCCTTTCCTACTTGCACCTTTCTAAATGAGGGCCCTGCTGTTTTAAGCTTCCTACAAGGTCCTCCTGTTTCCCCCTGTCCTGGGACAGGTACCTGCACGACGGGCAGCTTGAGCCTTTTTACAGGGACTCTTAGATGCCCAAGGCTCCTCAGTTGCTGCTGCGTGTCAGGCGTGGTGCGGGCAGGTGATGTATAGTGTAGTGCCCTCCAGTTCTGCTCCATGTCCTAGAGTCCACGAAAGCCTCGGGCTCCCAGTTCCCTGATTACTGCCCTTTAGCTCCGAGGGTGCCCTGCCACAGTTCCCCTCTGAGCTCTGCCTCTTTCCTGTGCTCCTTCGCTTCCAGCTGCTCCACATGCAACCCAACAGGTTACTCCTTCCCAGAGGCTACAGCTCCCTCATGGCTGCCCTGCCTCTCACGTCTGCTCCAGACATCCTTCTCCTTCTCGGTTTCCCTCCAACTGAACTAACTCCCCCTCCAGGTCAGGAAACATAAAACATAGGGAGCTCCCCCTCCTGGCCTGGATTTAGAATGTGTTGCATGTAAGTGCCTTACCTGGTAAAGAGAACTCCTTTGCCTCTGAGAATGACATCACCTTCCCCGAAGGAAAAACAACATCACTGCAGCAACCAGTAACCTGGGGTGCTGCACATGGCAGCATTTTGTGGCATTTAGGGCCATCAGAAACCTGGAAATTAATTTCTACCCACCAGCAAATCTCAGACGTACCTTGTTTGGACTCTAAACAATGGTACAATCGCAGGTAAAACAATAATGCCAAAGATTTAGTAAGTTTTGGATTTTCATCCCTTTTATTTCATAACTGCTTTTACATACTTGAATTTTGTCTTTTGTAATATCATTTGTATCCTTTGTAAACACTGCCATTTTTTTGTGGAGTAAACTTATAAATTTTCTAGCTATGTTCTTCTTGCTCTATGAGCGATCCACCACATACTCCACACAAAATCACATTACCAAACGGGTGTCTGATCCACGTATAAGATGTCGGTGGTGGCAGCATAGTCTTCGTATTTATGTAGTGTTGGGGACTTGGTGGTGACTGGAACAGGGTATGTATGTGTTCCTACCAGGAACATCTCATCATCACCTCACATGCCGCAATACTCGACATAAATTTGAGCAGCTGCGCCCTTTTTCTTAACCTCTGTCAATATCCTTATTGGCCAGCATGGTAGGGGGGTGCCAGAGAGCTGCAAGTTCATGACTAAATGTGAAGTGTTTCTGACTGGTGGCACTATAGTTCTCGTCCTCTTCCTCTCTGATGAGACAATTTGCATACTATAAATAAAAATGTATTTTCGACATATCTTTTTTACAATAGTTTTTTTTTTTAATGTGGACTGTTTGGCTTTTACAGACTGTATGTAACACAGTACAGTAAGGCTGTGTGCACCCATTGCATTTTTTCAGTGCATATTTGTCACAAAACCTGAAGGGCTTCCTGATGCCCACAAACTGAATGAGAATCCTGAAGTCTCATGCACACGTAGCTTGTGACTTGCAGATTTGGTGCAGATTTAAATCTGCGGATGTCAATTCCTTCAGCGTTGTTGCTGCACATTTCACCCATAATAATGAGTGTGGGAAAAAGCACAAATTAGTCAAAAATCCACTATTTTTTTGCCCCTGCGTTTTTCCTGCCAATAGATGCAGAAATTTCTGCACCAATTATTTAACATGTGCACATACCCTAGCTCTCTTCTCCTGAACTATTCTAACCAGGTTTATGACCAAATCAAAGTTCAGCTTTACCATGTGGAAATAAAGTGGTTAATAATAATTCAGGAGAATAAAGATAAGGCTTATAATGGCTGTCATCAGGATGACCTCACTGACGGATTTACTGAAAGTTGTAGGCTTGAATCTGTTGTACCTGGAAATGTGGCATGGAAATAACGGGCATTTGTTGGTAGAATTGGGATTTCCTGGAGCAAGTCTAAAGAAGGTGAAAATAGATATTTTGGTACCACATTTGAAAAAAAAAGAATATAGCATTGGTTAGTGCTTTAAGGATTATTCCCTAAACATCGAGTTAACCTCTATACAAAGGATAAGGGATAACTTGATCAGTGTCTGAGACCTGGGACTACCAGTGATCACAAGAATGGGGCTCTGCAGCTCTGTTCTGAGGCCAGCAGAGGTGCGTGTACGTTGCCTCCACTCCATTGTCTATGAGACTGAAATAGCTTATCTCTGAGCTCAGTCCTTTAGATTCATTACTGAGAAATTAGGGTTAGAATTGATATGCAAATTAGGCTGTAGCTCTAAAGCCTCTGTCATTCCAGCTCTATTGCTGCACAACTTTTTTTTACTGATGACGCTTTTGCCTGAAGTGACACAGCAAAGAGGCCATCAGTAAAGCAGGAGGAGGCAGCTTTGGAGTGGAAAACAGAGCTGGAGAGACAGAGGCTTCAGGTCTACAGTCTCATTTGCACATATACAGTATATATAAAATTGATGATTTCTCAGTAATGGAGGAATGGACTTGCCATATAAAGATATTGCTGGATTTGTCTTTGAATCAGGTACATGCACATGTAAATAGTTTCGGTGTTCCATCCTGATGACAGATTCTTTTTAACCATGTACCTCTGTATTGGTAACAAATGGTTTTGGAAAGCTTTCAGGAAAAACAGAGCTCCAAAACTATAAACAATTTTGAACTTATTTAACTTGAGCAAATTTCAGTTTTAGGTTCACTTTCCTGTCCTAAAGGTACCTTCACACTGAACAATTTAACAACGATATCGCTAGCGATCCGTGACGTTGCAGCGTCCTGGATAGCGATATCGTTGTGTTTGACACGCAGCAGCGATCTGGATCCTGGTCGGAGCAGAAAGGCCAGAACTTTATTTCATCGCTGGATCTCCCGCAGACATCGCTGAATCGGCGTGTGTGACGCCGATTCAGCGATGTCTTCACTGGTAACCAGGGTAAACATCGGGTTACTAAGCGCAGGGCCGCGCTTAGTAACCCGATGTTTACCCTGGTTACCAGTGTAAAAGTAAAAAAAAAAAAACTACATACTTACATTCCGGTGTCTGTCGCGTCCCTCGGCGTCCTGCTTCCCTGCACTGTCAGCGCCGGCCAGCCGTAAAGCAGATTACCGCTCTGCTTTATGGCTGGCCGGCGCTCACAGTCAGTGCAGGGAAGCAGAGCGCCGGGGGACAGACACCGGAATGTAAGTATGTACTGGTTTTTTTTTTTACATTTACACTGGTAACCAGGGTAAACATCGGGTTATTAAGCGCGACCCTGCGCTTAGTAACCCGATGTTTACCCTGGTTACCAGGGGACTTCGCATAGTTGGTCGCTGGAGAGCTGTCTGTGTGACAGCTCTCCAGCGACCACACAGCGACGCTGCAGCGATCGGCATCGTTGTCTAGATCGCTGCAGCATCGCTAAATGTGATGGTACCTTAACTTGTCTATAGTGATTCATGTATTATGTCAATCTACAAAGAATAATGGGGCATATTCATTATACTATCTAATTCTTAGACAATGTAAACTTCGGGTTCAGTGTGCCGACTAACAGGTAATATACTCTTACACTGGACAGTCTAAAGCCCACCATACACATTAGATGACTGTTGGCTTAACAATGGCCTCTCTTTTGGCCAGGAGCCACCTCAGCTATTTCTCCGCTGTCATAAATTCTCATTCTGCCTGTGCTCTCTATGAATAGGTGGCCACCAGACATGCCTGGTGATGGCTTATCTCCAGGAGAACAAACTAATCAGCAGTCCGAAATTGTACATACCAGATCCTTAAAGGGGTTGTCCACTACTAGGACAACCCCATCTTGAACCAAATGTTGGGGTTCCGGTATGGGTTCCAGTTCGGGTACTGATCTTGTACTCAAGCCAAACTTTTTAAAAATGTTCAGCTGAACCTGCCAGACCCGAATATCCAGGGGTTTGTCCATCACTACTCATTAGGTGTAAACAAGGGAGCCACCTCTGCACTCTGATCAGCGCCCCCTCGATGTTATAGCAGGACCTGATGGTTGCCATGATAACCCAATGTTGTCATGATGACATCCGGGTGACCGGACTATGTCAAGCCCCTCCAACCATGCACAGAGCACAGTCTCAGGGGCTTGTATCAGGTCAACCCTGACAGTGATAATTCATTGCTATGTTCTTGCATTGTAATGGATTATAACAGTGATCATGCTGGTGAAAGTGAAAGTCCTGAAAGTCCCATAGTGAGACAAAGTAAAAAAGTTTAAAAAAGTAAAAAAAGCAAATTGTAAAAATATTTTTTTTTAAAAATCAAAAAATAATCCGTGATGGTCCGTGATGACCCGTCCCATTGTCCTACTATTTAAACCCTTCAGTGAACATCGTAGAAAAATAAATAAAAAACGGGGGAAAAAAACATGCTTTTTCATCACATCACTGAGCAAAAACTGGAATAAAACGTGATAAAAAAGATGAATGTAGATGCAAATGGTATCTCTGAAAACACCAACATACAGCTCCATCAGTGGAAAAATAAAAAGTTATAACTCTGAAAATAAAACTGTGCAAAAATAATTACCGTATTTTTTTCTATAAAATAATTTTTACTGTGTAAAAGCTCCAAAACATAAAAAAAACCTATAGAAATGTGGCATTGCTGTAATCGCACTGACTAGGCTTGAGCGAAACGGATCGGACAAATTGAAAAGTCGACGACTTTTGGCAAAGTCGGGTTTCATGAAACTCGACCCGATCCTAGTGTGGGATCGGCCATGCGGTTGGCGATCTTCGCGCCAAAGTCGCATTTCATATGATGCATTTGGCGCCATTTTTTCAGCCAATGAAGGAGCGTGGGTGGAGTGATGACATAGGTCTTAGGGGCATGGACGCCTATCGCCATCTTGTCAGGGACGGAGGAGAGAGAGAGAGAGAAAAAAAAAGTTAGATTTCCCAATGACTTTGCATTGGGTTTCGTGTTTCAGTCGATCCCTAACTTTTCGCCATAATCGGCCGATTTCAGTCGACTCGACTTTTGAGATAGTCGGGTTTCGCGAAACCCGACTCGACCCTAAAAAAGTAAAAGTCGCTCAACCCTAGTACTGACCCAAAGAATAATGCTGCCTTATCAATTTTACCATAGTGCGGAATGGCATAAAAAATAAACATAA